>NC_142486.1:36880000-37505000 GCF_049115385.1 Moschus berezovskii | reverse complement strand
GTTCCCGCAACAAAGTTGTCTAAGTTCACAACTGCAGCTTGACTGAGCGGTTCCTTGATGAGCGTCTAAGCTTCCCTCCTGCTCTCTGGGTATCAGGGTGGCGGTGGAGTCCTGTCCCATTTCGTCTCTGTGGCGCCCTCGGATGCTAACACAAAGACAGGCACAAAAGACTGAGAAGCCCTGGGACTGCAGAGAGATCAGTCAGGTGGTTCGGAAGGAAATCAGTCCTGAATGTTCACTGGAAAGACTGGTGCTGAAGCGCAAACTCCGATACTTTGGCCACCTGATGCGAAGAACTGACCCTGATGCTGGGAAAGATTGAAGGCAGGAGGAGAAGGGGATGATGGAGGATGAGATGGCTGGATGGCATTGCCGACTCAATGGACTTGAGTTTGAGTGAACTCCGGGAGTTGGTGATGGACAGGGAAGCCTGGCGTGCTGCAGTCCATGGGGTCGCAAAGAGTGGGCACGACCGAGCGACTGAACTGAGATGCTGAATGTGTTACTCACTAATTCACGGATGGATGGTGTAGCTATGGATGAGGGGAGTGGAGAAGACGGTAGGTATGCTCTCCAGGCAGAGGGAATATAGTATATGAAAAAATGGTTTAAAAAAAATGGAGAGAGAGACATACACAGAGAGAAGACTCCCCAGACCACAGCAGTTCTGCGGAGAGGTTGATTTCAGGAGACGCGAGCTCGGTGACAGGGATTCTATTTCGTCCTCAGCCCTCGTGCTCTGCTCATCCCAGCACCCCCGCTCCAGCCTCATGCAGCCAGTTCCTCATCCGTATTCTCCCCAGGCCGTCCCTCCAGCCCAGTAATCTGTTCCTGTCCTTTCAAGAAGTTAATAGGACAAAAACAAATCACCGCTCTCCAGCAAGTCATGCGGGGTTCTTGGGGACCTGGCGGCCAGCTCAGAGAAGGGCGTGAGAGACGTGAGCAGTGCCAGGAATACCAAATCAAGCGCCTCTCCCTGGAAGGAGTCACCAGCATGTCCAGGCCATCCAGGAAGGCTCAGGAGCTCCCTTCAGTCCCTTGGGGCTCCAATCCCCCAGGGCCAAGTCTACGCAGCTCAGATTACCTGGGGAAATTAATGAGAGACAAATTCCGCCCCCACCCGGGGGAGTGCAGTGGTTATGTTTGGGAGGCACGTGAGGGGCAGAGGAGCTGTTACTCCAACAGAATTCACCACGTCGACCCAAGAGACACCTGCCTCCTCTCCTTTATCCAGCTCATAATCCCATCTTGACTCTCCCCTGTGCCTGGTGTCACTAGACACCGAGACACACTGATTAAGGTTCACATCTCCGCTTCCCCTCAGCCACGTCCGTCTCCCTTGACCGTCCCAGCCCAGTCTCCTGACAGCTGTGCATCACCCATGTGTCTGACTCTCAAGCCCATGCTCACCTCTCCATGCTTACCCTCCCGGTTTAAGGCAGGGTCCTAATCACCTCTCTTCTGAACAATTTTAGGCTCTGCCAGCCTGATCCTCTCACCTCTAGGTCCCCTTTAGAACTCACCTTGCATTCTGCAACTGGAATGGCATTCCAGACCCAGACTGTGACGGCTTAGACTCAAAGGATGAAGCATGGTTCTCAGTATGGCACTCAAGAGTCTCCCCAGGCAGATCTGAATTCTTTCATTCAGATGGTTTAGCTCCTAATTGCCCTTCGCACCTGTGCTAGTAGGTACAGGAACCATTAACCACGTGTGACCATTACATTTAAATTTAAATAAAGTTAGATATTCGCTTTCTCATCTGTAACAGCTCCATTTCAAGAGCTCAGTGGCCACATGGAGCTCATGGCTACCTTATCAGAAATGATTCAGGAAATACCCATCATTACAGAAGGTTTTTGCTGGGTTTCGCTGTTTTACACATCATAAACCCCACCCAAAGGATGCTTCCTGCACTTCTTTCTCCATATCCTCTGCTTTTCCACCTTCCTGCTTTTGCTCATGGTCTCGCCTCTTCTAGAAACGCTCTCCTTCAGTCCCCCCATGCCCAGACAGCCCTGATTCTTCAAGGTTCTTTAACAGGTCTTTCTTGCTTCTCCACCTGGAAGTGACTTGTCCTCACTCTAAACTCTCAAAGCTCCCAGTACTCCTGATGGTGCTTGCAGCTCTCTTGTCGTTCCTGGGTACACGTGTCACAGTGACTGCTGCAGGTACTGGCCTCAGTGGATGTTTGTCGAATGAATGACCATCCCTCTGTTGAACTATAAGCTCTAAATACTGACAGATACCCATTACTGCTCACCTACCATGAGTTAGGCACTCTAGGAAATTTGTCCCCACCCCTTGCAACACAACCATTGCATGTGTGCATGCTAAGTCACTTCAGTCGTGTCCAACTCTCTGAGACCCCATGGACTGTAGCCTGCCTGCCAGGCTTCTCTGTCCATGGGATTCTCCAGGCAAGAACACTGGAACGGATTGCCATGCCCTCCACCAGGATATCTTCCCGATACAGGAATTGAACCCGTGTCTCTTTCATCTCCTGCATTGGCAGGCGGGTTCTTTACCACTAGTGCCACCTGGTTCACCCAACAGAACCATTAGGTAAGAATTTACATTCCCATTTTATAGATGAATAAACTGAGGCTCAGATATTCAGTTCCCCTACCCCTAGGCCCACAAGTGACAAAGAGCAGAGCCAGGATTTGAACCCAAGTCTGAATGACTCTTAAGATGTTTTTTCACAGAGTAATGCTATGCTGCTTCTCTTTGAAGCAAAGTTCCTTCATTTCATTGTAAGGAGGAAAATAGTCTTCATTGAATTTCTCTCCTACTCCTGCCCACCTTCTTCTCCTCTACTCCAAGCCCAGAGAAAGATCTGTAGCTGTTATTCTTTAAACACTGAATGACAAACTCCAAAGCCACAAAGAAGCCCCTCAAGACATGGAACTCACCTTCAGAGCTGCTCACATGAGTCTTAAGCCTGTGGAGTTGGCTGTGCTGTTAGCCTCACCCTTGGCTATTACAGTTCTCATCTCAGGTGAGTCAGCTGAAACTCTGCCCCCTCAACACACATGTGAACCCCTTTCCAGTCCCCCATGGTTGGACTCTGGCTCCCAGCCTTCTCTGGGACTCACCTGAGGTGGCTTACTTCTTTTGTCAAGGTGTGTATGTGCGTGTGTGTGTGTATTTTGGGAGAAATATGTTCTCTACTGGAAAATGTAGATAAAACCCACAAAGTTTTTTTGGACATAGTTCCCCACCAGTCAATACGTGCCATAATAATCTCCACTCTAGGGACTTCCCTGGTGGTCCAGGGGCTAAGTGCTCTCAAAGCAGGGGGCCTGGGTTCAATCCCTGGGTCAGGGAACGACTAGATCTGGCATGCCGCTACTAAGACCCAGTGTAACCAAATAAATATAATAAATATTAAAAATGATAATAGCAATCTCCACTTCTCTCTTCCAAAATATTTCCAATGCCCTTTATCCGTGATTCCACCCTGTTCATGGCCGCACATTGCTGTTTCCTGATCTGGAAATCACCTCTGATTACTCTGCTCTTCCTGGTGATTCAATAGCCAGCAGAACCGGCATTACACAGAGACACGGCCGGTTAGATGCCCGCGTCTACCTAAGGGGGCACTCATTAGACCCACTTGCTGTATCCTTTAGCTCTTCTAGTCCACAAAACTTCCCAAGCTCGTTTGGATAGAGGTGAATGATAAGTGAATAGGAAGGAGGATGCTGGGGCCAGGCAGACAGAAACACTTTCTATTTCAGAACCTGTGAACGTGAAAGTCACTCACTTGTGTCCAACTCTTTGCGGCCCATGGATTATATAGTCCATGGAATTCTCTAGGCCAGAATAATGAAGTGGGTTTCTCCAGTGGATCTTCCCGACCCAGGAATCAAACCAGGGTCTCCTGCATTGCAGGCAGATTCTTTACCAAACGAGCTATCAGAACCTGTATCCACCCCTATTTTATCTATGAGACCTCAGAGGTTAGAGAAAGTGAAGCCATCTGTTCCACGTCACCCTCTAAGAGAGGAACTTGAATTCAAACACAGACGTGCGTGCGTGTGTGCTAAGTCATTTCAGTCGTGTCCAACTCTATGCGACCTGATGTACTGTAGCCCACCAGTCTCCTCTGTCCATGGGATTCTCCAGGCAACAATACTGAAGTGGGCAGTCATGCCCTTCTCCAGGGGATCATCCCGACCTAGGGATCGAACCCAGGTTTCCTGCATTGCAGGAGGATTCTTTATAGTCTGAGCCACTAAGGAAGTCCCCAACACAGATGTCTGACCCTATTTCATCACTCTGTCTCTCCTTCCACCCTCCCCGCCGAAAAAACCACTTATCAGAACTTAGACACTAGTCTGTCCCCCAGGATGGCTACACCCTGCTCTTTCAGCGGTCCTCAGTTTAAGGACCATAAGGAAGCAAACTCAGGGGCCTCGGCTGTGCGAGCCACATGCGTGCGCCGCAGAGCTGGCACCCTCTCCCCTTGCCGAGGGAAGCTGGTGGAGGCACGTCTCTGTCTAAGCCGGGCATATGTCACCTTCGGGCAAAAAACGAGCTAATAGAATTGAGATGAATGTAATTGGCAGAAGGTCAGCGAGGGAGCTACATGCATCTGGAGCTTCCTGAAAAGGCCAGTGTGTTTCCTTCTCGCGATTAGTATGCAGGTGAGGTGGATGGGCCTCCGCAGAGTAATTGGATCATTCGGAGATCCGAGATGCCCGCTGTATGTACAAAGCCTCGACAGTGATTAGATCCTGCCCGCTCATCTCGGCAAGCCTTGAAATTCTCCCCACTGTGAAAAACTAATTTTCTGTGGGAATTTATTAAATAAGAAATCTGCATGCCACTTTACCTTGTAAGTCAGGCCAGAGGAATACAAAGATTCCCCTCGACTTTGATGCGTGTTCTTAGCAGAGACTTCCCTATCACTTGAGGAGAGAGGTGTTTAGGAACCGTTTTTTTTTTGTTTCAGGGCCTGTGTGGTTTTCTTTCCTGTGCTCTCGGGGTAATAAATATGGGAAACTCCCTTAACTAAAAGCCCATGAGGAGAGAGACTAACTGGGAAAGGCAGAATGCAGGGTAGGGTAGGGGTGGGCATGAAATGGTCAGGCCCATACTTTCAGATCATGGTGCGTTCTCCTTTCCTGCTATGGACTGAACTGAGTCCCAACCCTATTTATACGTCAAACTCAGTCTGAAACCCCCAGCATCTCAGGATGTGTTTGTTTTTGGAAATAGTGTCTATTTAAGAGGTGATTAAGATCAAATTGCCAACATTTGTTGAATCATTGAAAAAGCACAAGATTTCCAGAAAAGCGTCTACTTCTGCTTTATTGACTACACCAAAGCCTTTAACTGTGTGGATCACAACAAACTATGGAAAATTCTTGAAGAGATGGGAATACCAGGCCACCTGACCTGCCTCCTGAGAAATCTGTATGTAGGTTAAGAAGCAACAGTTAGAACTGGACATGGAGCAACAGACTGGTTCCAAATCGGGAAGGGAGTACGTCAAGGCTGTATATTGTCACCCTGCTTATTCAACTTATATGCAGAGTACATCATGTGAAATGCCGGGCTGGATGAAGTACAAGCTGGAATCAAGATTGCCAGGTGAAATATCAATAACCTCAGATATGCAGATGACACCACACTTATGGCAGAAAGTGAAGAGGAACTAAAGAGCCTCTTGATGAAAGTGAAAGAGAAGAGTGAAAAAGTTGGCTTAAAGCTCAACATTCAGAAAACTAACATCATGGCATCTGGTCCCATCACCTCATGGCAAATAGATGGGGAAACAATGGAAACAGTGAGAAACTTTGTTTTTTGAGGCTCCAAAATCACTGCAGATGGTGACTGAAGCCATGAAATTAAAAGACACTTGCTCCTTGGAAGAAAAGCTATGACCAACCTAGACAGCATATTAAAAAGCAGAGACATTAGTTTGCCAACAAAAGTCCATCTAGTCAAAGCTATGGTTTTTCCAGTAGTGGATATGGATGTGAGAGTTGGACCATAAAGAAAGCTGAGCACTGAAGAATATATGATTTTGGACTGTGGTGTTGGAGAAGACTCTTGAGAGTCCCTTGGATTGCAAGGGGATCCAACCAGTCCATCCTAAAGGATATCAGTCCTGAATATTCATTGGAGGGACTGATGCTAAAGCTGAAACTCCAGTACTCTGCCCACCTGATACGAAGAACTGACTCATTGGAAAAGACCCTTATGCTGGGGAAGATTGAAGGCAGGAAGAGAAAGGGACGACAGAGGATGAAATGGTTAGATAGCATCACCGACTCAATGGACGTGAGTTTGAGTAAGCTCCAGGAGTTGGTGATGGACAGGGAAGCCTGGAGTGTGCTGCAGTCCATGGGGTGGCAAAGAGTCAGACATGACTGAGTAACTGAGCTGAAATGAAGTTAAAATGGCTTCGTTGATGGCTCAGATGGTAAAGAATCTGCCTGAAATATGAGAGACCTGGGTTCCACCCCCGGGTCAGTAAGATCTCCTGGATAAGGGCATGGCTACTCACTCCAGCATTCTTGCTGGAGAATTCCATGGACAGAGGGTACAATCCATGGAGTTGCAAAGAGTCAGACACACCTGAGTCACTAACACTTTCACTGTCAAGTTACAATGAGGTCATTAGGGTGGACCCTAATTCCTTATGACTTGTCTTCTTGTAAGAAGAGGAGATTAGGATCCATACACAGAAGGAGGCCCATGTGAACACACAGGGAGGAGATGACCATCCTCAAGCAGAGAAGGAACCAACCCTGATGACCTCAGACTTCAAGCCTCCAAAGCTCACAGTTTAAGCTCACAGCTAGCTGTACTTCATTATAGCAAATTAATACACTCTTGTAGAAGAATTCCAGATTGCCCTGTTTGGAATGAATCTCTTCCCTGAACCCAAATCGAAGATAAATAGGTTTCATTTCTGTGTCAACACTTGGTGGCAAGTGAGCACCAGAAGCTGTGTGTCAGGATGTGGTCCAGGTTGTGGGGAAGCCGGCATGGGCACCAGTGGGTGTGGTGCTTGCTGTGTCTCTTGTTGCTGTTCAGTCACTCAGCTGTGTCCGACTCTTTGCGACCCTGTGGACTCTAACCCGCGAGGTTTCTCTGTCTGTGGAATTCTCCAGGCAAGAATACTGGAGTGGTTAGACATTCCCTTCTGCAGGGGGATCTCCCTGACCCAGGGATCGAACCCAGGTCTCCTGCATGGCAGGCAGATTCTTTACTGTCTGAGCCACAGACAGCACATCTTCAGTTCAGTTCAGTCGCTCAGTCATGTCTGACTCTTTGCGACCCCATGAATCACAGCACGCTAGGCCTCCCTGTCCATCACCAACTCCCAGAGTCCACACAAATTCATGTCCATCGAGTCGGTGATGCCATCCAGCCATCTCATTCTCTGTTGTCCCCTTCTCCTCCTGCCCCCAATCTTTCCCAGCATCAGAGTCTTTTCCAGTGAGTCAACTCTTTGCATGAGGTGGCCAAAGTATTGGAGTTTCAGCTTTAGCGTGGTCCTTCCAATGAACACCCAGGACCGATCTCCTTTAGAATGGACTGGTTGGATCTCCTTGCAGTCCAAGGGACTCTCAAGAGTCTTCTCCAGCACCACAGTTCAAAAGCATCAATTCTTCGGCGATCAGCTTTCTTCACAGTCCAACTCTCACATCTGTACATGACTATGGGAAAAACTATAGCCTTGACTAGACGGACCTTTGTTGGCAAAGTAATGTCTCTGATTTTTAATATACTATCTAGTTGGTCATAACTTTCCTTCCAAGGAGCAAGCGTCTTTTAACTTCATGGCTGCAATCAGCATCTGCAGTGATTTTGGAGCCCAAAAAATAAAGTCTGACACTGTTTCCACTGTTTCTCCATCTATTTCCCATGAAGTGACGGGACCAGATGCCATGATTTTAGTTTTCTGAATGTTGAGCTTCAAGCCAACTTTTTCACTCTCCTCTTTCACTTTCATCAAGAGGTTCTTTAGTTCTCCTTCACTTTCTGCCATAAGGGTGGTGTCACCTGCATATCTGAGATTATTGATATTTCTCCCAGCAATCTTGATTCCAGCTTGTGCTTCTTCCAGCCCAGCATTCCTCATGATGTTCTCTGCATAGAAGTTAAATAAGCAGGGTGACAGTATACAGCCTTGACGCATTCCTTTTCCTGTTTGGGAACTGACAGATGTGGTCCACTGGAGAAGGGAATGGCGAACCACTTCAGTATACTTGCCTTGAGAACCCCATGAACAGTGTCAAAAGGAAAAATGATAGGACGCTGAATGAGGAATTCCCCAGTCGGTGGTGCCCAGTATTGTACTGGAGATCAGTGGAGAAATAACTCCAGAAAGAATGAAGGGATGGAGCCAAAGCAGAAAACAGCATGTCTTAGTGAGCACTGAAGACATAACTGATATTTTCCCTGAGAGAAGTGTTAAAGGTGAATTGCATCCTCCCCAATATTTGTATTTTGACTCCTGACCTCCGGTAACTCACAATGCGACTTTTTCTGAGGACAGGGTCATTGTAGACGTGAGTAGGTTAGATGGAGTCCTTCTGCAGTAGTGTGTATGTGTTAGTCCCTCAGTTGTGTCTCTTTGCGACCCCATGGACTGTAGCCCACCGAACTCCTCTGTATGTGGGGTTTTCCAGGCAAGAATACTGGAGTGGGTTCCCATTCCCTACTCCAGGGGATCTTCCTGACCCAGGGATCGAACCTAGGTCTCCCGCAGTTTGGGCAGACTCTTTATTGCCTGAGCCACTAGGGTGGGCCCCAAATTCAATGGAACTGATGTTCTTATTGAAGGGGTAAATTTGAACTTAGCCACACACATGGGAATAACACCATGTAAAGATGCCTCTTTCAAAAGAATTCCAAATTGTCCTGTTTGGAGTTAACCTCTTCCCCACCCCAAATTTGAAGGTAAATAGGTTTCATCTCTATGTCAACTCTTAGTGGCCTCCCAAGCGCAGTGGGACTTCCCTGATGGTCTAGTGGTTAAGACTCTGTGCTTCCAGTGCAAGGGATGCGGGTCGAATCTCTGGTCGAGGAACCAAAATCCTGCAGGCTGTGTGGTGTGGCCAAGAAAATATATATTTTTTTAAAGTGAAGGCATAAATGCAGCTGATACTTCTAGAAGGAACATCAAAGATTGCCAGCAAACCACCAGGAGCTAGGTGAGAGACGTGGAAAAGATGATTACTCCTAGAACGCAGGAGGAATTAGCCCAGCCAACCTGAATCTCCAGCTTCCAGAACCGTGAGACAACACACTTCTGCTGTTTAAGCCCCCTGTCCTTATGGCGGTCCTAGGACACTGATACGAGGATTAGCCATTCTTTTCTACGGGAATAGCCCTATGCTGCAGATCTGGACATCTGGGTTCTGGTTTGGTGCTGGTTCTGGCTCACCTCTGAGGTGAGTGTGTAGGGTGGCTCGGGTTTCTGTGAAAGCCACTGGGTGCATCCAAGAAGCTTATGGGGAGGCTTCCAGGGTCCTACCCTGGGGGGAGGGAAGAGAGCAGGGCAGGGGTTGGCCAGGGTGTGGGTGGGTGAGCTGGGGTGCCATCTCAACAGAGGCCCAAAGCCCATGCAAGGCAGAGTCTCAGCGCTTGAATGACCATTCAGAACCACCTACACTGCGGTGAGAAGGCTGGATCTTTGTACCTGAGCTACCCCAGGAAGAGGGCAGCTTCACTGAGGTGGTCTCTTCAGCTGAGGCATTCCCAGGGAGGGCTGAGAGCCAAGGGCACCTGCCACCTGCACTCCTGGAAGCTGGGACCCTGAAGGCTGTCTGGGTGGCTCATGACGGCACCCAGTGCAGGCCTGACCTGGGTCAGATCTCTGGATGGGAAGGTGCTGGGTGTTCAGGAAGGATGCAGCTTTGAACTGCGTGCTCTCCAAAGGATGATTCCCTTATTTTGATCACGGAGTCACTCGGGAGGGGTGAGCTCTCCACCATCTGGGTGCTATCCAGACAGAAGCTCCATGCTTTCCCAGAGGTTTAGGGAGGAGAGCAGGATGGGGGTGCATGCGTTTGGTGGGTACTTTCTGCAGCCCCTCAAAACCTGGAAACTTCGCAGATAATCAACCTGCAGCTCAGGGTGACACAAACAGACCCAGCGACACACACGAGAAAGCATCCCGCAGATGAAAGAGAACGGGGCTTGGAATTGAGAGCCAGGGTCCCCATCCTGCCTGGCTCTCTGTGTGTGACCTGGAGTCAGGATGTTCCATGTTAAATGCCGCAGTCTCCCTAACCATCAAGAGGAGAGATTAAACCAGGGAAACGGTTTTCCATCTGCAACAGTTCCCGTGGAGCCGTGCTGTGTCCCTTCAGAGCGTGGAGAACTTAGTGATTGCAGAGTAACGGGAGTGACATCGCAGTCCACATCACCATCCTCCACAGGCTGGGAGAGAAGGAACTCACCTTGGTCCCCATTCACTGAACACAGACATGTGCCCAGCACGTGAGAACACATTCAGTCCTCACAGTAACCCTGTGAGGTGGGACTCAGTACATCCAGGAGTGCTTGGGGAAACCACATTATGAGGCCACGCTCAGTAAGAGGTAGAGTTCAGATGGGAACTCAGGTAGCCATTTGAAAACTCTCTTTAATTAAAAAGACTTTTATGTTGGAGTATGGTTGATCAACAACGATGTATTAGTCGCAGGTGTAAAGCAAAGTGATTCTGTTACCCCCATACAAACATCCATTCTCTTTCAAAACATTTTCCCATTTCGTTCAGGGAATGAACTTACGGTTACCAGGGGAAAAGTGAGGGCAGGAATAGATTAGGAGTTTGGGATTAGCATGAACATGCTACTATATTTAAAACAGATAACTAGGGACGTCTCTGGTGGTCCAGTAGTTGAGACTGCATGCTGCCAATGCAGGGGGAATGTGGGTCTAATCTCTGGTCAGGGAACTAAGATCTCACATGTTGTTCAGTGTGGCCAAATTATAATATGTAAATAAAATAATGCTTTGATTTAGAAAGTAAAATAGATAACCAACATGGACTTACTCTATAGCACAGGCAGTTTTATTCTTAATTATTATGTTGTGTTCTCTTCCAAGACATAAAACTACAGAGGAATATTAGTGTTAGTCGTTCAGTCATGTCTGACCCTTTGTGACCCCATGGACTGTAGCCCTCCAGGTTCCTCTGTCCATGGGATTTCCCAGGCAAGAACACTGGAGTTGTTTGCCATTTCCTCCTCCAGGTGATCTTCCTGACCCAGGGATTGAACCCAGGTCTCCTGCACTGCAGGCAGGTTCTTGACTGTGTGAGCCGCCGCTGCCTCCTGCTCCTGTTTGCTTGATGGTGTTAGTGTTACAAAGCTTCATTTCTATTTGATGCATATGTGAATGGGAAGTGTTGCGTCTCTTTCTTTAAAAAAAAAAAGAAAGAAATCTTATGGAGATGCCCAAGTCACACAAATGAAAGGAGAGTGGCTCTGTCTGTGGGAGGGGGTGATGCTGGTGCGACCCCACTATTTCATGAATGAAATTAACAGGGAGCTGCAAACCACTCCCCACCACTCTTGGCAGATCGGTTGCTCAAGGGTTGCTGCTGTAGGTAGCTCACTCCCCGAGGATGTAGAGGTAGGGAGCAAATCCAGCCTTGGTAGAGTGTCAGAGCCTCGAAACAATCTGTGACCTGTTTGTATTCCCTGTTAATATTCTGCAAGGCAGCCTGACCACAGGCGGATCTTGAAGCCTTTCCTGTCCAGAAGTCTAGAATGGTCACCAAAAATGCACAGAATTAAAACGAAGTAGTGTTGGTAAGATAAGTGAAAGTTACTCAGTCATGTCTGGCTCTGTGCAACCCCACGGGCTGTAGCCTGCCAGGGTCCCCTGTCCATGGAATTCTCAAGGCAGGAATACTGGAGTGGGTAGCTGTTCTCTTCTCCAGGGGATCTTCCCAACCCAGGGATCAAATCGAACCCAGGTCTCCCACATTGCAGGGGGCTTCTTTACCCTCTGAGCCCCCAGGGAAGCCCCAGATTACTAGAGTGGGTAGCCTATCCCTTCTCCAGTGAATCTTCCTGATCCAGAAATTGAACTGTGGTCTCCTGCATTGCAGACAGATTCTTTACCGCCTGAGCTACAAGGGAAGCCCAAGTAGAGCTGGTGGAGACCTCTGTACACCCTGGACATCCCTGCTGCTCAGGCTACTCTCCAGGGAGATTTCACTGAATATTGAGTAGAGAGGGGTGTAGTTTACACTGCCTGGCTCCCAGAACTCAAAGCATGGTCTAGGAGGTGCCAAGGTCTTCTTGACTGAGAGATAGTCCATCTTTAGCTCAGAACACTTGGAACTTGAGAATCAGTTTGTCCATCCCTCTGCCTTTAAGAAGAGGAAAGTCCTGATGATGGTAACTCTGAGAGTCTTTTCTGAGCACCAGGAGGGGAGGGACCTGGTAGGGTAAGTTCAAAAGGTTCAGGAAGTCTGGAGGCTGGTCAGTGGATGGGAAGAAGAGGACCTCTTTGGGTTTCATCTGACATGCAGAGGACAGAAAGGAGCTGTCCAGGGTAGCTTCCTGGTCAGAGGAGGAGGGGAGTTGCCAGCCTCTTTAAGTTTGTCCCTCCATCAGTGTCTTGCTTCTGTCCTGACTGCTGGAGTGCACAGTGGCCTAAGTTCCATCTGGCAGCATCTCTGCCTGAGAATTTCTTTCTTTCTTTTTTTTTTTGGAGCCATTCGAGTTCCTCTGTGTGCAGTGCATGCTGGAAGTGCTGGCAAATTAGCTTTTCCTGGAAGGGCTCCCTGTTCCACGACAGATGGAAGTTGGTATACGAATATTCCAGCTCCCCCACCCTCTGGGTGGGACCTTGACCTCACCTTGGCTCCTAGTACTCCCTGGGGTGGAGGGCAGGGGGGGATTGAGTTTCCTGCAGTGATACTCTGCCCGATGACATGAGCCACATCCCTTTCACGCCTCCCTCTCCTACCAGTCGCCTCCCAACTAAATGATTTGTGCTTGGATCGTTGACCCAGCATCTGCTTCTAGGGGAATAAGCACTGGAGGCCTGCAGCAGGGTTGGTTTGGTTAGCCTGGAAGTGGCTGGCAGAAAGGGTCTCACCATTTGGGCTGGGTGGGGCTGCCCTGTTCTATACACCCTCAAGCCTGGACTCTGCTCTCTGTTGCCACGCCCTGCAGCACTTCCATCCTGTTTTGACTCCAGAGTCATCACTGACGAGGAATTTTGCTGGATGCTTGTGGAGGCTCTGGACCACTGAAGCCCTGTTCCCCTTACCTTGTGTCACAGCCGTATCTTCAGCGCCCTCTTGGTGCTGAGACAAGCAGAGCCTCCCTGGGGCGCCATCCCGGTCTCTCACTCTCCAGTCCGGGGGCTGAGCGCATGTTTATTTTCTTTCCCGAGAAGGTTGGACAGCAGAGCAGCTGGCGGGCATTGAGCGCCTTTAGTGCGTCAGTCACAGTGCCATGTGTTTAATCCCACTTGGATCTTCTGAGGGAGGCACCGAGGCATCCTCACGGAGAGAGGCTGCAGTGCAAGGACAGCCTCTAAAATCTGAGTCCTCTCACTCCCCCACTCTCCCCTCCCCACCCAAGGGCTACCTGGAATAGAGATTACTGGAAAGAACAGCATTTTAGGGGGAGGCAGACCAACCTCAGTTGCTAAATTCGTGGCTTCGGCTAAGTTATTTAGCCTCAGTTTTCTCATCTATGTAATAGGCACCCTGAATATTCATTGGAAGGACTGATGAAGCTGAAGGTCCAATACTTTGGCCACCTGATGTGAAGAGCCAACTCATTGGAAAAGACCCCGATGCTGCGAAAGATTGAGAGCAGGAAGAGAAGGGGGTGACAAAGGATGAGATGGTTGGATGGCATCACCAACTCAGTGGTCAAGAGTTTGAACAAACTCTGGGAGACAGTAAGGGACAGGGAAGTCTGGTGTGCTGCGGTCCATGCAGTCGCAAAGAGTTGGACCCAACTGAGCAGCTGACCAACAGCAACAACAGGCTCACTGACAGTTACCTATTAGGCTATTATAGTTATTAAATGAGACGAGGCCCATCCACTTCCCAGAAGAGCACTTAGCCAATAGCAGGAGTATAAGAACGTTAGCCACTGCTCTCACTCTGTGCCCCATTGAAGCACACTTCCCCTCTAGGGAAGAGTTGACCAGATGGTAGTTTTGTACTAATCAGAGATTGGGGGTCTACCCTGAAAACAGTGCAGTTTGGGGACACCTTGAAGACATCATTGGTTCTCTAGCCCCTCCCACCTCCCTCCAGTCCCCTCCAGGTTGCAAACTCGCAGAGGGCAAGATTCATCACAAGTTGAAGGATGTTCATGACAAAGTCAATTTTTTTTTTCCTGCTCATGACCTCTTGTTTCTGTACAAAAACTTAGTAGGTATCTGGCAAAGTGTCAGCCTACAACCCAGATAAAAGTATAATTATTTCCTATTTGCTTGCTGGGGTTTTCAAATCAGTGCAGTAATTTAAGCGTGACTCTTAGAGGCTTACAAAAAGATGTTATGATTAGTTTTATCTCCTTTGTTAAAGAAAAATAATTACAGTGAAATAATTAGAGGCGGCAGAGCTGACACGCGATTAAGACTGCTGGTTTGGCGATGAAAGTGAAGTTCTAATGAGGAAAAAGTATAATAAAGGGATGGGTCTAAAAGAAAAGTGCCAGGAACTTGTCTGGTTCTGGGCTCAGGACTCAGGAATGGAGGGGAAACCTGGGAGACTGGCTTGGTGGCCACTCGGGAGAAGTATTCTCCTGGCGTCTGAAGACCCAAGACTCAGTTTAGACTCAAGCACAGCTGACAGTGTGGCTCTAATCAAGTCCCTCAGCATCTCTGAGCTACATTTAGCAGCTACATGCTGGCTGCTCTTTCTTTATCTAGAAATGAGCTTAATGAAGATACGTAGCTTGTAGATATTGTTGCTGCTGCTGCTGCTAAGTCGCTTCAGTCGTGTCCGACTCTGTGCGACCCCATAGACGGCAGCCCACCAGGCTCCCGCATCCCTGGGATTCTCCAGGCAAGAACACTGGAGTGGGTTGCCATTTCCTTCTCCATGTAGATATTGAGTGACTGCTTGTTCTTTAGAGGTGAGGAGACAGAGTGAAGAAGATCAACGTGGAGCTCTCATTCTCGGGGGGAAGACTGATAATAGGCAGCGTAATTTTGAAAGATTATTATTTTTTTGAATTTTTTGCTGTGCTGGGTCTTCATTCCTGCACTTGGACTTTCTCTAGTTGTCGCAAGCGGAGGCTACGCTCTAGCTGCAGTGCACGGGCCTTCTTGTTGCAGGGGCTTCACTTTTTCTGGCGCACTGGCTCGAGGCACACGGGCTTCAGTACTTTCAGCCCATGGGCTCTAAAGCGTGGGCTCAGTAGTTGTGGCACACGGGCTTAGTTGCCCTGTGGCACATAGGGTCTTCCTGGACCAGGGATGAGCCCAAGTCTCTGCTTAGGCAGGCAGATTCTTAACCACTAGACCACCAGGGAAGCCTGACAGTATAGTTTTAATTGCAGTAAGTTCTATAAAGGAAATAAATAGGTTGATTAAATAGAGAATTAACAGGAGAGACTTACTCTTGGTGGTCAGAGAAGGTTTCTGAAGACAGCTAATATGATATATCACTGTCATGGGCTGAAAAAAGTTGTCAACCATATTCAAATCCATAATGACCACATTGGGAATGATACTTCTTAGAGTTGTTCAGTGCACTGCCCTGTGAACTGTATACAGCATCCCTGGCAGGAGTCATCTTACTCACCTCACAATCCTTCAAAGCAGCTGATGTTGCCTGTCCCTGGCAGATGTGAGATTAGATTGTGGGAGTCCCTGCAGACCATAGTAAAGCTTTTAAGCTCTATCTTAAATACAAATGGTAGGTCTTGGACAGCTTGACACAGGAGACCATGTCTAATAATCCTTGCCATGTCTGAACAGGCTCTCTGATGCTTGGACAATCAGCACAGACTGTTAATACTTTCCCTTCATCGTCATAGTAGCTTAGGTGACTTTATCCATAACAGCCCTGGTCGTTCCTAATTCTCCTTTGTTGGGGGAGGCTGTTCTCTTAGTTCTGTTTACCTGGCTCATCCTCTCCCTCTTTATTTTCTTTCCCTTCCTCCTTTCCTCCTTTCCCCAGCTCTCCACTCAAGCTCAGAGAAAAAGTCTTAGGGAAGAGACCTCGAATGACCATTGCTTCTATTAAAACTCAGTCATTTACCATCAGGCTTAAGCTTTTTTAAAAAATTTATTTATTTTAATTGGAGGCTAATTACTTTACATTATTGTATTGGTTTTGCCATACACTGACATGAATCCACCCCGGGTGTACACGTGTTCCCCATCTTGAACCCCCTTCCCACCTCCCTCATCCCCTTATCCTCCCTCTGGGTCATCCCAGTACACCAGCCCCAAGCACCCTGTCTCATGCATCGAACCTGGACTGGTGATTCATTTCACATATGATAATATACATGTTTCAGCGCCATTCTCCCAAATCATCCCTCCCTCGCCCTCTCCCACAGAGTCCAAAAGACGGTTCTATACACCTGTGTCTCTTTTGCTGTCTCCTATACAGGGTTATCATTACCATCTTTCTAAATTCCATATATATGCGTTAGTATACTGTATTGGTGTTTTTCTTTCTGGCTCACTTCACTCTGTATAATAGGCTCCATTTTCATCCACCTCGTTGCTACTGCTGCTAAGTCACTTCAGTCGTGTCCGACTCTGTGTGACCCCATAGATGGAAGCCCGCCAGGCTCCCCCGTCCCTGGGATTCTCCAAGCAAGAACACTGGAGTGGGTTGCCATTTCCTTCTCTAATGTGTGAAAGTGAAAAGTGAAAGTGAAGTCGCTCAGTCGTATCCGACCCTTAGCGACCCCACGGACTGCAGCCTACCAGGCTGCTCCATCCATGGGATTTTCTAGGCAAGAGTACTGGAGTGGCTTGCCATTGCCTTCTCCGCTAATCCACCTCATTAGAACTGATTCAAATGTGTTCTTCTTAATTGCTGAGTAATACTCCATTGTGTACATGTACCACAGCTTTCTTATCCATTCGTCTGCAGATGGACATCTAGAGATCTGGGTTGCCCTCCTGCTCACAACATTTTCCCTTTCTAATTCAGAAATGCTGAGTCTCCCATCACGTTCTGGCCTTGGAACTAATTTCTGAGGAAGCAAGAGGATGATCTCCCGGGAGGGAAGGATAATTCTCATTTTCCCTTCTCACAAGCTCCACAAGTGGTCGTCAGGTGAAAAGCTGCCGGGTCAGCACCAGCTCCCCGCTCCCCGCCCCACGCTAAGCCGCTTATCACTGCCACGGCGGCCGGCAGCTGCTTTATTAGCTTAACTTCTTGAAGGCACAGCTCCTGGATTGAGCTGGGAGAGACTGGGAAGTGACAGCCTCTTAGTCGAGAGCGGAAACTCTCTCACTGATGGGGAGAAACAGTTTAACATGCCCTGGGGGGCTACTGCCTAGCAATGCCAGCAGAACGAGCCGAGGGTGTCCTCACCTGTCTGGGGTACATGTGATATGACCTGCCTCCCATGTCCACAGGCTGCCCCGGGGGGATGAATTGAATCACGAGGCATCCTGATTTATCCCTTTCTCCCTGTTCACCCACCTGCCACTGTTACCTCACTTTAACCTGCTTTACAACTTGAAATTCGTGGGTCAGCGTTTATTCCCGTTTTCCCACATCAGACAGCTGTTTACTGGGCACCCACAGAGTATCAGGCTCTCATTCAAACCCAGGGGAATAGACCAAGAATCTACCCTTAAAGGAGCCCACACTCCAGAGAAGGAATTTGCCCCAAATTTTGTTATTAAGGTATAACTGATTTCGGGGCTTCCCGGGTGGCACTAGTGGTAAAGAAGCCGCCTGCCAAAGAAGGAGATGTAAGAGATGTGGGTTCAGTCTCTGGGTTGGGAGGCTCCCCTGGAGGAAGAAATGGCAGTCCATTCCAACATTCTTGCCTGGGAAATCCCACAAACACAGGAGTCTGTGGGCTACAGTCCATGGGGTCTCGTAGAGCTGGACACGATTTAGCGACTGAGCATATAGGTGATTTACAACGTTGTGTTAGTTTTGGGTGTACAGCAAAGTGAATCTGTTACACACATACAAAAACCCATTCTTTTAAAGGTTCTTTTCCATATAGGCCATTATAGAATGTTGAGAAGAGATCCTTGTGCTACATAGTAGGTCCTTATTAGTTATCTATTTTATATGTAGTAGTGTGTATACTATATATAAACAAAGAGGAACTAAAGAGCCTCTTGATGAAAGTGAAAGAGGAGAGTGAAAAAGCTGGCTTAAAACTCAACATTCAAAGAACTAAGATCATGGCATCCGGTCCCATCATCTCATGGAAAATAGATGGGGAAACAATGGAAACAGTGACAGACCTTTATTTTGGGGGGCTCCAAAATCACTGCAGATGGTGACTGCAGCCATGAAATTAAAAGATGCTTGTTCCTGGGAAGGAAAGCTATGACCAACCTAGACAGCATATTAAAAAGCAGAGACATTACTTTGCCAACAAAGGTTTAGATAGTCAAAGCTATGGTTTTTCCAGTAGTCATGTATGGCCTTGAGAGTTGGACCATAAAGAAAGCTGAGCATCACAGAATTAATGCTTTTGAACTGTGGTGTTGGAAAAGACTCTTGAGAGTCCATTGGGCTGCAAGGAGATCAAACCAGTCAATCCTAGAGGAGATCAGTCCTAAATACTCATCGGAAGGACTTATGCTGAAACTGAAGCTCCAATACTTTGGCCACCTAATGCAAAAAACGGACACATTATGAAAGACCCTGATGCTGGGAAGGATTGAAGGCAGGAGGAGAAGGGGACAACAGAGGATGAGATGGTTGGATGGCATCACTGACTCGATGAACATGAGTTTGAGCAAGCTCCACGAGTTGGTGATGGACAGCAAGGCCTGGCGTGCTACTGTCCATGGGGCGGCAAAGAGTTGGACACGACTGAGCGACTGAAGTGAACTGAGTGTGTATATGTCAGTCCCAGTCTTCAAGTTCGTCCCTTCCCCCTTGATAACCATAAATTTGGACACCTTCAGATGTCCAAATTTAGATGTCGAGAAGGAGAAGAGGGCATCAGAGGATGAGATGGTGGGATGGCATAAGTGATGCCATGGACGTGAACTTGGGCAAACTTCAGGACATGGTGAGGGACAAGAGGCCTGGTATGCTACAGTCCATGGGGTTTCAAAGAGCCAGACATGACTGGACAACAAAAACCATCAATTTATTTTCTCCATCTGTAACTCTATTCTATTTTGTAGATAAGTTCATTTGTATCCTTTGTTTCTGAAGATTCCATGTAAAAGTGGTACCATATGGTAATTGTCTTTCTCTGTCTGACTTCATTCAGATTCAGTAGAATAATCTCTAGGTCCATGTGGCTGCAAATGGCACTGTTTCGTTCATTTTTATGGCTGTGTAATATTCCATGTTATATATGTACCACATCTTCTTTATCCATCCCTCTGTTGTTGGACATCTAGGTTGCTTCCATATCCTGACCATTGTAAATAGTGTTTCTATGAACATCAGGGTGCAGACATCATTTCAAATTATGGTTTTCTCTGAATACACGGCCAGGAATGGGGTTGTTGGATCATATGCTAGCTCTATTTTTAGTTTTATTTTAGGAACCGCCATACTATTCTCCATACTGTTCATACTATTCTCCAAAATGACTATACCAGTTTACCTTTCTATCCACCAACAATGTAGGAGTGTTCCGTTTTCTCCACACCCTCTCTAGCATTTATTGCTTGTAGATTTTTTTGATGATGCCTATTCTGACTGGTGTGAAGTGATATCTCATTGTGGATTTAATTTGCATTTCTCTAATAATTAGTGATGTTGAACATCTTTTCATGTGCTTTTAAGCCATCTGTATGTCTTCTTTGGAACAATGTCTGTTTAGATCTTCCAAAGGGCTCCCTTGTTTTAGAACATGATACTATTGGTAATAATTTATCATATTTAAGTGCATTAAGTGCTTGCCTCCAGACCCTCTGCTAAACTCTTTATGTGCATCTTATGTGAAAGCCCCCCAGCAGCCTGAGAGATCTGGAGCTAATATGACTCATCTTAATTTTACATAGAAATGGAGGGTTTAAGATGCTGAGTAGTTTTCTCAAGATTATGGAGCTGGTGAAGTTCCCAGTCTAAGAATGTGGGAATCCCCAGATGGTTCTGACCCCACCCATGTGGGTGTGGGGGTGGCTTGTGGGTCTCTGTCTCTGGCATTTAGGGAAATAAGGAGAGAACTGGGGTATGAGGAGGCCCAAGGTGATCTCTGGACGCCTCCAGGCACTTACAGGTGGCTCCTGCCTCCTCTGTCCTGGGAGCTGGGGATCAGTGTCCACGCAGAAACGACCATGATGCTGCTGCCTCCTCTCACCTGGACCCCTGACGGCCTCCCTGCACTTCCCCTACCTGGGGCCCTGGTGGACCCTCTAATCTATTCTCAAAGCATCGCCAGAATGATCTTCGCTAAGCGCAAACTTCCCTGTTCAGAGTGAGCTGCCACTGCAGGGTCCCGCCCTCTTTCCTCTCCAGCCTCACTTTGTCCCACCCGCTGGCGTCTCCTGGCAGCCACTAATTTACATTCCGTCTCTACAGATTTGCCCGTTCTGGACATTTCATCTAACTGGCCTCGTACAATCTCTGTCCTTTTGTGTCTGGCTTCTTTCTCTCACATGGCGTCATGCTTTCAGGGTGCATCCGTGTGGCAGCGCGCCATCACTTCGTACGTGTTCGTGGTGGCATAATATTCCACCGCACAGCTACCCACACTTTATTTTCCGTTCATCAGTGGATGGACATTTGGGTTGTTTCTACCCTTTGCCTCTTATGTACAGTGCTGCTACAAACATTTGTGTACAAGCATCTGAGCACGTGTTTTTAGTTCTTTTGGGTATTGACTAGTAATTCTTAGGGTAATTGTGATGGTGGTGTGTGAGTATGCACAGTGCAGGAAGGGCTCCTGTGGACTCTGTTCTTCTTTTCCATGCGTGCTACTCAGCAGGAGACCCTGTGGATCACAGGAATGATGAACTCCTACCCATACTGCATCTCTGATGTGATGAAAGGCACTTGACCGCTCCAAATTCCAATGCAGTTCCATACCTACTATTGAGCTCCTAAGACACAGGGATCACGCCCAGCGTCTCAGAGAATAGAAAGGCCGTAATAAGAAGTGGGGTTTGAGAGAAGACTGAGAAGCAGAGATATGGTCCTGACCCAGTTCATAGTTATCCTCCTGGTGGCTTCTGACGGGGCAAGCATATTTCTTTATTTCATCCACACTCTCTAGGAGAGTGTCTATTGACTCAGTTGTTCAGATCCTTCAGAGTACTTGCAGTTTCTACATAAACCACTTACAGTGCAGAGAAGAACCTGATGAAAGGTAGAAGGAAAATGCCCTTGTCGGGGGGAGAGAAGGGAGTTGGGGGAGCACTCAGATGGGAAAAGATCCTTATCTACTTAGTAGGATCAGTGAGGGCCTCAAGGTGAAATTGATTTTGAGATGGAGCCAATCATTGATACTGATGAGACTATTGATAAAAGCAACTATTTCTTGAAGGGTAATGAAGGGGATGAGAAAATGGGGGAAAGAAAGCAGAAAGGAGGAAGGAAGGAAACGGGAAGAGCCACAGGGTGGAGGGGGCCCCGCTGAGGACAGACATTGCCCAGTCCCGGCTTTTCCTGGAGCAAGGGGGACGCTCCAGAAGTTCCTGACTGGCTCAGGGCGGCACAGTCCCACCCGTCAGCCCCTACAAGTGCCTGTGAGACCCACCCCCACCCCTCGCTGGGCACAGGGTCTGGGCGAGAGATGTCCCCGGTGCAGAGTGCCCAGTCCACTCTGGCAGGAAGCTAATGCTCGCCCCTCATCTCCGTCAGTAACCGCCTCTCCCCAAGTAATTTATCTATTCATTCTCCTTACCCAGATTTCCATAAACTCCTCCAACCCCGTAGTGTATTCAGATGGAAATAAATGAGTTTAATTACTTAAAGTAAATTTGGAATTCAGGGGCGATCGCGCTTCATTTCTGCATGTGAGCCCAGCCACAGGAGAAAGTGTAAAATATTCAAGCTTTTGAAAGATTGCAGCCACTGGACCTGGAAGACACTGGCGTCGTGCCTCCCACTCCCTGGCTGTGCTCCCGAGCCGGGTTGCAGGAGATTGGCACCCCGTGCTTGCCCAGCCCTGTCTGGGGAATGGGTACCGAGACCGCCTCAAACCACTCTTGCCTCTTCCCCCGACTCCGGGGAGGCCCCAGACAGTTTTTGCTTTAACCTCTCCAGCTGCTTGCTGGGGCAGCTGATAATTTCGCTTTGCACCCGATGATGCACGCGAGTGATCAGAAAATCTGTAACCAGAGGGGAAACCGGCTGCTAATGTCATGATACCAGGGCAGTTTGGGCGAGACTTCCAGGGAAGGGGAATTTACAATTTAAATAAGAAAAATAATAAACTCTAAATGAACAGACCAGGGAAGGATGCTCTGGCTGTGGTGGGGGAGGGGGTCTTCCTTGCTGAACCTCCTGTTCTGTGAGGCACTGAGCTGTCTGAGTCTTGAGTGTGGCTGAAGGGGACTTGGAGGCCCTTGAAAGAAGGTGGGGAGGGGCCCCTCCGAGGGAGAAGGGAGCCATGAGCTGCTGAGTAGCAGTCAGGACTGTTGAGTAGCAGCCCTTTGGCATCAAGCGGTGGCACCGGGTGGGGCCTCTCATGGCTTGGAGCATTTGCCTTGACGTTGCACCTGACCTGGCCAACCATGAATTTAGACCTAGATTCTCTGCCTCCAGAGTCAACTCTTAACCATCACTCCTTCCTGCCATTCCCTTAGGGACCCCCAGAGACCTCCCTGGCTTTGCCACCATCCCAGGAACCTCCTGGCCTGGCGTGTCTGTCTTCATGAACTGTCCCCTTCCCCCCAGCTTCGTGACTTGAGATGCTGTTTCCCCCCCAGATCCTCGGACACTCTGTGGGTCCCCGGGCCTGGGGAGCAGCGTCAGGTGCAGAGACTCCTCTGCAGAGACCAGGAGCACGTTCTCTAAGCAGAACCACAGGGGAGCGCCCTGAGGTGGCTCCGGGCCTCCTTGTTCTCCTTGCACACTCTGCGTTCTTCCAGCGGGACGGCTGTGCCTTCCTGCCTGCTGACTCCCTTCAGTGCTGACTCCCCCTGGAACTGGTCACCCACGCGGTTGGTCCCTCTCTCCATGTCAAAACGTGTCCCTCCTGAACACCGGTTCTCAGACCGCTCACCTTGGCAGGTGAACTTCCGTTGAATTACAGTTGCCCCATAGTCCCTACCATGGACAGAGGAGCCTGGCAGGTTACAGTCCTTAGGGTCACAAAGAGTCAGACACGACTGAGCAGTTGGACATGACTAAACAATACACAAGCGCGCGTGCACACACACACATAATCCCTACCACCTGCACATGAATGCTCACAGCATCACGATTCACACTAGCCAAAGGGTGGAAGCAGCCCACTGTCCATCACCTGTTCAATGGATTCTCTATACAGAGGAACATTTTTCAGCCATAAAAAAGAATGAAGCACTGATGCACGCTATAATTTACAGAAGCCTTGAAAGCATTCTGCTAAGTAGAAGAAGTCAGGCACCAAAGGTCACCTGCATTGTATGAATTCATTTCTATGAAATGTCTGGGATAAGTAAATCTATAGAGACAGAAAATAGACTGGACTGGTGGTTCCCTGAGGCTGGGGGGAAGGTGGGGATTGGGGAATGACTGCTAATGGGTATGGGGTTTCTGTTTTGGGATGATGAAAGCGTTTACCGATGCGAATGTGCTGACTGCCAATGAGTTCCACTTTAAAATGGTTAAAGGGTGAATTCTATGTTGCGTGTGTGTGCATCTCTCATAACACCTATCCATCTAGAGCCATCTCTCTATATACACAGGCATACTTTTCTATCTATCTATCTAGAAAGGAGAGTACTGGGAAGGCCAGACACGCGAGAACCAGGTTTCCTTCTGCATCGCTCAGATATGCTCCATCCCTTTTCCTGAAACAGGAGCTTTCTTTGTTCTTAGATCAGCACAGGCCTCCCCCACGCTGCCTCAGCCTCTCTCCTCTCCGCTCCCCCAGGACTGCTTATGATCACAAATGGCGGTTCTAAGAATCTGTTGAGCCACGCTCATCTTTCCTGAGGTCATTCGTAGAACAGGCATCCAAAGAGTCATACCCTTCCTGCCTGTTGTCCTGGTTACCTGGTGAGAGGGGCCCTGCTCACCTGGGATGGTGTTCTAACTCAGCCAGGGACTAGAGGAGAGAAGTTAAGCTGTTATGCAGTGGTAGGTCACTCTAAGCCATGCAGTTATCTTTCTTAGTGAAAGGAGGAAAGAGAAGAGAACAGCGCTTCCCTCCCAAAATCCATTGCTATCTCATGTTAGATCTGTGAGTAATTGGGTTTCCCAGGTGGTTGTAGTCTTTAAAAAAAAAACCCACTTGAAAATGCATAAGAGACATAAGAGATGTGGGTTCAATCCCTGGGTTGGGAAGATCACCTGGAGGAGGGCGTGTCAACCCACTCCAGTATTCTTGCATGGAGAATCCCATGGACAGAGGAGTCTGAGGGGCTACAGTCCATGGGGTCACAAAGAGTCGGACACGACTGAAGCGACTGAGCACAGCACAACTGTGTGTAAGTAATCACATGACACGTGGATCCAGGTCCATCCCTGTCTGCTGCCTGTGCTCACCAACATCTTCACTAGAAACCTCATTTCTGAAGCACTCCAGGAGGGGTTAACAGAGAAGGGTTGGAATGGATGGTGGGCATCTGGAGGTTTATAACCGCAGGGAGATGCTACCTCCCTGGGGTGTCTTCGGAAATGTGTGGTGACATTTGGGGGTGTTACATTGACTGCGGAGGAGGTGCTTTTGGAATTTAGTGTAGAGAGAAAAGAGAATGGGGACAATAAAGTACAGCAATGAGCAGACAGACCCACACAATAATTAGCCCATTCCACCATGTCTGGAGCACATTTATTGATTAAAATAATAAAAAAAGGAGATCTGGATTCTACTACATGTCAAAGCTATGGTTTTTCCAGTAGTCATGTAAGGATGTGACAGTTGGCCCATAAAGAAGGCTGAGTGCCCCGAAAGAATTGATGCTTTCGAATTGTGGTGTTGGAGAAGACTCTTGAGAGTCTCTTAGACTGCATGGAGATCAAACCAGTCAATCCAAAAGGAAATCAACCTTGAATATTCATTGGAAGGACTGATGCTGAAGCTCTAATCCTTTGGCCACCTGATGCGAAGAGTTGACTCGTTGGAAGACACTGATCCAGGGAAAGATTGAAGGCAGGAAAAGGGGATGACAAAGGATGAGGTGGTTCAATGGCATCACCGACTCAATGGACGTGAATCTGAACAAACTCCTGGAGACAGTGGAGTACGAAAGAGCCTGGCGTGCCAAAGTCCATGGAGTAGTAAAGAATAGGACTCAGCAACTAACAACAACAGCAACATGTTTGATTCAATCACTCCCAAGGACTATCATTCAGTAGTTCAAAAATACATCATTAAACAGTTGTGTGATCTTGGATAAATCACTTAAACCTCGGTCACTTGACTGATTGATTGTAATGCCTGGATCCTTGGTTTACAAATGATATCCTTCCTTACATGCTTGAGGTCTGCAAAAGCTTTCATCCACACTAAGCATTCCTGAGAACTGTTCTCCCTCTAAAGGAAGTCCATTCATTTTTTATGTCTAAGAAACATTAAGCTAAATGGTAATGTTATTTTTAGTAACAATCATAGAAAACAGTTACTGAGTGATCGCTTATTTTAAGTTAGATATATTTACTCGCCCCATTTTGCAGAGGAAGAATGTAGGTTGATGAAATTTAGGTAGGTGGTATTCTGTGATGTGAATACATGCAGTCACTCTATAATCCAAACTCTTAGCCACCAAACCAGTGTCTCCAGACTCGATCTTCCTCAACCTCTCTATTTTTATGCTATCCATGTACCAGCATCCCTTTTGCTGTATTTTTGTCTTCTAGCTCTGTTATTCACTTAATGTTTGAGGTTTGCTCGTTTTTTTGTTGTTGCTCTGGGCCTTCGTTGCAGTTCACAGGCTTCTTGGTGCAGTGGCTTCTCTCGCTGTGGGGCGCGGCCTGTAGGTCCATGGACTTCAGTAGTTGCGGAGCACAAGCTGAGTAGCTGTGGTGCATGGGCTTAGTTGTTCTGCAACAGGTAGAATCTTCCCGGACCAGGGGTTGAACCCATGTCCCCTGCACTGGTAGGTGGATTCTCATCCACTGTACTACCAGGGAAGTCCTCACTTAATATTTTTAAATTTTTCTAATTTTAACTGAAATCTACTTAAATTGGAAGCTATTATCATTTTCCTCCAAACATAATGAAAACGAAGCAATGTTACTAAATTCTATGCAGATTCTGAAAGTGCTCCAAGGGTAAGATAAGAAAGCATGAAGAATTAAAGATATATGTGTAAAAAAGTGAGATTTTTTTCCTTGATAAATTGCAAGATATTGGCAAAAAAATTTTAAATGAAGTGATTTTTAAAATTCTAGGCACCAAAGGCCTTTGAGGCTATCTCTGAATGGTCATGTAAAACTGATTTAATATTGTTCTTTAGGAACCGTTGGTGGCAGTCACTATAGTTTTCTACTTCCATGCACGTCCGTCCCAACCCTCTTTTCCATCAGAACAGACACCGAACAAGGTTGTGTTCTCTTACTCCAGTAAGGTTCAGCCCAAGCAAAAGAGCTCAGCTCTCTTCTTGGCTGGCCCCAGTCCCCATACTGGGGACCACCATTTTGGTTCCACAATTGTCTGACCAGCTCCTTCCCATCTTGGCTTCGGAAGGTTAGAAGTCTTTTGTTTTTCCTTCTTTTCAATTACAAAAGCCTGTTTGAACAGCCTCTGTGACAGACCGTGTTCAAACAAGCTTTTGTAATTGAAAACAGAGCTTGCAAAGTGACTGCAGGGACGCTTGCCTCAAAAGGAGGAGATGCAGAGCATGCTGTGAGCTGGTCCCTGAGGCCACTTTCAAAGTGTTTAAAGCTTCCTTCCAATTAAAAAAAAAGAGAGAGAGAAAGAAAATCCTATTTGAACACACAGTCCAGACTGACTGACTTGGGTGATTGAAAATGGAGATTTTGACCTAGGCATTGCTTTGGACCAGGGATGGTGGTCCTCTTGGGAAGGGGTGGAGGAGGGGTGCTGCTGCTGGGCTGGGGGTGGGGGGTAGGCATTTTCACTCATCCTCTGAACCCCTCGTGCCTTTATTTTAAGGGATCTCCGAGGTTGGCTGCACAGGTCTTCTCGGCATGTTCAAGTTTACGCTCACATTCAAGTTTCATCAATCTTGCTTTCTCTGTCTTCAAGCCTTACAAAGTGCAGTGCCCAAGAGCAATGCTTCTGAGAGGAGAGTTGAGTGTAAATTCTAGTTTGGCGATCATTTAGCCTCTCTGGAACTCAGTTTGTTGTCGTCTAGTCGATAAGCTGTGTCCGACTCTTCTGCGACCCCATGGACTGCAGCCCAGCAGGCTCCTCTCTCCATGGAATAGAGAGAATAGACAAGAATATTGGAGTGGGCTCCATTTCCTTGTCCAGGAAATCGAGCCTGTGTCTCCTACATTGCAGGTGAATTCTTTACTACTTAGCCACTGAGCACTGTACCACTTAGCTTCATTCTTTACCACTTCCTTGTCTGTAAAACAGCACCATATTAGCATTTGTCTTAGAAGATTGTTTTGAAGATTAAGAGAGATTATCTATTAATATTTAAATTATCCCTTATCTCATTGCAGAGCTTCCCTAGTAGCTCAGCTGGCGAAGAATGTGCCTGCAATGCAGAAGACCCTGGTTCAATTCCTGGGTCAGGAATATCTCTGGAGAAGGAATAGGCTACCCATGCCAGTATTCTGGCCTGGAATATTCCATGGACTGTATAGTCCATGGGGTTGGGAAGAGTTGGACATGACTGAGCGACTTTCACTTTCATTGCAAGGCAAAGGCTCAGTGTGTCAAATGTTTATTCTTACTATCAATGTTAATAATGGTATTAATGGTAATGTGATCCAAAATCACTGTGGATGCTGATTGCAGCCATGAAGTTAAAATACGCTTACCCCTTGGAAGGAAAGTTATGACCAACCTAGATAGCATATTAAAAAGCAGAGACACTACTTTGCCAACAAAGGTCCGTCTAGTCAAGGCTATGGTTTTTCCAGTGGTCGTGTATGGATGTGAGAGTTGGACTGTGAAGAAGGCTGATCGCCGAAAAATTGATGCTTTTGAACTGTGGTGCTGGAGAAGACTCTTGAGAGTCCCTTGGACTGCAAGGAGATCCAACCAGCCATTCTATAGGAGATCAGTCCTAGTTGTTCATTGGAAGGACTGATGCTAAAGTTGAAACTCCAATACTTTGGCCACCTCATGCGAAGAGTTGACTCACTGGAAAAGACTCTGATGCTGGGAGGGATTGGGGGGAGGAGGAGAAGGGGACGACAGAGAATGAGATGGCTGGATGGCATCACCGACTCGACGGACGTGAGTTTGAGTGAACTCCGGGAGTTGGTGATGGACAGGGAGGCCTGGCGTGCTGTGATTCATGGGGTCGCAAAGAGTTGGACACAGCTGAGCGACTGAACTGAACTGAACTGATAATTAAGTGAAAGACTTTACAGTTAAGACTGTAGACTTTGGTTTCAGACTGGTCTGACTTAACCCCTCTGAACCTCTGTTTCTTTTATCTTAAAATGGAAATGGCGGTAGACTCCCACCCCCACCCTGCCAAACACACACACAGCCAGTCATTTACTGTAACACGGGGCTGGCATGTGGAAAGGATGAAGAGCAGGCAGAAGGAGGTGGGACCAGAAGATAGGCAGGCACAAAGTTAAGAAAGAGTTCATAAAAGGTAAGAGTTAAGAAAAAAAGTACAGAGTTAAGAAAAGGAGAAAATTAGCTTTTAGTGAGGGTGGGGAGGGTTGTAAGACGTCGAGAAGAGATGCCAATGTGAGCAGGACACCATGTGGAAAAGCGGAGAAAGATGGACTGGCCGGCAGTGGCAGCATCGTGGGTGACGATGAAGGCCCAGGAACGCCAAGCATCTCAGTCTGGCTGGAGAGTGGGCCAGGGAGCGGAGGTTGCACTTCTTAGAACGGAAGAATGGGATGGAGACTGGCAACTGTGCTAGTATTTTGAATGCAGGGGATGGAAACTCAACACCAAAACGCTTCAAAGAAAAAATGAATGCATGCTTACATATATGAATGGATAAATGAATATGTTAAATGAAAGAGAAGTAAATTAATTTGTCTGAGGGTAGTCTAACTTCAGGCCTGGTACTATCAGAAGTTTCAGATGATGTAATTAGACTGTTCTTCTGGACTGACTTCATGATCAGGCTCCACCTGGTTACCTGTTCAACTCCCAGTTATATTCTCATTGCTCATGGCCTTGGGGGTTAAAATAAAAACAAAATTCCTTTCTGGATGCTTGTACCACTCAATCTGGGGTCAGCTTGGGTCATTTAACCATCCAGATACCAAGCACTGAGGTCAAGAGAGGGGAGGGGGATATGAATTGACCAAATAAACATTACTAGCCCATCCTTAGAGCTGAGATGAGGGCCTTGTCTGAGCCACACAGGGTTAACGTGGGGAACAGCTGGACCAGAAAGGAAAGCAGGGGCCATAGCAGAGAGGAGAGTGTTTCCAGAAAGCCCAGCGGGTTTCCCCATAGCCTAGCACATCCTTCTCCATTTTGACTTTCTATGTAGGCCATTGGTGGGGAGGGCATGATGCGGTTTTGAGGCTTTGAGTCTGGAAACAGAGATTAAAGGCCCAAGATCAATCCGAGGCCATTCAAATGGTCCAGTGGGGACGTCCAAGCTCAAAGGGATCAAGCAGAAGTGAATCCAAGTTTTGTGGGGCCTGAAGCTCATACAATATGGTGTCTCTGCCTGTTGTCACAGAATTCTGAAATTGTCCACAGAGACTACCCATCCCTCTCATTCTGTGCCCTGCTCGTCCCTTGGCACTATGAATATGGATTTTGCTTCCGTGATTAGATTAATATATGGCACCATTGACCTTAAGATAGTTATTATGATAATATTCCTGGATCCAATGTAATCATGAGTTTTCTCCAGTTGGTTGAAAAAGAGGAATCCAGATTCAGCAAGAAGGATTTGATGCACAGTTGCTTGAAGGTGGAGGGGGCATGAGGTAGAAAAGAGGTTTATAAGACTAAGCTCTACCACCGGCTGTCAGCCAGCAAGGTAACTGAACCTCATCCTACAACCTCAAGGAGGTGGGTTCTGCCAACAACAAGAATGAGCTTGGAAGCAGAGTTTTCTCTAAGGCTTCCAGATGAGAACGTAGCCAGACCAATGCCTTGATATCAGCCTTGAAAGGCCCCAAGCAGAGGCCCCAGCCACACCATGCCAACCTTCTGTCCTATAAAATTCTGAGCTAATACGTAGGTGTTGTTTGAAGCCCCTAAGTTTATAGCAATTTGTTAGGCAGCAATAGAAAGCAGGAATACTCTTCAAAAGAGACAGAATTATAACTATGAAATTAGTCAAGGGCCAACTCAGTTGTGGGGCTTCCCTGCTGGCTCAATAGTAAAGAAGCCACCCACCAAAGCAGGAGACACAGGTTTGATCCCTGGATTGGGAAGATCCCCTGGAAAAAGAAGTGGCAACCCACACCAGTATTCTTGCCTGGGAAATCCCATGGACAGAGGAGCCTGGTGGGCTACAGTCCATGGGGTCGCAAAAGAGTTGGACACAACTTAGCAACTAAACAGCAATTCAGTTGTGGGGTCCTGAAATTGAAGCTTCATTAGCCTCATGGAGAATTCAGCCCTGGGGTTGGAGTTGCATTAGCCCTGGTTCCCCGCATTTCAGGTCTTTCCCAATTCTCTATAAACATGAGACAGAGAAGATTTCATACATATCCTTCCCTGCGACCTCCAGAGCCCAGTTTTCCACGCTCTGGGGCCCCAGACCTCCACACCCCCTGCCACCTCTCCATCTGCATGATGCGGAGATGGTGCCAGGCTATTTGGTCCATTTCCCTTCCTGGCAAAGGAAAAAAAAAAGTAAAGCTCTCAAAATTATTAGGTAATGATATCACTTTAAAAAGCGACACAATATTTTAACAGCATGACGCCACTTAGCTGTGGTTTAATAAAATGTAGAAGTGCGGAGCCGGGCAAGCTGTGGCCACGTTAGGTGGGGGCAGACAAACAGCTCTCGAAACTCACATCAGGAAAATTACTTTTTCTTCAAATGGAAACTTTTCAATTGCTTTCAAATAGCTGGAGCTGATGGAAATAATTTCCTTAGCACGTCTACATATGCTGCCTGCGTCTTCTCCACACGGTGCCGGGAGCTTCATTAATAAAGATTGTTGCGAGGTTCTGATGTTGCCAGGCTCTTGTTATTTAGAAAAGGCACCAAACCAAGTCAAGGGGAGTCAATTGATTACTAAATGCAATTCCTATTCGGTGTCCCCGAGGCAAGTGGAGGCCAGTGGGGGAGTGTGTGTGTGTGTGTGTGTGTGTGTGTGTACACACACACACGCATGTGCGCAGACACGTTTGAGCGTCTGAGCAAGAGCAGCTCTGAAGTTCAGCCTGATCCTAAACCCATTTAGAGAGATCGCCAAGAAAACGGGGACTGTCAGGACCAGGTCTCTGCATGTTGTTGTTGTTGGGTCGCTAACTCGTGTCTGACTCTTGGTGACCCCACGGACTCGGCACGTCAGTCTTCTGTGTCCTTCACCGTCTCCCTGAGTTTGCTCAAACTCATGTCCACTGAGTTGGTGCTGCCACCCAATCATCTCGCCTTCTGTCGTCCCCTTCTCCTCCCGCCCTCAATCTTTCCCAGCCTGAGGATCTTTTCCATTGAGTTGGCTCTTCGCATCAGGTGGCCCAAGTATTGGAGCTTCACTTTCAGCATCAATCTGCTTGTCATTGATGCTCAAACTGCTAGGAGGGAGGTGAAGATGCAGGAACGCCCACAGAGAAAACCAGAGATGGCCCAACCACTTTGTGGGGCCAAGCTGCTGTGTTAGGTTTAGCAGACATTTTTGTGTTTCTGTAACATACATAGGGAAGTAGGCTTTGATTATGCTTCTCCCGGGCCTTCCTGCCCTGAAATCCCACGTGGAAGCTTGGCACAGAGGATGAATGAGTTCCGTGTTTCCAATAATGAGGTCTGGGAGCACTGATGTCCACAGACTGGCTTTCTGTGGACACGGCACTGGACGTGCTGGAGGGGAAGTGCTCCCCTTCTAGCTTCCCTCTGCTGAGCTCTCTGATGCCATCAGGGAGAAGGGCTCAGGCTGGGGCAAGTGTGGCTTCCACACCTCTCGACAGCTCACCAACTGCCTTTTGTGACAAAGAGGCACACAGCCTTGGGAAGACAACAGGGCTTAACTCATTATATTTATTGCTTCCGTTGTATGTGTCCTTATGATTGCCTGTTATTTATGGCAAGTGATATTGATTCTGTACTTTTGTAAAGCTTCCTTTTAAAATCCATTTCTTTTTGGAAAGGGAGTCCTTTTATTGAAGAAATGCATAAAGTCTGGCAAGAATCACGAGATTCAGAGTGATGTCAAGAAATATTCACCTAGGGTATGACTCTCCTGCAGATCAGGAGACTGACTCTGGCAGCAAGAACGTGAACCACCGGAGTGTGTTCAAATCTAGTGTGTTAATTTGAGGTATGAACGTGAAAGTGTTAGTCTCTCAGTTGCGTCCAACTCTTTGCGACCCCATGGACTGCAGCCCACCAGGCTCCTCTGTCCATGGGATTCTCCAGGCAAGAATACTGGAGTGGGTTGCCATTTTCTCATCCAGGGATCTTCCCAACTCAGGAATCGAACCCATTCCTCTTCCCAATCGAGCCTCTTAACAACCCTCCAACATGGACAAGAGGGAATCCAGACACAGAGGCTGAGGGACCCTCCCAAGGTCAACCTCTGGAAGGTGATGGAGAGATGGTAGCCTGAGCCCAAACCAGTGGGGAGATTGGAATGCTAGCTGTGAGGCTCATGGAATTTTAATAACAGTTTGCTTGGGGAAAGCAAATGTATAATTCTTTAAAAATTCCAATCAGAAGAGCACCAAAAGGCCCCTTAAGGAAGCAATTAAAAGGCCTGCCCCATAGTGGGAGCACCCATGGTAAAGCAGCATTTCAGCAGACTCTCGGTTTCCAGGCCAGGAATCAGAGGGAACATTAAATCACGCAAGTGGACAGAAGGAGAGATGAACTCTTGGCTGAGGCCAGGGTTGGGTGGGCTGGCTCGCACAGGACTCTGGCAGGAGGGTGAGATGGGTCAGGTTTTGGTTTTGGGTTAAGGTTTTTGGGTGTGGGGAGGGTGCCCGTCCTCGCCTTTACACACTGGGCAGTAAGTGTGCCGAAAGGGCTAGGTGTCTGGATTTGGACTCAGCCTGCCTGGGTTTAAATCCCAGTCCTGCCTGTTTAACTGAGTGACCTTCAAGTCTATTTCCTCATCTTTACAATAATGGAAATAATGTGTTTATCTCGGATGGGTTGTTATGAGAGCTAAATGAGATGATGTGTGCCAGGCCTTGAGCACATGGCTTGGCATACGGCCATCTTCAATAGCATGGCCTTGACAAACAGAAGATATTTGAATAAGAATTTCTTGGTGTTGAGGGGCAGAAAGTCAATGCAATAGTTTGACAGTAAAAGGGCCTTGGGTTAAGAAATTAATGTTTAAGAATGGATACATGTATGTGTCTGGCTGTTCACCTGGAAATACTACAATGTTGTGAATCGTTTATACCCCAATACAAAATGTTTTTGGTATTAAAAAAATTAAAATTAAAAAATGATGTTTACTAGGGGTCCTATGAGAGCAGAGATTGTGTTTATTTTGCTCACAGCTGTTTCTAGTAAAATGCCCAGCACATAATATGTGCTCAAATAAACACTGTAGAAGGAAGACCTTCTGGGACATCCTACCTGTCATTTGAACTGAACAAGGCAAGAGTTATTCCTTTTTTTCTCATGGAGTTGAAAACTAAAGGCTGGAGAGACTGAAAACACTTCCCAGGGACTCATAGCTTTTCAGGGGGTCTGCAGTGTGTCTCTTTCCACACAAAAGGAGAATCAGCAAGAGTTTTAGTATGGAAACTCCAGGGAATCCTCTTTGAAGGCTTGGGTCCACTGCAGAAAAAAATAAGGAAATGTACTGGTGTGAATTTTCTGCTCAGTGCTGGAGAGCAAGAAACGCCATTATTTTGGTATGTTTCTAAATTAAATCGGACACTGAAATGTCAGCTACCTGGGTGGAGGGAAATCAGAAATCAGTCATTAGTAGAATGCCCTCCTCCAGTTCACTGGCTTATTTAAGAATCCTAGACGAAACTTTCAGTTGAGATATAATATTTTTAGCTTGCAAGTTTTTATTGGCTCTTTTCTAGATCTTAAATATTTTTTCTCAGTTTCTTTTATGTTCATGCTTACTTTTCAGTTCTTGGTATAAATAAAATAGTTGTTTTTAAGTGGAAAAAAAAAGGAATCCTAGAGGAGCTGAGAGCCAGGAAGTAGATTTGGGGGGTCCCTTGTCCAGTATGCCTGCCACCTTTACCATTGGGATACGCAGTGTCCCTTCTGGTGTCAGATGATTTGAGGGTACCATCTGGGGGTTTTGGAGAAGGAAATGGCAACCCACTCCAGTATTCTTGCCTGGACAATCCCCATGGACAGAGGGGCCTGGTTGGGCTATAGTCCATGGGGTTGCAAAGAGTCAGAAGATACGACTGAGTGACTTCACTTTCTTTCTTTCTTTTCTTTTCTGGGCTTTGATTGCTCCAGAGGGTCTGCCCAGCTCTCCCCTAAGGGGCTCAGCCTGATCACAAGCTCAACACAAGGGGTCCCTGACCACTGTTCTCCAGCTGCTCCAGAAGTTCATCTTTCTTTCCCTAAAATTGTCATCTCCAGAAAGCCCTTAAGAGAATGCTGTTCCCTCTTCTTGCCAGGATTTTTTTGAGGGGGACTCAAGCTGTGCATGTGTTCAAGTGCTGTGGCACAGGCTGTGGGTGGATGATCCCTGGTAGACCACCCATCCTGGCTCAGACTTTTCTAATGGAGTATCGACCAAGATATTGCAGAAACACTCACAGGTTGACCACACACCAGGAGGTGAAGGACTCGGACACAAAATCTCCTTGAGAGTCCTGGCTTTGCTGTCAGCCAGAGGTCTTGTGTGGGGTCGTCTTCACTGGGGATGAAGGGCAAGTTAGGATGAAGGTAACGGGACTTGGGGCAGCTGCTGTGCCTCGAGGAGTGAGATTCTGCTGCTTTGGGAGCCTCAGCTGTGAGCGTCAAGGTCCGTGCTCAGGACAATGGTGTTTCTTAATCTTTCAGCATGTGTGGGGTTTGGCTTAAGAGCTTTAGCTGCCTGACTTGTTCTAACCCTCTGGGTATGGTTATGATGCTTTCTCTGTAGAAGGGACATTGAGGCTCAGAGAAATGAGAAAACTCCTGGGGTCACAAAGTCAGGGCAGAGCCAGGAGCAGAACACAGAGCAGTCCTCTGCTACCCACCACCTCCTCGGATCTTGGTGGGTTTGGAGGCTAGCCAGTGAGGCTCTGGAATTCATATCCTGCCTCCCACATGTCTGAGAGTCCTTACTGACTCGTCGGTGAGAAGTCTAGACTCACAGTCAATACTCGTGAGGCCCTGGGATGGTGTGTTTGACGTTGGGCGAGAGGTGGTTGGAGATGCCGTAAACCCCGTCTTCAGATCTGGCGCAGAACAGACTGTCTGCTCTGCGACTGGACAGGAAGGAAGCTGTTTTGTTTGCTGGAAGGATTGAGGAGAGGAGACTGTGCTTTAACTAGCCAGGTTATCAGTTTCTTCTCTCCCTTCTCCTTAGAGTTTGGGAATAACCCAAGCCACATGTCCTGACATGGGGTGTGTCTGTGCTAAGATACTCAGTTGTGTACGACTCTTGGCGACCCCATGGACTGTAGCCTGCCAGGCTCCTCTGTCCATGGGATTCCCTAAGCAAGCATATTGGAGTGGGTTGCCATGCCCTCCTCCAGGGTATCTTCGCAACTCGGGGATCGAATCTGCGTCTCTTATGTCTCCTGCATTGGCAGGTGGGTTCTTTACCACTAGCACCACCTGGGAAGCTCCCTGACATGGCGCCCTGCAGTAAAAAGCACACGGAAGCCCCAGGGTGGAGGACCAAGCTCTGCAGTGTAGGAGCTGATGCCTCCGGCTGCTGCCTGAAGATCTCTAATTCTCAGCATTCTCATCTGCGAAAAGGACGTCATAGCAGTCCCTGACTCAGGACGGTGTAACACCCGGGTTGAATAGTGGAGGAGAGCCTGTGTTCACTGAGTCACTCTTCATTCATACTTTTATTCACTCACGGGCATTGACTGAATGCCAGCCTGGTGCCAGACGCACTCGTGGACCTTGGGATGGGGCCGTGAGAGCTCAGCCAAGGTCTCTGCTCTCAGGGAACTTAACATGCTTGTGCAGGAGGAGGACCATGAGCACAGTTTCAAAAAATCATGCATTCCTGGGTACCAGTAATAAGGGACAGGGAGACAATGAAACAGTGTGTGGGGATGGGACCTGCTGCAGGTGGTCAGAAAGCCTCTCTGATAGGAAATACCTGAGCTGAGGAAGGTGTGCATTCCAAGTGGGAGAAACGGGAAGTGCAAAGGGCCAGGGCCAGGAATTCCTGAAACAGACAGGAGGCCACAGCACAGTGGGCAAGGAGGCAGGTGGTCAGACGCCCCTCTGATCGCCATCCCCCTGCCCCCACTGCTTACAAACATGCGTTATATATCCATCACTGCTTCAGAGACTTTGGTTTCTCTCACCATCTTTCCTCTCCTTAACAAATCCCCTGCCTTCCTGGGAGACTAGAAATTGAGGCTTCTGGCTCGTTTTTACTCTCTGTTTCTGAGGGGGCTCCTCCACCTGGCAGCACAGGGACGCACCTGCTTATTGCATTCTTCATGAAGGAAATGGAAACCAAAGTCGCTTTTTAAATTTGCTAGAAGTACCTGTTGTAATTACCCTGCCACCCGTAACAGGAGTTTGTGTAATTATTAGTTTGAATGGCTGTGCTCATTATGGTACAAATTTTTAATTTGCGAATGCATCAGCAGATTCTTGATTGGATTCCCTTCTGACCATGAAGCTGAGGACATATGTTCATACATTTTCATGGCTGCAACTCATGGGTGAGAACCACTGCTGCTCAGAAGGGGCAGGTATAGAAGGGTGACGGGCAGGGGCTGGCAGGCTTGGCAAGACCCATGTCTCCAAGGCAGGGTGGGTCAATGGAAGAAAGCAGTGGCACCACTCTCCTTAATGTGCTGGCAGAGAGCAGCCCCTGTTTGCCATGGGCTTCCCTGGTGGCTCAGTGGTGAAGAATCCTCCTGCCAAAGCAGGAGACAGAGGTTTGATCCCTGGGTCGGGAAGATCCCCTGGAGAAGGGCATGGCAACCCACTGCCATATTCTTGCCTGGAGAATCCCATTAACAGAAGAGCCTGGCAGGCTACAGTCCATAGAGTTGCAAAGAGTCACAGCTGAGCACGCGTGCAAGGGTAGCAAGAAATGTATTGTTAAGAATCACTTGCTTTTGAGTTTCACAGAGCCATATTTTGGGGGTTTATATTTATCTAATATTGTATTCCTTATAGGAATCAATATTAATGCATGCAGCAGTAAGTGATCCGCTCTCACTGCTACACAGTGTCCTGTGGCATGGCCCTGCTGAGGTTCACATAGCCCTTCCTCCACAGATCCACATGTGCGTCTTTCCAGTGACAGTGTAGTGTGAGTGTCCCATGCACACGTGTGAGTTTCTCTGGGGCATGGCTTCCCTTCCCTACCTGCCCATTAGAATCACCTAAAACACTTGGTGTAAATATAGCATTATCAGGGCCTTGGCCCCTGAGATTATATGTACAGTAGGTCTGTGATGGGGACTAAGAATCTTTTGTTTGTTGGTTTTGGTTTATTTGGGCAAGCACTCCAGATATTCATATTATTGTTGGGGGATTTTCAGAAAAGTAGCGGCAGCATTTCTCAACCAGGCTGCATAGTGAAAGTACCCGTGACCTGGCCCTGACCCTATGGATTCTGGTTTAACAGATCAGGGGATAGGTGTATTTTAAAAGTGTATCACAGTATTATATGCAGTGAAACCAAGTACCCTGGGACAGTGTTTCTTACTTGAAGGGGGATATTTTGCCCCTCAGGGGCTTCCCTGGTGGCGCTAGTGGTAAAAAACCTGCCTGCCAATGTAGGAGATGTGAGAGATGCAGGTTCGATCCCTGGGTCGGGAAGATGCCCTGGAGGAGGCATGGCAACCCACGCCAGTATTCTTGCCTGGAGAATTCCATGGACAAAGGAGCTTAGCAGGCTGCAGTCCATGGTGTTGCAAACAGTCAGACACGACTGAAGCAACTTGGTACGCACGTATGCAGGGCCACCATGCAAAATACAAAGTGCTCAGTTGAAGTTGCCTTGTTTGGCTGCCTCGGGTCTTAGTTCCATCATGAGAGACCTTTGATTGTGATGCACCGACTCTCTGGTTAGTGGCGCGTGGGCCCCAGAGCGTGTGGGCTCATAGAGGCTTAGCTCCCCCACGGCATGTGGGATCTCAGTTCACCCACCAGGGATCAGACCTGCAGCCCCTGCGTTGCAAAGTGGATCCGTAACCACTGGCCCACCAGGGAAGTCCTGAAGTTGACTTTTGGATGACGGTTTTTTAGCACGTGTCTTAAAGATGGTATGTTGTTGTGGTTTAGTTGCTTGTCATGTCCAACTCTTTGCGACTCCAAGGACGGCAGCCTGCCAGGCTCCTCTGTCCATGGGATTTCTCAGGCAAGAATACAGGAGTGAGTTGCCATTTCCTCCTCCAGGGTATCTTCCCGACCTAGGAACTGAACCTGCATCTGCTGCACTGGCAGGCGGGTTCTTTACCACTGAGCCACCTGGGCGGCCCAAAGATTGTACATGTATACTTACATGGAAAATGGTACATTGTTTATTTGAAATACAAATTTAAGTGGGCATACTGTATTTTTACTTACCACAGCCATACCCTGGTGGTGGGGGACAGCTGGGAAGGTCTGGAAATGTCTTCTCTTGTCACAACTGGGGTGGTCTTTGCCACCAGCATCTGGTGGCAGGAGACCAGTAAAAGCTCCCAAATATCCCACGAGGCACATCCCCCCACAACAAAGGATTACACACCCCTGATGTCAGCAGTTCTGAAATGGAGAAACTATGCTCTAGCCCATATTTCTATTTTAATTTAATACTTCAGTCATACCTGGCTGGCCATGGTCTAGGGGAGGGAAGGGGTTTCCTGGACTTAGGAGAGGTCCCTGTCCTTTGAGCTGAACCCACATCAGGAGAGATGGGATCCGCCCCTCTGGTCTAACTCAGACCAGGCTGGGGCAGGAGTGAGCTGGCGTGAGCAGGTGGTACCAGGGCTCCTTGTTCACGCCATGGCCGGACACTGCTGGGAGAGACACATTTAACCCAGCAGAAAATGATCTCGGGGAAGGTACAAAACAGGGAGATTTTTCATCCTAATTTCACGGATGCTGGCAGTGCCCTTGTGTGGCATCTCGGGCCCTCCATTATTAAAGCTGTTCTTAATTAAAGTGGTTTATGCCCTTCCAAAGGGCAAGGCCAGAAAGGCCGTTGTTTCTGTGCTTCTCAGCAGAGTTTTTCAGCTTTGAGAAATGCAACGAGGACTCACAGGAGTTGGCAGGTTTGTCAGTAACACCCCTCAGCTCTCGGCAAGCCCCCGATTGTGTGCACACAAGCTATTATTTAATCTCCACAAGCCGGAACTCGGCCAAACTGCACAGGCTGCATTTGAAATGCTTCCTTCGTTAATCCCCTGTAGCCTCATCACTTCTTAGCCAAGGTTTCCAGAAAGTTGTGGCAGAAGAGAGCATTCCAGGACTGAGGGTGGACTGACTAACTTGACAATTTAAGGAGGAGCTCACTGCTTCTAAATGGCCCAATTGGGCCAGCAGGTTCCTGAAGAAAGAACCAAGTTGATGAAATAGCCACCAGTCTTTCCTTGAGGACCAGCTATATTCTCTAGGCATTTATACCCTGGAAACAATAAAAAATAGACTTTTGGGAACAAGAAGAAGACTAGCAATATTTGAACACCTGTCATGTGGCAAATACTGTTGAAATATAAGGTACCCCATGTGTACTGTAATGGTTAATTTCATATGTCAGCTCACAGGGCTTTGGGATACTCAGACATTTGGTCCAAACTTATTCTGAATGTGTCAGCAAGGGTGTTTTAGAATTTGAATCAGTACACTGAGTTAAGTGGATTGACCTCCCTAATGTGGGTGGGCCTCATCCAATCAGTTGAAGCCCCGGATTGCACAAACAGGCTAAGAGGGAACTTTTCCTGCTTGACCAATGGAGCTGGGACATCAGTCTTTTCTCGCCTTTGGGTTTGAATGAAAATGGACTCTTCTTGAGTTTCTAGCCTGCAACTTTCAGGCTGGAACTTATACCATTGATCCACTCTCATGACTTCATCTCAGTTCAGTTCAGGTCAGTTTAGTCGCTCAGTCGTGTCCGACTCTTTGCGACCCCATGAATCACAGCACGCCAGGCCTCCCTGTCCATCACCAACTCCCGGAGTTCACCCAAACTCATGCCCATAGAGTCAGTGATGCCATCCAGCCATCTCATTCTCTGTCGTCCCCTTCTCCTCCCACCCCCAATCCTTCCCAGCATCAGAGTCTTTTCCACTGAGTCAACTCTTCTCATGAGGTGGCCAAAGTACTGGAGTTTCAACTTTAGCATCAGTCCTTCCAATGAACACCCAGGATTGATCTCCTCCAGCATGGACTGGTTAGATCTCCTTGCAGTCCAAGGGACTCTCAAGAGTCTTCTCCAGCACCACAGATCAAAAGCATCAATTCTTCAGCGATCAGCTTTCTTCACAGTCCAACTCTCACATCCATACATGACCACGGGAAAAACCATAGCCTTGACTAGACGGACCTTGGTTGGCAAAGTAATGTCTCTGCTTTTTAATATGCTATCTAAGCTGGTCATAACTTTCCTTCCAAGGAGTAAGCATCTTTTAATTTCATGGCTGCAATCAGCATCCACAGTGATTTTGGAGCCCAAAAAATAAAGTCTGACACTGCTTCCACTGTTTCCCCATCTATTTCCCATGAAGTGATGGGACCAGATGCCATGATCTTTGTTTTCTGAATGTTGAGCTTCAAGCCAATCTTTTCACTCTCCTCTCACTTTCATCAAGAGGCTTTTTAGTTCCTCTTCACTTTCTGCCATAAGGGTGGTGTCATCTGCATATCTGAGGTTATTGATATTTCTCCCAGCAATCTTGATTCCAGCTTGTGCTTCTTCCAGCCCAGCGTTCCTCATGATGTACTTTGCATATAAGTTAAATAAGCAGGGTGACAATATACAACCTTGACACACTCCTTTTCCTATTTGGAACCAGTCTGTTGTTCCATGTCCAGTTCTAACTGTTGCTTCCTGACCTGCATACAGGTTTCTCAAGAGGCAGGTCAGGTGGTCTGGGATTCCCATCTCTTTCAGAATTTTCCACAGTTTATTGTGATCCACACAGTCAAAAGCTTTGGCATAGTCAATGAAGCAGAAATATATGTTTTTCTGGAACCCTCTTGCTTTCTCCATGATCCAGCGGATGTTGGCAATTTGATCTCTGGTTCCTCTGCCTTTTCTAAAACCTGCTTGAACATCTGGAAGTTCACGATTCACATATTGCTGAAGCCTGGCTTGGAGAATTTTGAGCATGACTTTACCAGTGTGTGAGATGAGTGCAATTGTGCGGTAGTTTGAGCATTCTTTGGCATTGCCTTTCTTTGGAATTGAAATGAAGACTGATCTTTTCCAGTTCTGTGGCCACTGCTGAGTTTTCCAAATTTGCTGGCATATTGAGTGCAGCACTTTCACAGCATCATCTTTCAGGGTTTGAAAGAGCTCAACTGGAATTCCATCACCTCCACTAGCTTTGTTCATAGTGATGCTCTCTAAGGCCCACTTGACTTCACATTACAAGATGTCTGACTCCAGGTGAGTGATCACGCTATCGTGATTATCTGGGTCGTGAAGATCTTTTTTGTACAGTTCTTCTGTGTATTCTTGCCACCTCTTCTTAATATCTTCTGCTTCTGTTAGGTCCATACTATTTCTTTCCTTTATCGAAACTATCTTTGGATTAAATGTTTCCTTGATATCTCTAATTTTCTTGAAGTGATCTCTTGTTTTTCCTATACTGTTGTTTTCCTCTATTTCTTTGCATTGATCACTGAGGAAGGCTTTCTTATCTCTCCTTGCTATTCTTTGGAACTCTTCATTCAGATGCTTATATCTTTCCTTTTCTCCTTTGCTTTTTGCTTCTCTTCTTTTCACAGCTATTTGTAAGGCCTCCTTAGACAGCGATTTTGCTTTTTTGCATTTCTTTTCCATGGGGATGGTCTTGGTCCCTGTCTCCTGTACAATGTCACAAACCTCCGTCCAGAGTTCATCAGGCTCTCTATCTATCAGATCTAGTCCCTTAAATCTATTTCTCACTTCCACTGTATAATCATAAGGGATTTGATTTAGGTCATATCTGAATGGTCTAGTGGTTTTCCCTACTTTCTTCAATTTCAGTCTGAATTTGGCAATAAGGAGTTCATGATCTGAGCCACAGTCTGCTCCTGGTCTTGTTTTTGCTATCTGTATAAAGCTTCTCCATTTTTGTCTGCAAAGAATATAATCAATCTGATTTCGGTGTTGACCATCTGGTGATGTCCATGTGAAGAGTCTGCTCTTGTGTTGTTGGAAGAGGGTGTTTGCTATGACCATTGTGTTCTCTTGGCAAAACTCTAATCCTAATTAATTCCCAGAGGTCTTCAAGCACCGTCACCGTAGGGATATGGGCTTCAACACACGGATTTGAGGGGTGACCAAAACATTCAGTCCATGATGACACCTCATTCCATCCATCTAGTAGCCATCCTTGTTTGAATACAATTACAGGGATGTTTTCCAAGAAGGACATTCTTCCTTTAGGGGATATGAGATAAGAAAACTGGAAAAAATTCATGAAGTCCAAAAGAAAGTTTCTTTATTTTAACTTATGGTAAGGTGGGAAAAAAGTCATGTCATAAACTAAAACAAAAGCACAATCGAGTCTGTACTGAGCTTCAGGGATCTTTAAGGAATGGCCAGTTTCACTCAAAAGCTGAAAGATGCCTACAGGTAGTAAAGGAATTGTCAGTGGGTTTCTCCCCTTGTCCTTCTCGAGCTCCATCAGGCCATTAACATGTATTTTAAATGCATGGCATGTGGGATCTTGGTTCCTCCACCAGGGGTTAAACCCATCAGCCCTGCATTGGAAGGCAGATTCCTAACCACTGACTCCCAGGTTGGTCCCTAACATGTGTTTTTGATGAAAAGGACCCAGGGTTCACTATACCCTTTTATCTATACTAGTTTCACTTAGTTTTTACTACAACCCACTTTTCAGTAGGCATATTGACACAGTGGAAGAATATGACTTAAATCTATCAGATTTCATGTAATACCAGCCCTGTGCTTCTCCAATATGACATTCTCTTTTTCTTTCCCCACAAACTGTCATAGTAAAACAACAAATAGAACTGTGACGATGTCATTTTCAAATGTATCCCCCACGTGGAGCTGGAATTACATTTGCAATTAAACTATGTGCATTTTCACCACTTTTTACTTGCGTTTTTAAGTGTTAATCAGTGATTCATGCCTTTCATAGAGCAGTCATATCTCAGAACCTTCTAGCTGCTCATGAAATATTAGGGGAGTTTAGAAGTGGCCTGGATTCCCTGAAAGAGTTTTCAACTTCACAGAGCTCCAGCTCTGCTCTTCCACCACCCTGTCACTGCTTATCAACCCCAGCATGTTGAAAAGCCCAACATCCCTTTGATTTAATCAGACCCTTTTATGCAGAAATGAAGCCAACAGCTTCTTTTTCTCAACAGCACAGCATTTCCTGGAACATGAAGATCAACGGTGTTGATAGATCATTGATCAAGTGTTCCCCATAAGCCCATTAAACAGGATATGAAACTGGAACTGTGGTCAGAGATCCCATCCTGAGGTGGCCAGGAGCCAGGAGGAGCAACAAAGCCAGTTTCTTTGTGCTTGTCACTTTCACAGCACAAGGATGTTCTTGGAAGGGGGCAAGGAAGCTTGAGAAATGAGTTTTCCAAGAAGCCTTTGTAATACCCCCTAACTTTCTAGCAAAAGTGGTCACCCCATTCTTCCTCATACCTTCTCTCCCAAGAATTGTGTGTCATCTTTTCTCTGGGGATATCACATTCCACTTCACTTTGCAACACACGCACCAAAAAGCATTTTATCATAGTCACTGAATTCAGTCATCCCAAGATGTGAAGATCCCACTCATTGGAAAAGACCCTGATGCTAGGAAAGATTGAGGGCAGGAGCAGAAGGGGGCACCAGAGGATGAGATGGTTGGATGGATGGATTGACTCGATGGACATGAATTTCAGCAAACTCCAGGAGATGGTAAAGGACAAAGAAGCCTGCCTTCCTGTAGTCCATGGAGTTGTAAAAGTCGGACATAACTCAGCAACTGAACAACAACAAGAATCCACTAGGTAGCTTCCAACAATTATTTTTCCACATTGAACCCTTGTTGAAACTGAGGTACTTGCTTAAACTTCTAAAGTTACCAAATAGCAGAGCCAGAATCTAAACTCAGGTGGTGGGACATAAATCCTTAACTCATACCACAAAATATATTTACTGTACTTGTTCTCTAATCTTCCCTGTCTGTAGAACTAGATTCAGTTACTTCCAATGGAGACTCCAATAAGGTAAACATTTGTATTTCTCTGATGCAAAAGGGATCCAGATGTAGACAGTCCTTGGTTAGCATAATAACTCCACTATTAGAATGCATTGGGGGTTCAGCTTTTTGCTTCAAAATGCTTTGTATGTGGCTCTGGTCCTCATGGTGCAAAGTAGCCTCTAGAGATCCAGCCATCAGTTCCGTGTTCCAGTCAGTATGGTGAATGAAGGAGCAAAAAAGGATGCACCTTCTGTTTTTAAGAAGACTTCCTAGAGCCCCCACATCACATTCTGCTCATGTTGTATCATTGGCCAAAACTTAGTAACACCCACTTTTTACACCTAAATCTTTGACAAGACTCACAGCCCGTTAAAGGTGAGCTTTTGCAATTGTTTCTTATCTTATCTCTCTGTCTCCAGACTGTTTCTGTTTTGATTTTCATCCTGTACTGCTGCTAGGACACTTTTCTTTGAATAGTGCTTTGTCATCCCTGTCCCCTGGTCTGAAGATTTCCATGGATCTTCTTTATCTAGAAGATTAAGTATAAATTCCATTTCCTGCCACAGATGCTTATTCACTCTCTCTTTATGGGGCATGTAATCCCCATCTCCTTTGTTCTAGTCACGTTATCCCCTCTGACTAGAATGTCTTCACCCTTTTGTCTCCACTGGTAGAAGTGCTATGTTCCCTTTATAACCCTTTTTTTAAAATAACTCATTGTCATTCATTCATTCACCAGAAAACAAATGTTTTCATGACTATATATAAAGCACTCAGAACAGTGGCTAATTGGGAGTAGAAGGTGACTATTATTATTAATATGATGATAATAAAAGTGATAATAATATGTGTGTCCTACTTTCCAAACTCTAGATTAGGGATTGTATCATTTCCTTCTCAGTAATCCAGAACCTAAGATACAAGAACCAAGGGGTTTTATCAGTAATGACAATGGTGCATATGTTCCCTGGAGAGAAAGAAATTCTTTTTTGCTGATAGACCTTATCTTTGGGGCTCCACCCAAGGATCCAAGCTCAATGTGGCCTTTCAATGCTTGGGAAATAATTGCTTCCACTCCAGTCATGAATTCATAAAGTGCTAATTAAGAAAGAATGAGGGGACAGGGGAGGGATAAATTGGGAGATTGAGATTGACATATTCACACTACTATATAACTAATAAGGACTTACTGTATACCACAGGGAACTCTTTTTCAATACTCTGTAATGACCTATATGGGGAAAGAATCTACAAAAGAGTGAATATATATATATATATATATATATATATATATATATATATATATATATATATATATATATATATATAGGGTTCCCTGGTGGCTCAGATGGTAAAGAATCTGTTTGCAATGCAGGAGACCCATATTCGATCCCTGGATCAGGAAGATCCCCTGGAGGAGGGCATGGCAACCCACTCTAGTATTCTTGCCTGGAGAATTCCATGGACAGAGGAGTCTGATGGGCTGCAGTCCATGGGGTTGCAAAGAGTCAGCGAGGACTGAGCAACTAACACACACATATGTATATGTATAACTGATTCACTTTGCTGTACCATAGAAACTAATACAATACTGTCCACGACCAAGGTAAGAGAAACCCAAATAAGACGGTAGGTATTGCGAGGGGGCATCAGAGGGCAGACACACTGAAATCATAATCACAGAAAACTAGCTGATCTGACCATATGGACCACAGCCCTGTCTAACTCAATGAAACTAAGCCATGCCGTGTGGGGCCACCCAAGACGGACGGGTCATGGTGGAGAGGTCTGGCAGAATGCAGTCCACTGGAGAGGAGAATGGCAAACCACTTCAGTATACTTGCCTTGAGAACCCCATGAACAGTATCAAAATCAACTATACTCTTAAGAAAAATTTTATCTATTTAAATTAAAAAATAAAAAAGGAAATGATGCCATTTTACTCTTATAACTGCATTGTATCACTAATTGCAATACATATCCATTCACATTTGAAATTGTGTTTTTATAAGATATATCATGGCTTTTGAAAGACTCTTAAGAACCTGCGTGTTTATCTAAGAACAGTTAGGTGCCCATATCAGTCAGTTTAGGTTAGGCAATCCTGCCATAACAGACAAGCCCCAAATTCAAGCAGCTTAATACAGCAAAGGTTCAGTTCTTTCTCACGTAACATGTCTGTTGTGGATTGGTAGTGGGGTTTTTGCAAGGCAACACAGCAGTTACCCACAGCACTGCCGGTCCTCTGGGTCAGAGGGAAGAGAACATCTTAGTTCTCTGGACGCGTTATTTTCATGTTTATTTTCTCTTACGGTTTCTGTAGTTTATTCTTCATTCATAACATTGTTTTTTTCTTTACTTTGTAATTCTTGAGTTCTGTCACCTCATTTCTAAACTTTTCTAATGCTGATTTATATTGTTTTCTGTATCGTACATCACTTTCTTAATGCCTTTGGGCATGTTTTGAAACAGTAGGTTTTGAAGCTGATCTTATTTTTGACAATACCTATCTGGAATGCTTTTTGTTACCTGTGGGGCTTTTGCTTAGCTCTTTATCCTGTCTTTTCTTTTTTCCTTTTAATAAATTTGTATCAGATGTGCCCGTGATTCTTTTCTGTTGCTCATTTTTATGTGCGATTGTATTTCATGAAATCTTAAAAAGAGTCTTGTTTTAGGTGGCTTTTCTGACTTTACAGGGCTCTCTCTTCTCTTCCTCTTTTTTATTTTCCCATGTAGTTTTTAAAAAGTGTGGTTTACTACTATAAATAAAATAGATAACTAACAAGGACCTACTGTATAGCACAGCTAACTCTTCTCAATATTCTGTAATGATCTATATGGGAAAAGAATTTTTTAAAGAGTGGATATACGTATATGTCTAACTGATTCACTTCACTGTATAGCAGAAACTAACACAGCATGTTAAATCAACTATACTTCAGTAAAATTTTTTTAAAAAAGGACTTCCCTGGTGGTCCAGTGGTTAAGGCAATTACATTGCTTTGCAATGCAGGGAACTGTGGTTTGATCCCTGGTCAGGGAACTAAGATTCCACATGCCGTGAAGCAACTAAGCCGAGCATCACAACTTAGACATTCAGTGAGCTGCAACGAAAGATCCCACGTGGGGCAACTAAGACCTGACACAGATGAATAAATAAGTAAATTTTTTTTTTTTAAGATTAAAGACAAAAAACCCTTTGGCTTGTGATCTGTGGTTTCCCAGCCTTCTCCCCACCCCTGCCCCACTTTCACCTGAGCACCCTTCCTTCCTTTCTGCCGTCCTCCTCAGCGTACCTCCAGCAGAGTCTTCTCTGAGTGGGATGGCCCAGGAAGCAGCCTCGACTGGTCCGTTTGGGGGTTTGCAAGGACTAGGCTGCTTCTGTCCCTTCCTGTCTTCCTGGGAACACACAGTGCGTGTGTGCTCAGTCGCTCAGTCATGTTGGACTCTTGTGCAATCCCACGGACTGTAGCCCACCAGGATCCTCTGTCCATGGGATTTTCCAGGGGAGAACAATGGAGTGAGTGAGTTGCCATTTCCTTCTCCTGGGGATGTTCCTGACCCAGGGATCGACCCCTTGTCTCCTGCATTGCCTGGCAGGTTCTTTACCACGGCACCATCAGGAAGTACATTGCACTCACCCGTTTATTGGATTGGTAAGTACCCTGCTAGTGTCAGCTGCTCGTCTCAGGCTGGCACTCCACATGTTCCTGTGGGTCGCGCTGAGGTTCTGTTCCTGTCCAGCTGTCACGTGACCTGTTGTTTCCTTCTGCTTCCTGCCACACAGGTGCTGGAGCGCTGGGGGTGTTGATGCTTGTCCCTACCTGCTTATATTTTGACATGCACATCACACTCTATTATTTGGCATAAACATTACCTATTTGTACATGCATTCTCTGTTACTCTTTTTAATTTTATTTTTACTTATTTATTTATTTTTGGCTGCACTGGGTCTCTGTTGCTGCCTGAGGGCTTTCTCTAGTTGCGGTGAGTGGGGACTACTTAGTTTTTATTGGAGTCTAGTTGCTTTACAATATTGTGTTATTTCTACTGTACAGGAAAATGAGTCAGCCATACACACACACACACACACATATATACACCCCTCTCTTTTGTACTTCCTTCCCATTCAGGCCGTCACAGTGTATTAAGCAGAGTTCTCTGAGCTGCACAGCAGTTTCTCACTGGTTATCTATACTATGCATGGTATGGATGGTATACATGTATCAGTCCCAGTCTCTCAGCTCCTCCCATCTGCCCCCTTTCCCTTTTGGTATCCATATATTTGTTCTCTGTGTCTGTGTCTCTATGCTTTGCATATAAGCTCATCTATACCATTTGTCTAGAAAGTGGAATAGGAACTAGAATAGCATGATAAGTTTAATTCTGCTGCTGACACAATAGCTCTAGGACTGTTGGATAAGTTGTTTCATCAAACTATTTAAGCTAGAGCCCCCGTCACAGTCAAATGGGGACAATGCCTTTGGTCAGGGCCAGAAGAGCATGTGTGAAGGACCTCTGTAATCTGGAAAGCAGTCTCCATGCCATGTGGGACCTGTTACTTTTGTTGTCATGATGTTTCTCTAATGGTTAATTTTCTCTATCATTTTGCTGGATACCATGAGGTGCCCTGATCCTTAGACAAACATTACTCTGTTTCTTTAAGGTTGTCTTTTGGGGCAGGATTAACCCTTTTATAAGTAAACCGAGTGAAGCAGATTGTCCTCTCTAGTGGGGGTGGGCCTCGTCCACTCAGTTGAAGGGCCTGCCTGGTACAAAAGGATTGACCCTTCCCTAAGTGAGGGAGAATTCCTGCTTCCTAACTGCATTCAAATTGGGAACTTTATCCTATGTTGAACTCAAACGGAAACATGAACTCTCCCTAAATCCTGCCAACCTTTGGACAGAAATGACATCAGTGGTTCTCCTGTTTTCCAGGCCTTTGGGCTCAGACTGGAACTTATCCTGGGGGCTCTCCCAGGCCCTGCCAACTTGCAGATCTTGGGACTGTCAGCCTCCATAATTACACAAGCAATCCTTATAATACGACACTTTCTAAATATATACATTCTACTGGTTCTGTTCCTCTGGTGATTCCTGACTAATACAGCTGCTAAGTAGACTTCCAGAATACATATCATTTCCGCAGGCCACAAATGGGAAGCAAACTCCAGAATCAGCCTTCAATTGAGACGACGTAGCTGACCACCACTAGTGCATGGTCTGAACCGTGATGGATGAGTTCCTGTTTAGAAACCTGTCTCTCGCTATACCCAGTGCCTGGGCATCACCTTGCATTCCAGAGTCCCTCTTAACATGAGACTGCTTCTGGGGAAGAGAAAGGACTTTGGCTCTTAGGGAGAACCCTCTAGCTAAGAGTAACCCTGTTACAGGATGACTAGATGAGATATGACATCCAGGATACTTGGCTGCAGGGAATCAGGCAGAAGACCAGGAGATGGGGAGGTGTCCTGTTTGTCATTTGGCCTCCAGCTGGCTCAGGTCTGATTCCTCTGTACTTGCTGACCACCTTCCTGCACTGCTCTGCACACTGTTCTCAACCTCTCAACCTGGAGGGTGTGTATCTGTTGGTCACACTCCTGGCCCTTTGGGTGCCTGGACAGCAGGGGAGGTTGCCCTTGTCTTCGAGGTCAGTGTGGGGTGCTTGCAGAAATTGTGCAACACAAACTACAATTTCCGCAGCTCGTGCACAGATATAAACAAGGCTTTATGTGAGTCACCGTTCCTGTTGGTCTGTTTGTGCACTGGGAGTGTGAGAATGGGTGCCAAATACCTGCCTGGCAGAGTCTGGAGCAGATGCCAAGAGCTCAGCTGTCCTGAGATGCACAGAGGGTGTGTGGCAGCAGGTGGAAGAGCCAATTGACTACCCCCTGCTTTAAAAAAAAAAACAACAAGTCTGAGAAAGTTGTTTTCTACTTTATGATGTTGACAAATGTGATTGCCTGTGTTGAGGAGCGGTGGATGGAACTTGAGTCATCTTTACCACACTAGAGACATGCATGAAAGAAAGGGAGCATCAGGGAAACAGTAGATGGTCCGAAGACGTGCAAGTTGATTGAAACCTGGTGTGACCTTGATGGTGGAGAGCAGTGAGATTTTCGTCACAGATGAACTCTGTCCTCCCTGAGCTCTGGTCATCACCCTGCTATTTCCTAAGACATTGTTTCCTTGAAACTCACTGTGGTTAGTGTAGTTTGCACCTTTGTGCAAACTTGTTCACACATTCACGTGCGAACAATGTGCGAACAAGAATGAGGGCTCTGTCTCTTCCCCTAGAGTTAACTTCCGCACACACAGGGTTTCTTCAGTCTCAACCATCACTGCATCTCCTGTACTTTCACTTAGCAGGGCCAAGGAAATATTTATCACACAGATGGATGAATGAGTGAAGGAACAGCATGGACTCTGGGGTCACGGGAACCTATATTTTAATCACCAGCTCAACTGCTGATATGAAACCTTAGATTAAATTAGGTTGGCATCACCAATGCCTGATTTCCTCACCTGTAAAATGGGGATGATTCCAATACCTACCTTGCAGAGTTATAATGCAGATAAAATGCAGTAACAGGAGCAAGGAACTCAGGCTCATGGTGGGAATGGAGTAAATGCTCTATCGTTTTTGCCCATATGGCTGTTCTTCCACCTCTGACATCCCAGCTAAATTCTGTTTAGCTCTCAACTCTGTCACTTACCCCTGGAGCCATAGGCCCTTTAAAGAGAAAATTGATGAGGGTTTATTTTCCTTCATGGAGAGAAACATACCCGTTTAAAGGTGACTCCCCTCAGCCTACATCTTCCCTCTACTTAAAGACTTCATCATTCATACGCGTTCACATCGAGGAACTTTATCATTTAAAGGTACAAACCAAACCAATGAACAAGAAAAGTTTTCTTCTTTTTTAGTAAGTTAAGCCAAAACAGCAACCAAAAAGTGTCTTTGATGCCTTTGTTATTTACTGCTTAATAAATCACTGCACATAATTATGTTGATAAATTCCAACAGCCTCACGGACTCCTCTTTCTCGATGCCGACTTGGGACACCCCTGATAAATCAATCTCTACTTTCCAACTGCGTGGCTATCCTGCACGGGATCTGCTTTGTTCTCCCATCGCAGGATGCTGGGGCAATATATCACCCAAGCCCTTCATTCTTCTTCCATATCATTAGAGCAACAGCTGGTTCTGATAATGCATTCATGTAATACATCACAGAGCTGGGTGCCTGGCTGCTACATTACTCAAAAGCTTAATGTGATCGGGAAGGGGAAAAACCTAGTGTGCTGATAACTCCAAAAGTTGGGGGCTCTGTTTTCTAGTTTCAAGCTTGGCACCGGAAACTTCAGGGTCCAGATTTTCCCCCTTTGCAATCTGTTTTCACATGTTCTGCCAAGTTTGTCTTTTTCCAATGATTCCTGGGTCCAGAAAGCTGCTTTTTCTGTGATCAGTTCTGGAATAGAAAGTCTAATGTCATAACCACTGCTCTTGCTGATGTTTCAGAGCTCCTAGCATAACAGGTCAGTGTCAGAACTCTTGGGTTAAGGTCCAGTTTCAGCAAGTTGCCAGCGGTGTTACTTTAGGCAGAACCGTTGTATGATTTGATGAGATGACGTGTGTCAAGTGCTTGACACACAGTAGTAACTCAGTCAAAATTAACTCCTAACATATGTGATTATTTCCTAGCCTACCATTTACCAAATCGGCTATCCTAGGAGACTGTTATTAACAAATAATATAAAAGGAAAAAAGGGTTCTGTGGGCGAACAAGTTAGGAAAATATTGGGTTGAAAGAAATCAGACTTTCATACTGCAGGACTTATCAGAGTCTTTAATGTGCTAAAGCAATTTGCATTATGCTCGAGACAGAGGTGGGCTTCCCAGGTGGTGCTAGTGGTAAAAAATCCGCCTCCCAATGCAAAAGATGCAAGTTCGATCCCTGGGTTGGGAGGATCCCCTGAAGGAGGGCATGCAACCCACTTCAGTATTCTTGGCTAGAGAATCCCATGGACAGAGGAGCCCGGTGGGCTACAGTCCATAGGGTTGCAAAGAGTTGGACAGGACTGAAACAACTTAGCACACACACACACAGAGGAATAGAATAAATATCACTTCCCAAACTATTTGGCTTTTTAAGAGTATTGGGAGTGATGTCCCTTGGGATCCCATTGGGAAATGTGAATGTGATCCAATTATCTCATTAAGACCTTTAAGATCTTGGTCAAGATGCAGAATGCAAATTAGAAGCACAATGGGTCCCGAACTCAGGACTGTTAAAGCTTGGGTTCTTTCTCTTCTTCCTCCAATCCCTGCACCTCTCAGCATGCAAACTCACCTCTAAGAGAATCGTAATCACCTCTAAGAGAATCACTTATGGAGGGAAGTGTCGAACACACATTCCTGTGGCCTCCTCAGACCTTTAGATTGAAATCATGGCAGGAATCTGGATGCAGAAGCATCCTGGGTGATTTTCTTGGGAGCTGAAGTCTGAGAGCCCCTAAACTAGACCATGCTTCTTTGCAGCATTGCTGTATGGGCTGAGCCGATGCTACTGTACCTCCTACAAACTCCTGGACTCTGGAAAACGCTTGCTGCTTTCTTCTCACTTCCCCTCTGCAGGCCCTTGTGACTCTAGAGGTCTGTCTCTCACGAGGATGCTGGAGGCATCTGTGGGTTTTTACCCACCAGCCCGCCACGCAGATGCTTCCAGAGATTCCACCCAACTGTGGACGGTCCGTGTGAGAGCCTGGCCCACTGTGTTCCCTGGTAACGCTCCTGCAGGGAGACAGGTGTGGGGGAGATTAGTTGGAAATAGAGAGACACATTCTCAGGGCCCTGCCAAGTCACTCTGGAGACAGCATGACAACGCTTAAGTTTCCATGGCAACCAGGTGACTGTAAGCTCACCTTTGGCCCTGGAAACAGCCTCCAGCTTCTGGGAACGATTGGTGCTTATTATGAGAGGAGAGAGCACCGGCGGGGAGGAGAAGCCAGCTGCTGATTCTGAACTGCAAGGGAAGTTAGAGAAGAGCCCACAGCAGAGAAGCAGCAGGTCCAGCCAAGAGAGGGCCTCCAGCCCCCACCTTCCTTACCTGTGTTCGCCGAGGCCACCCGCAGCTCTCCATGTGACCCTCTTGATCGCAACAGTCAGCATCAATTTTATTTCCTTCTCTTTGGTCCAAGAGAGAAAACATTGATGGAGCTTCCCAGGTGGCGCTAGTGGTAAAGAGCCCAGTGCAGGAGACGTAAGACCTGCAAGTTCAATCCCTGGGTTGGGAAGATCCCTTGGGGGAGGGCATGGCAACCTACTCCAGTATTCTTGCCTGGAGAATCCCATGGACAGAGGAGCCTGGGGGGCTACAGTCCATGGGGTCACAGAGTCGGACATGACTGAAGCAACTTCACACGCACACATGAAAACATTGCTACAGTGTGTGACTAGTGACTGTTGAGGGCTAATTAACTGAGTATTTACTATGTGAAGGAGCTTTCTAGGTATCACTCCCATTTAACCCTCACTTTCTTTCAGGTAAGTTTCGCATTGAGGAAATTAAGGTTCAGGGAGGTTAAATGATGATGCCCCTTGCTCAATACCCAGGTGGAGCCGGGGCTGAACTGGGACTCTAACAGGGTGTTTGTCCAAAGGACTCCTAAAAAAGTATCCAAAGAGCCTACACTCTCTCCAGGAACTTTGACTTCTTTCTTCCAACAGACATTCCTCTCTGAAAAGCAGGAAATTGCCATCTCAGTCATCGTCAGCATTTCTGTTTATTTAGCTTGGACATAAAGGTCAAGAGTTAAAATGCTCAGTGCCTCCTACCGCTGTTTGCCTGTCCCCTGGCTAAGTGAGCGCCTCTTGCAATCGAATGCTTGCTTCCAGCAGAATCCACAACCAGGCCAGCAGCCCTGGAGAATTGGGATTTCACAGGGCAGTACAAGCTGCTGGGGAACGACTTCCCAGCCAGATGGACCCTGGCCCCAGGGAAATTGGCAGGAAATGCAGATGACATCGGTGGGTGGGGATCGCCCCCAGGTCTCCAGACCTCCAAGGAAGTGGTACTCTGCTGGTCTTAGAGTGACAAGCAGGAGACCCTGGTGCTGGTTGTGGTTTTCAACCATCTCCTCGCCGGGCAGTGTGGCTTATCTAATGGCTCAGAGGGTAAAGAATCTGCCTGCAATGTAGGAGAACTGAGTTCAATCCTTAGATCGGGAAGATCCCCTGGAGGAGGGCATGTCAACCCACTCCAGTATTCTTGCCTGGAGAATCCCATGGACAGAAGAGTCTGGTGGGCTACAGTCCGTGAGGTCACAGAGAGTTGGAGACGACTGTGAGGAACACTTTCACTTTCTTGCCAGGCAGTGACCAGCGATGCCTCTGCAGTCCCAGCTCTTTAAGGGAGAGTTGGACTAGAGCAGCGTTCTCCAAAGGTGTTGAAAAATGTGCGTGTGTGTTAAGTCGCTCGTCACTTACGTCTGCTGCATTGGTGGGTGCGTTCTTTACCACTGTTCCACTTGGGAAGGTATTTGGGATAACTTTTGATGGGACACAGGCCTGGCACTAAATAATATGTAATAATACAACAAGAAGGTTTCAATCCCTCTTGGTTCCCCAGGTGGCCCCGAGGGGAAGAGTAGGTAGATGTTCTGTGGGACTTTAATGCCTCTTTAATCTTGGCTAATGTCCCCTTCCATCAGCGGAGGGGACAGACCTCAAACTCAAGAGCTTTGTCAGGAAACAGCATCTCCCTGTGATTTAGCAGGGCTTTGTCCTTGCTTTTTATAACTACCTTCTGTGTTCCTCAAGGAGAGTTTCCATTTGTGGAAGTGAGGGAGAGTTTGAAAAGTTGCAGTTCAGTTCTGCCAGCCCGGCACATTCCCTGGGAGCTCAGTGGAAGCTTGAATCAGACCCTTCCCTTTCTCCTTCCTCCCCCTCCCCTACCATGGCCCCCAAAAGCATGTTCTCAGGATGCTCAGTGGTTTCTATACCTTTGACATCAGTATGAGAATGACAGATATAGAATTTCCCTTTGTAGAAGTAGTATTTAAGTAAAAGGAATGGGCCAATTTGAGGAAATCTAAAGGAGATCAGTCCTGGGTGTTCATTGGAAGGACTGATACTAAAGCTGAAACTCCAATACTTTGGTCACCTCATGTGAAGAGTTGACTCACTGGAAAAGACTCTGATGCTGGGAAGGATTGGGGGCAGGAGGAGAAGGGGACGACAGAGAATGAGATGGCTGGATGGCATCACCGACTCGATGGACATGAGTTTGAGTGAACTCCGGGAGTTGGTGATGGACAGGGAGGCCTGGCGTGCTGTGATTCATGGGGTCGCGGAGAGTCAGACATGACTAAGTGACTGAACTGAACTGAGACCTACATAATGGGCTTCTCCAGTGGCTCGGCGGTAAAGAATCCACCTGCCAGTTCAGGAGATGCGGGACAGTCCTTGGGTCAGGAGGATCCCCTGGAGAAGGAAATGGCAACCCACTCCAGTATTCTTGCCTGGAAAAATCCCACAGACAGAGAAGCCTGGCGAGCTGTATACCTTGGGGTCACAAGGAGTTGAACACAACTCAGGGACTGAGCATGAGCAGGAGACCTAAATAACAGAACCTAAATAAGTGCAACAGCCACGTGGAGGATAAGGGAACAGACCTGGGCTCTCCATCACTGGGGCACACACCCAGGGAACAGTTTTCTATTCAGGTTCTGGGTACCTACACCAGAGACATTGGCCCAGTAGATCTGGATTTGTGTCCCTGGATCTATATTTAGGGGGAAAAATCTGCCCCCAAAAGGCTTACAGAAGGTTTAGAAACTAGTGGGTGAGATTGTTTCTTCTTTCTGAAAGTCACGTGTTAATCTAAATCAACAGCTTGTTGTTCTCAATTAGACGCCCCTCAAGGGACGTTCGACAGTGTGAGGTGAGGCTGTTTTTCGTTCTCACAGCTGGAAAGCTGCTATGGGGGTCTCGGGGATAGAGGCCCAGGAGGTTGCTAAACAACTCACCAGGCATGAACAGGCCTCCACACAGAGAGTACTCAGCACCAAGGTCAATAGGCCAAGGATGAATACGTCTGATCTAAAAGGGTTTCATATTGTCCAGGGTATGTGGGCAGAGAGCAGTAAAGTCCCGGCTCCAAACCCTTCAGCTTCCATCTCATGGATCATGAAAGTCTGGGGCCTTATTGTACAGTAGCCTCCCCCAGCATCTGACCCCGTTAGCCCCTCTAAACCCATCTTGTCCTGTTACCTTCACTCAGCACTCTCAGCCACACACAGCCACAATGCTGTTTTTGGAGGAGTCCATGTATACAAGTATGTTTCTACCTTAGGGCCTTTGCACGTGAATTTTTTTAAAAAATCCCTCTTGCACTCAGAACTCCCATCCACATGGCTCAGGCCATTTTCTTCAGTTGGGGCCTCTGCTCAAATCTCATCTCATAGGAAACTTTTCCGGTAGTCCAGTGGCTAAGACTCTGCACTTCCAAATCAGAGAGAACAGCTTCCATCCTTGGTTGGGCAACTAAGATCCCACATGGCACGAGTGTGTCCAAAAACAAAAGAAGTCTTATCTCACCATTGAGGTCTTTCCTGGCCATCTGGTCTAAGAAGAAATCCCTTCATCTCTCTCTTCTTGTCCCAGTCATGTCATTCCTTATAGAGCTTCCCATCAGAATATACGTTTATTCCTTATCCCCCTACCAGAATATAAGTACCATGAGTGTGTGTTCACTGTTATGCTCCAAGTGGCAGCAGTGTCTGGCAAACGAATAAATGAAGGCCTGGATTATAGTCCCAGATGGGCCAGTGTCTGGTCACACCCACCCCGCCTCAGTTTCCCCCTCTAAGAAACTGAGGTCAGGTGAGAGGGGCTGTAGAGGTGACTGCTAGTTCCACGCCAGCCCTGATGTCTACCAATGTGACTCAAGAGCCTGGACCGCTTTAGTTTTCACCTGCGTCCCTGTCTCTCCAATTAAGTGCCTGCGCCCTCCCAGCGCCCCACCCCCGTCACCCCAGATGCCTTCTGTCAGAGCCGAGAGAGGTCTCGGGGAATTAGGGATGTCAGAAATCCTCAGGAAGTGGCAGATCCATTGTGTGAGCCACTGAATTGGGTAATTAGGGAGGGTGGCACTTCAGTCGTTTTAAAAGCTTAGTGGGTGGGGAGGAGAACAGTCTCCTGACAGCTCCTGTGCATTCACTCAGAGGTGCAGTGTCTGCCGGGGGAAGCCTGGTTTCGTGGCTGAACAGCTTTCTCGGTCTCCAAAGGAGAAAGCGGAGGAGGTTGGACAGCCTGGCACCCACCCATGGACCTCAGAGTTAAGCGGGGAGGATCCTTGGGCAGGAGGCAGGCAGCCTTCAGGCAGGGACCGCCACCACCACGCCCGGCCTGAGAAACACTGGCCTAGAAGGCAGGGAGAGGGGTCCGTAAGCTCACTTGTTCAGAAAACATCTCCTCCTTTGTCCTCTGGAACCAATTTCATTTCTCACCCTGAGCTTCCATGCTGCGGGGCTGAAGGAAGCTTAACCTCCATCTTGCCTGGGGCTTTGCCACCCCCAGGGGGTCAGACGATCCAGAATTAGATGGGATTAGATTGTTTCTTCCACTCCTGAAGTCAGGGATGTTCCAAACAGCAGTTTCTAACAGGGGTGAGGCTTTGAGCAGGTCAGGGATGGCTGCTTTAGGCTGCTCATGCTTCCCCATCTTCCCTCCTCCCCCTGCCTCCTCTGCCTTCTCCAGGGTCGCCAAGCCAGGGACATTTTCTCCTCGTGGAGAAGATAAACTCTTTTTCTTTCCAGCTTCCCCAGTACATTTGACTCTCTCTGTCTTGGAGCTTGGGGTTTTTTGTTTTTTTTTAAATTTCATTTATTTATTTATCTTGGGCTGTGCCAAGTCTTCCCTGTTGCTCAGACTTCTGTCTAGTTGCAGCAAGCAGGGGTTACTCTCTAGTCGGGGTGCATGGGTTTCTCATCGCGGTGGCTTCTCGGGGCTCTAGGGCACATGGGCTTCAGTAGCTGCGGTTCCGGAGCTCCTGAGTGCAGGCTCAGTAGTTGTGGCACATGGGCTTAGCTGCTCTACTTAAATGGAGACAAAGAAAGAGGAAAACTGTAGGGAGTAGAAGAAAGCATCCGTTAATTTCTCAAATTGTCATCAAGCCCTGGTGACAAGTGTGAACCGTTTCACCTGGAGCATTCCTGAAGGGCCAGCATTGTGATAAAGACTTTATTTACACAAGTCATTTATCTCAGCCTGGTAGCAATCTTGTGAGATAATAACAGTGACACACTCACGCATGCATTTTTTTTTGTCAGTCACTCAGTCGTGTCTGACTCTTTGCCACACCGTGGACAGCGCCAGGCCTCCCTGTCCATCACCAACTCCCGGACCTTACTCAAACTCATGTCCAATGAGTTGGTGATGCCATCCAACCATCTCATCCTCTGTCGTCCCCTTTTCCCACCTTCAATCTTTCCCAGCATCAGGATCTTTTCAAATGAGTCAGTTCTTCTCAACAGGTGGCCAAAGTATTGGAGCTTCAGCTTCAACATAACTCCTTTCAATGAATATTCAGGACTGATCTCCTTTAGGATGGACTGACTGGAGCTCCTTGCAGTCCAAGGGACTCTCAAGAGTCTTTTCCAACACCACAGTTCAAAAGCATCAGTTCTTTGATGCTCAGCTTTCTTTATAGTGCAACTCTCACATCCATACATGACTACTGGAAAAACCATAGCTTTGACTAGATGGACCTTTGTTGGCAAAGCAATGTCTCTGCTTTTTAATATGCTGTCTAGGTTGGTCATAGCTTTTCTTCCAAGGAGCAAGCATCTTTTAATTTCATGGCTGCAGTCACTATCTGCAGTGATTTTGGAGCCCCAGAAAATAAAGTCTGTCACTGTTTCCACTGTTTCTCCATCTATTTGCCATGAAACGATGGGACCGGATGCCATGATCTTAGTTTTTTGAATGTTGAGTTTTTTTTTTAATTTATTTATTTTAATTGGAGGCTAATTACAGAGTGAAGTAAGCCAGAAAGAAAAACACCAATACAGTATACTAATGCATATATATGAGTGTTGAGTTTTAAGCCAGCTTTTTCACACTCCTCTTTCACTTTCATCAAGAGGCTCTTCAGTTCTTCTTTGCTTTCTGCCATAAGAGTGGTGTCATCTGTGTATTTGAGGTTATTGATATTTCTCCCAGCAATCTTGATTCCAGCTTGTGCTTCATCTAGCCCAGCATTTCACATTATGTACTCCAGATATAAGTTAAATAAGCAGGGTGACAATATATAGCCTTGACATACTCCTCCCCCAATTTGGAACCAGTCTGCTGTTCCATGATTGGTTCTAATTGTTGCTTCTTGACCTGAATACAGGTTTCTCAGGAGGCAGGTAAGGTGGTCTGGTATTCCAGTCTCTCTAAGAATTTTCCACAGGTTGTTGTGATCCACAGAGGCAAAGGCTTTGGCGTAGTCACTAAAGCCAAATCCAGCTTGAACATCTGGAAGTTCATGGTTCACGTACTGTTGAAGCCTGGCTTGGAGAATTTTGAGCATTACTTTGCTAGCATGTGAGATGAGTGCAATTGTGCAGTAGTTTGAGCATTCTTTGGCATTGCCTTTCTTTGGGATTGAAATGAAAACTGAACTTTTCCATTCCTGGGGCCACTGCTGAGTTTTCCAAATTTGCTGGCATATTGAGTGCAGCACTTTCACAGCATCATCTTTCAGGATTTGAAAGAACTCAACTGGAATTCCATCACCTCCACTAGCTTTGTTCGTAGTGATGCTCCTAAGGCCCACTTGACTTCGCATTCCAGGAATTCTGGCTCTAGGTGAGTGATCACACCATTGTGATTATCTGGGTCGTGAAGCTCTTTTTTGTACAGTTCTTCTGTGTATTCTTGCCACCTCTTCTTAATATCTTCTCCTTCTGTTAGGTCCTTACCATTTCTGTCCTTTATTGAGCCCATCTTTGCATGAAATGTTCCCTTGGTATCTCTAATTTTCTTGAAGAGATCTCTAGTCTTTCCCATTCTGTTGTTTTCCTCTATTTCTTTTCATTGATCACTGAGGAAGGCTTTTGTATCCCTCCTTGCTATTTTTTGGAACACTGCATTCAAATGGGTATATCTTTCCTTTTCTTCTTTGCCTTTAGCTTCTCTTCTTTTCCCAGCTATTTGTAGGGTCTCCTCAGAGAACCATTGTGCCTTTTTACATTTCTTTTTCTTGGGGATGGTTTTGATCACTGCCTTCTGTACAATGTCAAAAACCTCTTTCCATAGTTCTTCAGACACTCTATCAGATCTAATCCCTTGAATCTATTTCTCAATTCCACTGTATAATTGTAAGGGATTTGATTTAGGTCATACCTGAATGGTCTGGTGGTTTTCCCTGCTGCTGCTGCTGCTGCTGCTACGTCACTTCAGTCGTGTCCGACTCTATATGACCCCATAGATAGCCTACCAGGCTCCCCCATCCCTGGGATTATTCAGGCAAGAACACTGTAGTGGGTTGCCATTTCCTTCTCCAATGTATGAAAGTGAAAATTGAAAGTGAAGTGTCTGACTCTTAGCGACCCCATGGACTGCGGCCCACCAGGTTCCTCTGTCCATGGAATTTTTCAGACAAGAGTACTGGAGTGGGGTGCCATTGCCTTCTCCAGTGGTTTTCCCTACTTTCTTCAATTTAAGCCTGAATTTTGCAATAAGGAGTTCATGATCTGAGCCACAGTCAGCTCCTGGTCTTGTTTTTGCTAACTGCATAGAGCTTCTCCATCTTTGGCTGCGAAGAATATAATCAATCTGATTTAGGTGTTGACCAGCTCATGATGTCCATGTGTAGAGTCTTCTCTTGTGTTGTTGGAAGAGGGTGTTTGCTATATGACCAGTGCGTTCTCTTGGCAAAACTCTGTTAGCCTCTGCCCTATTTCATTCTGTACTCCATGGCCAAAGTTGCCTGTTACTCCTATCTCTTGTCTTCCCACTTTTGCCTTCCAGTCCCCTATGATGAAAGAACATCTTTTTTGGTGTTTAGTTCTAGAAGGTCTTGTAGGTCTTCGTAGAACTGTTCAACTTAAGCTTCTTCAGTGTTGCTGGTCGGGGCATAGACTTGGATTACTGTGATATTGAATGGTTTGCCTTGCAAACGAACTGAGATCATTCTGTCATTTTTGGGATTGCACCCCAGCACTGCATTTCAGTCTCGTTTGTTGACTATGATGGCTACTCCATTTCTTCTAAGGGATTCTTGCCCACAGTAGTAGATATAATGGTCAAATGAGCTAAATTCACCCATTCCAGTCCATTTTAGCTCACTGATTCCTAAAATGTCGATGTTCACTCTTGCCATCTCCTGTTTGACCACTTCCAATTTACCTTGATTCATGGACCTAACATTTCAGGTTCCTATGTCATATTGTTCTTTACAACATTGGACTTTACTTCCATCACCAGTCACATCCACAGCTGGGTGTTGTTTTTGCTTTGGCTCCGTCTCTTCATTCTTTCTGAAGTTATTTCTCCACCCTTCTCCAGTAGTATATTGGGCACCTACCAACCTGGGGAGTTCGTCCTTTAGTGTCCTGTCTTTTTGCCTTTTCATACTGTTCATAGGGTTCTCAAGACAAGAATACTGAAGTGGTTTGCCATTCCCTTCTCCAGCAGACCACGTTTTGTCAGAACTCTCCACCATGACCCGTCCATCTTGGGTGGCCCGACCCAGTATGGCTCATAGTTTCATTGAGTTAGACTAGGTTGTGGCCCATGTGATCAGTTTGGTTTCTTTTCTGTGATTATGGTTTTCATTCTGTCTGCCCTTTGATGAAATATGCTATATAGTTTCTATTATTATTTCCCTTTTGCAGATGAGGAAACGCAGCCCAGAAGAATTAAGTGCTATGTATAAGGCCACACAGGCTGGTCAGTAGCAGAGTTCAAACCCAGGCAGGCTGACTCCAAAGTCAGCACAGGACAGCTCACTTGCCTTCCAGGTGAAGCTGCCTCGCCTGGGTCTTTCTCAAGCTTCCTCCCTCTAGTTTGTCCCATTGGGACCCGGTTTGTAACTTTTAGGCAGCTGTACACCCCCAGTCCGGAGAAGGCAATGGCAAGCCACTCCAGTACTCTTGCCTAGAAAATCCCATGGATGGAGGAGCCTGGTAGGCTGCAGTCCGTGGGGTCGCTGGAGAATCCCAGGGACGGGAGAGCCTGGTGGGCTTCCGTCTATGGGGTCACACAGAGTCGGACACTACTGAAGTGACTTAGCAGCAGTAACAGCAGCACACCCCCAGTACCGGCAGCAAGCTGGCCCCAAGGGCAAGTATCCAGTGCACAGCCAGCTACCACAATGGCTCCATGGGGAAATGAAACCCCTGGCTGCCTCCAGGAGAAGGCCAGATACTCCACAATCCAGCAGCAGCCCCCAGACCTGGGAAGAGAGAGGTCAGGGCAATTTGTGCTATGATTTTATGTAGACTTAAGGATAAATTACTGTCCACCAATATATCATCCAAGAAACCTTCCTTTTTATAGCAATAATTTTTTTTCATTAGAATATCCTCCATATTTTTCAGCTTGAATTTTTTATTGAGCTGATCATAGATTCACATGCAGTTCGAGTGAAATATATATAGAGAGAGATACTGCGTGTGCTTTGCCCATCTTTTTCTCCAATGATGAGCATTTTGCAAACTCCAGCGTCTCATCTTACAATACTGAGCAGTTTTATCTCTGCAAAGTTCTCTTCTGTCACCACGTTTACCTCCCTTTTTCCAACCCCATTTCTAAAACCCTGGCAACCAGTCATCTGTTCTCCTTTTGCAAACTTTTGTCCTTTCAAAAATGTCACGTAAATGGAATAATGGAATATTCCACTTTTAGGATTGGCTTTTTTCACTCAGCCTAATTCCCTGCAGATTTATCCAGATCATGTGTGTCAATAGTTTTTTCCTGTTCATGGCTGAGTAGTATAGTATTCAGGAGGTGGATTTAGCATAGAGTGCTTAACCAATCACCTGTTGAAGGACATTGGACCTATTTGGGGTTTTATGGGTGGAGCTGCTACGAACATTCATGTACAGGTATTCATGTGAACAGGAAGTCTTCATTTTTCAGGGATAAACACCCAACAATGCAATGGCTGGACAATATGGTAGTTGTGTGTTTCATTTATGACTCTGGCAACTTGCTTTCTAGAGCACGTGTACCACTTCACAATCCCAACAGTAGTGTAAGAGTAATCTAGGTTCTCCACGTCCTCACATTTGGTATTGTGCATGAGCAGTTGCTCAGTTATGTCCAACTCTTTAGACCCCATGGACTGTAGCCTGCCAGGCTCCTCTGTCCATGCGATTTTCCAGGCAAGAATACTGGAATGCGTTGCCATTTTCCTCCTCCAGGGGATCTTCCGGACCCAGGGATCAAAACTGCATCTCCCGTGTCTCCTACATTGCAGGTGGGTTCTTTACCCGCTGAGTCATCGGGAAAGCTCTTGGTATTATCATTACTGTTATTAAATTTTTGCCATTCTTATAGATTGTGGTTTTATCTTATTGTGGTTTTAATTTGCATTTCCCTGGTGGCTAAAGATGTGGAACATCTTGGACTGTCACTATATCCTTTTTGATGAAATGTCTGTTCATTTCTTCTGCCCATTTTTTAATTGGATTGCTAGTTTTTTCCTTTTGCGTTCTGAGACTTCTTTATATATCTTAGATATTCTTCATTTTCAGATACATGGTTTGGACATTGTCTTTTATTCCTCTTCATTAAAGTTTTTGCAGAACTTACATTTTTCATTGTGATGAGACCTAATTCATTAGGTTTGTTTTTTCTGTTTTTGGTCATAATTCTATCTTTAAATCTGCAAAATGTTTTGCCCAGCCCTAGATCATGAACATTTTCTCCTACAGTTTTTTAAAGCATTGTACACTTTAAAAGTTGACACTTAAGTTTGTGATTCATTTTAAGTTAAATTTTATATAAGATGTGATGTTTAGGTTAAGGTTTCCCCCCACCCCAAAGTGTTTAATTGTGTTAGTACCATTTGTCAGAAAGTATAGCTAACTTTTTCAACCTATATGGTGTTCTGATGCTGACTTAAGAAGCACTTTTAAGCATCATTTTAGGTAATCCCTACAATTATGTGTTGTAAGTTTTATAGATGCAGATACTGAATACCAGAGAGGCTGTGTGATTTTCTTGAGGTCACAGAGCCAGAGCCAAGCCTCAAATCTCTGCCTCGGTCCAGCCCAGCCCTTCATCACCTCTGTTTCATTTTCTGAATGATTGTCTCTGTACTTGGGGCCCCCACATCATCGCAGAAAATTCAGACTCACTTCAAATCAGTGTCTGTCTCGGGACCTCTCTTTGGGCTGCAGTAAATCAAATTTTCAGGAGGTGCAACTGTAACATAATATGGAATATCTGTTCATCATTTAACTCAGGGAAGTCTTTTCCCCCTCACTAATATCCATGATAAAGCATATGCAAATGTCTGTAATTGAACATAATTAAAATAATGAGAGTTGAAAGAATGTGATATTCAAAATAAATGCAATAGGAGTTGGACACAGCCATTATCCTAATTCAAAGTGATTACTTTATGATTACATTATCAGGCCGCTAATATTTCTGTCTTTAATATAATTTTATTTGCTTTGGGGAGGCAGGAGCTCCCCAATGGGGAAGGCTTCCTTGTCCTCGGTCTGTTTACCAGTCGCTCCACACTCGTTGGAGGAAGGCAGTGCCATTTTGACCGGAACCGCACGCCTTTGGACCTGCCTGCCCTCCTGCCCAGGCGGAACCCTGCGCTGAGATGACTGAGAGCTTGCAGCCCGGCATCCTGTTGTTGCTGGCCAAAGTCTTGGCTCTCTCTGCCCACTGACGCCAAATAAAACATACAGAGATGGAGTTCGGAGGAAACAGAAAGGTGGCTTTAATTCTCAGCTGCGGAGAGGGAAACAGAAGGCTCACACCTCAAGGACTGTGTGCCCCCAGCCCCTCTGAGGAATCTAGGGGCTTGTGTAAGATGAGGACTCACAGTCAGGAGTCAGTGATGAGGTGACAAAGGTGTTAGGATCTTGATTTCTTCCTCTTGCATTGTTTCAGACACAGTCATAGACTAGCGTCAGTAACCCAGTAATGGAGTCTGGCAGTTCCGTGGCTCGGCAGCCTTCTTTCTGATGCATAAGTACACGGGGAAGGGTGTTCTAAGAGTAAACACCAGGTTCAGTTCAGTTCAGTTCAGTTCAGTCGCTCAGTCGTGTCCGACTCTCCGCGACCCCATGAATCACAGCACGCCACGCCTCCCTGTCCATCACCAACTCCCGGAGTACACTCAAACTCATGTCCACAGAGTCGGTGATGCCATCCAGCCATCTCATTCTCCGTCGTCCCCTTCTCCTCCCGCCCCCAACCTTTCCCAGCATCAGAGTCTTTTCCAGTGAGTCAACTCGTCTCATGAGGTGGCCAAAGTATTGGAGTTTCAGCTTTAGCATCAGTCCCTCCAATGAACATCCAGGATAGGGGATGTATTTAGCATAGAGCCAAAGGAAAACAGGTGTGAAGTGTACAGGTGGCGCTAGTGGTAAAGAACCTGCCTGCCAGTGCTGGAGACAGAAGAGACTCAGGTTTGATCCCTGGGTCGGGAAGATCCCCTGGAGGAGGGCAGGGCAACCCACTCCAGTATTCTTGCCTGGAAAATCCCAGTGGACAGAGAAGCCTGGCGGGCTACAGTCCATGGGGTCACAGAGGCAGAGATGACTGAAGTGACTTAGCACATGTAGCTCCTGCAGAGTTAGGGGGTGGAAAAGCAAACTTAGTTACACGCTTGCAGAGTTAAGGCCAATAAAATTAAAATTAAAAAAAAAAGCTAGGAACGTTTAGGCCTTCTCACTGTTCTCTTATCTTCTTTGTTCTCAGGAAAGGAGGAAAAAAACTCATCCCTTTTTTTTTTTCCTTTGTCACTGCAATACTGGGAGCACCCCTAAGTCTGCCAAAGTGCAAGTAAGCTGGAGGAATCAGAAGCCAGGGCGTACGTCCTGGAGTGTGCCTATCATGGTGCCGCCCCAGTACTTCTGCAGTCTGAGTGATCCAAAGAGATTCCCTTGCTCTGTCTTCTCACAAGTGTGTTAGATAAAACTCAGATGCATAGTCAGAGCTCACAGAGGCTTAGAAATTATCTAATGCACCTCTTTGGTGGGTCACAGTAGAGAACCGAGGGCACTCTACTGGAGGGCATAGTAGAGAACCGAGACTACCCCTCTGACCGCTGCCACCCCCCTGCTGTGTGACCTTGGGTGAGTTACTTACCCTATCTGAGCTTTACTTTCCTTTAAAAGGGAAGACAAAATCTTAAAGCATTTTGCCCCTATGAAATGAGAGACTATTATCAGGAATTCAACATTAAACGACACTTACCAAATGCTGGATGTCGAACATCGTAGAAAAGAGAGACAACGTTAAAGCGTTGTTCTGAGTTAGTCGCCGCAAGAGATGAGCGTGGGGTGAGAAAGTGAGACCGTGGGCTTCTGGCTCAGTGCAGGCTCACCGACTTCGGGCGGGTGCCAGCAAGATGGGGAATGTGGGCAGGAAGACCGTTCTCGTTCATTTCTGCTCTTCTCCACCACCCACCCTTAGAAGGCAGTGGCCGCCAGAGCTGAGCGTAAGTTCTCACTTGTGAGGAAAGTGACCTCACGCACTTATGTTCCTCCAGACTCACTGACTCATGCCTTCACGACAGTGACCCTACACTAAGTCATCCATGCAGAGCTAGCACCCACAGAACAGAACACTGTGAGAAGGAAGGGTGATCCCCAACACACATAGCCAGCACCCTGCTTTAGAACAGGTGGAGCCACCTGGGATGTGTGCGTGCATGCTTGCTCAGTTGTGTCTGATCCTTTGCGACCCCATGGACAGTAGCCCACCAGGCTCCTCTGTCCATGGGATTTCCCAGGCAAGAATACTAGAATGGGTTGCCATTTCCTCCTCCAGGGGATCTTCTCAGGCCAGGGATCGAACCCACATTTTCTGCATTTCCTGCAATGGCATGCCAGTTCTTTACCTAGGTGGGGAAGCCCCACCTAGGATGAGCCAGGGCTGAACCCACAGGAAGATGGTAGAATGTGGAGCATCTTCCTTGGTGAATCTCCCCCAGACCAACTTGGGGGAAAGCTTTCCACTGGCCCTCACTCAAGTCAGCCAGCTGACCTTGATCCATGACCGCAACACACCATGGGCAGGGCACTGGCCAGAGTGTTTCAATTTATGCTCTCTCCAAACTTAATCACATTTCAGGATCCCCAGGCTTCTTACTCCCAGTAACTGGATTCTGGCTTGACCTAATCTATGTCTTCCCGTGCCTTGCTCTCCCACGAGGTTGCTTCTTCAGCCAGGCTGGTTTTCCAGGCTGCAGAAACAAAAGGAAAGGCAATAAGAGCACCCAGGCTACAGCTTTTGGTGGAGAGATGCCTGGAAATAGTTGTAATATCTGAGGGAAGTGGGGGTGGTGGGGGCACTGATTAAAAAAAACTCCTGTTTGGGGTTGCGCCTTCCATCAGGGTTTTCATGAAGCAAAAAGAAGAAACTGAGTTGGCTTTGAAAGCATTCTTTGCTTTCTTGAACCCCTTCCCCGTTGCTGATCTTGAACCATTTGAGGCCTGATGGTAGGGTTACACTACAGTGCATTATTGTTGCTGTTCAGCCGCTCACTCGTGTCTTTGCAACCCCGTGGAGTGCAGCACGCCAGGCTTCCCTGCCTTCACTGTCTCCTAGCGTTTGTTCAAACTCATCTCCATCGAGGCGATGATGCCATCCAACCACTTCTTCCTGTATCACCCCCTTCTCCTCCTACCCTCAATCTTTCCCAGCATCAGAGTCTTTTCCAACGAAGACTGTTATATTGACTCTGAAACGACCTTTCCTGGTCAATTTTAATATCTCCAGCTTACAGAGGCTTCCCTGGTGGCTCAGACAGTAAAGAATCTGCCTGCAATGCGGGAGACTCAGGTTCGATCCCTGGGTCAGGAAGATCCCTGGAGGAGGGCATGGCAACCCACTCCAGTATTCTTGCCTGGAGAATCCCATGGACACAGGAGTCTGGCGGGCTATCATCCATGGGGTCACAAAGAGTTGGACATGACTGGGTGGCTAACACTTTTCACTGTCGCCGAGGCGCTAGCTCAGGACCTCACGGTCAGGAGGCAGACCTGCATCTAGATCTCTCTCTAACTGTGTCGCTCTCCTGACCACCAAGGAGCTGCAGCTCCAAGTCAGAGAGCAGAGCAGTGAGCATCAGACTGCAGTGAGTGGAAGGAACTAAAGAATGATCATCATTGCAGCTCCATGCTGGAAAATGGCCATTAGCTTCCAGTTTGTTTGGATTAATGTCTCTGGGGACCTTTGTGAAGTATTATTTATTGATAAGGAATGTGCGGAACAGCCCAATAGGAGTTGGGAGTTCTGTGTTCAGTGCCCTTGGAGGAGCAGCTAACTGACCTGTACCTCTCTCCTCCTTGCAAAGGTAATACTCTTTGGTTTGGGAAATTATTATGTAGTTTCTGAGTTTTTTTCTTTTTTTTTTTGTTCTGGTAACTTCTATGGGGACGTGTGCTCTGAGAGATAAGCATGCCTTAGGACCTGGATGAAAAGTGAAAGTGTTAGTTCTCTCTGACTCTTTGCAACCCCATAGACTGTAGCCCCACAGACTCCTCTGTTCACGGGTTTGTCCAGGCAAGAATACTGGACTGGGTTGACACGCCCTCCTCCAGGGGATCTTCCTGACCCAGGGATTGAGTATGGGTCTCCTTCATTGTAGGCAGATTATTGTCTGAGCTACCAGGGAAACCCTTAAAGCCCTGCTGGTAATCAACACTGTTGCTTAACCTCTTGGAGCCCTAGTTCCCATCTGGGGGCAGGTTTGGGAAATTTGATATGATGTTTGTGAAACTCCAGCATCTGAGATGTGGAAGACATTTAAAAGCAACAGTCATTATTGTCACAACCTTTAAAATTTGAACACATGTCAACATGAATTGCCAACCATATTCCTGCTGGCATGAATCAAGTGGAGAGTAAAATTTACTGAGATTCAAAAAAAAAAAAAAAAGGAAAATAAATTGCCCACAAAGTGTATATTCTGCACAGTAAGAGTTAAGTGTTGAGCTTAAATACACAGACAGATGAACTGTAGAAATCCTCCACCCAGTTGCAATCTTTAGGAATGGGATCAGGTTGAATTTACATTGACACAAAACATTAAAAACACTTTTAAAAAGAAAAAAAAAAAAGAGAGAGAGATACAAGGAGAATAACTCTCTTCCTCAAAGAACAAAGAGTTTTCGTGTTCTTTAGAAGGCTCTGTTGATATGAAAAGGATGCAGCTGCAACATGGTTTGCGACAGAGGGGGGAAAAAAAGGTTAACATTGCTTAGGCAACTCTCTTTGACAAAAGCTACTTCTGTAATTGACTCAAATTTTATCTATTCATTAAAGTGAGATCACTAATGGTAACCCTTTCGTCACCATTGCTAGGCACCATGAAAACGGAGAAGCCTGAATGCCTTTGAACAGCAACCCCCACCTTGAAGCTTTACAAATGAACTTCCTGCAATTAGTGTAAATCACCCAGCTCTCCATGCTCATGCCTGTGTGTGTGGGGTTCACTGTAATTTCTCTAGAAATTCAGTGAGGAATTAAAACTCACTATCAGGAGGCACTGTGGAGACTAGAGAGGGCAGCAGACCTCCGCTGACCTGTGTCAGGGTGTGGACACGGCTGCTCCATCAGGGGCTCTGGGTTTGAGCTGCCATCCCCCTTTCACCTGCCCCCAACCAGTCTCAGACCCATGAGGACTGTCTTGCCTAAAATGAAATGGATACAGAGCATGCCATGCCCGCAACGCTGACCCAGAGACCTTCTGTCCCCTGGGTTCCTTCTCCTGATCACTTACCTGTGATAAAGAAGCAGAAGTATATGGGTACAGGGACCTCAGAGGGAAGTTACTCACTGGGCTTGGAGCTGTGTAAGCCCATCAATTTCTCTTTTCCCACTGTAACATGCAAGGGAAAACCTCAAGAGAAAATTCCTGCCTGCCTGCCACTCTGAAAATGCTGTGTGCATGTGAGAGAGAGATCTAGACACGCACACACACAGGTTTCAGAGACTGGTTTCAAGCCTATTTCTTTACAAAGCTCTCAGTAAATCCATGTGGGTAAAGAAGGGGGCAGAAGACCTAACCACGTCTCTAGGATTTGCTTCTTACCCAGTGAGCATGAGGCTGTGTTCATTGAAATGTTGGCCATTATTCTATTCGACTTCACCGATGTCCTCCGGTTGATATGTTTAAGATTAATGAGGCATTAGTTCTCAATCAAGGAGCCATAATCAAGAATACCCATTTAGCTGCAGTGAGTTGTGTCGCCGCATTAATTAATATCATTTGACCTTTGTATTTGGGGTAGGATGATGTATCACTGCATTTTCCTGAGCGGTGTCATAAAATTGATGGCTCAAATATTGCCACTTGTATGGCCGAATGGTTCGTTTAAACTCAATGCTGTGCCTATAATTAATATAGGATAGGTAAGTCTGGGCTGATGCTGTGGGTTCATTCTTACTGAGAGAAGCAGACCCTGTTGGGTGGAAGAGTCAGGACTTGGATGGCCTCTTCTGAAGCACTGATGCTGGGAGATTGGCTCAGGCAGGAAAATTCTCCTGAAGGCACCTCTTCAGGAGTCTTTTTCTCACTTGGGAACCATGCCTACACAAGCATTTCAATGTACGAAACAGGAACAGAGCGCTGGGGGCTTGGACCCTCTAGTTAGTGTTTCTTTAACTATAATGAGTGTAGCTCACAGGCAGACTCCAGCTCTTAAAGTCTTGGATGAACTGAGATTTTTGCTGATGCGCCTAGCCCAGGTACCTCAAGTTTAGTAGCAAGTTTCTAGGCCAGGAGTTGGCACCGCTCTCCTGAGAATAGATAAATGGATTTCTGAGAGTAAATACTTTTGGCTTTGTAGGCTGTTCAGTCTCTGTCACAACGACTTAATTCTGCCCTGTTAAATGTTGTTGATTAGTTGTTCAGTTGTGTGTGACTCTCTGCGATTGCGCGGACTGTAGCCTGCCAGGCTCCTCTGTCCATTGGATTTCCCACACAAGGATACTAGAGTGGGTTTCCATTTCCTTCTCCAGGAGTAGTGAGAAGATAGTCATAGATAATATGTACACAAATGGACATGACAGTGTTTCAATAAAACTTTACTGACAGAAGCAAGTGGCAGGCTGAATCTGGCCCTTGGGCAGAGGAGTGTGCTGACCCCTCCTCTGGACCACAAGTTCCGTGTGGGCATGGCTATATTTTATTCACTACTATGTTTCAGGACCTAGAAGAGTGCTGGGTGCATGATGGGAATGCAAAGACTATTTAAGCATGGAGTAGTCAGTTTCCACATCTTGTATTCAATGGCAAGAGCAGGTCCACCTGCCCCCAGTGTAGTTGTATCCGCAGATGCAGGAACCCAAAGCCCCAGCTCTCAATTCCTCTCTGCTCTCACTGAGTCAGGGTGGAGGGGAGGGACAAGGATCGTCCTCCTTTCCACAACCACTAGTTGACCTTATGTGAGTTCCAAACATAGCCCTGTCTGCTCAGGGGACATGTTTGTGCATCTCTGTCTTTATATATTCTGTTTATAGAGACTGGATCACAGATGCACACTATAACCTGCTCTGAAAATTCAACAATGTTTCAAAAACGTCTTTCTACATCAGCAAATAGTCTTCACACCATTATTTTTATTGGCTGTGCAATATTCCACACTTTATTTAACTAGTATTCTATGGGAGGGCATTTTATGGTTCCTTTTTTTTTTTTCCCAATTGAAAACTGTTAAACATGTTTTCACAGATGTCTTAGAGCCCAGATCCAGATTGTCTTAGAATAAATACCCAAATAAGGAATTTGTGGAAAGACAAGTACACTTTCAGGGTTTTGTTATGTTGAGACAAATTGCCCTCCATGAATTTTAGAGTCCTACCAAAAGTTCATGATAATACCTGCTTTCATGAAAACTTTTGAGGGGATATTTAGGAAAAAAAGATAAAATCTGTAGCAGGATGATTATTACATGATAATACATGAAGGAGGGAATGCAGAAATGTGAGGGGGAGAGAGACACACCTTTCTGTGTGTCGATGAGAAGAATCGATAAACAATCTGTTATAGAAACAGGAAAGAGTGTTATTTGAGACAAACTGAAGACTATAACCCAGGAGATACAGCTCCTCAGATAACTCTGAAGAGCTGCTCCAGAGAAGCAGACTTTTCAGCAGATTTATGTATTGTCACAACAAAGAACATCAAACGAGTCAGGGATCCACTCCTTCAGGGACAGATCAGCAGGTACACAGCGAGTCAGTATGGCCTCGGCACCTGAGGAGGGAGTCTTACCATCAGGGGAGGACTAGCATTGGTGTCCCAGGGAGGGAGGGATTTCATCTTTATTTTTCAACAAGACATTCTTGACTTCCAGTCAATGCGCCCTTCTCTTTAGTAGTTAAAGCAATGTGCAATCTTCGTCTGATAGGCCACAGATAGGCTGTCCTAGTTTGCGTAAAATTCAAGTTAATTCATGGATAAGCCAGAATGACTCCCCACACCTCAATATGCAAGCATTTCTTTCATTGTGTGTCTGTTGTCCTGGATCCTTGACTCGAGAATTGAATTCTCCGACATAGGAGGTGAGTGAGAACTCTCAGATGCTCCAGGCTTCCATAAGCATAGATTCTGTTCAACCTCGGTGGCTAGGGTAGAAGACGTCTTGGACTCTTCCATCACCCTGACGCAGGCAGCATCACAGCAAGAAGGAAGTAGCATGGGAGCTGGCTCAGTCCGCTGCTGTGTTATCAGGGAAGAGACACTGCACTGCAGAAACGGTCGTCTGTGCGAGGGTTCTGGGATCTCTGCAGGCAGGGACTTTTCTCTGCGTCCTGCATGGGCATCCATTTACCAAAGTGTACAGACCCCACAGATGGGGCTTCCCTGCTGGCTCAGATGGTAAAGAATCCGCCTGCAATGCAGGAGACCTGGGTTCGATCCCTAGGTCGGGAAGATCCCCTGGAGAAGGGAATGGCTACCCACTCCAGTATTCTTACCTGGTATATTCCATGGATAGAGAAGCCTGGCAGGCTACAGTGCATGGGGTCGCAAAGAATCAGACGTGACTGAGCGACTAACACACACATATACGCGTAAAATATTTTTTTCTTGCTCTCAGTGAGCAGTGAATTTTGGTGTGTGTAGGGATGAGGTTCCCAGCAGAAAACTGGATGTGTGGTCAAACTCAAGTTCGTGTGCCTGACACAGCAAGGTCAAACAAACTGAAACATGATAGAGTTTGGAGTGGAGATTGGCTTATTGCAAGGCAAAGCAAAGAGAACAGGTGGCCCACAGTCAAAAAACACCAACTCCCAAATGGTTTGGGGGAAGAGATTTTATCAGCCAAACTTGAGTCGGGGGGAGGTCTGCAGCGTGTGGCCCTCCTCTGACTGTTGGTGGGGGAGTCGGGTAACAGGGTGGTGAATCAGGAATCTCCACCATCAGCCTTCTGATTATGGCCAGTCTGGGGTCATTGTGCTCGTCCTCAGCCGGAAGTCACCTCCCTCCACCTGGTGGGGGCCCCTGCACCCCAAAGTGGAACTCAGAGATCTGTATCAGTTTGCTTTGCAAATACCCAGGAGGAGCTGGACCACGCCATCCAGGCCTTTACTGTTGCCTGATGGCGTCTCCCCTCTTTCTGCCTTCCCAATGACTTTGAATCTGCCCTTTGGAACTCTGGGACGGTCAAGGAGGCCGAAACCTTGTTCCACAAATAAGAAATGGGGGACAAGGGACAGCTCTTGTGCTTGGGAGGGCACCACGGGGTCCTAGCCCCTCCTTTCCTCCTCAGTTTTGAGGGGAACAGGCATTGCACAAGAAAGGGGTTGGTTAGCAGTTTGGATAGAGAGGTGAGCCATGAACTCAGCGGAGGAACTCAGCTTTCGGGGATTTGGTTTTCGTGTCACACTCAGATTGGGTAATTTAATTGAGGGGCTGTTGACCAAAGCATGGCTAAGGTGTGGGGAAATCACAAGTGCTGACAACCTGAAAAGGAGAGAGTTATTTTATTTCGTGGGAATGTTTAGCCCAGGAGACAGCATCTCAGTAGCTCTGAGAAAACTGCTCCTAGGAGGCAGGAGGGAAAGTCAGACATCAAAGATCAGCTATCAAGATGAGGAATTTAGCATTCTATGTAAGGGAAGATGCAAGCCTCTGGTCTCCCTGAATTCATTCCTTTCGTATGCACCTCGGCTGTCTGGGGCCAATCCTGTTTCCTAGTTCACTTTACTTCTTTCATTCCCCCAGCTCCTCAGCAATCACTGTGGGGGGATGCGGTGGTCGCGGTGGCCTCTGGTGGATTGAAGTTTTGGGAGCCCTCCTTCACACTTGGAGGCCAGACATCGCTGATGGCCGTGACATTTCTGGTTTATTGATATGGCAGGAGATATTCTCATTTCACGCTGGAAATAGACCACCTTTCCAGGTGGCACAGTGATAAAGAATCTAAATGTAGGTGATGCAGGAGATGAGGGCTCAATTCCTGGGTCAGGAAGATCCCCTGGATTAGGAAATGGCAACCCACTCCAATATTCTTGCCTGGAGAATTGAAGGACAGAGAAGCGTGGAGGGTTACAGCCCATGGGATCACAAAGAGTGGACAGAGCACACAGGCACCCTCTCCAGGATTGAAGCTGCTGGAGAGGGAGCAGTTTATGGGCCTTTGGGCAGCAAGAACCCTGGGATTTGATTGTGGGCATAGCTGGTTTGCAGCTACTGTGCAAGGAGAGAGTCTGGGGAGTAAACATCTTCCCCTCCTCCCTTCCTCCCTCTTTCCACATCTCCCCTCTCCCTATCTCCCCTCTTCCCCTGCTGATACTCCCCACTGACCAGACTCACCTGGAAACCAGAGGCCTTAGTTTGTCTAGATCAGCCTCCTGCCTGGGCATAGAGCACAGTGGAGACTGGTGGAGCCTGGCACTCTCCAGGTAAACAAGGCATCCAGCTCAGTGTGACTGCATGGAATAGTGTATATATATATATATTCCACACGGTCACGCTGGGCTGAGCAAATATATATATTTGGTTGAGCCAGGTCGTGGTTGCATCATGCAGGATGTTAGTTGCGGCATGTGGACCCTTAGCTGCGGCACGTGGGGTCTAGTTCCCTGACCAGGGATCAACCCAGGCACCCTGCATTGGGACCGTGGGGACTTATTCAGTAGATCACCAGGAAGTTCCAGATTATTGCATCTTATTCTGTTTTCTAGGGCAGTGCACTTTGGTGTCCACCTGAATCTGAGAGCCTCATGTGAGTTTGCAGCCACATGGTAGAACTGGTAATATGATTTTAAAAATGAAAACAACAAGAAAAACCCCAGAGGCTAATCAAATGCCCGACTCTGGGATACCATTATGGGGCTCTCATGACTATAGCAGGTAAAGAGGCTCCTGCCTGCACTTTTTACCTGATAGATTTCTTCTAGGTACTGCCACCAAATCTCCAGACTGACTGGATAGTCACATCATTTCTCCTAGCTCCCAGATGATAAATGAATTCTGCCGAGGAAAACAAAAATATTGATTTTATTTTTAAAGATGGAAGAGAAATGGTTTCTACTTTCACCCCAAGGCAACCCACCCAAGAGCAAAATGAACCTCATTTTCATCAAACGTTCCCTTAAATGTAAGGCAGTGCGCCAGAGTGTCCGATTCAAAGTGGGAACCTGTTTGGTTCGGTTCTCAGGGTATTTCATGTTGTTGCCTCTTAATTTAGTTTAGTGTTCCTATTTTTACTCACTGCGAATCATTTACTAAGTTTCAGAAGGTTGGAATATTTGATATGAAATCCGAATGACGGCTTCTCTTGAGAAATGGGAACATCTGACAATATTGAGTTTTTGTTCTGTTATGTCCTGAGTCCAGTCCCCCCATACTGGTAGAATAAGACACTCGCAGCAATGCAAAAGCAAGAATGGGGTTTATTTCTAGCTTGAGCTAGGGCTCATGCCTCCTCCAGTGCAGTGGAGTGCGGACAAGAGCCCCGAGCCCAGGTCACAGCAGCTTTTATAGTCTCAGATTACATAAGCACCTATTTTTGTTCAAAAGATCAAGCTGGCAGAAGCTCATTGGCCAGTTCATGCCCATGGGGTTTTTCTGGGGGATTTCCCTTTTTCCTCTGATTGGCCTGATTTTTGGTGCAGGAGGGACTTTTCTAGGGAGGAGTTTCTTAATTTTGGCGCCGGTGGGATTTTCTTAGGGAGGAGTTTTTGTGAACTTAGCCTCCACTCTGTCTCCAGGAAATCGAAACTTAGGCCTAAGCAAGGTCTCAGGCCTATCATGGCTACTCAGATGTTAGGGCTCCTAACAGTTCTCACTTATGAAAAAAGCAGTGGTGCTTAGAATGGGTTTTCCTCCATACTTGGTGCCTCCCTGGCTGCTCCCAGCCGTTGCTTCTGAGCTGCATTGGTAGGAGTGTGAGTTTTCGTTCCCTATAAAATTCCAAAGTCCCTGCAGAGAGGCTATAGTCTCAACTCACTTTTCTTCTATTCCGAGGAAAATGCACTGTGGTTCAGTTGGTAAAGAAGCCGCCTGCATTGCAGGAGACCCAGGTTCAATCCCTGGGTCAGGAAGATATCCTAGAGACTGGCAACCCAGTCTAGTATTCTTGGGGATTCCATGGTGGCTCACATGGTAAAGAATCTGCCTGCAATGTGGGAAAACCCTGGTTTGACCCCTGGGTTGGGAAGGTCCCCTGGAGGAAGGCATGGCAACCCACTCCAGGATTCTTGCCTGGAGAATCCCATGGACAGCGGAGCCTGGTGAGCTGCAGTCCATGGGTCACAAAGAGTTGGACACGACTGAGACACTGACGTTTACATATGTGTTGCCTATATTTAAAACAGAAAGAAAGTGAAGAATTATTAAAAGCAAATCATAGTATAAATCAGGTGTTGGGTAGGGGCAAGGCTGTCAGGGGGTCTACACAAGCAGACATACATCGTAGGGTTTAGGCTTCTATGTTAGTATCCAGGCTGGTATCTTTTCAACAAGGCGGCAGAGTTCTCCTTCTTTGAGTGGAATGTACATGGATACCCAACATGTAAAACAGATGAAAGCTGACAGGTTTTCACCGAAAGAAAGTGAAGGGGAGGGCCCAGGGCTGCCTCTCTCACCCCGCTCCACAATTCTGTCCTGGGGGTGGTGGAGACCCCCTGACATCTCGCTTGTGCCTGAAGTGCAAAGATGCTATCTTCTTATCCAAGATGACCTTTCTGTTTGCTCCACTGGAGAACTTTGTCAAATACCTGATCGTCCATAATTAACATGCAAATGGTGTTTTTCATCTACTCCTTCTTGCTTGTCAGTGTCTTGCTTGGCACCTGTGTTAGATATTTATTGTTGTTGTTGAGTCCCTCAGTCATGTCTGACTCTTTGAAACTCAATGGACTGTAACCTGCCAGGCTCCTCTGTTCATGGAATTCTCCAGGCAAGAACACTGGAGTGGATTGCCATTTTCTTCTCCAGGGGATCTTCCTGATCCAGGGATCGAACCCGTCTCCTGTGCTGTAAGCAGATTCTTTACCATCTGAGTCACCAGGGAAGCCCTGGTGCTAGATGATACAATTATATAAAAATTTGTGTGTCGTATTGCGGCTAGATTTTGACTACTTCAAACTGACATCCGCTTGACTTCACAGGGTTTTTTTTTTAACCTGATTTTTATGATCCATGAAACATCTCTCTGTGGAACACATTGGCATGTCTGCATTTCCTGGTCCAGAAGACCTCTGTGAGCAGCATTTTGTGGAAGACACTTATCCTGAATCATCTGACCTCCTCATCAGTCACAGGCTGTCTTAGACCTCTGTTCAAGGAGCCTGACCGGCTTCTTCAAGTGAAGAAGGAAGTCCCTGAATCATCAGCAGTTCGTCAGTCAGGTGCACGCTCTGAATGGTCCTCTTCATCTCCACCCACTAGTATTTCTGCCTAGCATCCTGCCTGCGTTCTCTTCCACTATTGTTCACTCAACTCTTCCTGCCTATATTGTCTCTACCACAGGGCCTTTGAATATGCCTTTCCAATTGCCTGGAATGCTCCTTCATGCCTCTTCCCCAACCTAATATAAGTTTGCTTCTTTTTCTATCAAACATTGCCTCGGTGACTGGAACTTTCTCTACTCTTAGACCAGGCCAAACTCTTGCCCATTGAAAGAGCTCATAGCAGCTTGTAAATATTTACTTATTTGTATGGTTATTTGATTGATTTTAAGTTCAAGTTTCCTTGAACATAGACCCTGAGATGACACTTAGCCCACTAAGGCTTTGTCAAAAGGTGCAATACCAGCTCGAATGAAGGAAGAAGGAAGTGAAGCGGGAAAAGGAAGACAGACATATACAGGACGATGTGTTCCTGGGCTGAGCTGATCCTGGCTTTTTAAAAAGTCACAGTGGGCTGCTCCATCACACGGGAGGTCTTCCAGATCGGCTGCGTAGGCAACATTTGTTGGAACGGAGAAGGATATGTCTGTCGTCGTCCTTCCATCTCCTTCAATGGTCAGATTTCCTCTGTGGGAGAATTAACTCAGCAGTGAGGGCAGCTCTTTGAGGAAGTGGACCCCATGCCTTGTCATGTGCTGCTTCTGAGTAGTGGCAGGAAGCCTATCCTTTAAGCATCTGGTTGGGCTGGACTTGGGTTCTGAAATCACAGCAGCCATGAGGAATTCCAAAGCAACCCTCACCCAGAGGAGCTGGGAGCAGCCAGAGGCCGTCAAAAGACAAGACATTGCAGTGAGAATTGACTTTCCTTTAGGAAAGGTACACATCCTGGGAGACAGGTGGGGCTGAACAAATCTCACTTCAATGGCTCAGTCGTGTCCAACTCTTTGTGACCCCATGGACTGCAGCATGCCAGGCTTCACTGTCCATCACCAACTCCTGGAACTTGCTCAAAGTCATGTCCATCGAGTTGGTGATGCCATCCAACCATCTCATCCTCTGTCACCCTCTTTTCCTCCTACCTTCAGTCTTTCCCAGCATTAGAGTCTGTTCCAATAAGTCAGTTCTTCGCACCAGGTGGCCAAAGTATTGGAGCTTCAGCTTCAGCATCAGTCCTTCCAATGAATACTCAGGACTGATTTCCTTCAGGAAATCTAGGGAGTATAAAAAGTGGAACCTGAGAATGTGTGTGTCTGTCTTCCACAATCTTATGAGCTCTGTGAAGGTAAGAAGTGCATTTGTTTTACTCTGGTTCAGTAGTGTATATCCAGCTCCTAGGACCACGCTGAGAAATGGAGTTATTCAAAGATTTGTTGAATGGACAGACAGGCAGATGGATAGATGAACAGATGGATGATGGGTGGCAGATAGATGCATGAATAAATTTGTCAGTGTTGAGTGAAATCTTCTAGTCTCTCTTCCTCTTCACAGAAATTGTAGGTAGGTTCTTCCTGGCCAACGGCAGCAATATTTGACTAACTACAGAGCATTGCACATTATGAAAACCCTATCCTGGGCCACGTGGAAGTCTGGAGCTCTCCAGCTTCTGGGTGGACCTGGGATTCTGAGACTCCTTAACAAGATATTGTTTCTGGATTGTCACCTTTCTCTCAGGAGGAAGTTTTAAGTAAGTGTTAGTGGTATATACCCACCAGGGTCTAGGTGAGCTAGAAACCAGCTAGGTGTGGCATGTGGAACTCTGAGTACCTTCCACTGGCCAGGCATGTTATTAAGTACCCTACACATTATTTAATTCTTGGCAAACTACAAGGCCAACCCTCACGAGTGATTCAACTGGGACTTCAACCCAGTTCTGACTCTGGAGTACACGCTCTTAACATCTACACTGACATTTCCCAAGGTAGGCATGTTTGTGTTATTGAAAATACACAGGGATTTTTTAAAAATATTATACAGGTGAGATTATTCATTTTAGTGGTTATGTGTTTGCTTAGATCTATAGTGCATCAGCACTAGCATTTAATTTAGGATAGTTAAAAACACATTAATTTAAATTAAAAAATTGCAGATTTTAAGAATAAAAATATGTCATAGTACAGCTGGTAAAAATATGGCAAATACCCTGAGGCTGGCACATGGATGACTGAAACTTGGGAGATATTAAATCGCTCAGTTGTGCCCGACTCTTTGCAACCCATGGACTGTAGCACCCCAGGGTCCTCTGTCCGTCGGATTCTCCAGGCAAGAATACTAGCCATTCCCTTCTCCAGGGGATCTTCCTGACCCAGGGATTGAACCTGGGTCTCACATTTTGTAGGCAGATTCTTTATTGTCGGAGTCACCGGGAAATATTGCCCTATGCAAAATAAGATATCCAAAGGGACCCAGAACCCCTGTCCTTCCTCAACCTCCCAGTTCTTTGCCCCCATATTTACTGTAAGATTAGAAAATTTCCCTTTAAGGACTAAGATTCAATAGCTGTTGAGCCACTGTTGAGTGCTGAGTCCTTTATGTATTTCTTTTTCATCCTGGGTGAGCATTAGGAACTCAGGGAGTGGTACATGGGAGAAATGAGTTTTGACTCAGGAAACAGAGGAAGAGATCACTATAGTTACGGTAGTTAACAGGACTCATATTCAGCGTGGACTGCACCTTTGCATCTTCATTGTATTTTGGCTTCTTTGTTTTTAGAAGGGGAAGTCGTCTTTGCCCACAGGTTTGAATGCAAGGCTGAAGCAGGATGCGCTGTGATAGCATAAACTGACCTCATTAGAAAAAAAAAGGCTCGCTGAGATGGCTGTCACTCTGCTTCTCCATTCTTCCACGTTCAGAGAGGGTTCCAGGCCTTGGGCATAACAGGCACTTAACAAAATGAGTCAATCTGTGTAAAGTTCCTGGAAGAGTGGCTGGTGTGTCTTGAGCACCATATTTGTGTCTGCTGTGATTTTAGTCCATGGGGTCACGAAGAGTTGGATATGACGTGGCAACTGAACAAGAACATGATCTTAGTATTATTAGAATAGCACACGGGCTGAGTAGGTTGGCGCAAGTGGAGTGGAGTGGGAAAGCTTGGGGCTCGGCATCCAGCAGGAGTAGTGTGCCGGGTGTCTGTCTTCCTCTTGTTTGCTCTTTGCACCCTCCCTGCCCTGCTCTGCCCTACAAGATCCGGGCCCCTCCCTAGACTTCTGGATTTGGCCATTAGGGGCCAACCCATGGAGAAGACTCTTGAGAGTCCCTTGGACCGCAAGGAGATCAAACCAGTCCATTCTGAAGGACAACAACCCTGAATATTCATTGGAAGGACTGATGATGAAGCTGCAATACTTTGGCCACCTGCTGTGAAGAGCTGACTCACTGGAAAAGACCCTGAGGCTGGGAACGATTGAGGGCAGGAGAAGGGAATGACAGAGGATGAGATGGTTGGATGGCATCACTGACTCGATGGACATGAGTTTGAGCAGGCTCCAGGAGATAGTGGCAAGCTGCAGTCCATGGGGTCTCAGAGTCAGACACGACTTAGTGACTGAATGGCAACATTAGGGGGCGCCCTAGCTAGAAGGGAAGGACAGGAAGGAGGTCAAGGCATTGGTTCCCCTGACTCCCTCCCCTTGAGGTGTCCTGTGCCCCTCCCCTGAAGGTAGCCATTCCTCCTCACACAGCACCTGCCCAGTTCTGTCCTCACCTCCCTCCCCTCGTTCCTAGTTCCTAAGGATAAGGATGGCTTCGTTAGCCTAGAGTTATTGCTCCACATAGTCACACCTTTGTTACCAGTCCTTTTTTTTTTCAAATAAAAGGATGTCTCTCTGAATTGCCTTGGTGCGAGAGTGCAATGTCTTTTCCGTTGGGACCCTGCCAAGTTCAAATCTAGCCTCTGCTATTCACTAGATCTGGGCCTTGGCCAAGTTCCCCACCCTCTTTTGGGCTCCGCATCATCTTCTGTGAGACAGGCAGGCCAGGGTCTCCAAGTCAGACCTCAGGGGGCCAGGCAAGTATCTCCAATGAGCGGGTGTGTCAGTGCCCCGCCCGAGACCTCTTTTTCGTTCACAGTGAGGCTGTGCGAGAAAACAGGCATTTTGATTTGTCAAGAGAATCCAGAAATCCAGCTTTTGTGTGAAGTCTCTTGATTTTGAAACACTAAAACTAAGTAAAATGTTAATTTTGGAATATCAGGGAGAACAAAATGTGGGTCAAGAGTTGATTGAGAAGATTTGAGGTGACACTTACAAGGCCTTGCTGCACAGTGGTTGGGAACATTGACTCTGGAGCCTGACTGCCTGACTTTGCATGAAGGCTCCCTCTGTTGCTGACCAGCTGGGTCACCTTGGGCGTTTCACTTAGTTTCTCTGAGCCTCAGTTTCCTTATCTGCAAAATGGGAATAATAATGTCATACCTATTTCATAGGGCTGTAATGAGGACTAAAAATGTTAATATTGGGAAAGATTTAGGAGACTGTCTGGGGATTCCCAGGTGGCACAGGTGATAAAGAATCTGCCTGCCAATGGAGTTCAGTCCCTGGGTTGTGAAAATCACCTGGAGAAGGAAATGCAACCCACTCCAGTATTCTTGCCTGGGAAATCCCACAGACAGAGGAGGCTGGTGAGCTATAGTCCATGGGGTCACAAAGAGTCGAACACGACTGTGCATGCATGCTCTCTCTCTCTTCTAGTACACAGAAAGTAGTACAGAAGTGTTGGTAAATAAAAATGAATAAGTGTGATTTGCCTGATCTAGTGTCTGGCATATCGGAGACTTTCAATCTATAGGAGCTTAAACAAATGAATGTCCAGGAGGTTTTTAACTATGAGAATATAAACACACATTCCTCAAACTTCTTGTGTGTTATTAAGTTAATGTGAACTCTCAAAATAATGGAAGCTTTTAATTTTATTTCTCCCTCCAGAATGGTCTATTTAATGCCACTTGCCTTGAGATAGTGTCTGACTTCAGAGGTCCTCATCAGGCTACACTGATACTCAGCCTTAAGATTGTTCTAATAAGCTTTATTGACTTGCTGAACCTCAGAGTTCTTTTTATTGACATGCAGTGTAAATCATCCCATCTGACATTTGAATGTCCTTTCCGAGAAGCGTGTTAGCCCTTACATGGGGACTGAGCTCCTGATGTGTATGTTCCTTAGTCAAGCGTGCAGGGGCAGAGATGAAGACATCACACGTGTAGCCTTGTTTTAAACTAGAATTGGGTGTGGGGTGAAGGGCCATGAAATTTTGTTTCATTGAAAAATATTCTTCTGTACTATGAGAAGGGTGTACCTTTCTGTGGGAGTATAGGCGATAGAGGATGAGATGGTTGGATGGCATCACCACCTCAATGGACAGGAATCTGAGCAAATTCTGGGAGATAGTGAAGGACAGGGGAGCCTGGTGTGCAGCAGTCCATGGGTTCACAATGAGTCGGACACGACTTAGCAACTGGACAACAACAAAAAGTGATTTCTTCTGTCTTTGGAAATTATACATAGCCAGGAGGCCCTTTCTTAATAATTAGTGTGAGAGGCACAGATAGTAATAGATGCGCTTGTTTAGCAGAGAGACTCCTGTGACTTTGAGTTCAGGAACTTTTGGATTAAATTTGTTTTGCAAGGCGGGGAGGAAGCATGCCCTGCAACTGAAAATTTCTAATACAATAGCCATTTAAGGAACCATCATGCCTTCCAGGAATTCAGCTTCTTGGATCCTGTTTCAAAAGCCCATCTGGACACTCATTCCCTTCCTCAGTCCTCCTGCCAATGTTTAGTGAGCATCTGCTAGGGGCCAGGCACCTGCTAGTGCTGGGAGCACGTTGACAGATCAGACAGTGTCCCTGTCCCCCGAGAAGCTCAGGATCTACTTGGAAAGATATAAAATCGATAATTGGAATACAGGACATTAAATGTTAACAATAGAGCAGGCATTTTCAACTGTCGGCGTTTGGGGCTGGATGGTTCTTTGTGCCTGTGCGCCAAAGGGTGTTGAACAGCCTCCACCCACTGGATGACAGAGGAACCCCGCCCCCCCATCCAGGGATAGCAACCAAAAATGTCACTAGACGTTGCCAAACATACCCTGGGGGAACAACACTGGCCCTGTTGAGAACCACTATTAAATAGAGATATTTACACAACTTCTTGGGAAAGGAGTGACTGATTCAGGCAGGAGAAGTGGGGTAGGCTTTTCCAAGGGATGACAGCGTTTGAGCTGGGTCTTCAAACAGAAATATAGCTCAACGGGTGGTGAAGTAGAAGTTCTGCACTCCAGAAAAGGAGACACAGTGGTGTGACAGAACACGGACTATTTCAAGAACAATGTATAGGTCTTTGTGGGTAAAATTAGACTCCATGGCAGATAAGGCTAGAAGGGCAGGCAGAAGCCAGTTCCCAGTGAGTCTTAACAAGTCAAGCAAAGGTGTTCAAATTTTATCCTATCTGTAATGGGGAGGCAATGTGATCATTGACTAGATAAGTGATGTGTTAATATTTGCATTGCATTACTGATTCAATTGGACTCCCCTGGTGACTCAGTGATAAAGAATCTGTCTGCCAATGCAGGAGACATAGGAGATGCGGGTTTGATCCTTGGGTCAGGAAAATCCCCTGGAGAAGGAAATGGCAACCCACTCCAGCATTCTTGCCTGAGAAACCCCACGAACAGAGGAGCCTGATGGGCTGCAGTCCATGGGGTCACAAAGAGTCGGACACAACTCAGTGACTATACAACACAACAACAGCAATCAATCCAATTATTTAATGGTCAGCCCCTGTTGATAGCTCCCCCCAGTTTGCTTTGCCAGGAAATGCCTGTCCACCACTCTGAGACGGAGGGGTTCAGGTAGAATTGGTCCCATATTCTGATTCCACAGATGTGGCTAGCCAGGGTGCTGTATCCACCTGCTCTTGTGATCAGTTCATTGACGGACATCTGATCCCATCTGGAGCCCTGGGGGTCCACTCCAGGAGTTTTTATAGAACTGTTGTTCAGTCACTCAGTCATGTCTGACTCTGCAACCCCATGGACTGTAGCCAGCCAGGCCTCCCTGTCCTCCACTGTCTCCCGGAGTTTGCTCAAACTCATGTCTGTTAAGTTGGTGATGACATCCAACTATCTCATCTTCTACCACCCTCTCCTCCTTTTGCCTTCATTCTTGCCCAGCGTTAGAGAATGACTGAGGGGGAAAAAGGCTACTCTCTTTCTGCTGGGGTTACTAGCTCAGTAGAATATTATATTCAAGTCTGTACTTTTTGGAGAGCATCTTGACCGAGTGATTGAAGAGCCTGCAGGAGAGGCTGCCAACACATCATCATTTAAGGAGGGTGGTGTCTAGGTAGTGTGGACAGAAAAACAGACAGTGAGAGAGCAGTTCAGAGGCAAAGTCAGGAAGACGGCCAGAAGTGTTGTGTTTCTGAAGCCAAAGAAAGTTGCCAGGAGGTTGTCAACACATCAGATGAGGAAGAGACAGCAGCCAAGATCACAGACTGAACATGGCCCTGGCGGTGGGCATGGAGGGTCATCAGTCAAGAAGGTGCTAAGACAATAGCTTCAGTGGAATGGTGGAAACAGAAACAGCAGATTACAGTAAGTCATCGGATGGTGGAGAAAGGAAGTGATACACAGGGATTGAAGGACTGCTCTCAGAAAGCTTGGCACTACAGAAAGGGAGCCCCAAACTTGCAGTGCATTAGGTGAGGAGGAGTTGAGATTGGAGGGTTAGCATGAGAGAGCTTCAGCGTGTTTACATCCTTGAATGTTTGATGACAGAGCGGGATGGGTGGGGGGATTAACTGGTGGAGAAAGATGGAAGCAAGGCAGGGCATTTAGCCTTGGCACGGAAACGTGTGTTCACATAAGTACTTACATTTTGCTTCAACATCTGTCCTGTGCTGTTCTGTTCTGCATTCTCTGTGAACTACTCGAGAGAAATGTGGTTGCTTTTATTGCCAAGTTGCTTAATTGCCTTACGGAATAATGGCAAGCAAGCTTAGTCTTGGAAATTTTGAACACGGAGACGAGTCAAAGCAAGGAGAGGTAGAGAAATCAAATAGACTGATGGCCTGTTTGTGGACAGCCTCTCAAGTTGGTTACCCCTTCATTCGTCTGTCTACTAATGGTTACTGACCTCTGAGAAATACTTTTTAAACTTAAAATAGAGAGGGATGCGAGAAAACCCTACCTGCTCTCACAAAAGGTACATGTGGTTTGTGCTTTACTACCCCCAACATTCTGTCCATTAATAAAATAATGTCTCTTAGAAATACCAGGTCTAGAACATTCTTTGACAGATTTGGGGATTACTGCCGCTCCATACTCTCTCAAAAAGACCTGTCAAAAAAGAATAATGGAGCCTCGCTCACTTTGTCCACCACTCCAAACTGCCAATGCATTTTTCACCTGGTTGTGCTTGATCCTCATACCTGTGAATCAAGCAGGACTTTGATGTAAAGAAACTGGTTCAGCAAAGGTTTGATGCCTTCACAATGCCTGCCTGGAGCAAGAACTGGAGCCTCCTGAAGCCTAATCTGTTTATTCTCCCTAATAGGTGACATCACTCTTTCTTTGTCCTACTTCTGGCCTCAGAGACTCCAGAATGGCACTTCCTGAGTGGTCTCATGCGTTCCCTGAAAAATACCTGTAGATTTTAATATATTCATGGTGCATAATCAGAGCTTCAGAATCCTAACAATTACCTCCCTTCTGCGAGTTTGAGAGCACAGCAAGCAATCGTGTTTTCAAAGAGAAGGAAAATATCTATGCACAAAGCCCTCAGATCTTTTAAAAAACGTTGAACTGCCACCTCCTCCTCCTCCCCGCAACCCGCCCCCATCACCTCCAAGCCCATTCACAAGTCATTCTGCTGTTGGATTAAGCATACGATGTTTACATCAGGTTCTTGGAACACTTATGATGGGAATGTATGGGGGATGTGTGTGTGTGTGTAAGTGTGTGTGTGTGTGTGTGAGTGAGTGATATAAAATTGAGATTCTCTGGTCTCATCCAAGACTTCCCGAACCAGGATCTCAGGATGGTGCCCAGGATGTGAATATGCATTACAGACAACTCTTGTCTACACCACAGTTTGATGCTCACAGGGTATTTGGAATCTTGGTCAGTGAAGAGCTGTAGATGTTGAGAGATGCAGAGGTTTTTCATTTCTCCAGGATGCATTGCTGACTGCTTCTGGGAAGCCAACACTTCCCCTTCTTTCTTCATGAGGACATTGGCCATGTAGAAGATGCTACCATCGCCCCACACCTCTTGATCAATCCCTGCTGCTGCTGCTGCTAAGTTGCTTCAGTCGTGTCCGACTTTGTGCGACCCCATAGACGGCAGCCCACCAGGCTCCCCCATCCCTGGGATTCTCCAGGCAAGAACACTGGAATGGGTTGCCATTTCCTTTTCCAATGCATGAAAGCGAAAAGTGAAAGTGAAGTTGCTCAGTTGTGTCTGACTCTTGGCGACCCCATGGACTGCAGCCCATCAGGCTCCTCCATCCATGGGATTTTCCAGGCAAGAGTACTGGAGTGGGGTGCCATTGCCTTCTCCATGATCAATGCCTAGGTGCTTACTATTCCACGCATGGATTCCAGACTTCCGAACAACAGCACCATGGCCTGAGGACCCTCACTGACAAATAGCCTCCACTCTGCCAGGCCCAGGAAAGGCTGGAAGTGGCGCTGGATTACCACTCCTGCTCCCGTCCTCTACCCGTGCACAATTAACCCTTAACCACTGCCTGTTGGGGATCAGTGTATAAATAGTCAAGCTTCCTCACCCCCTGGGTGGCTTAACTTCATGGGGCATGTTGTGCCCTGGGTCCAGAAGCTTTAGCAGAATGAACCTCCGGCTTATCAACTTGGCTGACAGACGCTTACTGTTAGCTCCTGCCCTTCCTGAGTTTCCTTCCCTACTGGCCTGGCACTGTTTCTAAGGTTCAGCTCCCAAATAATACTTACACACAGATATTGGTCTCAGGGTCTGCTTCTGGGGGAACCCAACAAAGTGCCTATAGATTAATCCAGCAGGACTGTTTGAACCAAGCCTAAAGTAACAGTGTAGGGGAAAATCAGAGGAGGTATGGAAGTATCCCTTATGCAAGAGAGTTTCACTTTTGACCAGATATGCAAAGCGTATCCTTTAGATGCTTGTATTCACTTCGAGAATCCCAAATTTTAGCCATTGACCCATGGTGGCTCAGTGGTAAATAATCCGCCTGCAATGCAAGAGATGTGGGTTCTATCTCTGGGTCAGGAAGATCCCCTGGAGAAAGAAATGGCAACCCACTCCTGTATTCTTGCCTGGGAAAGCTCATAAACAGAGGAGCCTGGCAGGCTGTAATAAGGTCGCAAAAGGGTTGGACACGACTTAGCGACTAAACAACAACTAATCCATATTTCCTCATACTAACCAGTGTGTATTCTTGAAAGAGATTCCCAGTGATTTTTTTTTTTTTTGGTTTAGAGGTTTGTGCCTCTTAAGCATACGGAATAAATAGAAATAACAAATGTACAAATGGAGAGCATAGTGACGCATACTTTGACCATGATTTACAGATATTTCACTGCTCAGAGCATTTATAAACCACCGGCGACCACTGCAAATGCATATTCTTCCCTGTAAGGTTGCATATTTCATTGTAAATGGCTTAAGTATCTTTACTTATCCATTTGTAATAAAATGACGAGGACTTAAAATAAAGTAAGTGCATTTGAAAGAAATCGATTGTCAATACTCTGGCTGCTAATATGTAGAACATTTTTTCCCCCTGAGGTGTTAGTATATTAAAGCAAAACTATTTATGTTCTGATTATAAATTCATTAACTATTTACACCTCATTGACTTACAACTTATTTTTTTCTTTAGAAGACTCATTTTCAACCTTCATGGTTGACTTTAGTGGAACTCCTCAAAGCAGTTTTTAATTTTTTACAGTATTTTTAGTAGGGCTTTAAAATGTGTATACGATTTTATCATCTCATTAATATCTCCTGGAGAAGGAAATGGCAACCCACTCCAGTATTCTTGCCTGGGAAATCCCATGGACAGAGGAACCTGGCGGGCTACAGTCCATGGGCTCACAAAGTATCATATACCATTTAGTGACTAAACCACTGTCTTAATGCCCTTTGAACTTTCTATACCTAAAGAGAGGTTTTGAGGTGCGGCAAAGAATGGCATAGCCCTGAACTTGGACTTTTAAGAATTTAAAATGGAATTTTAAAATTGTTAGGTTTATGAACTTTGAAAATTTGCTTTTTTCTCTCTACACCTCAGTATCTTTATCTGTCAGATGTAAGTAATAATACTACCTGCCTTATAGGCCTTCTCCGGGGTTAGATGTGATATTGAGGCCTAGCATAAAGTTCTCAGAACTGTTTTAATTGCCCCATCTTTTCCCCTTCAAGTCCTAAGCAGGTATATAATTACTTATTACCTTCTCTAGCAGGAGAATTGGCATCTAACTCCCAATTTAGCCTTTGATTGTGACTGAGTGCAATTGGCATGCAGTTTTCGCTAACTGGCACTCAAATGCAGAACTTACTTTCAAAGCTGGAACAAAAAGGAGATTGTGGTCAGCTCTGCACAGGTTGTCTTCTTGGGTTAGCAGGGATTGCAGGACTTTTATCCTCTTTATTACTTTGGGGCAGTCTGTGTGTTGGCTGGAACACTCTGTCCCTATGGGCCAGCTAGAGGAATGGAGCTAAGATACTTGGAACTGCGGAAAGCAATGGAAATGCCAAGATCACGCTGCATTTCTTACAGATGCTCCTGCAATGGGGCCATCAGGTGGAGGTCACAGTGCACTTTGAGTGGTTGCTGTGCTGGGCGCCACACATGAGGGATTCCTCATGCATCTTACCTTTCAATTCTCATGAGAACCTTGAGTCAGAGGAGTCACTGCTGAGCAGCCTTTGAATCCTAAACCAACTACTGTGAACTAATGACTTCCTTTCTCTGGACCCCAGGCTCCGCATCTGTAAAATGGGAATACTAATAAAACCTGGTTCATGGACTTGTTTTGAGAACTCAATGAGAATAAGCGATAGTAAATACGTGGTAAACCTGAACAGATGCTAATTACTGTTACTAGTAGCAGTTGTGTCCAACTCTTGCGACCCCGTGGACTGCAGCCCGCCAGGCCTCTCTGTCCATGGGCTCTCCAGGCAAGAGTACTGGAGTGGGTTGCCTCCCCCTCCAGGGGATCTTCCTGACCCAAAGATCAAACTTGAGTCTCTTGCATTGGCGGGCGGATTCTTTGCCATCTGAGCCACCAGGGGAGCCCACTAGTATCACATGTCAACTTATTGTTGAGGATGCTCTGGGCCACTGTTTCTCACTTGGGGCAGTTTTGTCCTGCAGAGATCACATGGAAATGTCTGGAGACATTTTTGGTTTTCACAGTTTTGGGGAGCAGTCAGGGGTGCTGCTGGCATTGAGTGGGTGGAGGCCAAAGATGCTGTGAAACAGCCTAGGGGGCATGATAGCCCCCTTCCCCTCAAAGGGCTATGTGGTCCAAAGTGTCAATAGTGCAAAGTTTGAGAAACCCTGCTTTTAAGCCACATGTCAACATAAATGGGCTTTTCAATAAGGGGTGTATCTTCACAGGGAACAGGGAATGCAGTGGTGGGGTAGTTTTGGTTGATTTAGCAGCTCTGTAACCTCAAAGGAGTCACTTGTTCTTTATTTCTCCCTGCCCTGTCATGCTCTGTCATGATCATAAGTTTATCTGTGGAAGACCCAGAGGTTAGAGATACAGGAGGAAACATTTGGAGGGGGAAGAAAAAGAAAAAGAAGAGTCTTTTCCTGGGGTTTTAAGCTGGGCCACAATGTTTTCCATTAGCAGGCTGATCACATTGAACAGATCACATGGACCTTAGGGTAAGTCCTAAACTAGTCGTATGAGGAGGTCAGAATTAGCGCGTTCGGGGATGGGAGTCAACTGCAGGGTCCTCCGCATGCGCAGTAACTGTTATCACATTAGTTATGTTACCATTATCATCTTCATCATTACCATCCTCACCCCTGTTTTACAAACAGGAAGTGGAGGATTCGTAATGTTTAAAAACATGCTGCTTCGTTTGCATTGCTGTTAAGTGGTAGGTTTGGACTATGAAAATAGACTTACTCCAGAGCTTTATCCACTTATATCTTAAAGAAGTGTGAAAGTATGTATCTTCAAACATATCTTTCTTTGGCTGTGTTGGGTCTTTGGTGCAGCTCACGGATCTGCACTGCGTCATGAGGGATCTTTCATTGTGGCCCTCCACTCTCCACTTAGCTGGTCTGCGGCACGTGGGATCTTAGTTCCCTTCCCAGAAATTGAACCCACCTCCCCTGCATTGCAAGGCTGATTCTTAACCACTATCACCAGGGAAGTCTCTGAAAGTATATTTCTTAAATATATACTAAATGGCACATAAACTAGCTTGCACTAAACCACAGACATAGCTTAGTGTCTACTCATTACTGGCCAAGTGTTAGGGATTCTTTGTTCACCTTATTCTGATCACACTCAAAATATTTGTTTCCAAAATGCTTTTTATATAAGCAGGCTCCCTTTGGTGCTACAGATCATCAGACCTCCCTTTTTGTTATTCCAAGACAAATGGACTAGGCATTTCTACGTTCATGAACATAAATCACTGATGTGATTGTAAGCCTACCTACGTGGAGTATGAGCCCTTGAATTCAGAAAGACAAGATGCATCATGATTTATGCTTCATGAACTCAGTTCTGCCACAAAACAGGCTTAGTTTTGAGTCCTGGCCCCACCATTCACCATCTCTGTGGACTTGGCCAAGTGACTGAACCTCTTCCTTTTAAGCTTTGATTTTCTTATCTATGGGCTTCCCTGGTGGCTCAGACAGTAAAGAATCTGCCTGCAATGTGAGAGAAGAGATGTGGGTTCGATCCTTGTATCAGGAAGACCCCTTGGAGCAGGAAATTCCAGTATTCTCGCCTGGAGAATTTCATGGACAGAGGAGCCTTCAGGGCTACAGTCAATGGGTCACAAAGAGTCAGATACAACTGAGAGACTAACACTTTCACTTTCTTATGTGTATAAAGGAAACCCTAATAATACTGACACCTAGAGTTATAGTGTGAGGATTAAATGAGATAATTCAACTAAAGAGCTTATGCAGTAAATGTCTCATGCTTGTTATTTTTTTATTGCTATTCTAACCATCACAGTTGTTTAGTAATTTTTTTTTTTTTTACCGTTATGGCTGTCTTCATTTTTATTTGGGGGGTGTAGGCAAGGGAGGAAAAGGAAGGTACCCAAGGAGACATGGAGAAATCATCATGTTTTCTATTTCCAAGACATGTTTAAACAGAGTGTGAAAGTTTGTAAGAAGAAGAGAGTTCAATCCTGGTCACTGGATAGCTCATTCTCGTATCAGATGCCTTGGTTACTATCAAGGCCTGGAACTACATGATAGGTGGTGAGTGAGTTCAGCCAATCAGTGAGGGTGTATTGAGCATCTGCCATGTGCCCGACGACTGAGAAGGAGCAGAGAATATAAGGTGCAACCCATCCCCCCTGTGGTCCTCAGACTGTGTTAATTAGTTCATTAGTTGACCTGGACTGTGATAAAACCTTCAGGTAAGCCTGAAGATTCAGAACTTGAGGGCAAGGCCAGTCTGACATAATATTAGGACTGTGTGAAGCACTATATTGAATCAGAGTCTTTCACAAATTAATTCGACCTCCCTTCAGTGACTGCGATGGAAAGGTGTCCTTTGGGAAGAAGAGACCCAGAAGGGTACTTGGCTGCATCCGTTTGTTTTAGCTTGCTCTTTTCATGCTTTTCCTATTCTGTCTAGTACACCACCGATCATTCCTAGAAGTCCTAGACTGCTTTGGTGGTTGTTTTTGTTGTTTAGTCAGTAAGTCATATCTGACTCTCTTGCGACCCCATGGGCTGCAGCATGCCAGGCTCCTCTGTCTGTGGAATTCTCCAGGCAAGACTACTGGAGTGGGTTGCCATTTCCTTCTCTAGGGCATCTTCACAACCCAGGGATTGAACCCCCATCTCCTGCACTGGCAGGCAAGTTCTTGACCACTGAGCTCCCGGGAAGCCCTAGACCACTTTGGGGTGACCTAGCAGTTCCCAGAATTTGCTGGATGTTCACACTGACCATTTGGAACAGTTCTTAAGTAAATAGAAGACAATAAGGAGAAAATGGTCATGGAAGAGAGGGCAGATGCGGTTCAGGACGCGCCACCATACGATGGTGGGTCTTGACCAGCCTTGGAGTCGTCCTATCAAAAGCTGCCTTGGGGGTAAAGCAAGCACACCTTTTGCTTCAGTTCAGGGGTCTTTATGGGCTTTCCCTAGTCTGTGCTTCAGCTTCATTGTTCCCTGTCTCGCTTCCCCACCACCCTCCAGACCCTTGAACTCGGCATGATTCTATTAATATTGAACCGACCTGCTGCTGCTTGAAGGAGCTCTGCTCTGTTTGGCTTCAGACAGTCTCATAAGCTGTGTTCTTCTCCAGGAATGCCCTTCATCCAACTTTTTGGGTAATTCCTACTGTCTGTCTAAGTTTAGAGGCGATGTCTTCTAGAAAGTTTTGGCTGGCCTTCACCTTTTCACTCATGTCTAGTTGCACCCTCCCATTCAGTTCTGGCCCCAATCTTTCCAATCTCAATGCTTGAGATCATTTATATGTGCTGCCTATTAATCATGTTAGACTATAAGCTTCTTTCTAAAAAATGTGTTTTATGTAGCTGATTCACAGTGTTAAATTCTGCTGTATAGCAAAGTGATTCAGTTATACATATATACACACATGTGTATATATTCTTTTCCATTATGATTTGTTACAGAGCACTGAGAATGTTCCCTGTGCTTCGCAGTAGGACCTTGTTGTTTATCTGTCATATATTCAATAGTTTGCATCTGCTAATCCCAAACTCCCAATCCATGCATCCCCTATCCTCCTCCCCGTTGGTAACCAAAAGTCTGTCCGTTCTCTGTCTGGGAGCCCGCTTCACAGGTCAGTTCACTTGTGCTGTATTTTGGATTCCACATATAAGTGATATCATAGAGTAGTTGTCTTTTTCTTTCTCATTCACTTCACTTAGTATGATAATTGCTAGGTCCATCCATGTTGCTGCAAATGGCACCATTTCATTCTTGTTTTTACAGCTGAGTAGATTATAAGCTTCCTGAGTGCAGAAACTGTGTCTAATTTATAGGCTAAATGAGACATGAGAGACTAGCCTCTAGTAAAAGACAGGTTTGGTGGCAGAAAGGAGGATTAAATGAATGGATGAACAGGTTGACAGAAATGCCCACGGTGGTGACTGGAATGGAGAAGGAAGGTTCACCAACATTTGTGGAGCTTGTTGTGTTTGGCCCCACGCACTGAGAAAAGGTCCTTGACATCAAGGACCCTTCTGTTGAATGGAAGTGAAAATTTATAATAAGCAGAGGCAGATAAGATAAACTTATGGAGAGGTGCTCAAGGAGTTCCAAAGAGAGACGCTGCCGTATCTTGTGTGTGGGATGAGGGTTGGCAGTGAGAAGTGATGTCCAAGTAGAGATCTAAAAGATAAACAGAAATTATCCAGGAAAAGAGTCTGTGGGAGTAGTCCATGTTGGAGGAACAGTATATGCAAAGGATTGGGGACAAGCAGCCATGAAATTAAAAGACGCTTGCTCCTTGGAAGGAAAGTTATGACCAACCTTGATAGTATATTAAAGAGCAGGGACATTACTTTGCCAACCAAGGTCCATCTAGTCAAGGCTATAGTTTTTCCCGTGGTCATGTATGGATGTGAGAGTTGGACTGTGAAGAAGGCTGATCGCCGAAGAATCGATGCTTTTGAACTGTGGTGTTGGAGAAGACTCTTGAGAGTCCCTTATACTGCAAGGAGATCCAACCAGTCCATTCTAAAGGAGATCAATCCTGGATGTTCATTGGAGGGACTGATGCTAAAGCTGAAACTCCAATACTTTGGCCACCTCATGCGACAAGTTGACTCACTGGAAAAGACTCTGATGCTGGGAAATGTTGGGGGCGGGAGGAGAAGGGGACGACGGAGAATGAGATGGCTGGATGGCATCACCGACTCTGTGGACATGAGTTTGAGTGAACTCCGGGAGTTGGTGATGGACAGGGAAGCCTGGCGTGCTGTGATTCATGGGGTCGCGGAGAGTCGGACACGACTGAGCGACTGAACTGAACTGAAGGGAAGTTCACCTCTGGACCACAGGGTCCATGTAAACAAGAGCCAGAATATTGAGGAGCTTGTAACTCGTGTAGAAGACTTTAGACTTTACCCTGGGGGGCAGTGAGGAACCAGGAGAATATCTTAAGTTTGAAAGTGAAATGATGGCACTTACATTCTAAGTAGATCTTGAGCTTTTTGAGTAGGCTTAATATATTCTCAGGGCTTCCCAGGTGGTGCTAGTGGTAAAGAACCTGTCTACCAATGCAGGAGACGTAAGAGATGCAGGTTTGGTCCCTGGGTCGGGAAGATCCCCTGGAGGAGGGCATGGCAACCCATTCCAGTATTCTTGCCAGGAGAATCCCGTGGACAGAGGAGACTGGTGGGCTACGGCCCATGGGGTCACAAAGAGTCGGACACGACTGGAGGGACTTAGCACAGCAAGCACGATATACTCTCAGCCAGGCATGAGGACACAGTGTCATTCTTGCCTACCAGTTTGTGGATGACACCTTTTTGACATCTGCTTACAACACAAATTGCAAAGTATCTTTCACGTCCAGTAGGAGGAGCCAAAGGCTCCGAGCTCTTCCCCAGAGCTGGGCATTCCTCCACCCTCAGATGCGTTAGGAGCTGTTTACTTCAGCACCTCTCATTACTTAGAAGTGGCTCCACGTAGAAGAATGACAGAAAAACTCAAGAATTTTTCCAGTTTTTCGTGGAATGGAAAGGTCATGTGAAAAAGAAACTTAATACTTTTCGGATGAATAGCATAATAGCATGCTATATTGATCTTTACTCAAATTTTGTTTTAAATTGTAATGACTGTCTGCCCACTCATATTAAGCTTTCGTAAGCTGTGTAGCAACACAGCACCAGTGAGTCATTCCTGACACTCATTGCTAATACACCTAAGCTTATTTCTACTCCAAAATAAATAAGTTGGAGTCGACTCAGACTGACCTTGATTTGGAGATAGTAGTGAATGTTTTATTTCATTTCCAATGGAAATATATATATTAAAAATAATAAAGCATCCAGAGATCACCCATTCTCATGAAACAAAAGCCAGTGTTTCTGCCTTCTGGAATAAAAATGAAGGAGCAATGGAGAAACAACTCCTGTTGGTGCATTTGCACAAAACATTATATTTCAACAGAACTTCCCATTAACTGCCATTTATTTCTTCTCTCATTATTGATAATTTGCTTTTAAATTGAGAATACCTCTTTTACAACCCATCTCATCTCTCTGCACGCCTAGACAATTACATTGAAATTCGGTGGTTTTCCCATTGTAAACAGTTTCTGGGGGAAATGATTATGATGTTACCAAGCCAGATTTATGGCTTCATTGTGCTATCGCTGACGGATAAGAGACTAGTATAGTATAAAGAAAAAAAAAAGTTGTTTACATACAAATACATTCTCATCAAAGAGAGTCCTCAGGATGCATATAGTAAAACCAACCAGAATAGCAAAATCACCTACTAGGGCAGTAAGAATGATGTCTTTCTGGATTTTGCAAAGTTATTTTTGTTGCTTTTTTTTTTTTTTTAAATTCAGTTGTAGGTAGAAGCTCTCTTTCTTTATTTTATTCTAACGTTGGAAGAAATCCTAGCTGGACAGGATTGCAGGGTAACTCTGACAAGTCTACTATGTGGTAGGCACTTAGGAAATACGCATGATACAAAGCAGTACATGTAACGAGGTCCCTGCGTTTGGAAATCTTACAGTTAGTTCTACTTAGAAGGGGAGCCATGGTTCAAGTGCAAAAATAATTAAAGGAAAGAGCAGGAAGATGAATGGTGAGCCTCAAAGTGGGTGCTCAAGGCTGGAACCCGGATTAACCCAATCCCATCTGCCCCTCAGAAGGCAGTGTGGTGCAGTGGTCCACCCTATGAAAGTAGGTGTTGCCCAAATGCTGGGGTTCTTGCCAGTTCTGTGACCTTGGGCAAACTATAACTTTGTGGACTTCTAACTTTCCTGTACAGTTTGATCACCATTTTAGGTGTTTATCAAAAAGCAAAAATCTGAATTTCTGACTCTGTGAGTCCAGGGTCGGGCTCAGAAAGAATATGGCTCAGATATGGCTGCTGCCTTAACCTCTCTAAGGCTGTTTTCTGGTCTGTGAAACGGACAAGCCTACAGCACCTACTTCATTTAGTTGTTGAGAAAGTTCCGTGTCAGTACTTCAGATAGTATGTGGTGACAGTGAGTGCTAACTGAGTGGTAGGATTTACGGACGCGTCCCAGGGCCTGGGACAGGCAACTGCTGAGAGAGTAATCTCTGGACGGCCCCTCTAGAGCAGGACTAGGGGCCGGTTAAGAGGCCAGGGAGCGGTGGCTCAGGCCAGCGCACACCGCTCCTTGCCTGGTGTCGGTGGGGCCTGGATACATTTATGCATCTTGGATACATTTATGCGTCTCTCCCTGGCCTCAAAATTTCCTGGACCAGAGCGATTGGGGCAAGACACCTCCTCCACTTAGCATTTGTCTAGGGGATTCGTCCACGCTCCCTGATAGGCAGGGGTGGAGAGGGGCGCTGGTGCTGTGAGTGAGTCCACTTTGGGACCAGGACTCGGGGATGCCAAAGACCCGGGCTCACGACCCCACTTCCAACTCTCACCCCTTCACCCAAGGAGGCTGAGGCCCTGGGGAGCACGCGTCTCTACCGGCCCGCTGGAATCCGGGGCTGCAAGCTTGACCGCCGCGGCGGTGCGGGCAAGGGGACGGGGGAGGGGGCGCTCCCTCGCGCTCTGGCTTATTTTTGGCTCCGCAGCCGCTCGGCGCCTGGCGCGCGCTCACACACACACACACACACACGCACACGCACACAGACACGCGCGCACACGCACACACATATGCACACATTTTTCTCGCTCGCTCTCTCGCCCTCCTTTGTTTATTTCCTAATCCATCTTTTTCTTTGAAGCTCTCCTCTGACTCTCTGCCGCCCGCCTGCCGGCGCTCTCGCGGGCCAGCCCGGTGCACAGCGCTCCCCTCCGTCACCCCAGCCCTCCTCCCGGTCTCCCCGAGCGCGGGGTTTGAAGGTCACCTCCTTTCCAGTCCCTGTGCGAGCCGCGCCGCCACCTCCTCCTCCAGCCGGAGCGCGCGGCACAGGCTACACTGCCCAGAAGTGGTGCTCCAGCCTCGGCGGCGGCGGCCGGAACCCGGGGTCCGCGCCGGGTGGGGAAGCCCGAACTCGCCGAGGGGAATCCCTCCCGCTTCCCCCCGGCCCCCGGCGGCGCCCGCGGCGGGGCAGGGGCGCTCTGCCAGCCGGCGATCGGCGGCGGCGGCCAGCCCCACGCGCGCGCGACTCCGGGGCAGGGGAGGAGGAAGGAGCCAGCGGGGCACCCCGCATCTGGAGGGGGACGGCCGCGCGCCCCGCCCCTGCGTCCGGAGCGCGAGAACTCCGAGCCTCCTAGCGGGCGGAGCGCGGAGGCGAGGACTGCGCGCCCCGGGACTGGGGGACCCGGCGCTCCGCACGCCGGGTGGTGGCCGCCTCGGCCCAGCGGTCGTGACCCGCGCCGCGCGCAGCTGCGCCCAGCCTGCCGCCCAGGCAGGGGCGCCAGGGCGGGGCTGATCTGCAAGCAAAGTTGCGGCCGGCGTGGAAGAAGCCCGCACCCCCTGTCGCCACCTCCAGCTCATGGTGAGTGTGGCTGAGGGGCCGAGAGCGCGGGGGAATCGGAGGGTCTGGGGCCGAGCGGAAGGCGGCCGGAGCCGGGCGCGGCGGGAGTTCTAGGTAAGTCCGGGCGGAGCCGCCGCCCCCGTGTCCCCCGCCACCGCAGCTAACCAGAGGGTCCCAACGAGGGGAGAGCCGGCTCCTCGAGCACTGGCTTCCTCCCAGGGCCAGGCTGGGCGCGCTAGACTGGGAACTTTCTCAGTGCGTTGGAGAGATTTCCCGGCACGTCCTCCCGGGGGGCTGAGATCAGGATCCCTCCAGCCCCCGCTCCTTCCAGACGGACGCCCTCGCTCGCCTCGAAGCGCCACACCGGAGCGCCCCGGCTGCCCCGGCCATCCTCCTGGGAGCGAGTGCCGTGCAGCGAGCCGCGGGAATCTGCCTGCGCACTTTGCTTAGGTTTCCTGGCCGGCGGCAAGCGTGTACTCGGTGCGCCCCGGGGCGCTGTCTCTTCACCGCCCTTCGCGAGGTCTGCGGAGGAGTCACTTCGTGGCCTGGGAGGGCGTTTGGAAGCGCCGATTCTGGGAGGCGGGGAAACAGAGGGTCGCTGAGCTGGAGTGAGTGTGTGTTCATGGGCACCGGGAGGGATGCCCCCAAATGTCTCTGCCTTCGACCCTGGGTGATGGGGAGGGGAAGGGGGCGCCAGCCTGGGAACTCAGGACTTGGGAACTCCGGCTGCGCACCTTGGTTCCTTTGGTGCCTTAGGCCACCTTCACTCTGGGAGGAAACCCAGGAGCAGTTCTCGGTGAAGGCCAGGGTCGCCCCTGGTCGGCCCGTTTCCCAACTCTCCAGGGTTAGAGGTCAGGGGAGGGCTGACGACTCTCTGCTCCCACTCGCTGCTGCGCGGGGGGCCAGCCGGTGGACATGGTCCGGGAGCCTTCAAGGTCTTAGCTCCGAGAGACCAGGCCAGCCCGGAAGTTGCCCACGCGGAAAGGGCGGGGAAGACCCGACCCGCCCTGGCCCCGAGTGAGCCGCCGACTCCATTCTCTGCCTCTAGAAAACGGGGGGCTTCTCCTTTCTGCTTCTGCCCGGGCAAGGGCCAAGGTGCCTCTGCGGGACTTGGGGCTTGTGGGGCGGGGTTGCTCAAGTGCTTGTAAATCCGAGCCTGGCAGTCCAGAGAACTGAACTGGTACCCTACCCGGGGTCTTAGTTGAACTTGGAGAAGTAGGGGAGGTGTCCTGGAATCGCTTTGTTTGAGCCGAAATGTGATGCACGTAACTGGAGTTTTCTCTTATAATAATACAGATTGTACATACGTTTATTATTAAAAAGAAAAACAACAAACCCACAAAAACCTGGCCTTCCCAGCCCAAGTTTAAGACACGCCCCAGCCGGTGATGGCTTCCTGCCCCTGTCCTAATTCATCCATCCTGCGTTTCACATTTATCTTTGTTACAAAGGGAAAAATAAAAGAGATGAGAGGGCCTGGATCCTTTCAATTTTTAAGTGACCACAGAGGGCCTGGCTGGAGCCGTGGGCAGTTTTATTTTTGGCTAGGTTTTTTTTTTGTCACAGGCAAGGGCCTGGGCCCATGAAGGGTAAAGGTGGCTCTGACACGGGCTTCAAGGCAAACTTTGGGACTGACTCCAGGCCTTGCTCTCTGAGCTCATCTGGAAAGCGCTGGGATCTAAAGGAATCCACTGGGTTTCCCTTATGTTAACTCATGACTGAGTTGGATTAGGAAGAGGCTGGCCTCATCCTTTACAATTTTCGAGGGTACCATTAGCATCCAGAGATAAGGCTTGAGAGGAGTACCAGGCTCTGGTTCTGACACCTGCTTGCTGTGTGACCTTGGGCAAACGGCTTCCCCTCTCTGTGCTTTAGTTTATTCACCTGCCAGATGAAAGTTTCAATGGTGGTGTTGGCCTCAGAGGGTCTAGGGGAGAATGAAAGAAAGCGGTAAGCACAGCGTCTGGCACATGGGTAAGTGCCTGGACGGTGTTAGTCTTCGTTATTTTTATCAAATAGATTGCTCTCTGTTGTGTCTTATGACACCTGGTGGGATGCAGAAGGCTGGCAGCCTCCCTTACACACATGTGCTTCCCTTTAAACAACAGCTCCAACGGAAGCAGAAAAGGAGGTTAATCATAAAGGGAGATTTCTCGACAGAACCTCATTCTCTCCAAGCCTGACCTCTCCTCATGTTCTAAGGAGGAAGCAGCGACATGCCGCCCACTGGCTGAGAGGTGGGTTGGGAGCATCTGACAACATCTCAACAGGCACCTATACCCTGAAATTAAGTTTTTACAGCGGTTGTGCATTTTTCTTCTTCCATCAGCCGAAAAGCCTGCTTCTCCTCGGCCTCCTGGGATGAAAGTACCATCTTGTGAAAGTTCTTTTCCTAAGCACGCGCTGTCTTTAATGTCACCCCGCGGTCCCAGAGTTTTCCACTCAGAAACGAGCCAAAACGTGGGTCTGAGCAGATTTCTCCTCCTGGAATTCACCCACTCTGCCCTATTTTTCTGTTCATGATAATTGATGCTATTTTTTTACCTACTCCTCTAATGTCTGAGCATAGGCCTCTTCGACATCCTTATGTCTCTGATGACTTTTTTTTTTAAAGCAAATTTAGCCTTTTCAGAACAAGCCATACCAAATCATTTTATTTTATAAAATTCCTTTCAGAAAAGTTTTTTTTTTCTTTTTGCATTTAGAAAATTGGATGTGCCCTGTATAAATATGTCTGACATTTCACCTTTCCCAAAATTAGACCATTTTGTTTGCATCATTTAAGCTGCTGTGTGGAGGAATGAACACATTCCAAGAGGGAAATCGGACCTGACATAGAAAATACTTTGGGGAGGCAGTGGATTTCCAGTGGCGTGCGTGAAGACTGTTGAAGTCCGAGTGCATTTGCTCTGAAGGACATAGGGCAGCTCATCTCGCTTTTCCCACCCAGTATGGGAGCCATGTAGTAAGCACACTCCACAGATTAATGCCAGATGACGTCCCAAAAGGTGGTCACTTGTCACATTTCCTTCCCCCATGTTGCCCGAGATGAAACTTTGTTGTGCCGAAGACCTTAGACTTGGAGATGATGTTTTGAAAGAAGGTCTGAGGCTCTCCCTGTTGCCTTCCTCCGGTTCTTTAAAATACTGCCTCGAGGCACCAGTATAAATATTAAAACTTTAATTAAAGAATAAACAGTGAGGGAGCTTCAACATGAGGGGGTACCCAGCGCCTTCAGATGACTTCAACAGAGAACGTGGTCAGAATAGGTTGTTGGGGCTGGAGGTTCTTAATGAAAATGTTGTTCAGTTGCTGAGTCACGTCCAACTCTTTGTGACCCCGTGGAGTGCAGCACTTCAGTGAAGGATAGGGTCTTTCACTGTCTTCCGGAGTTTGCTCAAACTCATGTCCGCTGAATTGGTGATGCCACCCAACCATCTCATCCTCTGTCGTCCCTTTCTCCCTCCCTCAGTCTTTCCCAAAGACCCATGGATTTATAAGGAGAGACAACAATACTTACGTTTTATATCTGGAGTTACTCTGAACACCATTATTATTGGCCTGTCATTGTCACAAGACGCAACAGATGTGGGTGACGCATGCTTGCTACTGTGGATGGGTGTGTCTGTATTGGGGGACGGAGTACCTTACATAATCAATATTTATCCAGAACATACCACATGTTAAATGTTCTGCTCGGGGAACAGGGCCAATGAAAACCTTGCTCTTGTGGAGCTTCTTTGGTTCCGGGGAGAGTCAGACAATAAGCAAGGGATGGAAATACATTTTTATGAGAATAAGGACAAGGGTTAAAAAAATTATGATGTGACAGTATGATAAAGAGTGACTTGGAAGGGCTTTCCAGGGAGGAGAGATTTGAGCTGAGGTCTAGGTGAAAAGCAGTAGTTGATATGTTGTGGTTTTCAGTCAGTAAGTCATATCTGACTCTTTGTGACCCCGTGGAATGCAGCTCGCCAGGCTTCCCTGTCTTTAATCATCTCCCAGAGTTTGCTCAAACTCATGTCCATTGAGTCGGTGCTGCCATCCAACCATCTCATCCTCTGTCGCCCCCTTCTCCTCCTGCCTTTCATCTTTCCCAGCATCAGGGTCTTTTCCAATGGGTCTGCTTTTCGCATCAGGTGGCCAGAGTATTGAAGATTCAGCATCAGTCCTTCCAATGAATATTCAGGATTGATTTCCTTTAGGATTGACTGGTTTGACCTCCTTGCTGTCCAAGGGAGTCTCAAGAGTATTCTCTAGCACCACAATTTGAAAGCATCAATTCTTTGGGGTACTCAGCCTTCTCTATGGTCCAACTCTCACATCCATACATGACTTCTAGAAAAAACAGTTGATATGGATCAGGTATTTATTGAGAACCTAGTACATGCCAAGCACTATTCAAAGCATTTGAAATACACAGTGATCAGATGCAGCATTCCTTCTAGAGTGAAGAGCAATTTAGAAAGAGGGAATGGCAAGTGCGAAGGGCCTGAGGCTGAATCGGACACAACTGTATTGGTGAAGTTGGGTCATAGACCCAACTGAGACCCAATAAGGACTTTGGCTTTTGTTCCATTTAAGCCAGTGGAAGGGTTTTTTGTTTATTATTTATTTGGCTGTGCTGGGTCTTAGTTACAACACGTGGGATCCAGCTCCCTGACCAGGGCTTGAACCTGAGCCCCTTGCATTGGGAGCACGGAGTCTTAGCCACTGGAACACCAGGGGAGTCCCCCCATTGGGAGGTTTAATGCAGCAACATGCCATGATACATTTTTGGCTTGCATGTTGTGGGAAAAACTGTCAGATATTTTTCAGGACCGTAAATAAAGAAGTGTGCCTTCTTGGCCAGCCAGCTTGCGTCTCAAAGTTCCGATTCATCTCCTTAACTGAATTCAGTCTGTGGACTTCCCAGCACTGACGGGTAAGCCCTACAGCATCTAAGAAATTAAACCCCCGCTGCCCCCCGTCCTCCTTTAGGGACTTAGAACAGTCTTTCATTCAAGATGGGGGATTCGTTTATAGGGAAAAAGAATCTCGGGTTTCTCAATGATATCTGTTGTGTGTGGCTGGTCCACTGGCGGGTATCTCTGTGCATTACTTTCCTAGCTTTCTCCCTAGGTGGCCCTTCAAAGAAGCAGCATCATGTCTCCCACCCCAGCACCCACACACACTCTGCCCAGTGGCTTGGCTAGCATCTCTCCTGCACACAGATCCCTGTTTTTTGATCATGAATTCTGGAAGGTTCCTTTTCAGAGTATGGCGATGTTTTTCTCCCATGAGTGGGTGTGATCATGGGTTTTGACAGGAAGACGAGACTAGCTCCCGGAAAGCTCTGAGTCCCTCTCTGATTGCCCATCTTTGGAGGCTCTTCTAGCCTTTGTGTTACTGCATGTATATTCTTTGCCACCCCTTGGACTGTAACCCACCAGGCTCCTCTGTCCATGGGATTCTCCAGGCAAGAATACTGGAGTGGGTTGCCATTCCCTCCTCCAGGGAATCTTCCTGACCCAGGGATTAAACCCGCATCCCTTGCGTCTCCTGCATTGGCAGGCAGGTTCTTTAGCAACTGCACCACCTGGGAAGCTCTGCTAGCCTTGGAAGATGGCAATTAGGTTTTGCTGGAGCATTTGGACGTCTAGACAGTTCAACTTTCCTCTCACATTTGACCCCTCAAACCTGCCTCTTCTGCAAGCCTGGGACTCTGTCAGTGCCCGTTAGAGCAGCTGAGATGTTATTAAAGTTTATGTATTTTGAACACTTCCTGGACAGTAGGAGCTCTGCTGAGCACTCTTTCTGCGTGGCCGTGCGTTAAGCTGTGTTTCCCTGGCTTGTGATCACCTTTCTCCTGTGCTCGGTCCCAAGGCTCACCTTGTTCACTCCTCACTCATCCTTCGGGTCACAACTCAAGCGTCTGCTTGCTTAGGGAGACCCTGTGTTTCCCCGTGTGGATTCCCTTCCTTGCCATCTTCCCAGGGGGCGGCTTTGGATGTCCTGGAGTGGCTCTGTTTACTGTCTTACTCCACTGGAAGGTGAAGTCCAGTGGGCTGTGCACACCTCTGGCTCAGACATCCTGGTGTCCAGGGCATCTAGCAGGATGGTCAGCACAAAGCAGATGCTGGATATGGGGATGGTGTGTGTGCGTGCGCAGTCGTGCCTGACCCTTTGCAACCCCATGGACTGTAGCCGGCCAAGCTCCTCCGTCCACAGTGATTCTCCAGGCAAGAGTACTGGAGTGGGTTGCCGTTTCCTTCTCCAGTCGGGATGACGGGTGGTCCCGTTGGATCCTTTCATGCCCCCACTTTGCAGACAGACGGTGAGGTGTATGCAGGTTTAGACGTTGTGCCTCAGGGCCCCACAGCAGGTTAGGGGCCCACCCAGGATTTCTCACCTAATGGTCTCGGTCCATAGCCTGTGGATCCATCCGTCTGTGTGTGCCACTGCCTCTGCTGCTGCTTTGTCGTATGCGTGCAGTGTGTTCAGGCAGTCTGAGCCTGGGCTGGAAAAGAATTTCCAGACACAGAGCCTTTAAGAAGGGAGGGAGTTTATTCAGTACAAAGGGCAGAGATAATGTGGGCAGTGCGAGTGCAGTGGGCCAGGGAGAGTTGACAGTTTTCGTGGGTTAGTAGCTAATTTTTGTAGCCCCGAGACAGAGTTCCTGCTGGAAGGTTGGTATTAGGTGATTGGCTGGGGGTGCTATAGGGTGTTTACTGGAGTGGGCGATCTTGGCCTGCCTTGGAGTCAGGAAGCCTGTTAGTGATGATCGGGGGCCTTTTGGCATCAGTTACAGGGGGCTCAGTCAGTTTCGGAGGTGAGCTTGGTTCTCAGCTCCACTTCTGTGGTCTTGGTACAAGCCTCGCACCTGTGGCCTTGGGGCAGGGCTCAACACGGTGGAGGGGGGCCCTTGCTGCTTAGCTCGGTGATGCCGAGTCTGTCAGGGGTCCGGAAGGAAGGCAGGACGCCTGTTTCCGTCGCCACAGTTTGTTGTCCGTGTGTGCGAGGGGCCTGCACTGGGGTCCGCGCTGGTGTCGCCTGGCTCTTGTTTGTCCTCTGTCTCCTCGGAGCCCTGGGCCCCTGTCTCGGGGCTGGCGCCCTGAGCTGGTTTGGAGAGAGTACAGAGAGCGGACCTGTCTGGCTGCAGGCGGTTTGGGGGCATCGCCCCCCGCGCTCACGCTGCCCTGAAAACAGCGCATGGCTCACTCTGTGGAAGCGTCGCCAGCTGAATCAGTTCCTCTCTCATTTTTCCTGAGAGCAAAATTAGACCTTTGCCTGCATCATAGATCAGCTTTTGCCATCACCTTGCTCTTCACTGGGTCTGTCTTTCCTTAAGATGTTCCTTTCCTTAGAATGGAATGGGGACTCAGAATTGGGAATATGTCTGTAAATTTTCAAAACTTTTTTTGTTTTTTATTATCCCCAGTTCCCTAAGAGCTATCATTTGTAGGAAACTCTTTCTGTTCCCCTGGGCACAGGGAGGATTGCTTTTGCAGACATTGTTGCATTAACTCTTTGCCTCAAACATTATTATCCCCATTTTACAGGTAGGACTACTGAGGCCCAAAGACTAAGTTGCAGACTCAAGCAGTTTCTTCCAGATTCCTGGGCTCATCTCTTCTGCTCAGCACTGAGAGGCATGCTGGGTGTCCACAGGCCTAGCAGAGGGACCTCGACGGGACACTTGGGAGGAAGGAGGTCATACAGGGCGATGGTTTAGGATTTCAGAATCAGACTGTCCAGCTTCAAATCTCAGATCTGTCACATTCTGGCTCCATGCCTTACTTAACTAACTCTCTAAGCCTCAGTCTCCCCATTTGGAAAGAATGATTCCTACATTGCAGGGTCAGCTTGATGATTCATCAGCCCCGCAGATTATTTTAGTCAAGCGCCTGGCACACACAGGTTGTGTTCACCAGTGGTGCTGGCTCTGATAATAGTGACAGTTACTATTACCATTTAATAATAATTATGTCATGATTGTTGTGGCTACTAGAATTGCGCAGTCCCTCAAGGCAGCGAAATGGCCCCAGAGTGTGGTTCTTGTATTTTCCTCTTGGCTGTAACCAAGATGACACATTGAGAGGGAAGCCGGCAGGACCCAGCGTGGCTGCAAGGGTGTTGCTGAGGGAGCTGACAGACCTGGGTGTCTGTATGGAGTTCCGCTTGCGGAGGACTGCTGACAGCGGCCATATGCACGGGCTCTGATTGATTGGCAGAGAGAAGCACTAATATATTAGACTCGCGATGAAAAGTGACAGAGCATGGGATCAAGAGGCTGATTCAGCATAAGCAGCCCTGGCCAGGGCCCGGCAATACCGCTGGGTGTCTGTTTCCCATGGGACCAGCCATCCACCCCAACCCTGGGGTCATTGCTGGTGTTCTGGAGGGAGTCTGTTACTCACAGACTTGGAGAAGGAAATGGCAACCCACTCCAGTATTCTTGCCTGAAGAATTCCATGGATAGAAGAGCCTTGTGGGCTGTAGTCTATGGGGCCGCAAAGAGTTGGACACGACTGAGCGACCAACGCTAGAGAATGAACGTATGGTTCCTGTGAGGGGAGTGGGGGACAAGGGATGGTCCGGGAGTTTGGGGTGGGCATGTCCACACTGCTGTGTTTAAAATGGATAAGCAACAAGGACCTTCTGTACAGCTCCTGGAACTCTACTCAGCGCTATGTGGCAGCCTGGATGGGAAGGGAGTTTGGGGACAGGGGATCCATGTATATATATATGGCTGAGTCCCTTTCCCTCACCTGAAACTGTCAGAACATTGTTAATTTGCTAAGAAAAAAGTAAGTGAAAGTGTTAGTTGCTCAGTTGTGTCCTATTCTGGGACCCCATGGACTGTAGCCCGCCAGGTTCCTCTGTCCATGGAATTCTCCAGACAAGAATACTGGAGTGGGTTGCCATTCCCTTCTCCAGGGTATCTTCCTGACCCAGGGATCGAACCTGGGTCTCCCGCATTTCAGGCAGATTCTTTAACATCTGAGCCACCAGGGAAGCCCTAATCTGCTACACCCCAATACAAAATAAAATATTTTAAAACATAAAGGGAATCTCTTAAAGATGCCTGGGTCTGATGCTCCTTCTTGGGTCTTTCTGAAGGGAAGCCTGGCCTGTGGCGTGACGCACTGTCAGGGCACACATTGTGAAAACCACATCTTTTCCTGGGGCAGCCTTAGAAAGCTGGGTCCAGGCCAGGTTGCTGCTGATTGCAAAGGCTGACAAAGAGAAGGGAGGTTGCACACATAGAAATTCCCGGAAGAGAGGAAGATACTCTCATTTGCACATATTGGGAAATTTCTGGAATTGCCTAGGGGAGAATATAGAGGAGAATTGATACCTCTCTTTAGAACATGAGGCTCTTGATTGTGGGGGAGTTTCTTGCTTCTAATTTGGGACGTTTGGTCAGTCTGAATTGTGGCAGGTAAGATGCTGGCTAGATAAGGAGAAAAAACCTTGCCTTTCAAAATGATGGTGCACTGACCTAAGCTAACGGAGTATTTTGGAGTCAGAGAAGCTTGGAGAAGACCAAACTCTCTGAGAACCCAGGTATGACAGGGTACAGGTGTTGGATCCACGCACACCTAACTTTTGAGTCCAGACTCTGCACCTTCTAGCGGTGTGACCTTGGGCAAGGTACTGAGCCTCTCTGAGCCTCTCTTTCCCTGCTGATCAAAGGACAAATGATTCTGCCTCTCTCACTGAGGACTGATGCTCCTGAGTCAGGTAAGCTGAGAGCTAACACCGATTTCTGAGAATATTCCCTCCTCATTGATTTCTTTACCTTGTAATATACAGACAAGAACTTTTCACTCCAAGGTTCTTTGATACAATCTTTTCTGTAGTTAATGTGCCTGTGGTTCTTGGAAAGATCCTTTATTTTCTGGTGAACTTTTGTTTTACAAATGAAGCTTTCATAGGTTTAGTCTGTGTGAACTTTCAGTAACCTGGGAAGGAGCATACAGAAGACGAAAATTGTTGCTGACCACTCCGCAGTTTTCCTGATTGGTGCTTTGGTGCTTATCTTGAGAGATACTACAAGAAAGCCACTTGATGTCATATTTTGGAAAAAAAAAATTAGCCTGGTGGGTCAAATGATTTGCTGCAGTGCAGGAGACCTGTGTTTGATCCCTGGGTTGGGAAGATCCGCTGGAGAAGGGAATGGCAACCCACTCCAGTATTCTTACCTGGAGAATTACACAGACAGAGAAGCCTGGTGGGCTACAGTCCATGGGGTTGCAGAGAATAGGACACAACAGGGCTGAATGACTAACACTTCATACACATGGAGAAAGAATAGATAGATCATTCAGACCAACGTTTAAGAGAGAAGTCTAACATTCTAAGGCAAAGAACAAAATAGTATTGAAAGCAAATGAAGGGAACCAAGAAATATAGGCCATAAAAAGATTCATACTTCCTGCTGTCATTTGCTGTGCTGACCATCACTGTGTTATCTCTGGTTTCAGGATCAGAAAAAAGTTTTTTCCTGGAGATACTGTTTGGTAATTTATGTGCCAGACATTCTAAGTGGAACAAATGATCGTGTTCCCTTTTCACAAAGCCTGCCAGGAGGCTCAGAGCAGATTTTACAGTCCGGTCTTAACAGTGTCTAGGATCTGCTGGCATAGTTTTTACACATTAACCACACCATGGACTCCGTTTTACTTCTCTGCCTTCAGTTTTCACCTTTTATTGTAATTCATGTTGCCTGTTTTGTTTCTTTTTTAGAAAGAATTATCTTTGCAGGATACCTAAGATAAAAATACATAAGGTAGGTGGCAGCTGGGAGGTGCAGATGAACAAGCTGTGCCCTTTAAAGCACCAGAAATTCCTGGAAAACAGGACTCTATAGAGCAGCGCCGGGTCTCCTGAGCTAGACATAGGGCAAAGGAGAGTCATTTTGAATCACAGCACTGCAAGTGGACACTCTTCTCTTCTCTCATTTTTTTTTTTTTTTCCTGAAACAATTTTCCCCCTGGAGCATTGTTTATGACACGCAGAGGTTGCTCTTCTGGGGTCACTCATTGCCTTTCTCGTGTGATCGGTAAACATCTCAGACCCCGTGTCAAGTGCTGTGTCAGGCTCTGTTGCATTCAGATGATGTGTTGACCAGTGAGCGAATCCAACAAGATCTCTCCCTCCTGAAGCTTATTCTCTAGTGGGAGAGATCGACACCAACCCTGAAGACGAGTAAAAAGACCACATAATTATCTGTTCTAATAAGCATGAAGGTGGAGACGAAGCGGGGCACTGCTGCACTAAGAAGGTGAAGCACCACATAGGTCAGAGGGTGTGGGAAGCTCTGTCCAAAGGGGTGACTTTCGGGTGACATTTAAGCTGAGACCTGGAGGATGGCATGGACCAAGTTCTGCCAGGACAGGAGGAGTATGGTGCCTGGAGGCACAGTGTGTGTGGGAGCCCCCTGGGAGGAAGGGGAGCACTGTCTGTCTGCCCTGAACACTGGGTGCTGGCCCCAGAGCCTGGAGCAGCGCGAGCAAGTGAGCTGATGTGTGCGGAGGAGCTGCAGAGGCCACGATAGGCCTCCTGCCTGTTCTGGGGACCCCGAGCTCTTTCTTTCTGGAATGTCTGAGGTTTTCCCTGGAACTGCTAGCCATGGATGTGCTGCTGGGGAGGGCACAGCTCTCAGGGTGAGACAGTAGCTGCTGGGAGCCCCTGCGGGGGGGGGAGTGCTGTGCGTGCGCACTTGTGTGCCTGGTGACCGTGCGTGTGTCTGGGGGTGAGTGTGCATGGGTGCAAATGGGTGTGCATGTTGTCTGCCTGTACTTGTGCGTTGGTACATGTGAATGTGCCCGGCTGCGTGGTGATATATGTGTGATCCAGGAGGAAGAGCGGGCGTGGAGGGTGAGCGGATGGTCCTGTGGTGGGCTCTGACTCCAGAACCTGCGAGAATGACGGGTGGGGCAGCTGGGCCTTCTCTGGTTTCCTGTCCAGGGTATCACTGTTTAGCCCACGTCCACCTCCTCCAGCCCTCTGTTGGTTTTGTGGGTACAGATGGTGAGTGACCACGTCTTGGGAGGTGGAGCCAGACCCCTCTCTGTGGACACACTTTCACAATATCTGTGAAGAGTGAACACAATCCCCTCCTTCCCCTGGAGCACCCTTAGCTGCTGCTTCATTGGCAACAGGCGGCTGCCAGAGATTTAAAAATAACTGGGAGCCGCTTTTGAGACTCCAGCATTTTGGAATCCTTTTTTTCCAGAGCCTTTTATTCTCACAGCAGCTCCTTTGCCTCTTGCCTTGAATCCCCTCTCCTTTTCACGCGAGGTTTTGCTTTTGCTGCCTCCTAGGCCTGAAATCCCTCCTTGTGAGTCTTGGAGGCATCCTTTTCCTGTTCCTTGTTCTTCCAGTGTAGATACAGGGTGTTTACCCCGTGTCCCTCCTGTGTTCACCATTTCCAGACAAGGATTGGTGAGAGTCCCATTTATAGAAACAAAATCAAGGGAAACAGCTCGCCGAGTTTAATTTGTCTCCATCCTAACTCTTCTATTTATTAAAAAAAAAATGAAATTATTCATTCCCTGGAGCTCCAGATTACTTTGCTGAAAGAGAGGAGGGAATCCACTCCAGGGGAAAGAGGCTCTTGGGCTTTCATTCCTTGATGGTCTTCTCTTTGCATAATTTTAGGGAGCGTATTGGGGAATATTAATTGAGGTCTCATGAATGTGTCTCCGTTCACGAGAATGAAGGGAAAGCGGGGTCTGGAACAAATGCCCATGTTAAAGGAGTTTATGAAATGCCAGCAGATGTCACTGTGCCCCTGCCATTTTAGTTTATTTCCCGTTTAACTTTTTAAAAGCAACATTAATTATTTGCAGTAGTAAAACAAGAAGAAGCCAACAGCCCAACACACACACACACACATTCATACACTAGAACACAAGTATATCCTTCTACAGTCATCTATTAAGAGACCATGAAGAAACATTTGTTTTTTAAGGTCTGGGGAGAGAACAACAAAACTCATTTCATAAGGTGAACCCTCTAATTCACCTGAACTGTTGTTCAGTTGGCAAACTGTGTCCAGCGCTTCGAGACCCCATGGACTGCAGCACCCCAGGCTTCCCTGTCCTTCACTGTCCCCTGGAGTTTGCCCAAGTTCATGTCCATTGAATTGATGATGCCCATCTCCCCGTCTTCTCCTCTGTCGGCCCCTTTTCCTCCTGCCCTCCATCTTTTCCAGCACCAGGGTCTTTTCCAGTGAGTCGGCTGTGATATGTATATATATATAAAACTGTATGATATAATTATTTTTTCCCAGAATAGCAGTTTCAGAATTCAAAGACTAGTGTAAGTTTTATTTATTTATTTTTTTCTTCCCTCTAAGCCATTGTTCAGAAGCTAATAATAGCCCTGGATCCAGCTCAACTTCTGAGAACCAAGTGTCTCTGTTAATTGATACAGCTCTTCATCTGAAAGCTGGGGTTTGCAAAGGAGGTCTGGCAGGGAGATGGGGGGTCTAAGTCTCATGATCTGTCGTCAGAGTTGTAAAAATTCTTGCAGTTTTTGTTGTTGTGAGCACAACAAAGTGTGTTAATAGTTTCTCCATTTGGTTTAAAGATTGGGAACATATATACAGAAAAAGGGGGTTCCCTGGTGCTTCAGATGGTAAAGAATCAGCTTGCAATGCAGGAGACCTGAGTTCAATCCCTGGGTTGGGAAGATTCCCCTGGAGGAGGGTATGGCTACCCACTTCAGTATTCTTGCCTGGAGAATCCCATGGACAGAGGAGCCTGGTGGGCTACAGTCCGTGGGGGTCACAAAGAGTCCAACATGACTGAGTGACTAAGCACAGCACATTCAGAGAAAGATTCCCCGAAGTATTTAAAATTAATCATTTTAAGCGAGGGATGACTTGCCAGCCTTTACAAAAGGCAAGTATGGCGGAGAATTTTGTATTTAATAAGGCATAGTTGATGCTTCCCTTTAGTTTAATAGTTTTAAATTAAAATGGCACAATACAAAAAAAAATGGCACAGTACTTAAAAAAAAGGCAAGTGGAAGAAAAATATGTTTTCTCTTCCACTAAATACGAAAAAACATTTGCCTCTTAGCTCACCAGAGACGACTACTGTCATGGTTTATCACAGATCCTTTCATCGATCTGTTTATGTGCGCAGATATTCACACTGATCTGAGAGCATAGAATATGCATGGTTCCACTCCTTGTTTCTTCTTTTTTTTTAGTTTAAGGATATATTTTAGGGTTATTCCCTATCTATGTAGAATCTCTCCATCTTGTTAATGGATAGTCTTCCCTTGCACATATTTAGCCTGCATTATTTATTTATTTATTTATTTTTTTTGCTGGAAAAAGCTTTATTGTTTCCATTTGGTCCAAGGCTTGAGAGAGGGCTCCAGGGTGTTAAAAAGCTGCCGAGTCGCTGCAGAGAGGGGCTTCAGGCAGCCCTGATGTTAGGTGGGTTCTTCAAAGGTCACTGGTCTCCAGAAGTTCCTAGTCGTGCTTGAGGGTGAGCCTTTCGAAGAGATACTCGCCCAGCCCAGCCTGGGGAGCAGCCAGCCTGCGGAGGGTGGTCAGGATCTTCTTGATGAGCTTCACTTCCTCATCTCGAAAGTGGTTCTCCAGGAAGTCACAGATGTGGGGGTCTCCGCGGGCAGAAGCCAGGCCATGCAGATCCAACAGGGCTTGATTCAGGTTCTTCTCTACAAGAAGGGCGGCTTCCATAGCGTCCTGGGTTTTACCCCACTCATCTTGAGATGGCTTCCGCACATCCAGGAAGAGGGCGCGGCTGCCACGCTGGTTTTGCAATTTCAAGAGACGCTCCGCGCCCTCGCGCTTCTCCTTGGCCAATTCGCGAAAAAAGTGACCCACACCCTCCAGGGCCACATCGTCGCGGTCGAAATAGAAGCCCAGAGAGAGGTAGGTGTAGGAGGCCCGCAGTTGCATGTTAACCAGGCGGTTGACGGCGGCCTCCACCTCGGAAGAATAATTCTGACGAATCTGGGAGCTCATGATTGGTCGGTAATAAGGAGTTAAAAAATGGTGGCTGGTCCCGGTGATCGTGGACAGTTGAGTGGCTGACTCCGGAGGTTGCGACTGGAAAAAAGGTTGGAGGGTGGTCGGAGGCTGGAGCAAGGGGCGTCCCTGGGTCTGTTCCGTCCAAGCACTATTGAAGCAAGAGACAGATCCGCGGGGCCGCCGAGCGCACTTCTAGCCTGCATTATTTAATCCGTCTCCTTTGGGGGGATATTTGTGTTATTTCTAGTATTTTGCTACCAGAGTGTGGCCTGGACTATCTTTGACCATTGCCATGTCCTCACATGTTGGTGTACTTGTCTGTAGGATAAATGGCTCGAGATGAAATTGCTGGGCCAGAGGGGTTGGGCCCTTCATTTTTAGACGCATGCAACCTGACGCTTTGACTGGCAAGTGCCCTGGGGCATCTTGGTGTTTTTCAGGGAGAAGTCCATTCTGACTCCTTGTTGGAACTGTTTCTTTGACTTGCTGTCCATTGCTGCTGTTATTGTAGTCACACAGAGCGGCCTGCCTCGGAGAACCCCGCCTCTCTGCCTGACTCTCAAACGGAAGTGCCTTTGTTCAGATCCCTGTCCACCCGTGGGTGGCAGGAAGGAACAAACACCTCCCCCCGCCTGAGGCTTGCCGTTCTAGGAGACATTTGCGAGATTAATGGCCTCTTTACTTTGTTTCCTCCCCTCCCCACCGGCCCCCCCACCCCATCTCTGAGCCATAAGAGGATCTGGCGTCCAGACTCTGGTAAGAGGGTTACTTTGAGATGTTTGTTTGCCGTCTTCTTGGTCAGCCAGCTTTCTGAGTAAAGTCGTATTCCTTGCCTCAACACCTCATCTCTTGGATTCAGTGACCTCTTGTGCGGTGATCAGAGCGAGCTTGGCCTCGGTAACAGGTGGGTGACAGGGTTTTGATGAAGGTGTGTCACGGTTCTAGTTCTGGTTTGGTGGCCATGGTGTAGACATTGGACAGTGTTTACCTGTTGGTGTGTCTTGTGTTTCTTTTGATTCCCATTTTCTGCGAACACTTTCCATCTGTCAGGTACTCTGCCAATAAATAGCTTTCATTCCTTGTTCACATTTTGTCCTGTTCAGCAGCCACTGCCATGGCCCTTGTTTCAGAGATGGGGCCATGGGGGCCAAGAGAGTGGTCAAGTGCTTTGGATAGAGTCACAGGACTGGTGACGGAGGGGTGGGGACTCACACTCAGAGCCCTGAGCTTAGCCGTCGTGTGGTGCTCCTGCAGTGATTTTTAAGCAGCAGAGATCAAGGCTTTTGAGTGGTACCGGCCCTATTGGCATTTGGATGGGGTAGTTTTCTGGGGGGGCTGTCCTGTGGGGTGTTGGATGTTTAGCAGCATCTCTGGTGTCTGCCTGTGGCTTCCCTGGAGGCTCAGATGGTAAAAGAACTGCCTGCAATGTGAAAGACCCAGGTTCGATCCCTAGATCAGGAAGATTTCCTGGAGAAGGGCGTGGCAACCCACTCTAGTATTCTTGCATGGAGAATCTCATGGACCAAGGAGCCTGGCAGGATATAGTGCATGGGGTCCCCAAGAGTTGGACACGACTGAACGACTGAAACTGGTGTCTGCCTACTAGGTGGTAGTAGCACCGTCCTTTGGCCAACAACCAGAGATGTCTCTGGAGGTTGCTGATGTCTCTGCAGGGGGTGGGGGAGTTGCCCCCCCAGTTGAAAACCAGTGACTCAGGAACAGGGCAAATGTGCCAGGAAGACATAAGTCATCACCCCAGAGACCTGGATTTGGGGAGACCGATGGCTGATGCCCAGGCATCTTCCTTTCACTTCTCCCCACTTGGGGACCCCCATTTGGTCCTGCTGAGGGTGGGGCACCTGGACTCCCCTCCCACGAACACCGGTCCAGGAAGAAGCTGGCGGGTGTGCTCCAGCCACTGTCATGCTCCCTTCCCATCCCGGGAACGTGCCCCGACACGGCTTTGTCTCTTAAAACGTCGTTGAGCAACGTCTGTGAAAAACTGCCTGGTAAAATAGACTTATCAAAAATCATGTTCTCCAGCACAGCCCAGCTTATATATTATGCAGGCCTCCTCTCCATGCATTTTCATCCACGCTCAGTAGTGCTCCACATCACAATGGCAAGCGTGAGGCCGGCGTGACACCTCCTCCCTTTCTGCAGTCGTGGCAGACATGGATAATCAATCCCCGCCCCCCGCCCCCCATCGGAGACACTTCTTTGGAATCCTCAATACATCACTTTAGGCATCTACCCTCAGCCAATTGGAATTCCCCTGTGAAATGAAATTTATTTGCCATCCCTATTACACGGTGCCTTTTTGGCTGGGAAGAAGGATTATGCCTTCCAAAGAGTCAGGCTTATCATGAGGTATTAGCTTATTTTTCAGTTACTCTGAGAAAAGTGCTTGATGGATGGGAAGAAATGTCTATTCTTAAGGCATTTGGAATGAATATCCTATTTCATAACAATAATTGGGCCCTTGGGAATGCGTCGATGTCCTGGGTATTTTTACATATGTTCCCCTCTCGCAGACTGTGGTTTGTATTGTAACGTCCCTCCATCCCCGCCCCGCCCCCCCCGCCAAAAATAATCCCCTTCCTTGAAAGCTCCATGAGGCAGCCGGCGGAGGGTGAAACAAAATGCTTTGTATATAATGGAACCGAGACAATTCCCTTAGCAAAGGACATTCAGGAGCTGTGGGATATTATTGGAACTGTGTCACTTCTCAGCATGAGGTGCGTGAGGAAACTTTAGAGAGAAATGGCACTTGACCATCCAAGACTTCCAGAAGTCGAGTCTGATTTCTAAAGGCCCTGAGTCCTGGATGCTCTGGGGGTGAGAGTGTGTATCTCTTTTTTTTTTAATTTTAAAATTTATTTTGGCTGCACAGCATACAGGATGTTCATTCCGCAACCAGGAATGAACCTGCGCCCCTGGTGTTGGAAGCCCAGAGTCTTTTTTTTTTTTTTTTAACTTTTTATTTTGCATTGGGGTATAGCTGATTAACAAACAATGTTTTGATAGTTTGAGGTGGACAGCAAAGGGACTCAGCCATACATATATATGTACCCATTCTCCTCCAAACTCCCTTCCCATCCAGGCTGCCACATAACAGTGAGCAGAGTTCCACGTGCAGTACAGTAAGTCCTTCTTGGCTATCCATTTTAAATACGGTTCTGTGCACATGTTCATCCCACCCTAACTATCTCTTCTCCCCATCCTTCCCTGCAGTAACTGTAACATTGTTCTCAAGTCAGTGAGTCTGTTTCTGTTCTGTGAGTTCATTTGTATCATTTCTTCTTAGAGTCCATATATAAGGGATGTCAAACAGTATTTCTCCTCTGTCTGACTTACTTCGCTCAGTGTGACACTCTCTAGGTCCATCCATGTTGCTGCAAATGGCACGATTTCATTCTTTTTCATGGCTGAGTAATATTCCATTATATACATACCACAACTTCTTTATCCATTCATCTGTTGATGGACATTAAGGTTTGGAAGCACAGAGTCTTAACCATTGGAGGTCCCTGTGTGTCTAAAACTTGAAAGTGTTTTTAGATGGCATCTCATAACCATCCCTTCCAGAGTCTTTTTTACTTTTTTTTGAGAAATTGATTGGGATTCCCACAGGATTGTTTACATAAATTTAGTGAGTTGATAACCTGCATGTAAATACCCACCACTGAAATAGTTTTTAACTAGTTTCCTGTTTCACATCCTAGGAAAACAGATAAAAATAGTCCTGGAAGAACACATCAGTCAGAAGGCAGCTGTCTCTTCCTTTGGGGTGGATGGTAGTGCTCTTCTTTCTCCACGTTTATGTGGCTTAGACTCTGTGAGATGGGGACAAAAAGTCATTATTGTCTCATGTTCCCTCTTCTGAGAAAGGAATTCCCACTTGGGAGTCACCAGTGGGTTTTAGGGGCTCACTGTAATTATATTCAAGATTGTAAGAACAAGTTTTTTACTTGAGTGGAAGGTCCATAGCTTTTTATTATTATTATTAAAATCAAATTCTCAAAGTATCAGCCAAAAATACAGTTAATGCTGAGGTGTTAACCAATACAAGCAAGAATCACATGATAAGATTCTTATTATGATAAGAATCACAATGTCACACCCAATCATCCCTATAGATTTGAATGGCTGTGATTTTCAACATGTACAGATTCTTTGGGCCCCTGCCAAGTGATATCTTTGGGTTTCTGTACATCTGTTTCTGTATGTGGACAGGCAATATAATATCACATATCAGCCAATGTTCCCTACTGTCTTGATGCATCCTGGTTTGCAAAAAAAGTAAAAAAAAAAAATGCTGAATCCCGAAGAAAGTTTCCACTTCCCAGACCAAGCTGTGTGCATAGCAGGGAGAAGAGACCAGATGGCCAGTGGGTTGAAATCAGCGGAGGACCAGCTGGGCTGCATCTCCTCCCCCACATCCCTGGGAGCCCCGTCAGGGCAGGTCTTGGAGCTCCGAGCAGGACAAGAAGCGTCAATGTCAAGATCTCTGTCTGGCTCGAAGGACCCTTGGACAAATAGGAATTGGCCTGGAAGCTGGCAGAGGAGCTGAGGACAACTCTTAGTTTCCTGCTGGTCCGGGGGGGAAAATGCCAGTGTGACATAAGATTTAAGGGTAAAATGCTGATTAACAGGAAATAATCAGCAGCTTGGAGACTGAAATTCTGTGTTGAGGGCACCCGATTTGAGTGATTTTAGATTCCAAAGGAAGGAATTTTTTTCCCATGTAAATGAAATCTTTCTTAGCCGTAATTAAGCATTCCTTAGACTGCTAACTGTGACCACCGTGATCCCTAACCCCTGGGTTGACACCAGCCATACTCAGTTGTTTTGAGAAAAGCTACACAGTTTTCAAATTCTCTCATCTCTCATTAATTATTTAAGAGTGTTTCTAAAGCTTTTCCTTTTTTGCTGGATGTATTAGTTGTTCATTGTGTGTTAGTCACTCAGTTGTTCTGACTCTTGGTGGCCTCATAGACTGGAGCCCACCAGGCCCCTCTGTCCATGGGATTCTCCAGGTAAAAATACAGGAGTGGGCTGCCGTGCCCTTCTCCAGAGGATCTTCCCGACCCAGGGATCGAAGCCGGGTCTCCTGCATTGCAGGCAAATTCTTTACCATCTGAGCCACCAGAGCAGCTCAGTTATCTATTGCTGCAGAACAAACTAACCCCAAACTTGACAGTTTAAAACAGTAAGTGTGTAGTAAGTACTGCACCCAGTTTCTGCAGGTCAGATTCTGGGAGTAGCTCGGCAGGGTGATTCTGATTCAGGGATTCTTAGGAAACTTTGGTCCAGATGGTGGCAAAGTCCGTCATTATGGGGACGCGCGCTGGGGCTAAAGGAGACGTTTCCACATCCTCTCATGTTTGTAGCAGATCTGAGCAAAGAGAGGCTTAATTTCCTTGCCATGTGGGCATCTTTGTAAAGTTGCTTACAGTACGGTGGTTTTCTTCCCCTAGAGCACGGCAGGGTTGTCTGTGAGAGGGAGGGAGGGAGAGATAGAAGGCGGGGGAGAGAGAGAGAAAGCTCCAATGACTTTTTGGGGGTATGATTATTGTTTCCCCTATTGTTAGCATCCAGCATTTGTCCGGTGCCTTTGTCGCGGTTGGTGAACAATATTGATCCATTTTTATTAACTGAAGTCCACGGTGTGTGTTAGAGTTCACTCCCTGTGGTGCAAGCTTCTGTAGGTTTTCCCATTTTTTTTTGGTTACGGTAGGGTACACGTAACACAAAATTTGCTTTCTTAGCCATTTTGAGGTATGCAGTTCAGTGATACTAAGTCTGTTCATACTGTTGTAAAGCCACCACCACCATCTGCATGCATAGCTCTTTTCATCTGGCAAAACTCAAACTCTGTACCTATTAAACAGCAGCGTTCGGTCCCTCCTCCCCCATGCCGAGCAAGCACCCTTGGGCTTTCTGTCTCTGTGACTTGTATAAGTGTCTTCATACAGTGTTTGTCTTTCTGTGACTGGCTTATTTCACTTAGCGCAGTCTTCTCAAGGCTCATCCATGAGAGTGCTCCATTATTTTTAAGGCTGAATGTTATTCCATTGTATGTATATACCTCCCTTTGCTTGTCCACTCATTCATTGATAGACACTTGAATTGCTATTCAAGTACATTTTAGCTATATGACAGGTCTGCTGAACTGATAAACGCATAATGTAGTGGCTCAGATACCGCAGAGATTACATCCACTGCCCTGAAAAGGTCCCTGTGCTCATCCCGCCCCCTCCCCTACCATAAACCCCTGGACACCACTCTCTTTTTACTGTTTTGCCTTTTCCAGATTATTCTACAGCTGGAAGCGTATAATATGCACCCCTATAGTTTTTCTGACCTTTTCTCAACATCACAAATGCATTATTTCTGCCTTATTCAATCCGTTGGAAGCCAGTCCAGCCCATATTCAAGGGGAGGCTAATTCAGCTCCACCATTTAAAGTGGGCAATATCACAAACTTTGAAGACAGAGTTTGACACCACCACAATTTAGAAAATGAGACTGAAAGTGCTAGCATTTTTCGAGGACCCGCTGTGTGTTGGGCACTGTCTTCATGTCCTGTGTGCATGATCCATCGAACTCTTCCACGAATGCTGTGAGGTCTGTTTTTCATCTCAGTCTTTCGGATGATAAGACTGTGACTCTTCCAGGTTGCATATCATTTAAAAATTTTTTTCTTTTTGGCTGCACTATGCAGCATGCGTGGTTTTAGTTCCTTGACCAGGGATTGAACCCATGGCCCTGTGCAGTGAAAGCTTGAAGTCTGAGCCACTGGACTGCCAGGAAGGTCTCCAGGGTGCACTTCGTTTAAATCACAAAGCTGGAACTTGCACTCAGGTCTGCCTGAAACCAAAGACTATATTTTGAAATTGTGTCACACTGTTTCCCCTTAGTCTAGGGAGAAGCCTAGAGCCAGAGCCTAGATTTAGGGGACAAAGCCTTGCCGAAGAAAGTCACAAGATGCCGGGGCAGGGGATTGATGCTGTCTTTCCAAAAGGCTCCATTGCTTTTTGGAGGCTCTAAGGGAAGTCCCTTCCCTTGGTTTATCTACATCCTAGTGTGGCTGTGTGTTAAGTCATATCCGACTCTTTATGACCCCACGAACTATAGCGTACCAGGCTTCTCTGCCCTCCACTATCTCCTGGAGTTGCTCAAACTCATGTCCACTGAGTCAGTGATGCCATCCAACCATCTCATCCTCTGCTACCCTCTTCTCCTCCTGCCCTTCTTTCCCAGCATCAGGGTCTTTTCCAGTGAGTCAGCTCTTCACATCAGGTGACCAAAGTATTGGAGCTTCAGCTTCAGCATCAGTCCTTCCATTGAATATTCAGGGTTGAGTTCCTTTAGGATTGACTGGTTTGACCTCCTTGCTGTCCAGGGGACTCTCAAGGTCTTCTTCTCCAGCACCACAACTTGAAAGCATCATTTCTTTGGTGCTCAGCCTTCTTTATGGTCCAACTCTCACAGCCGTGCATGACTAATGGAAAAACCATAGCGTTGACTATATGAACCTTTGCTTTTTAATATGCTGTCTCGGTTTGTCATAGCTTTTCTTCCAGGAAGCAAACATCTTTTCATTTCATGGCTGCAGTCCCTGTCACTTAATGCACAAACTTAATTTGCAGGTTTTCATGGTTTCCAGGGGTTAGGAAGTGGACCTCTTTGGAAGAGCCATTCTTCTGTCTGCCATGTCCCTATGCTCTTTTCCCAGGAAGCTGATAAATAGTGAATGATGCTCATGCCTCCTTCACCCTTGGATCTTTGTTTGAATTTTGCTGATGGAGAGTTTTGGTGGGAGGTTGGAGGTGGGAGTTGAGTGCAGCCAAAGCATTTTTTTTGTCCTAGCATGCTCGTGAGGGCTAGAGGTCATATTGCCCCCTCCCCGTGTGGCTCCCTTTCCTTCTGGGGACCTATAGCTGCTCCTTCACCCCACCCCCTGCCCCCTTTGGCCTGGGCAGGGTGACAGCCATGCTGTTCCTAATTTGGGGTTGCTGCACACCCTGCTTGGTTTCCCTCCACTCTGCCCACGCCTTTGGAAATAGTACCTCGGTAAGTAAAAATCTCCTTAAATAATCTGAATTTGAGTATGCCATCTGTTTCCTATAGGGGACTTGACTGATACAGTGGCTAAGGATATTCATATTTAAAGTAAAGAGAAAAAGATTGTGTATCTTAAATTAGGGCAAGCTGAATCTTTCAAAGCATGGTGTTTAACCCCTTGACAGAGATGCTGACATGGAGCCAGAGCTCTGGGGTGGCAGGTTGCTTTCAGAAACCAAATTAAGTTTCCATGTTAAGACACTGCTTTTTGACTGCTTAACCAGGAACGTCCTTTGAAGGCTGAAAGTCCTTGCCCTGAGTCTCTCCTGGAACGTATGTTAGGAAAGGTGAAGAGCCCAAGAATCTCCCACAGTTGTGGTGGGTTATTATTCCTGATCACCGACTCAATGGACATGAGTCTGAGCAAACTCTGGGAGACAGTGAAGAGTAGGGAAGCCTGGGGTGCTGCAGTCCATGGGGTCGCAAAGCGTCAGACATGGCTTACCAACTGGACAAGCACAACAAAGAAGACCTGATGCAAACAAAAATTTTTTTATAGTCAAACAATTCCACAGGTGAGCTAATGAGCTAATTACAGATAGCAGTTTCAAAACATTGGCATTCCACAAGTAAACAGCATCTGCCTTTGATTAAGGTGTGAAATTTCAAAAGGGTGTGAAGTCCCGGGTAATATCTGAAGATGTTCGTGTACTTCAGGTGGTTTCCTTTCATTATACTGGAGAAATATTGTGAAATATCTTTGGGTGTTTTCCTCTGAGAACCACGAAAACTGCCGAACAGATCCCAAGACCCTCCCTTGCTGTAAATCACAAGGCCTGAGTTGCCCCTCTTTTTTGGGGGGCTTAGCCTGAGCCCACTTCATGGTCCACGGAGCTGGGGCTTTGTCACCATTCCTCGTGTGTGTGCATCATACATTGTTTTATTTTTGGAACAGCAGACACAGATGCAGAATTTGTAAAATTTTGAGATGCTTGTCTTATATGTACTATCATATGTACTATTGATTGCACATTAGAACACTAGGGAGAGTTTTAAAAAGTACCAGTGCTGCCCAGATACTCAGGTTTATTTGTTTTAAGTGAAAGTGAAAGTCGCTTAGTTGAGTCTGACTCTTTGCAACCTCATGAAATATACCGTCCATGGAATTCTCCAGGCCAGAATAGTGGAGTGGGTAGCCTTTCCCTTCTCCAGGGGGTCTTCCCAACCCAGGGATTGAACCCAGGTCTCCTGCATTGCAGGCAGATTCTTTACCAACTGAGTTACAAGGGAAGCCCAAGAAGACTGGAGTGGGTAGCCTATCTCTTCTCCAGTGGATCTTCCTGACCCAGGAATTGAACCAGGGTCTCCTTCATTGCAGGCGGACTCTTTACCAAGTGATCTATCAGGGGAGCCCTTTATTTTAAAATGGGGCTTCTAATAAGCATCAAGGCTCATAGCAATGTAACCAAAATATTGTGTCTGTTGGTCAGTTGTTAAGTTGTGCCCAACTCTTGCCAACCCAATGGACTACAGCATGCCAGGCTCCTCTGTCCTCTGCTGTCTCCTGGACGTTGCTCAAATTCATGTCCATTAGGTTGGTGCTGCTATCCAACCATCTCATCCTCTGTTGTCCCCTTCTCCTCCTGCCCTCAGTCTTTCCCAGCATCTGGGTCTTTTCCAGTGAGTTGCTTATTTGCATCAGGTGACCCAAGTATTGGAGCTTCAGCTTCAGCATCAGTCTTTCCAGTGAATATTCAGGGTTGATTTCCTTTGGTACTGTCTGGTTTGATCTCCTTGCAGTCCAAGGGACTCACAAAATGAGGCTTCTCAAATTTTGATGGGCATGCAAATCACCAGAGAATCTTGTTAAAATGCAGATGCTGATTCATTAAATCTGGGGTGAAGTCTGAGGTTCTGAAATTATAATAACTCCTGAGTGATGCTGACGTTGCTGGTCCACAGAACATCCTTTGAAAAGGGGATAGATCATCTGGGTGGTGACAAATCACTTCTTAGGATGGCTGAGTGTGAATGTTTGGGTCTTTGGTGGCTTGAAACAAGGCTCTGAGAGTCCTCGAAGGGCAGGAAATTATAGTTGAATTTGGTGTTTAGGGTTATAGACTCAGTGGAGTCTTTGGTAGAAAACCACAGCCAGCACTCTTGACATCTATCCATCCACCCCATCCATCCATTTGTTTGTTCATTGAGTAAATATGGATTATACATCATGCACTACATTATCTTTTAGGTGCTAAAGATAGACCAGTGAGAAAGATAACTGGGCTCTTGCTGTAGTATATTCCAGTGAAGATAGTGGCACAAGATACTTGAAGAGTAAATATAAGTCAACAAGAGAAGTAAGGGTAGTGAGATGTGCTCAGTTCAGTTCAGTTGCTCAGTCATGTCTGACTCTTTGTGACCCCATGGACTGCAGCACGCCAGGCTTCCCTGTCCATCACCAACTCCTCATGGAGCTTGCTCAAACTCATGTCCATCAAGTTGGTGATGCCATCCAGCCATCTCATCCTCTGTCATCCCCTTCTCCTACCCTCAGTCTTTCCCAGCATCTGGGTTTTTTCAAATGAGTCAGTTCTCCACATCAGATGGCCAAAGTATTGGGAGTTTCAGGTTCAGCATCTGTCCTTCCAATGAATATTCAGGACTGATTTCCTTTAGGATGGACTGGTTGGTGAGATGTGCTAGGAAGTTAACAAAGCATGATATGTTAGGGAGTCACCTTTTGTGGAGTGTGTGTGTATGGCATTTGATCTGCTGCCATTAGGTAGGAAGTGTTTCTGCAGGTATGGCGTTTTGGTTAAGACGTAAAGGATGAGGATAAGGCATGCAAAGACTCGGGAAGACCGTTCCAAAAAAAGAGAAGAGCAAGGGCAAAGATGCTCAGGTGGAAATGAGATGGATTTACTGGGGAGCAGAAAAGGGTTCATGTATCTTTGGTGTAGTGAGTGAGGGAGTGCATTATTACATGAAGAGGGAGGGACGAGATTGCACACCAGGATAAAGTCTTTTGAGTGCTTCCCTAAGTACCAAGGGAAACCATTTGATGATTCTGAGTAAAGAAGAAATGCATTCTGATTTATGTGTTAAAATGATCACTTTGGTTGCTACATGACAGATATATTTGAGGAGATGGTATCAAAAGGGAAAATCAGTTCATAGACTCAGAGGAACCCAAATAAGCAATGATCGCGGCCAGTCCTAGAGAAATGGTGCTGGGAATGGATGTGATTGGTTGATAGCAGTTACAGATGGAGGATGAAGGGAAGGGAGGAAGGGAGAGTAACCCCCAGCCATTAGACAAGTGGCAGTGACTTGAAGGTGGAAGATTAACAGAGGGCCAATTTGTAGGACATGTCGAGTCTTGAGAGCTCCATTTTGGACAAGTTTAATGATACCTATGAAACTTTCAAGTATAGTTTCAAAAACAGAGTTTATACGCAAGCCTGGGCTTCCCTGGTGGCTCAGAGGTTAAAGCGTCTGCCTCCAATGCGGGAGACCCGGGTTCGATCCCTGGGTCGGGAAGATCCCCTGGAGAAGGAAATGGTAACCCACTCCAGTATTCTTGCCTGGAGAATCCCATGGACGGAGAAGCCTGGTAGGCTACAGTCCACGGGGTCGCAAAGAGTCGGACACGACTGAGCGACTGAACAGAACAGAGATCAGGGAGTGAGTCAGGTCTAAAGATAGGATTTTGGGGGCCATCCCTGCATCATCACATCAAAAGTCTCCTTATTCGATGAATTTTCAAGGAGTGAGAATTTAGCTGGGGAAGAGTGGATGCCGAGGAAGCATCATGAATCTGAAGGGAGGCTGGCCCCAGGTTAGGGAGAACAGCACTGGATCCTTCTTGAAACCCAGATTCCTGAACTTTAGCCTCAGGGTAGCCTATACTGTGATTTCAACAATTTGTTGTCATTCAATTACTAAGTAGTGTCTGACTCTTTGCAACCCCATGGTCTGAACTGAAGTGACCCCATGGTCTGAACTGAAGCGACCCCATGGTCTGGACTGCAGCATGCCAGGCTTCCCTGTCCTTCACTATCTCCTGGAGTTTGCTCAAACTCATGTCCACTGTGTGGATGATATCATCGAACCATCTCATCCTCTGTTGCCCCCTTCTCCTTCTGGCCTCAGTCTTTCCCAGCATCAGGGTCTTTTCCAAGTCAGCTCTTCGCATCAGGTGGCCAAAGTATTGGAACTTCAACTTTAGCTTCAGTCCTTCTAGTGAAGATTCAGGGTTGATTCCCTTTAGAATTGACTGATTTGACCTCCTTGCTGTCCAAGGGACTCTCAAGAGTCTTCTCCAGCACCACAATTGGAAAGAATCAATTCTTTGGCACTCAGCCTTCTTTATGGTCCAACTCTCACAGCCATAAATGACTACTGGAAAAACCAGATTTTGATAATAACTAGTATGTAAACGTTCAGTAAACATAATTTCCCAGACGTGGAACATCTGGCCAAAGCCAATATAATTTGAAATGACATCGGCTTGATCTTGATGTCTCTCTCAGAGGGACACATTGTGAGGAAATAGACATTATGTTGGATTATTGTGGAGGATGGGAGAAACACGCTTGTTGTTTCCTTGGCCAGATGTCTAAGTATATGGTAAACGGAGTTAATGGATGCCGGGGAAGAGAAACACATGTGCAGAGTTGGCGCCCTTTCAGCAAAGCCAGGCAAGGTTGCTGATGAAGGACACCCGCTGCTGGGAATGGCGCCGAAGATGTATTCTTGGACCCAAGGAGGAAGCGCAGAGGACACATTATCATATGGAATGATTACTTGGCTAATGAGCCTTGAGGGGCAGGAAAATTGACTACAAAACAAATTAAACCAGCACCTGACATTCTAATGTTCTTTATAAACAAGTGATAATGTCAGAGCGTGTGTGCATGTGTGTGTGCGTGTGCGTGCATGTGTGTGTGTGTGTGCGTTTCCTTGTACCAGCCCACTTCTTTTAACCAACCCCACACAAATATTCAGAATTAGATGGACCAATGCCCCCTTCCCCGGTGATTCATGGGCATGGTACCATGCCTGAGGATGTCATTTGGCTTTTCCGTGTATCCTTTCTCGGTGGTTGCTCTTGGCAGACGACAAAAGATGAGATTTCTCTGAAGAGCTCATTCCTTTCAATTGTGTTCCTGAGGAATGAGGCCAGATGCATGTCCGGAGCTTTAGAAAACTCCAGGATTTTTGGTGATGGGCATGCAAACCCTGGCTGTCTTCCACCAGCAGCAAGGGCAGAAGCAGCAGGCAACAGACGGAAATGCAGAAAAAGGAAAGGAAGTCAGGAGTGAGGGATGACTTCCTCACAGATGGGATTATTGAATCGCCAAATTTCTTGCCTGGAGAATCCCAGGGACGGGGGAGCCTGGTGGGCTGCCGTCTACGGGGTCGCACAGAGTCTGACATGACTGAAGTGACTTAGCATCAGCAGGGTGAATGAAATCACCTTATATGGAAGGTTGTAAGAATAGGGGCTGTGTGTGTGTGTGTGTTAGTCACCCAGTCGTGTCCTATGCTTAGCGACCCTATGTACTGTAGCCCACCAGTTTCCTCTGTCTATGGAATTCTCCAGACAAGAGTACTGCAGTGGATTGCCATGCCCTTCTCCAGAGGTTCTTCCTGATCCAGAGATTGAACCTGGGTCTCCTGCATTGCAGGCAGAGTCTTTACCGTCTGAGCCACTGGGGTAGTGGCTACTTACTCAGTCTTACAAATTATACATTTATTCAACCAATAAGGTCTGGTTCAGTCTCCTGTGAGGTTCCTGTTCCTTTCCCCTGGGTCTTGGTGCATGCCAGATTTTGTTTGTGACCTCTAAGAGTGGAGTCTCTGTTTCCCCAATTCCTGTGGAAATCTTGTAATGAAATCCCACTGGCCTTCAAGGTCAGATTCCCTGGGGACTGCTTGTTCCTGTGCTGGATGCCCCAGCTAGGAAGCCTGACCTGGGGCTCAGAACCTTCATAACTTCTTTGGTATTAATTGTTCTCCAGTGTGTGGGCCACCCACCCAGTGGATATGGGATTTGATTTTATCATGATTGCACCCCTCCTACCGTCTCTTTGTGGCTTCTTTGTCTCTGGACGTGGATTATCTTCTTTTGATGGATTCCAATGTTTTCCTGTCAATGGTGGATCAACAGCTAGTTGCAACTTTGGTGGTCTCGCAGAGGGAGATGAGCGCACGTCCTTCTACTCCGCCACCTTGAACCAATCCTTATCTGTAATCTCCTAACTGAATCTTGATGTGTTGACCCTTTGCCAAGTTCAGACTTTAAGACCTTTGCATCCAGTATGTCACCTAACTCCACAACAACCACAGAAAGGGGCTTGCTATTTCTGTCCCTTTTAAAAATACATCAATGAATGTTAATAAATGTCTTAGAGTCAAAGCAGTTTTCCTAAGGGTTTCACAGTCTGTGATTAGAACTCAGATATGACACTTCAGAGCCTCATATGCTGTGACAGAGGAATTGCTCATTTAATCAAGAGAGAGAAGAAAATCGTCCATAGAAACAAAGGCCACGATCTTTGTAGGGTTTCAAAATGGTTTTAATTTAAACAGAGCCACTTATATTATGGTTAATATGTACTGGGAATTTGACTGTACAATTGCCATATAGACTCTGGTTGAATCTTTACAATGGCTTTGTGGGAGACATGTGACTCATTTCATTTTATATCTGAGGGAGCTGGCTCAGGGAAGCTGGGGTCAGTCTAGATTCAGGCAGTTAAACTGGACTGAGCTGGGATTTGAATTTTGATTTCTGACTCTTGCTATCTGTGCCTTTAAATATTACATGGGAAGTGGAGGGCTTCCCATGTGGCGCAGTGGTAAAGAATCCGCCTGCCAGTGTTGGAGACGTAAGAGACATGGGTTTGATCCCTTGGAGGAGGGAATGGCAACCCACTCCAGTATTCTTGCCTGGGAAATCCCATGAACAGAGGAAGCTGGCGGCTGCAGGCTGTGGGGTTGCAGAGTCAACCAGGACCAAGCTCCTGTACACCCACACCACACACAAAAGTGCAAAGGTTCCTATTTTTCTCTTCCGGACCTAGCGAAATGTATAGCTTGAATTCTCTTGTACCATTCGAAGTTCACTGATGTCTTAGAAATAGAAATACAGGTATTAAGTGTAACTTAGAATAAAATTTTAGATATATCAGATTTCTTTCACATGATCAGTGCCTCCGAATTATCTGTGGCCTCTGATGCTTATTTACCTAGAAAGATGGCTCCTCTCTGCCAGATACCAATAACCTACCAAGTCGTGATTTCTTCTGTTCTGCCATAGAAATTTCATTATTACCTGTTCCTGGTAATGATGGAGACACACAGTTTTGGATTAACGTGGGCGCCTTCTCAGACGATGCACCCTGGCAAGGTTATTATTAATAAAAGTAGCTTTAAAGCACCACAAATAACTCTGTAACCTTGCTTGGGCTTAATAATTTCCCTGCAGAAAATTTTATTTGCAGTAAAATCTTAAAATTCAGCTCACTTTTAATATCACTGTGACCTCCATGACCCTATCATTCATTACATCCCAGTGACCTTTCCAGAGTTGAAAAGGGTGGTTGCAACAGCTTTTGGGTATTAATACCTGTGAGAGGTAGATCCGCTTTGCATTCTCTCCTGCTGATAATTAATTCATGTACCTGAACATTATTTCCCTTATGACACAATCTGTGGTGGTTCCTTAAGGGCACGGACTGTAAATGGTTGTCTTGGCTAAAGTGGGTTTCCATCATTTTTAGACAGTGAGTTTCTACAGCTTCACTCACACGGAGGCTAGACCTGGGATGAACAGTGCCAGGCTGCTAGAGCCCTAATCAACATTTTAATCATCACCTTGCATCATCTTCTATGGATTTCTTTTTTAAAAGAAACTTTGCATTGAGCCAAAATTTAGTTGAAGGAATAGCATAAGGAACTTTCATCTCTCAGATTCAGTCATCATCACAGTGTGGCTAATCTTGCACTCTGGATCACTCTTCCTCTCTAGTCTCCTGTTACTTGAAGTGTTAATTGCTCAGTTGTGTCTGACTCTTTGTGAACCCCTGTCCATGGGATTCTCCAGGCAAGAATGCTGGAATGGTTTGCCATGCCCTTTTCCATGGTATCTTCGCCACCCAGGGATTGAACCTGGGTCTCCTGCATTGCAGGCAGATTCTTTACCACCTGAGCCACCAGAGAAGGCCTGTTACTTGAAAGCATATGTCAAATATCCTGTCATTGTTCCCCTAAGTATTTCAGTTTGCATTTCTGAGGGATAAGAGATCGTTTTTCTTCTTAAAATTTAATTTTTTATTTTGTTTAGCATGAGGTCCACCCTCTTACCAGGAGGAGGGCATAGCAAACCACTCCAGTATCCTTGGTGGGAGAATCCCCATGGTTAGAGGAGCTTGGCAGGCTGCAGTTTGGGGTCAGAAAACAGTCAGACACAACCAAGCGACTAAGCACACCACCCGCTTAACAAAGTTTTAAGTGCACAATTCAGTGTATTTAACTACAGATACAGTGTAGTTCAGAGTTGTCTAGAATTTGTCCTGCTTAACTAAAACTTTCTGTTGAAGCCCCATGGCTCCTCCTCACAGCCCCTGGCAATCGCCATTCTATTCTGTTTGCACGTTGTTGTTGAGTTGCTAAGTTGTGTTTAACTCTTTGCAACCCCATGGACTTCCCTGCTTCCCTGGAAGCAGCACACTAGGCTTCCCTGTCCTTCACTATCTCCCGGAGTTTGCGCAAACTCATATCCATTGAGTCAGTGATGCCATCCAACCATCTCATCCTCTGTCATCCCCCTACGCCTCCTGCCCTCAGTCTTTCCCAGCATCAGGGTCTTTTCCAATGAGTCGGCTCTTTGCACCAGGTGGCCATATTGGAGCTTCAGCTTCAGTCCTCCCAATGAAAATTCAGGGTTGATTTCTGTATGAGTTTGTCTATTTTAGATACTTCATGTAAGTGAAATCATGCAGTATTTGTCTGTCTTTGGCTTATTTCACTTGTCATAATATCCTTCAGGTTCACCCATGTTATCGCATGTGGTAGGAGTTCCTTCTTTTTAATGCTGACTAATATTCTGTCGTATGTGTACACCACATTGTCTGTATCCATTGACCCCTGGGTGGATATCAAGTTTGTTTCCATATCGTGGCTCTCATGAATAACGCTGCAGCGAACATGAGAGGACAGGTCCTTATTCAGCTCTTAGATAAATACCCAGAAGTTGGTACTGCTGGAAAGTGAAACTGAAAGTCACTCAGTTGTGTCTGACTCTTTGCGACCCCATGGACTGTGGCCTGCCAGGTTCCTCTGTCCAGGGAATTCTCCAGGCCAGAATACTGGAGTGGGTAGCCATTCCCTTCTCCAGGGGATCTTCCCAACCCAGGGATTGAACCCAGGTCTCTCGTAATGCAGGTGGATTGTTTACCATCTGAGTCAGCAGGGAAGCCCAAGAATATTGGCGTGGGTAGCCTATCCCTTCTCCAGAGGATCTTCCCGACCCAGGAATTGAACTGGGGTCTTCTGCACTGCAGGTGGATTCTTTACCAGCTGAGCTACCAGGGAAGCCCACTACCAGGGAAAGAAGCTATTTCTGAATAATACCATAATTCCACTTTTAATTTTCTGAGGAAACTCTATAGCGTTTTATAGTGGCTGCCCCATTTTATTTTCTCCCCAACATTGGACAAGACTTCCAGTTTCTCTACATTCTTGCCAACAGTTGTTATCTTTTGTATGTGTATTTTGGATAATGGCCATCTTTTGCCTAACATAACCATAGAAGTCTTTTTCTAATGTGACCCCAATACCTGTAAAAAGTTTAGCTGTGATTTCCGAATATCATCAATTATGAAACCATTGTTTAAGTACCCACCTTTCTCAGAAGGGTCATTTTTTTTCCATAATCTGTTCATTTTAAACAGGATCTAAATGGATCCCACACATACTGATGGGCTGATAGGTCTTCCAAAGGCTCTTTTAATCTGCTTTAAGGATCTTTTAATCCGTCTGACTCCAACATTTCTGTTTATTTTCACGATCTTTTTTTTTAGTTGCAGCGTTTGAACTCTTGGTTGAGTTCAAACTGACCAGGAATGGAAGCCAGGGCCCCCTGAATAGGGAGCTCTGAACCTAAGCCACTGGACCACTAGGGAAGTTCCCCACAGTCGTATCTTTTGGGGAAAATCATGTATTAAATATTCATGGCTATACCCCAGATGATGAGAAGGCAATGGCAAGCCACTCCAATACTCTTGCCTAGAAAATCCCATGGATGGAGGAGCCTGGTAGGCTGCAGTCCGTGGGGTCGCTAAGGGTCGGACACAATTGAGCGACTTCACTTTCACTTTTCACTTTCACACATTGGAGAAGGAAATGGCAACCCACTCCAGTGTTCTTGCCTGGAGAATCTCAGGGACGGGGGAGCCTGGTGGGCTTCCGTCTATGGGGTCACACAGAATCGGACACGACTGAAGTGACTTAGCAGCAGCAGCAGCAGCAACATACCCCAGATGAAGTTAAATCAGTGCAACATTATTCTGCCTGTGATCTGCCCATCTGCAGACACGGGGTCTTCGGGTCTTTCTTGCTGTGTTTTTGTCTGCACCTGGTTGGGACATTCAAGATGACACTCTGTGGTTAAGGTCATAACTCAAGAAACATGATGAAATTTCAGGCTCCTCCTCAGCTTATCTAAGTTCTATTTCATATTTTGGTTTGTATTGATCTGCTTATTAGGAAGCAGTATAAAATGTTGGGAGGGAACAGAGAATTGTAATCATTATATGTAAATATATATAATGTACATATATGTTTTACATATTATGTATACTTTATATATTATATCATTTATATTTAAATGTGTGAATTTATATAAATAATGCATGAATAATATTATAATGCTCTGATCTTGGCTGGGGCTTCCATGGTGGCTCAGTGGTAAAGAATCTGCCTGCCAATGCAAGAGATATGGGTTCGATCCCTGAGTCGGGAAGAACCCCTGGAGGAGGAAAGGGTAACTCACTCCAGTATTCTTGCCTGGGAAACCCCATGGAGGGAAGGAACCTGGTGTGCTACAGTCCATGGGGTCACAAGAGTCAGATATGACTTAGTGACAGTAGCAGTGACAGTGACGGGTGTGTTTGGAGCTCTTGTCACGAGCGAGCTTTGGTGTAAATGTATTGCTTTGAATTCCATGAGGCCCCTCCTGTCAGGTCCCCTGCTCTTCCCACTTGACAGACAGACTCCGGCCACTTTGAGAGTTAATGCGACATGTTCCAGGTCAAGTGAGGGCTCCAATGAGGTCTGTCCCCACAGTGGTCAAGCTGACATCTCGGCCATCCTGCATATCAGATCTGTGCAAGTGCAGACTGGAGAAGGGAATCCTGACTTTTCGTTGCTTGCTTAGAACTGGGCAGTATAGTGAGAATTCTTGCTCAACTCTTGCACTCCCCCGGGCCCTTGCAGTTTATTCTGTGTCTGAGCGTGAACGTCCCAGATTTGCCTGCACCTCCACATGACGGTCATCAGTGGGCATTGGGTTGTGGTTGTCCACTGGCTACTGTGTTACGTTTAGTCAGTGGCTGGTGATTGTTCAGTCGCTAAGTCGTTTCCGACTCTTTGCAACCTCATGGACTGCAGCACGCCAGGATTCCCTGTCCTTCACTATCTCCCAGAGTTTGCTGATTCAAGTCCATTGAGTCGGTGTTGCTATCTAACCATCTCATCCTCTGCTGCCTCCTTCTCCTTTTGCCTTCATTCTTTCCCAGCATCAGGGTCTTTCCCAATGAGTAGTAGTTGTCCCCAGGCTACTGTTTTACATTTAGTCAGTGGATGCTGTTGGCTATTTCAGATTTTTTATTTTTTCTTAATTATTTGCCCATGTAGCCTGCATATGGAGAAGGCAATGGCAAGCCACTCCAGTACTCTTGCCTAGAAAATCCCATGGATGGAGGAGCCTGGTGGGCTGCAGTCCATGGGGTCGCTAAGGGTCGGACACGACTGAGCGACTTCACTTTCACTTTTCACTTTCACACATTGGAGAAGGAAATGGCAACCGACTCCAGTGTTCTTGCCTGGAGAATCCCAGGGACGGGGGAGCCTGGTGGGCTTCCGTCTATGGGGTCACACAGAGTCGGACATGACTGACGTGACTTAGCAGCAGCAGCAGCCTACATAATCGTGTGTTAGAGGAGGCGGTCCTTTGGCAGGCGCTCTGTGTGAGGATGGCGTTTTCTATGGAATCTTTTCAGGACACAAAACTTAGCCTGAAGAGCTTTTTTACTTTTCCTCCCCCCACCCCATTTTAAGATTTTTTTTTTTTTTGGACCGTTTTTAAAGTCTTTATTTAATTTATTTGCAGTATTATTTTTTTGTTTTATGTTTTGGTTTGGGGGCCATGAGGCACGTGGGCTCTTAGCTTCCCAACCCAGGGATTGAACCTGCACCTCTTGAGTTGTCTCCTACATTAGCAGGCGGATGTGCATTTGGGATACTGCAATAAAATTGTCCATGAAAGGTACATTATATAATCACATCTCCAATCATCCTATTGACTGTTAACATAGATCACCAGCAATACATGTTTGAGTCAGTGACTGGCAGAACATCTCATAAAGAGTTAAGACTTTTTTTAGACCCTGAAAGTGAGCTGCATACAGAGATGAAATGGGCGGAGTACAGGTTTGTCACCAAAGTACCTGTGTGGCAATTGATTAAACCCCTGTTGTAGGATCTCCTTTCTCTAGAGGAAAGAGTAAGTTGGTGTTTGTAAAAGCCCTGGTGACAAGAATCTCTCTTTTTTTTTTTTCTCCCTGAAGAAAGAGATCTATGTATAACTGAATTTTCCCAGAGAACACAGAAGGGAGGAAAAGAAAACAATAAATCAAGTGAGTTTTTATGATCCCTATAAGCAAAAACATACTTCAGTTATGATGGATTGTGTTAGAGAGCAAATGAGATTGCATGGAGGCTGTGTACTAATGTTGGTCTTTACCGAGCTTAAATATATTGCCTGCCTCCCCTAAATGCAGCTTATTCATTGGCTTTATGTTATGAAGGAAATATCAGAATAATGAGCTGTTTTTTTCCCTCCTGTCTTCATAGTTTAATATCATGCAACTGTTTATTAATAAGCTCCAGCCCCTAAAGGATTCTCCTAATCCTATTCTAATATCAGACTAAATTTAATAAGATTCATTCTTCTCCCTACTGCGTATGCCTCATCCATTCATTTATTCAACTAATATTTATTTGAGGGTCTCCGATGGTGACAGGCGCTGGACTGGGCTTGGGGAATAGAATGTTGAAACAGAACAGGCTCGGTCTTTGTGTGCACATGGGGACAGACCCAAAGGGAAAAGCAGAACAGAGATGCCCAGTCAAGAATGGGACCAGATATTTAAGGATGTATCTTGTTTCTCTGATTTAATAACTTTGAGATTTAGGGAGAGATCAGAGCCTAGGCTATTTGGGGGGTGAAAAAAAGGGAGGCATATTTAGACTGGAAGGATTTTCTCCTGGGACTGTGGAGGGCAAATGTCTTGCAGTTTTCTCATTTTTCCAAGCCCCCTTGGCATTGTCGAATTTTACGAGGGTTTGCTGTGTTCCTTTGAGGCAGACCTGGCTTTATTCAGGTTACCAGAAGTAGGCAACGGCTCAGTTGAATTCCAGATGCAGGACAAGATGTCTTGCTGATGATGAGGTCAAAGATGAGGGGAAATCTTCAGAGAGAATGAAAGCCTAAAGCCTTCTCTTCAGATGAAGCCCTGCCCTGGGTTTCCACAGTTGAAAGGATGTGGGATTTCAAAGGGGTGGTGTGAAAGGCAGACTTAGGGGAAGGCTCCTGAAAAGAGAGCTGTGTCTGAAGTCAGGTTTTTGAGGACTTGATGGCAGGGGGGTGGGGGGGATGGGGGTGGAAAGGAAAAATGCAAGTACTTGCGTTTTAATCACAGACATTCTCATGAAAATGATTTCCTATCAGCAATGTGAGTGTTTACTGGTTTTCGCTGTTTCCTTCCTTTGCCTCTCCTACCCTCCCACCTTCTAGATCTGGATGTGCTAAAGAGCCATACTTTGCCAACTTCTTGCGTCCTTCAACTGTGCTATTGTTTGTGCTAATTAGATCTCTAAATCCATCTCTATGAATTTGTGACGTTCTTAATGACACCAAGCTGCATTATCCAGAAAATACTGAGATCAGTCTTGTATGTCTACCCGTCCATCCATCTGTTGCGGGAAGGGGGACCCCTCCCAGTGCCCAAGAGTGGGCTCTTGTCTAACACCCAGAAGCGAGTTGTCCAGAGAGAATCATGTGCTGATAAAGCAAGAGACTTTCCGGGGAAGGGGCGCCTGGGCAGAGGACAGCAGGGGAAGGGAACCCAGGAGGACTGCTGTGCCGTGTAGCTAGCCGTCTCGGGTTTTATGGAGATGGGGTTAGTTTCTCGGCTGTCTCTGTCCGATCATCCTGACTCGGGGTCCTTCCTGGTGCTGCACTCACTGCTCAGCCGAGACGGAGGCTAGTGAGGCAGATTCTGGGAGGTGGGGATATGTGGTTTCTCCTTTTGACCTTTCCTGAATTCTTCCCGTTGGTGGTGGCTTGTTCCATGTTCCTAACCAGGACCTCCTGTCTTAGAATAGCTCATGCAAAGGGTGCCTGGCCAGGGCGGGCAGTTTCAGTCAGTATGTCCCCTAATGCATCCATTCATCCATCCATCTGTCCTTTATTTTTATATTAAGGGCAACTGCACAGTGGGGCTTAATCACTTCGCCTTAGCCTTCCTGTCAGTGAAACCGGCGCACCTCTTTCAGACCTTAGAGCTGGGGAATAAAGAAAAATGATGGCCCTAAACGAATGTCGCGTCTTTGCAAAAGCAAACATCTCGTGGACTGTTAATTATTATGCTGCTTCTACTTTTAATCCTCTTCCCATAAAAGTCATTATTTGCATATACGGGGTCAGGATTTTTCAGAAACGGGTGGAGGAGGTGAATAAGTCATCAGGGGACACGGAGTGAAAGTTTAATTTTCTCCTGGACTCAAGCTGCCAACTGGAAATCAAGGTGGCTCTGAAGGAAGAGCCAGCCCAAAAGGAGAATACATAGAGGATGCTAATAAACATCTTTATTCAACAGTGGCAGTTATAAAAATGAATCAGACCTTGGAGTGTTTGTTGTAAAGGAATACGTGGCCTGAACAGTGAGTGTCTCTTATCCAGGGGACTGGGATAGGATGATTTCTATAGAGAAGGCCTGGCTAAAATCTCTCTGATATCATTTGATTGTTTGTAGCGTTCTATTTACTGAGCACTTTAAAACGATTTTTTTAAAAATGTTTTAAGAGAAAAATGAGTGCCTTAAAAGAGAAATATTCCAAATTAATTTTTGCTTGTGGGGAGGAGCGTTTGTGTTTAAATTGGTTCTCTGGGTAAATAGATATATTTTTGACAAGGGATTCAATAATCCCCATGTCAAACTGTGCATCTCCAGGTTTTCTGTATTATGGTTCTTCTTTCTTCTCTTTACTTTGTTTCACTTTTAGAAGCTGAAACAGGGCCTCCACCATCTGTTTCTCTATTTCAGCCAAATTCACCATTCAGATAATGTAGGTTTCACAACTTAAGCCCACTTAGAGATCACTTTTCACCACTTAAAGAGCATTTAGCCATGATTCCAGGAATAGAAAGTCTATCTTGAGACCCGTAATGGCTTGATGGGAGAATAAAGGGTCGTTTTGTTATGCAGCAAGTATAAAATTGTAACAACTTACCCCTCTGTTTACAGATGAAGGACATTTTGGCTCTGGAATGGGGGGGGATTTTCCAGATTTCTGACATAAATGATTGGATGCTGTATTTTCTATTTGTTGTCTTGGAAACAAATATAGGACACAATGTTCAAAAAAATAAGCCATTGGCACTGGTTGGACCTAAAATTAGGATTAGGGTTTTTTTTTACATATAACAAGAATGGAAAAGCAATTTGCTTACTAATTGGGAGGAAGAAGCTTGTGGCTACTTTGTACTGAATTTGGGCTTTCAAATTCTTCTCAGTTTCAGTTCCGCCAAGGACAAGGCCCGTTTCTTCATCTGTAAAACAGCGATAATAACATCGGATACCTGGTAGTATTGAAGTGAGAATTAACTGAACTAGTAGATGTAAAACACTTAGAACAATGCCAGGCACACATGGAATGTTTTGTTAAGTGCTAGCTGTTACTTTGGGCTATTATTATACCACTGGATGAAGCTCACTGCAAGAACCTCCTCTTCTCCTTCTAACGCTTTAGCTTGACCTTTTGCAAAGCGTCTCTTCCAGCGCAACCTGTAAGTTAGCAGTTCAGTATGCTTTGATTCTGCTCTCGTGCTTTGCTCCTGGTGTTATACACAGACATCCTCCACACGGGTTTGTTGCTAGGCAATACAGAATCAGCATCCATATCACCCAACTTTCGGCTGCAAGTAACTTAAACCCCTTCTTATTACTTTAAGACAAGAACATATCTGGGAAAGATTCAGAGCTCTTTTCCACAACCAAGGGATGCAGAGGTCAGTCACAGAACCCAAGGAAGAAAGTTCAATCAGCTATTCATGATGAACTGAAAACAGAAAGACTGTAGAAGGTCGGTCACACAGTCTTTTCAGGCCTACCTTGGATCTCTGCTTTCATCTTCGCTCTGTAGATTTTTTCCCCTTATGGCACCTAGACAAGCATGGTCATGCTGAATCTTATCCCACCCTGCCCACAAGACTGGTGACAGTCAGTGTATCGATTCATTTCAAATTCTTGATTGGCCTGACTCTTTTCAGGAGTCACCCCTAGTCTAACCTACTGACCCGGAGGAGCATGGTCATGGCACCTCATCCACGTAGAGGGAGATGTAAGGGTGGGTTCCAGGAGGAGGGCTTTCAGAAGGGCAGGGACCTACTGTTACAAAGCAATCGATGAGATAAGAAACCAGTATGCCCAGTTTGACTGTTATTGTTCAGTCGCCAAATCATGTCCGACTATTTGCAACCCCGTGGACTGCAGCACGCCAGGCTTCCTTTTCCTTCACTGTCTTACAGAGCTTGCTCAAACTCATGTCCATTGAGTCAATGAAGCCATCCGACCACCTCATCCTCTCTTGTCCAGTTGCCAAACTTTATTTTCTCCTCACAGTGGGGCTCTCAAGACTGTCTTTTACTGCACTGTTGATACCATCCTTCATTGTTTGATCAGATAATTAGACTATATTGACCTTGTTCTTCATAAGGTCAGAGCGCAGAACTAGAGTCGATTGGTGTAAGTGACACGGGCTCAAGTTTCAAGTCCTAGGGAAGGAATTTCTAGAAGTATGTGTGAATTATCGATGACTCTCCCTCTCTCTCTCTATGTAGATACTAAATATCTCTATCTGTGTGTGATCTAGACATCCGTATCTAAAGAAATGTGTCTGTACCTCTATCTTCTATGTATCTGGTGAAAGAGACTTGCTGTAATCTCTTTCAATAGATAGACAAGTAGATGATGGACATAGAGATAGATTTGTGATGGGCGAGCAGGTTTGACATTCACAGGGCAGGCTGTCAGTCTGGAAACTCAGACAGGAGTTGATGTTTAGTCTCAGGCTGAAATCGGTGGGCTGCCTGGGGGGCACCTCAGGCAGGATTTCCGTGTTCTGGACTTGAGTTAGAGTTTCTTCTCCATGAGACCTGTCTTTGCTCTTAAATCCTTCAACTGATTGGACGAGGCTCACCACATTCGGGAAGACAGTCTCCTTTCCGTACAGTCGGGTAATTATAGATGTGAATCACAGGTGCAGGACCCCTTCACAACACCCAGTCTAGACTGGACACACAGAATTCGCCATCATGCCGCCCTGCGCTGTCTTGAGAAGTATGGTCTCTGTGGAGTGGCAGGGGGACCAGGAAGCCGTTGCGGCAGAGGCTGCCGCCTTCCTTCTCTGACATCCTGGGTCCTTATCCTCTTCCTCCAGGTCACATGTCTTTTGACAGCTGTCACTGGACTCTTCCTGAGTCCTCCCACATCAGGGCTTTCCACCAGCTTACTCCACTATTGATATCCTCCTTCATTTTATCTTCACATGTTGCATTCACTACAGTGCCATCAAAATGAGGAGAGGGCTTCCGTCGCCAGGGCAACCAAAGCGCTGCGTGTCCGCCCCGTCCTCACTGGATGTTTTCTTTCCTCTTGGGTGGTTTCCAGCTGTGTCTTTCATTCATTCCATGTCTGTGGGCATGTTGGCAGTTGACAGCCTTCTCATCTTTAGCGTGTCTGTCTTTCTATATCCTACTTGCCGAAACCTGATCTTCATAGTCCACTAGTTCTTACCTTTCATTTCTTCAAACATCATCTGTAGTATTTCCAATGGAGAAGGAAATGGCAACCCCACTCCCGTATTCTTGCCTGGGAAATCCCATGAACAGAGGAGCCTCATTGACTACAGTCCAGGGGGTCGAAAAGAGTCAGACACGACTTAGTGACTAAACCACCACCACCAATATTACCAAACATGTTTAACCACATGGTTATACATTTACAAACACTTGAACCTTCCACATTTTGTTTCTTTATTACAAATCTGAATGCATTTCCCTCCTCCCATATAATCCATTTCCCTTCCGATCAATACAGCCCATTAATACTGAGCTCATCGTCATTGAAGGTATCTAGGTACTGACCATGTCTCTGCCCGGGATGTTATAAAGGCTGTTCTTGCATTATGGAGGAGGTTGGAATAGACGATCTGCAAATGCTTTTAAAATCTTAAGCTCTAGGTTTATTCCATATCTATAACTTTCCCCCACGCATATAATTTTAGATAGTGTGGATTCTGGGGCATTCCACATGCAGGCGTGGGTCCAAAATGTCTACACGGAGTTTTCCACATCCTTCTCTTGCCTCCACAAAATCACTCAGAATTTGTCAATAACTTTATTAAATTTACTTTTGGTTGTATCCTTGATGAAGTGGTACTCCAACTGGACAATCTCAATAAGAAAATCCATTCCTTTATTTCCTGCTGAGGTAGAATACATGCAATTTTAAAGCCCAATGTCTCTAATTAAGAATAATAATGAAAAACCTGCTCCTGGGATTCTTAGGACTGCTCGCACAGTTTTGGGAGCCATCACCCAGGATTTGTTCTCCTAATTCCGGGGCACGTGGTTTCAGTGCTGTTATGTATGTGGCTGCTAAGTTGCTTCAGTCGTGTCTGACTCTTTGTGACCCTGTGGACTGTAGCCTGCCAGGTGCCTCTGCTGATGTGATTCTCTGGGCAAGAATACTGGAATGGTTGCCGTGCCCTCCTCCAGGGGATCTTCCCGACTGAGGGATCCAGTCTAAATCTCTTACATCCCCTGCTTTGTCAGGCAAGTTCTCTACCACTCACACCAGCTGGAGGCCCTCAGTGCTGTTTCATATGCTTCTTGGGCTGTCCTCTCCCCATCCTGTCTTCCACTTCGGTCACAGATGGTGTCACAGCCCCTGGTGTGCTCATACTGCTTTCAGCCTCTCCTGTCTCCATCCTTCATTAGTCATATCAGCGTGTCCTTAAACTGCTGAAATATCTTTGGAGATTGGTCCACAGCCAGAGGTGCAAATTCTCAGCCTTTAAATGGGCTCTCAGGGACCTCCAAACTTTCATTTCTGTTCGTCGTTGGGAGGTGATGTAACATGATCATAAGACCGCAGCTTTGAATTCTGGCTCCTCCTCTGTAGACCCGTGAAGTTCCAGGTAACCTGCTACGTTCCAGGCAGTGTCATCTCGTGTAATGCTTATCACTGTCTTGCGAGCTGGATATCCTGTTCTGCAGATGAGAAATCTGAGTTAGTTGAAGTGATTTGCTTTATCACTTAAGTTACTCATACTCGGGCTGTGGGGGATGTGAGTGTGTTGGCTTTTAGCTCTGCTGGTTCCAAAGTATAGAGTTGCTGCAGTGTGAGGGGCTGCCTCTCTGTCAACAGAGGATTCCTATTCCTGAGAAGTTGGGAAGTGTGTTAGGATAAGACCTATTCCCTCTCTCTTCACTTTAATATTAAGTAATGTAATCTAGGGGCTTCTCTAGTGGCTCAGATGGTAAGAAATCTGCCTGCAATGTGGGAGACCTAGGTTCAATCCCTGGGTTGGGAACATCCTCTGCAGGAGGTCATAGCAGCCCACTCCAGTATTCTTGCCTGAAGAATCCCTTGGACAGAGGAGCCTAGAGTCGGACACCACTGTGCGACTCAGCCCAGCCCAGCACAGTGTAATCTAGACCTGGTCGTTGAGAGGGTAAATGAAAAGCACCAATTAAAAAAGCATTCCACTTTCTAAGATTGCAAAACCTCAGCTAGTATTGATATTGTAGACCTCAGAAGGGCAAGAGCGTGTATTCAAATACAGTGCTGACAAAGCAGATGCTCCTGAGAAACGGGGCTTCTCACACGATGGTTAGTCAGGACCTGTTAATGTGGTCCACGCTCAGGTGAGGATCAGATGCCATTTCAACGCATTATTCTAAAAATGTAAATAGAACATGTGATTTATGACAGCCAAAGCTCATTATGTCAGAATTTAAATTTTCAGGATAACCAGTGGAAAGGGCAGGTAACTTTCCAGATATAGAGGCATGTTCAGCCAGAGATGCTGTGGGTGCCCTGCGCCAAGCCCTGGTCTTTGCCAGGTGCCTGCCGTGATGTCAGGGATACAAGCTGAAGCTGGCCATATGGTTCTTGGAGTCTGTCTGCTCATTCCACTCTCCACACAGAGTTGGAGGCACGGGGCTTTTCTTTATCTGCGTGAGAACGTAATTGCTTTAGACTTAACTGGCAGAGGTTGACCCTTGACTCACCATCACACCACATTATGAAATGAAGCGTCAGCAGTGGTGTTCCCAGTGGAGCGGGCGGGGGGAGCCCAAGCTATCAACATGGCACCGTTTAAATGTCAGGCGCTGCAATTTACAAGTGATCAGAGATTCATGGGAAATGAGACAGAAAAGTCCTTCCTTACCCTCCCCCGGCCCCAATGTTATAAAACAGTATGTCGTAAATCCCATGCATGGTGAAGTTCATGGTGCTTCTTTAAGAAGACGTTAAAAATAGAACTCCTTACATCTTTGATTCTTGCCTAGCGAGCATCCAGGCCAAAAGTGTACACACAGACGTTAACACTGCCTTTTAATCTCACTTTCTCATTTCGGGGTCTCTGCTCTTTAAAGCCAAACATTTCTTTAAAGACACCCTGTATCTATGTGATAGAGCTTCGTTTTGTTAACAGCAAGAGTGGGAAGAGTGAAAAAGCCTGAAAGGACCCATGAATGCCTGGAAAGGAATGGGAGATTTCCTTGAAAACAAAGCAGAAATAGATTGCTAATTGTACTGGTATTACCTGTACTGTGGGAGTAGGCACAGCTTGATGTTAAGTAGGCTGTCTGAGCTAGTTTGTGGAAATGCGTTGGGAGATACATATTTTCTGTTTCATCAGAGAGAAGTCTTGCTTTTCCCTGAAGCTACAACCCAAGGCTCCCTAGAGAAATCTTCCTCTCTGGGAGAGATTGTCTACAAAGAGTGGACTGCTAAGGGCTAAATCCATTAAAACCAACTGAAGGAAGAGCTGGTATTTGCTTAGGAAGGAAAAAAATAAATAAAAAGCTCATTACCTGGAGCAAAAATGGCTTCTTCAGGATTAAGAAATTGACGGTTCGTGTTTAATTATACCAACTGGCTGAAAATGTTTCATACAGTGCTTTCAAGGCACTTAGCACAAGCATAGGTGTAGTTATTGGTTTAGCAGTTGGGGAGAATTTGTGACTGTAAATGCCGATAACGTGGATGATATCCACCTAACCTTTAAGTGAGTAGGTCTCCTGCACTCACTCTAGGGAAAACGTGGTCTTTCTAGCCACCGTGCCAAGATTTCTCCAGTTTTCGTGTATTCCCAGAGTTTGTTCTAATGACTTGCAGTCTGTCTGATTTTAGGCAATTCATAACTTTTTTCATCCATTCATAGTTTCATTAAGGAAAAACGTTTCCTGTGGACTGAAGTTGTTGTTCTCACAGGCTGGCTTTCCCTTAGGTCTGAGCTCTCATATGCATCACTCAGGGTCCAGCACAGCCTGGCAGCAACTTGAGGATGGATGGTTCCTCTTCCCGACACTGTTGGTGGGGAGGTAAATTGGTGCCGCCACTATGAAGGACAGTATGGAGGTTTCTCAACAAACAAACAAAAAATAAAACCACCATATGACCCTGCAGTTCTGCTCTGGGGTATATATCCAGAGAAAACCATGATCCAAAAGGATACATGCACCCCCATATTCAAGATTTGGAAGCAACCTAAGTGTCCATTGACAGAGGAAAGGGTAAAGAAAATGTGGTTATACATACAATGGAATATTACTCAACCGTTAGAAAGAATGAAATAATGCTATTTGCTGCAATGCTGCTGGATCTAGAGATTGTCATACTGAGTGAAGTCAGTCAGTCAGAGAAAGAGAACTATTGTATGAGATCCTTATGTACGTAATCTAAAATGATACAGATGAACTTACACAATAGAGGTTCAAGGACTTAGAGAATGAATTTATGGTTGCTGGGAGTGGGGAGGGATGGGAGAAAAGGGTAGTTAGGGAGTTTGAGATCGACACGTATACAGTGCTATATTTAAAATAGATAACCAATACAGTCCTACTGTATAGCACAGGGAACTCTGCTCAATGTTATGTGGCAGCCTGGATGGGAGGTGAGTTTGGGGGAGAATGGATACACGTATATGTATGGCTGAATCCCTTCACTGTTCAGTTGCTCAGTCATGTCTGACTCTTTGTGACCCCATGAACTGCAGCACGCCAGGCTTCCCTGTCCATCACCAACTCCTGGAGCTTGCTCAAACCCACGTCCATAGAGTTGGTGAAGCCATCAAACCATCTCATCTTCTGTCGTCCCCTTCTCCTCTTCCTTCAGTCTTTCCCAACATCAGGGTCTTTTCCATTGACTCAGTTCTTCGCATCAGGTGGCCAGAGTATTGGAGTTTCAGCTTCAGCATCAGTCCTTCCAGTGACTATTCAGGGCTGATTTCCTTTAGGATGGACTGGTTGGATCTCCTTGCAGTCCAGGGGACTCTCAAAAGTCTTCTCCAACACCACAGTTCAAAAGCATCAATTCTTCACTGTTCAACTGAAACTATTATAACATCGTTAAGTCGGCTGTACTCCAATACAAAATAAAAAGTTTTTTAAAAAAAATAGATGGTTCCAGAAGTCTGCAGCCTTCCTTCCTGTGTCTCCAGAAGGGTGGGGGCAGTGGATATCTCAACTTACTCCCTTGTCTCCTAGAGCCCTGCCTGCCTGGCACAAAGCAGGCTCCATAAAGAAGCTTATAAAGAAAGAAGGAAGGAAAGCGATCAGGAGGGAGAGAAGAATTATCTCCACCAACTTGAAGAAACTGGAGGCCTGCTGGTCTTGACTGGCCAGCAGATTCCGTCTCTTGAAAGAAGCATGATCTTTTTGGCACAATTCTTTGTGGATAAGGACCTCCATAATCCTCTCTCTGGTGAACTTCAAGGCCTCATACATCTCCCTGAGACTTGGTTATTTTAGAAACTTGGAGAAAACATTAGTCTGAATGGATTGTGATTATAATCTGGTAAGCAATTAAGTATAAGAAAATCTACTTCATAGTTAAAATTCGGTGGAAAGGATTTTTTAAAGATCTCATCATGTTAACCTCCCTTTTTGTTAAAAACTGTGATTTGAGCAGTAAGAACTTGGCATGACTGAACTTTTAAGAAGCAGACCTATTGTAGAAAGAGGTGCTATATCATTGCTGAGGGATTTTGAGTACATATTCTACCTCTGGTTTCTTCTAATTATTCAGAACCATCGGGCTTCCCAGCTGGTGCTAGTGGTAGAGAACCTGCTTGCCAATGTCAGAGGTGCAGGCTTGAGCCCTGGGTTGGGAAGATCCCTTGGAGGGGGGCATGGTCGTCCACGCCAGTATTCATGTCTGGAGAATCCCATGGACAGAGGGAGCCTGGGGGGCTATAGTCCATGGGGTCACAAAGAGTTGGACACGACTAAAGTGACAGCATTCATGACCTGGCATCCAGAGCCATCTGGAGAACGGTTTCACGGAAGACACAACATGAAGAGTCAAAAGTTACGGTTGTCGTTAGCTCTTGGAATTGAGGACTTTTCAAAAATCCCATTAAATCCATGTGTTATTTGTATACTTCAGAGTACCTCCTGTTTACAAAGACAGCTCAGTGCATTTTTTATCAAACTTGGGCATTTATAAAGATAAATACAGCCCAGAATTTCATGGTTTCTAGGGCACACTCAAACACCACATTATAGTAAAATCTGATTTGAAGTCACCCTCAGTTTGAGATGAACTCTGTTCAGATAAATCAGCACAGAACAATAAAAACCAATGCAAAGCAGCATCTGGCTTTAGAGAGGGAAATTCATGAAAATTTATGGACGGAAATTGTACAACACAATTTGGACCTTTTGTTGGCATTGTAACAGTTCATTTTTGCAACCTAGTTCTAAGAAGTTTGCTTCTAGGTAATAAAATGTATATATAGGTAATTATAGTTAACCATATGAAATATAGTTATATAGATTTATAATTAATATAATCATAAATTAGAAATATATAATTATTTCTTTATAAGTTATATTTTATATTAACTATGCTTGTATGTAATATAAAATATATAAATATATAAGTACAAATATATTTGAATATAATTCTATGTAACTTACAAAAATGTTATATACAACATTTTACTATAGAAGCAGGTTACATAGAATTATATATAATACACATTTTGTGTTTACATAGGTGTATATATTTCTTAACAAATGTTAGCCTGACAGTGGGCATAGAAGTTATCAGTTTTTTCTTTAATTCTTGGAATAAAGCATGGCATCCAATTATCTGTCAAGTTTTCATGTTACTCCTCTGATTTTGATTGCCTAGTATTCTCTGTATCTTAGTCATTAAATGAAAGATATCATCAATTTTTCATTTGTGCTGAAGAAAAATGTAACCTTGCCATGTAAGAGGCAGGAAGGATTTTTATGAAATGCTTTTTATTTGAATAAGAAGAAATCAGTGCTTCTTTGGATAAATCAGCCAAACAGCTGCTCTTTAGTCTGGAGTGAAAAATGGATGTACTTAGGAACCTGTGCTGTTCTCCTGTGGAAACCTAGTGCGCCGTGATGCTTCTGAGCAACACCGTGTGACTGGTCGCACCGAGCCAGAGGCCCTGCCTGGATCGTGTCTTTTACTTGCGCTGTTTCCATGATTAGCATCAGACTCTTACCATCGAAAGGAGGACTGAGGGACCACCGAGCCCTCATCCCTCCGCATCATCCCTGGATTCCAGGCCTGAGATGAGCTGCTCAAAACGTGTGTTTCTCAGGAAGACAGATGCTCACAAGTGATGTATTTCACCCCAGTATCTGGACATTGTAGGAACCACCTCCCTTTGCCTTTGAATTAGTTCACTCTAATTTAATGGATAATTGTGGAACTGAAAAATCCAGGAAATTGGTAACCACTGTTATTATAGGTTTTTTGCTATTATATGCTCTCAGGAAAAGGAAAAATAAATACTGATTTCAGCTGTTCAACCCCAAATGTGTTTATCATGTTCAGTTGGCTGAAGCAGTTCTTACATGTTTGCTTGAAGATCTCAAACATTTCTGTTTTGGAACTAAAAAGGATTAAAAATATATAAAGTCCACGAATATTTTAAAATTGTTATAGATGAGAAGAGTGTTCAGAACATGTAAGCCTTCTAGATTCCTTTTTGATTTTCAACCTGTACGTATTTCAGTCAAAATAAAAACTTTAAAAAAAGTCTTAAAACTGGAATTATTTGAAGTATAACTTTAAGAGATATATTATTTTTATATTTGTTAACCTTAACAAATTTTTTCAGTTTTTATTGGAATATAGTTTGTTTGCAATGTCATGTTAGTTTCAGGTGTATAGCAAAGTGACTCAGTTATCCGTATACATACATCCACTCTTTTTAGGTTCTTTTCTCATACAGAGCATTACAGAGTATTGAGTTCCCTGTACTATACATTAGGTCCTTATTAGTTATCAGTTTTATATATAGTAGTGTGTATATTGTTAGATTCTTTCAATAACCCTCTAGCGATAGAAGTTCTGGGTTCAACACAACAGAAATGCAGGTGGGAGGCTGGCTGCCGACACAGCTGAACCCAGGAACCTGATCAGTGTCGTCAAGTCTGGCTCTCTGTCTCTCTCTTTCTCTCTCTCTCTTTGATCCTGCACAGTTGCACAGATTTTCTGTATGTAGTAAGTGTGGTTACCCATGATGTTTAGCAACCCTACCTATAAATATTTGCTGTTCAGTCGCTAAGTCGGGTCCAACTCTTTGTGGCCCCATGGAGTGCAGCACACTAGGCTTCCCTGTCCTTCTCTCTTTCCCCCTTAAATAGCTCTGCAGATACATCCTTGAAGGACCGAGACAGCCTCGTGTTGTCATGGTCCATTCCTGAACCAATCACAGTACCATCGGATTGGCTGAGGCTGCATCCTTCCGTAGAGCGTGCTGGTCCCCACCCTAACCACAGCTAGCATGTACCCCCAGAGCAGAGAAGGAAAACGAGAACCTGGGTAGGTAATAACAGGGGATGCCCCTGTGTCCAGTATTCCCGTTTACCTGATGCATAGAATCTGCTGCATTTGAACAGTCACTCAGGTAATAAGCACCGAGGCAGGGACTTCCTTGGTGGTCCAGTGCTTAAGATTCCACTGCGTGGGACACGAGTTCAGTCCTCGGTCAGGGAACTAAGATCCCCTGTGTGGCATGCCAAAAAGATGAATAAACAAAGTACAAAGACCACTGAAGCAAAATTATTTAAAGCATCAAACTTAAATGAATCCTTTTCAGTGTCAGTCCAGATGTATATACTTTGATTGGCCTTGAGAGCAAGGGTTACCAATTTTTTCTACCCAGTTTTCTGAGGAGGTGAACAATAAATCCAGTATGTGAACCATGAACTTCCAGATGTTCAAGCTGGATTTAGAAAAGGCAGAGGAACCAGAGATCAAATTGCCAACATCCATTGGATCATCGAAAAAGCAAGAGAGTTCCAGAAGAACATATACTTTTGCTTTATTGACTATGGCAAAGCCTTTAACTGTGTGGATCATAACAAACTGTGGAAAATTCTTAAAGAGTTGGGAATACCAGACCACCTGACCTATCTCCTGAGAAATCTGTATGCAGGTCAATAAGCAACAGTTAGAACTGGACATGGAACAATAGACTGGTTCCAAATCGGGAAAGGAGTACATCAAGGCTGTATATTGTCACCCTGCTTATTTAACTTATATGCAGAGTACATCAGGTGAAATGCCGGGCTGGATGAAGCACAAACTGGGAATCAAGATTGCTGGAAGAAATATCAATAACCTCAGATACCCAGATGACACCACCCTTATGGGGGAAAGCAAAGAGTAACTGAAGAGCCTCTTGATGAAAGTGAAAGAGGAGAGTGAAAAAGTTGGCTTAAAACTCAACATTCAGAAAACTAAGATCATGGCATCCAGTCCAATCACTTCATGGCAAATAGACAGGAAAACAATGGAAACAGTGACAGACTTTATTTTTGGGGGGGTGGGGCCTCCAAAATCACTGCAAATGGTGACTGCAGCCTTGAAATTAAGATGCTAGATCCTTGGAAGAAAAGTTGTGATCAACATAGACAGCATATTAAAAAGCAGAGACGTTACTTTACCAACAAAGGTCCATCTAGTCAAAGCTATAGTTTCTCCAGTAGTCATGTATGGATGTGAGAGTTAGACCATAAAGCTGAGCGCTGAAGAATTGATGCTTTTGAATTGTGGTCTTGGAGAATACTCTTGAAAGTCCCTTGGACTGCAAGGAGATCCAACCAGTCAATCCTAAATGAAATCAGTCCTGAATATTCTTTGGAACGATTGATACTGAAGCTGAAACTCCAATACTTTGGCCACCTGATGCAGAGAACCGACTCTTTGGAAAAGACCCTGTTGCTGGGAAAGATTGAAGGTGGGAGAAGAGGACGACAGAGGATGAGATGGTTGGATGTCTTCACTGATATGATGGACATGAGTTTGAGTAAACTCTAGGAGTTGTTGTTGGACAGGGAGGCCTGGCATGCTGCAGTCCATGGGGTTGCAAAGAGTCAGATGTGACTGAGCAACTGAGCTGAACTGAACAATAAATAGGGAAATATTCATCCATTTAGCAGATTTGTATTGGGTGTTCTCCCTGTGCTAGGTGCTGTCCTGGACACTTGAAGATACAGCACAGAACAAAATGAACAAAATCCATGTCTTTGTGAGTGTTACTTACTTGGTGTGCTCAGTTGCTTCAGTCCTGTCTGACTTTACGGCCCCACGTTCATGGGATTATCCCAGCAAGAATACTGGAGTGGGTTTCTATTTCCTCCTCCAGGGGACCTTCCTGATCCAGGGATCGAACCTGCATCTCCTGGACAGCCACATCGAACCTGTGGCTCCTGCATTGACAGGCGTATTTTTTTTTTTTTAAACCACTGGTGTCATCTGGAGAAGAGTGCACTGCTTTAGAAAATAATATGTGTACTGCCCAGAGTTAGATACTTCACTATTCCTGAGGGGTGAAGAGTACATAATAACATCTATACCATAGGACAGAGATGTGATTCTTGTTACTACTGCTACTGCTGCTGCTCAGTCACTTCAGTCGTGTCCGACTCTGTGTGACCCCCATAGACGGAAGCCCACCAGGCTCCCCCGTCCCTGGGATTCTCCAGGCAAGAACACAGGAGTGGGCTGCCATTTCCTTCTCCAATGTGTGAAAGTGAAAAGTGAAAGTAAAGTCGCTCAGTCGTGTCTGACCCTTAGCGACCCCACGGACTGCAGCCTACCAGGCTCCTCCATCCATGGGATTTTCTAGGCAAGAGGACTGGAGTGGCTTGCCATTGCCTTCTCTGACTCTTGTTACACAGACACATATTAATTCAGGACAAAAGTCTTTGTGGTTGTGGCTTTTTCAATCCAGCCCTTTCCATGAGGAGCTGAGTACGCTGGTCTTACATTGAAGTGGTTCCTCTCCTCTCTCCTTAAATGACTGAATCATGCCCGAAGGAACTTAGGGGACGTCTCTTCTACCTCCTTGTGTCTTGAACAAGAATTAACTGTAACTATCTCAAAGGACCCACTATACTGTTTATTCTGAATATGCGGTTCCCAGGCACCCTACAGATGGTTTGTAATGTATGTACTATCTAATTTACTCCTCACCACAGCCGGACAAGCTAGGTACCACTGTTACCCCATTTCACAGATGAAGAAGGTGAGGCTTATGCTCTGTGTGTCAAGACTCAAACTGAGAAATCTTTAAATTTCTCCCATTGTCTCTTAAGAATGCCCCTTTTCTTCCCTGCCTTACTGATTCAAAGGCCTAGAGTCCAGTGTCGAAAGGCAGTGTAGAAATGAGGTCAACCTCATTTTCAAACTCCTTACATTGATGAAAAGGGACAGATGTATTAATCTAAAGAGTTCTTGGGGAAGGTATGGAAAGAAAAACCGTCAGGCCAAACTAGAGAAAAGGAAATAACTAACCAGCAAGGAGATCCTGCGTGGCTCCAGCCTGAGCTGGGGAGGTGTGAGCTGGTGGGGTCAAGTCTCTTACTCAAGAAACTGAATACAGATGCAGGAATTCGAGGTCGCGTCATCCTCAGAGACTGACAGCCAATATCGAGACTGCCTAGGAGTGCAGCACTCGGCCAATTTCATTTTACTTACAGCCTCGTAAGCCGGGATTGGTAACTCTCTGAGGTGTCTTTTAGTGGAAGAAGCGAATCAGGGATGACTGCCTTAAGTATCTTTCAGGGTAAATGGCTTTTAGACCCTGGAGTTCCATGTCTTGTAACACATCACATATCAGGCCCTGCTCTTTACTGGCATTTCAGAGACGGATGGACACCCCTGGGTTGCAGCTGCCCTAGCACCTTGGTGAGGTACTAGTTTTCATATCTAGCATTTATTGCTTTCAGTGTTCAAAAATAAATCACCTCTTTAAAAGGTCAGTGTGGTTTCTACTAACTGTGTGAGCCGTGAAAATAACAGTCTGGGGCAAGCTTATTTATTATTCTTCAAATGAGATAAGTAGTATTGCCTCATGGCAAAGATCTGGGAAATGAGAATGCTAAAGAAGATGGCTTATAACCTCACCACCAGAATCCCTTTTAAGATCGTGTTATGCTTTTTCTTCAGGAGGTTGATGCTGTTTGTTTTTGCGTGTTGTTTTGCTGTTTGTTTTCTCTTTGTTCTTCAAAGCACAGTGTTTATGAGGAAGGCTGTTTAGGACTCTGCAGTAAATCTAGAAGAAATGCGTTTGTTAGAAGAGGCAAGTCACAAATTCTTGTCGCATATTGAAAATTGTACTTGTGGTATACTCATTGTACATCATTCTTGTCGCATTCTGAAAATGGCATGTACTTATAGCATTTTGAAAACAGCTAATATGAAGCTGGAGTTGCCTCCTTGCTGGAGGGTGATTATAGCCTGTGTGTGTAGCCCAGTTCATCCTGTAGTGGAACTCATGAGTGGTGCGCATTTTACTGTTTTTCCTCAGGTGCACTGAATTGTCCTTGTTGAATTGCATTGGATTGTCCAGCAGAAAATCTTTCCTGGAGTTGGAAAATCCAAGGGGTCTGAATGTACCAGAATCAGATTCGTAGAGACAAGAAGGCATCCTGAGATGCCTCGCATATTGCAGTGAAACATTGCAAGAGAGCGAGCTGATTTGCAACTGAAAATAGATATAATATGTTACTCCCGTGTGAAAGTTGCTCAGTCGTGTCCGACTCTTTGCGGCCCCATGGACTATATAGTCCATGGAATTCTCTAGGCCAAAATACTGGAATGGGTAGTCTTTCCCTTTACCAGGGGATCTTTCCAACCCAGGGATCAAACCCAGGTCTCTCGCATTTCAGGCAGATTCTTTACCAGCTGAGCCACAAGGGAAGCCCAAGAACACTGGAGTGCATAGTCTATCCTTTCTCCAGCAGATCTTCCCGACTCAGGAATCAAACTGGGGTCTCCTGCACTGCAGGCAGACTCTTTACCAAATGAGCTGTCGGGGAATCCTCATCTTCCTCTGTTTAGTCACTGTTGTCTGCAACTCAAACATCCATTCACTCAGCAGATGCTTCTCAAGGAGCAGTATGTATCAGCCACTGTGCTTGGTGTTGCCTCTGTGAAGGCCAGTGAGACGGATATGGCTTCTGGCCTCTTGGGGCTTATAGTTCACTGGAATTAGCCTGATATATGGACCTTGAGATCCTGTTGGCCACAGGTCATCCTCACAGCACACGGGTAGGGGAGAGGTGACTGGTGCCCCGTGAATGACCATCAAAAACATTTTGTCTTGCACGTCACATCTGTGTTCACTGTGATTGACATGCTTCCTTTTGCTCTCAACAGATTTCTTTTTATGTGTCCTTACTTTCTATGTGTTTGGTTTTGGCTATGCCGGGCCTTTGTTTCTGAGCAGGCTTTTCTCCATCTGCAGTGAGCGGGGCTGCTCTCTAGTTGCGATGCATGAGTGTCTCATTGTAGTGACTTCTCTTGTTGTGGAACAAAGGCTCTAGGGCACCTGGCCTCAGTTGTTCTGGCTCCTGGGCTCTAGAGCACAGGCTCAGTAGTTGTCCCGTGGGTGGCATGTGGGATCTTCCCAGATCAGGGATTGATGCTCTCAGCAGATTTCAGTGCTATGTCATGGATATGATTTGTAAAAATGGGCATGATTTTTTTAAAAATGATTTACTGAAGTTCATCTAGGAGTTTTATAGTATCTGGTCATATGTTTAGGTCTTTATTCCATTTTGAGCTTATTTTTGTATATGATGTTGGAGAATGTTCTAACTGCATTCTTTTACATAGCTGACCAGCACTCCTTATGGAAGAGACTGTCTTTTCTTCACTGTATATTCTTGCCTACTTTGTCCTAGATTAATTGACCATAAATGCTTGGGATTATTTCTATCCTATTTCATTGATCTCTGTGTCTGTTTCTGTTGCCAGTGCCACACTATTTTGATTAGTATAGCTTTGTAGTATAGTCTGAAGTCCAAGCATCCAATTCTTGTTCTTAAGATTGTTTTGGCTACTTGGAATCTTTTGTGTTTTCATGAAAATGTAATTTTTTTAATTGTTTTAGTTCTGTGAAAAATGTCGTTAGTACTATGATAGGGATTGCATTGAATCTGTATATTCCCTTGCGTAGTGTGATAATTTGACAATATTGACTCTTTTAGTCAAAGAACATGGTATATCTTTTCATCTGTTTGTGTCACCTCCAATTTCTTTCAGCAGCATCTTAGAGTTTTCAGAGTACAGGTCTTTTGCATCCTTCGGTAGGTTTATTCCAATGTATTTTATTCTTTCTGATGTGATGGTAAATGGGTTTATTTCCTTAATTTCTCTTTCTGATATTCTGTTGCTAGTGTATGGAAGTGTGACAGATTTTGGTATATTCATTTTTTATCATGCAACTTTACTGAATTCATTGATGAGCTCTAGTAGTTTTCCAGGAGCATTTTTGGGATTTTTCTACATGTAGCATCATGTCATTTGCAAACAGTGATACTTTTGCTTCTTCTTTTCTTCTTTTTTGTATATGGGGTCACAAACAGATGCCTCTATGGGGCATGTAGGTAGCAGAAATAAGTCAGGGTGGCATATTTAAATACACAGGGATATTCTTTTCTCAAAGAGTTATACCCTTTAAAATATGTGCAACTCTCTTGGTCTGCATGTTATTTCCTGCTTTGACAGAGACATGAATTCAGAGAAATAGCTGTCTGCTAATCAGAAGCACCACAGGGCAAATGTGATGATAAATCACAGCAGGCACTTGGTGACTGGATCGGGGAGATGATCTGGAATGCTGAGGTCAGTGTTGAACTGAAAATTGGGTACCCCATCTAAAAGGAACGCCTTCTAGTGCCACCTTATTATGAAGAGAAGCCTGAGAACTAGATTTTTAATTGGGGAAACCTCCTGATACTTAAATATCGACTCAGTCTTTCTGTACTTTTCAAACCAAATGCACAGGGTGATTTCAGCCTTTTCTATCAGTTGGTAACTTCTTGAATGAAATGTAACTTCTGAGAGATGTTCTCTGTAGTCCCAGACATCCTACAGTGTTTGGGAAGGTGATTTTGGTTAATTTAAAAAAAAATGAAAAAGGAAAATCACATCATGAAATGATGGGCTTACCAAATCCAGTTCACTGGAAATCCACTTGCCAATGGCAAATAGGTGGGCTTTCCCTTAAATGTAGTATGAGCAAAGACCACTGAGATGGATTGGCAGAAGAAGCCCATGTGAGCCCAGCCACGTGTTTGTGAGTTCATGTGAGCACACGTGTGAACCTCTTATGACCCTTTACCAAGTTGAGAAAGCAACTCTGTAATGTGTTTTAAAATGGAAAGCTAACCCAGTGTTTAGGAAATCCTTGGCATTCATGGTACTTTACATTGAAATTTAAAATAGTCAAGGCATTATCCTTTTGGAAAACCATGTTCTCAAACCAGGAGATAACCTTATACCCTTTGATCAGGGTCATACCATTGCACCATCCCAGGGGGCCACTGTTAACATTCATCACTCAAACTTTATTTATCGAGATCCTGGTGGCTCAGATGACAAAGAATCTGCCTGCAGTGCAGAGACCTGGGTTTGATTCCTGGGTTGGGAAGATCCCCTGGAGAAGGGAATGGCAACCCACTCCAGTGTTCTTGCCTGGATAATTCCATGTACGGAGTAGCCTGGTGGGCTATAGTCTATGAGGTCGCAAAGAGTTGGACACAACTGAGCTACGAACACTTATTATGTGCCAAACACTTTTGAAGGTTTTGAGCACAGAGGCCTCATTTCTGCCTTTATGAAACTTACATTGCTGTTTTGGCAGGTTGTGTGAGGATTTCTTAGCCTCCTAACACGGCTCCTTCACATCACTACTCAGCCAGAACCCTGCTCATCCTCTGCTGTGTTCTTCCAAGCACTTACACACCGTGTTTAAACTATTAACATGTTAGTAAGTAATTGATGCTTTTGAACTGTGGTGCTGGAGAAGACTCTCGAGAGTCCCTTGTACTGCAAGGAGATCCAACCAGTCCATTCTAAAGGAGATTAATCCTGGGTGTTCATTGGAAGGACTGATGCTAAAGCTGAAACTCCAATACTTTGGCCACCTCATGCGACGAGTTGACTCACTGGAAAAGACTCTGATGCTGGGAAAGGTTGGGGGCGGGAGGAGAAGGGGACGACTGAGAATGAGATGGCTGGATGGCATCACCGACTCTGTGGACATGAGTTTGAGTGAACTCCGGGAGTTGGTGATGCTCAGGGAGGCCTGGCGTGCTGTGATTCGTGGGGTCGCGGAGAGTCGGACACGACTGAGCGACTGAACTGAACTGAACTGAAGTATGGGCTAAGATGGTGGTGGGAGACCCTCAAGCTCCTTCCTTTGGGATGATTATTTCTTATGGAAAATTGCTCTGATACAGGTCTTTAAGTCAAGTATACCTTTTAACCACATGACTTTGGGTGCTTACTAAGCATGCTCCTAAGTTCTTAAACCAGCGATGCTTTTAAGATTGCAGGTGCCTGTGACGTGGATGTGACTAATGTTGGCAACGACCAAGAAGTGGACGTTGGAGAGGCAGCTCTCATGATTTCAGTGGGTGGTTATCACAGGAGAGTGAGTGATATGTTAGCAAATGTGGAAAGAACTTTGACCCAAGGCTAATCTGAGTCTGAGATTGGACTTTCAAGGACACAACAGCCATCCAGGCGGCCTGGCTGCGTGCGCTTGCCTTCCTTCCATCATCATAGTCCTCATCTTCTAGGTGAGAATAAGAGCTGCTGTGTTCCTTCTCAAGCCTCCTCCTCTGAACACATGGTATACTAGGTGAGAAGACTACTCTGTACATTACAAATCATGTGAAAGTGTAGGGTTATTGCTTTGGTTGCTGTTCCTGTTATGAAACCCAGCTTCTCTGAGTGATTTGAATTAGCTGAGTGTGGCTCAGTGGTGAAGAATCTGCCTGCCAATGCAGAATAAGTGAGGTTTGATCCCTGGGTTGGGAAGGTCCCCTGGAGGAGGAAATGGCAACCCACTCCAGTATTCTTACCTGAAAAGTCCCGTGACAGAGGAGCCAGGCAGGCTACAGTCTGTAGGGTCACAAAGAGTCGGACATGACTGAGTGACTGCATGTCTGAGCAGGTGATAGAAGATTCTGGCTATAGAGCCAGACTGTCTGGGTCTGATTCTGAACTGTACTGCTTCCTTGCTAGCTATGTGACCTTGGGCAAGTTTCTTACCTTCTCTGATCATCGGTGGCTTCTCCTTGAGATGGGGCTGTACTGGCACCCGTCTCAGTGAACTGCTGTGAAGGTACCGAGATAACATGGGCAAAGTGCTTGTAACAGTGCCCAGCCCATCATAAATGTGCCGTGAATAGCAGCTATTGATGTTGCCGGGGTTCTTTGGTTATCCAGGGTGTGCACTGCTTTGTCATTCTTTTCCTCCTCTTCTATCATTCTGGCATTTCCAGGTCTTCAAGTTTGCTGCCCTCTTAGCAGTCCTGTGTTTCTGTGGCCTGAGGACCTATCTGAAAGCTGCATGGCAATCGTGGTGGTGAGGATGTTTTCTCCTCTGTCACCTCAGATATTGATTAATTTATCATTCCACAGATAGCACTTATTATATAAACTTTTATTGTACATTTAGTGAACTGTTGTAAAAGTCCTTTAAGAAATGTATTGTCATAACCCTCCATCATAACTTCCTTCGAATACAAACTACCGAGTGTCTAGCCCACTGAGAATTAACTTAAAATGCTTATATGACTTGGATTGGCTTTAAAAACCATGTGTGATCGAGACTTTTTGTTGCTGTTGTTTAGTCGCTAAATTGTGTCCAACTCTTTTGCGACCCCATGGGCTGTAGCCTGCCAGGCTCCCTGCCATCCATGGGATTTCCCAGGTGAGAATACTGGACTGGGTTGCCATTCCCTTCTCTGGAGGATCTTCCTGACCTGAGGATCAAATCTGAGTCTTCTGCATCAGCAGATGGATTCTTTATCACTCAGTCACGAGGAAAGTCCCTGACTGAGACTTAAGGCTATGTAACAATCCTCCCAGATTCTAGGAGTGAATTCAAGTCTGCTAATACTGTTAAGGAAAGCAAGAGGCATACGTATTCTCGTCCATGGGGTGATATGTCCAAGCGGACGAGATGGTGTAATTTCCACCTTGGTACATGAAGAGACAGAAGGAGAGATACAGGGAAGAGACAGGAGATGCAGGGTTTCCATCCCAGACTTTTCCTTGGCTCTGCTCTGTCACTCACAGGCTAGGCGCTTGTGACCTCGTGTGGGTGATCTAATGTATAAGGGTCTTATGGGCTTCCCTGGTGGCTCAGCAGTGAAGAATTTGCCTGTAATTTCAGGAGACCTAGATTCCATCCCTGGGTTGGGAAGATCCTCTGGAGAAGGGAATCACTACCCATGCCAGTATTCTTGCCTGGAGAATCCCATGGACAGAGGAGCCTGGCGGGCTACAGTCCCTGGAGTCACAAAGAGTCGGACATGACCGAGCGACTCACACTTTCACTTTTTCAATAGGAGGATATTTTCTCCATTTGGAGGAACAAAGAAATACAAATCTAAATCCCGATCATGCCTGTTAGAAGTATGCTTGTCACAGTTTAAAGCCACTGAGAGGGGGGTTTAATTTACTTTCCTAGCATCCTGGTCTAAGAAGCTGGTTTTAAATGAATGTAGAACATAGTGTTCCTTTGCCCTGGGTATTTAAAAATAGACCAAGAATTCCTCCTAGGGCATCTTTCAGATACACTTTAGCAGACCGATGATGGCTGTTCCCAGGACGGATTTAAATCTGAAACGAAATGAAAATTTAACAAGGTGAGTTTGTTCGGGTTAAAAGCGTCTACCCCTTTCAGCTCATCCAAGATGATTCCTGGTTGGACAGTTTCCCAAGACAGGCTGGGCTATTTCCCCAGAAGCTATAATGGTCAGTAAAACATTCCGGAGTTCAGGTCTCTGTTACTTTTTTTCCTGGCAAAAGACCAGGAATGCGAATTTGCCTACCCAATATGACCTCACATATTTTTACACTAGGATGCTTCTGGGCTGAAGTTGAAAGTTTTTGTGTGTGTGTTTTGTTATTGTTTTTTTTCCTTCCCCTTTTGAATATTTTAGAAACCCAGCGGTTTGCTGCTCTCTGCTGCCCCCTGTTGATTTTGGAAGAGAACAGCTGGTTTTCCACTAAGCGTGGTTCTTAAAATAACCCTTGCCAAGAGCTTTGTGTGAGGTTGAACTGTTGGGTTTCTGGTTTCAGGTGAGGGCGACTGATCTGTGAAACTGACTTTTAAGTGAAAGCTGAGCTACATGTGGAAGCAGAAACCTAGAAACAGCAGGGGTTCCTGAGTTCAAGGACAAGAAGGAAGTGGACGACTGTGAGAGCCCCGCTCCAGCTGGCACCATCTAGCTGCTTGCTTTTAGGACCTTTGCTGCTTTTAGGGTCCTGATCCTTGGCTCCTAATAGTTGAGCCCTGGAATTAGGTTCAGCTAAACAGATACCTTCAGGACCCCATTGTGTGTCAGGTCCCGCCCTGGCTGCTGGGGGAGAGTCCAGGAAGGCAAGTACAGCCACATTTTGAGTTCTGGAGTCAGAACACGCCTTGGAATATGCGCTTCATCTCTTCCAGTTGTGACTTGAATGAGTTACTTAAACCCTCTAAGCTTTAGTCCCTGTATCTGTGAAATGGATTTTAGAGTAGGTGATGCGTGGGTGATTGTGAGAAACAGTGAGAGAGTTACAATGGTATTTATCATTTGTTGTTCATGTACTAATGTACATGAACATTAAAAAAATTTTTTTTTAATTGGAGTGTAGTTGATTTGGGGTTTCCTTGGCAGCTCAGATGGTAAAGAATCTACCTACAATGCAGGAGGCCCGAATTCCGTCCCTGGATTGGGAAGATCCCCCAGAGAAGGGAATGGCTGTCCACTCCAGTATTCTTGCCTGGAAAGTTCCGTGGACAGAGGAGCCTGGTGGGCTACAGTCCACGGGGTCCCAAAAAGTCAGACGTGACTGAGCTTGTAGGCACACACAGTTGATATATGATGTCATGTTAGTTTCTGCGGTACAGCAAAGTGATTGAGTTATATGTATACATATATTCTTTTTTTTTTTTAGTTTCTTTTTACATATAGGTCATCACAGAGTATTGAGTAAAGTTTCCTGTGCTATGCAGTAGGTCCTTATTAGTTATCTATTGCATATATTAATGTAGTAGTGTGTATTCAATCCAAATCTCATGTCAGGGCATTTTTAAGCACTGTCCTCTGCTTAACTTTTGAATCCTTACAAAATTCCTATGAACTATGTCAGATGATCATCCCCACTTTATAAATGAGAAAGTAGAAATTTCAAAAGATGAAGGAATATGTACAAGGGTAAGCAAGCAAGCATAGTATCTGCTAATAGATTTGTTGTTTTTCTTTGGGCTGTAAACAGCAGAAAATCCACTAAAAGAGGCTTGTCTTATACAGGAATTGTTATTGCACTTAATGATTCCTGAAGGTAAACAGCTTCACAGTTGCTTACATGAACAGTGCAGTTATTTCACCAAGCATCCTGGGTGCTTCATATCTTTTCATCTTCCCATCCTCAGCTTATAAGCTCTCAGGATCTCATCCTCATAGTGCAAGATGGCTGCCACAGCTCCAGGCATCCTCTTGGAGCACACAGAGGGTGATCACTCAGATAGTGCTGGGAGGAAGAACACTCTGGGGGAACGGCTGCTTTACTGGCAACCAGCAGGGTCTACCCCATTCATCTAGATTCACCAAGGCTTATTCAAGATCAGGTACTTTGCCCAAGAGCCCACAACTCACGGATGATGTACGAAGCGCTGAGCTCAGAGCCTGGCACTTAGCAGTTCCTCTCTGAAGATTCCCTAGTGTTTCTGGCATTCTGTTCACCCAGTTGCTCTTCTGGATGGAGAGGCAGACACATCAGAAAGTAATTTATGATCTGCAGAATGTGCTGTACCATCTATAGCCACAGACATGTATACATTCAGAGGTTTGATCAGGTTTAAAACACTGGCCCATAGTGGGGCTATTGAGATTCGATTTTTCTCTCAAACCAGGTGTTTTTTCCTACTTTCTGGCCCCCTCTTTGATCTGGATCCCGAAATTCCTAAGAATCCTTCCTTTTCCATCCATTTCCTTCCCTCTGTAACCCCAGTGTAAGCAGAAGAATTGACTCATTGGAAACCCGTGACTTCATTTGGAGGCTGAGTCAAGAGGAAGTTCCCCAAAGGAGCTTGGGGCGTTTTCCTTTTGACTTCACTCTTCAAAAATGATGTTGTGGAACTTCCCTGGTGGTCCAGTGGCTAAAACTCTGTGCTCTCTATGCCTGGATTCGATCCCTGGTCAGGGAGCTAGATCCTGCATGCCGCAACTAAGACCCGGTGCAGTCAAATTTAAATAAGTAAATAATTTTTAAAAATGATGTCTCATGTTAGAAAATGAGTAGAAAGTTCACTGGACTATATTGCTTAAGATGTCCTAGCTCTGATGCCCTCTCATCTTGGACAAGTTAATTAATCCCCTCAGTCTCAGTTTTTTATCTGTAAATGGGCTAATAATGACAACCTCCCTACCCCCAACTCTTGAGGATGTTCTGAGGAGTGACTAAGATAATATTTAAATACATTTGAATGGTGACCAGAGGATTACCATGTTCAATAACCCGCCCCCACTGTTCTAATTTCTGAGTCTCTTCACCTTCAAAGGGCAAAGGCCTTTTCTAGAATAAACTGTTGACCCACTGACAAAGGGAGCCTGTTTTTCATTGCTTTTTTTTTTTTTTATTCATCTGGGTTACTTAGTTGGGAGCTAAGGTCAGACACTGCAGGCTGTTGCAGGGGGCCCTACACAGGGAAGCATCAGCTGTCTTTTGCATACCTTTTGTTGGACAGACACCTGGGGATTCCACAGATAGGAGTCTGAGACACTGACCAATTCACTCTGATCTTGAACTGTTTATTCGACTTGAAGTGGCACATGGCCAGATAAGTACTCTGAGATGGTTATCTCAGTTTCTTCTGTTTCTTATGAGTCCAAAAAAAAAGTTGATAGTGATCAGAATTCATTTGTAGAAGTGGTTTCCTTTTCCCGATCAACTTGTCAGAGCTCACGTCTCTCCCCGGCTTGCTTGTTTCATTCATTCACCCGTTCAGATATGTTACAGGCACAGGGCTAGGAGCTCAGTGAAAATGACAAATGCTTCATCGTGGAGCTTGTTGTCACCTGCCATTCATATTCTTCCCCTCTCATCTTCCTACCCAGAGCCCTTCTTACTGGGAGACCTGCCCGTTTAGTTCATATGAGTCTCTTGGTCAGAAATCTAACTGTCAAAATTCAAATCCTATAAATGTGTCTGTTATTATTAGGTAAGAATCAGCGTTTTCTACAAAGATGCTTGCCTTTTGAAAGCACTGTTTGAAGGCAAAGAGACTCAGAAATGATGACATTAGGGAGGGTTATTGATCATGGTAAATTTCTGAGATGGGCATGGCAACCTGTTCCAATGTTCTTGTCTGGAGAATCTCCATGAACAGAGGAGCCTAGAGGGCTACATTCCAAAGGGCCTCAGAAAGTCGTACATGGCTGAAGTGACTTAGCACAAATTTCTGGGCACCATGCAAAAGTACTTAGCTATTATTTCTGTCACTCCTCAGAACACCTTCAAGCGATGGCAGGTGGGGGGGGGGCAGGGTGTTATTATTAGTCCCATTTACAGATAGAAAAATGGAGGCCAAGGGGTTTATTATCTTGTCTAAGGTAGGAAGATACCGAGTGGCTCTCACTGGGTTTTATGATGCGCTTGGTTTGTTCCCTCTGGCAGCCTGAAGATGGGCAGCCTGAGCAGTGAAGTGAGTGTGTGTGTGTGTATGTGTGTCTCGGCAGTGAGGGGGGATGTGGATACAGTAGATCTCAAATACCACCTTCCCCAAAGGGTGATGTCTTGTCCACAACATTCATTCTCCCTGAACTTCCATCTCATCTTTGTACAAGATGCTGATTCTTAACCTAATACTAATACACACAGTTATAGGGTTTGAAATTTGAGATCGAAAGGTTAGAAGTGAGCCTTGGTATGCCATTTGCCATGCATGAGTGTCTTCGGCCCCATTCAGCCTGCACTTCAGACTCTTCCTACAGGGGCTCTGCTGCCTAGACTTACTCTCAGGTCAGTTCAGTTGCTCAGTCATGTCTGACTCTTTGCGACCCCATGGACTGCAGCACACCAGGCCTCCCTGTCCATCACCAACCCCTGGAGCTCACTCAAACTCATGTCCATTGAGTCAGTGATGCCGTCCAGCCATCTCATTCTCTGTTGTCCCCTTCTCCTCCCGCCCCCAACCTTTCCCAGTATCAGGGTCTTTTCCAGTGAGTCTGTTCTTCACATCAGGTGGCCAAAGTATTAGAGTTTCAGCTTCAGCATCAGTCTTTCTAATGAATATTCAGGACTGATTTCCTTTAGGATGGACTGTTTGGATCTCCTTGTAATCCAAGGGACTCTCAGGAGTCTTCTCCAACACCACAGTTCAAAAGCATCAATTCCTCAGTGTTCAGCTTTCTTAATAGTCCAACTCTCACATCCATACATGACCACTGGAAAAACCATAGCCATGCTGTCTAGGTTGGTCATAACTTTTCTTCTGAGGAGTAAGCGTCTTTTAATTTCATAGCTGCAGTCACCATCTAGACAGCATATTAAGAAACAGAGACATTACTTTGCCAGCAAAGGTCCATCTAGTCAAGGCTACAGTTTTCTCAGTGGTCATGTATGGCTGTGAGTGTTGGACTATAAAGAAAGCTGAGCACAGAAGAATTGATGCATTGGAGGGACTGATGTTGAAGCTGAAACTCCAATACTTTGGCCACCTGATGTAGAGATCTGACTCATTTGAAAAGACCCTGATGCTGGGAAAGATAGAGGGCAGGAGGAGAAGGGGACGACAGAGGATGAGCTGGTTGGATGGCATCACCGACTCAATGGACATGGGTTTGGTGGACTCTGGGAGTTGGTGATGGACAGGGAAGCCTGGTGTTCTGTGGTTCATGGGGTCGCAAGGAGTCAGACACGACTGAGCAACTGAACTGAACTGAGTCACCATCTGCAGTGATTTTGAAGCCCCCCAAAATAAAGTCTGGCACTGTTTCCACTGTTTCCCCATCTATCTGCCATGAACCGTATTGAGTGTTAAATCAACTTGAGGAATTAGAGGTGAACGTCCCTTTTCCTGTCCCACCTGATACTGCTTGCAGCAAGAGTCATCGAGCCCTGAATGTTCTTTGGATTTCTGCTTAAATGTAAACCAAGAGTGAGCATAGAATCTTTAGTAGACCTGGGACAGAGCACTCATCACTTGGCTGAGTGTAAGATGAACTCTTCATGAAACTTGAACACACATCAGGGAGATCACCTACTAGTTCCCCGCGAAAGATGGCATTTTGAAGAGCAGCATCTTTTTGTGTCGGACCTAAATACGTGTCTAAATCCATTCCATCACTTAGCACAAAGAAATGTTCTGCAGATATTTATTCAGCTAAATTGAATTATGCTCAGTTCAGGCCCTCTTCCCCAAAGCACTGTTCTGCTGAATGTAACACAGAAGAGATGGGTCATCATTCTGGCTTAGCGACTTTCCGTGTTCAAGTCTTTGTGACGTTCATGGAAAGACCAGGAGCACACGAATCTGGGAACTGAGTCACAAAGCTGCGGCAGAGAAACTTGCAGGAGGAGCCCTCCTGGCGCCAGGCAGGTCCACACTCATGTGGAGAGAAACGTCCAGACGTGCGAAATGCCCCACGAGCAAGGAGGCAAATGTGACAGAAATCCAATTTCTGTCACCAAATTTAGATTACGAGATGAAAGGCTAGATTTATGAGGATGGATTGACTCTCCCTAGGCATTATGACTTTGGAACTGCTGCCAGGTGAAAAGTGGCACATTTTTTAGAGGAATTTAGTTCCACGGGAAGGCTTTTCCTTAGGTAGGAATGAAAACATCCACCAATCCATATTGTTCTACATAAGAATACACATGCACAGGCAAACTGTTAATTAACTAAAATGTGCTGACTTAACAGCCATATTTGTATAGATAGATATCAGTTCAGTTCAGTCACTCAGTCTTGTCCGACTCCTTGCCACCCAACGGACGGCAGCACACCAGGCTTCCCTGTCCATCACTAACTCCCAGCGCTTGCTCAAACTCATGTCCATTGAGTTGGTGATGCCACAGATAGATACAGGTATGATGAAAGAAGTTCCACAATGAGCAGTGATTCCAGCATCCACGGATAATCATTGCTAACGTTTTCTAGCCCCTTTTCTTTACATGTCCACTGTTGTTGAGTCACTCAGTGATGTCCGAATCTTCGTGACCCCATGGACTCTAGCCCACCAGGCTCCTCTGTTCATGGGATTCTCCAGGCAAGAATACTAGAGTGGGTTGCCATTTCCTCCCCCAAAGGATCTTCCTATCCCAGGGATCGAACCCGTGTCTCCATGTCTTCTGCATTGCAGGAGGATTCTTTCCCACTGAGCCACTGGGGAAGCCCCTTATGTGTCCACTGTTGTCGTTGAGTGGCTCAGTCGTGTCTAACTCTTTGTGACCCCGTGGACTGCAGCGTGTCAGGCTCCTCTGTCCTTCACTATCTCCTGGAGTCTGCTCAAACTCATGTCCATTGCGTCAGTGATGCCATCCAAACGTCTCATCCTCCATCATCTCCTTCTCCTGCTCTCAGTCTTTCCTAGCATCAGGGTTTTTCCAATGAGTTGGTTCTCACGCCAGAGTATTGGAGCTTCAGCATCAGTCCTTCCAGTGAATATTCAGGGTTGATTTCCTTTAGGATTGACTGGTTTGATCTCCCTGCTGTCTAGGGGACTCTTAACCGTCTTCTCCAGCACAATTCGGAAGCATCAATACGTGTCCATACATATTTGCTAACGTGGGATCACTGTAAGTTGCTTTGTCTTTACTTAAGATACTACAAGCATTTCTTCATGCTCTTAAATGTCCTTCTAAGATAGAACTTTTGATATTATGAATTATGTCTTATTTTCTACTCTTTTAGGCTGCGCATTGCTGCAAGCAGGATCTTAGTTCCCCGGCCAGAGGTCAAACCTGTGCCCCCTGCACTGGGAGCACAGAGTCTTAACCACTGGATGCCAGGGAAGTCCCAAGATGTAACATTTTAATGAGCTATGTAGTGTTGCACTGTATGATTGGAGAGTAATCAGGTAAACCCCTTTGCTGGATATTTCATTTGCTTCCTGTATGAAAGTGTGTGCCTGAGTCTTTAACTCTTATTCTACCTCAATTCTAGCTTCACAATTTCTGGACCAACCACAACTAACCTTTTTCCAGGTGAATTTCAGTAAAAAAGGGATTCACATTTTTCTTAATTCAATCTCACATTCTTCCTTAATTCAAGGAAGCAAGGGCTTCCTTGGTGGCTCAGATGGTAGAGAATCTGCCTGCAGTACAGGAGACCAGAGTTCAATCCCTAGTTTGGGAAGATCCCCTGGAAAACAGAATGGCTACCGACTCCAGTATTCTTGCCTGGAGAATTCCATAGACAGAGGCGCCTGGCGGGCTACCACCCATGGGTCACAGAGAGCTGGGCAGGGCTGAGTGACTGACACTTTCACTTTTTCATCTGTAATGAGGGGTGTGGAACCTAATCCTTTGATTAATTCTCTCAGAAAATCCGCCTCCTAGTTAATGCTTTTTGTTTCTGTTTTCCCATTTTCATCCTGGTTGCATCAGATGGGGCATGTCTGTTTTTCTTAGGAACATTTCTGAAGCTACCAAGCAATATGGAACATGTGGTCAATAAGGGTATTTTTCACAGATGCCTTTTTGTCATACAAATGGGATTAGCCCAACAAGTGTGATTCATCTTGTGCTCTGATGTGGTTTCGCAATCTTCATTTGTCTGTTATTAGGAGAAAGTCTCTGGATGAGTCTTTCCAGTGATTTATAAACATACAGATTAGTCATCCACATTCCCAGCCACCATCCAGCCATCCCATACATCCATCTGTCCAAATATCCATCCACTCAGCATTGACTGAGTACCTACTCTGCGCTGGGCTGTGAGTTACACACTGGGACAAAGACATGAACTAGGGTGAATTCTTTTGCTTACAGCACTCACATTTAAATGCTGGATTCTTTTTGCTGAAGGTCAAGGCTCTTTGAAATTATTTGTGAACTATGAGTACCTGCTCAGTCACTCTGTTGTGTCTGATTCTTTGTGACCCCATGGACTGTAGCCCGCCAGGCACCTCTGTCCCTGGGACTTCCCAGGCAAGAATACTGGAGTGGGTTGCCATTTCCTACTCCGGGGATCTTCCTGACCCGGCAATCGAATCCACGTCTCTGCACTCTCCTGCAGAGACAGGTGGATTCTTGACCACTGTGCCACCTGAGAAGCCCCTGTGAACTATATTGTTCTTGTTGTTCAGTCGTGTCTGAGCCTTTGAAACCCCATGGACTTCAGCAGGCCAGGCTTCCCTGTCCTTCACTATGTCCTGGAGTTGCTCAAATTCATATCTGTTGAGTCGGTGATGCCATCCAACCATCTCATCCTCTGTCGCCCCCTTCTCCTCCTGCCCTCAATCTTTCCCAGAATCAGAGTCTTTTCCAGTGAGTTGGCACTTCACATCAGGTGGCCAAAGTATTAGAGCTTCAGCTTCAACATCAGTCCTCCCAGTTAATATTCAGGGTTGATTTCCTTTAGGATTGACTGGTTGGCTCTCCTTGCAGTCCAAGGGACTCTAAAGAGTCTTCTCCAGCATCACAATTCTAAAGCATCAGTTTGCCGACACTCAGCTTTCTTTATGGTCCAGCTCTCACATCCATACATGACTACTGGAGAAACGATAGTTTTGACTATATGGACCTTTGTTGGCAAATTGATATCTCTGCCTTTCAGTATGCTATCTAGATTTGTCATAGCTTTCCTTCCAAGGAGTAAGGTGTCTTTTAATTTCGTGACTTCAGTCACTGTCCACAGTGATAGTGGAGCCTAAGAAAATAAAATCTGTCACTGCTTCCACTCTTCCCCCTTCTATTTGCCATAAAGTGATGGGACCAGATGCCATGATCTTAGTTTTTTGCATGTTGAGTTTTACGCCAGCTTTTTCACTCTCCTCTTTCACTGGCATCAAGAGGCTCTTTAGTTCCTCTTAACTTTGTGCTTTAAGAATGTCATCTGCTTATCTGAGGTTGTTGATATTTCTCCCGGCAATCTTGATTTCAGCTTGTGAACTATGTTATGTACTATATATAAAACATATATGTGTAAATATATGTAAACATGTATATATATGTTATATATAGAACCTTTATGCATGTAGCCTCCTGAAAATGGGGTCTGAGTCTTCAGATCCTTAAATGGCTCCATGATCCTAAAAAAAGACATTGGTGTTTAGGACACATTGGAAGAGACCGCCAGGTGGCCAGTTGTAACATGGTGTGAGAAATTGCTGAAGTTGAGGCATGGACTCTACACTTAGAGAACAGAGGAAGTGGGTCCTAATTCACTCAAGTAGCCCAGTGTTCAGGGGAGCTCCTCGGGGTGGTCACACTGAGCCCTGAAGGGCGACTCGGACACGGATAGATGAACAGATGTCTTGTAGAGGCATCTGATCTGGGCTGAGGGAAAGACACATGCAAAAGCCCAGATGCTTAAGAGGTTTAATCAAGAAACATTGACTCAGTTAGCTGATCAGCACCTAAATAGAGGGTTCCTGGGGGACATGGAAGACCTGAGGGTGTAGAAATTGGAAGAGAGCAGATGCTGAAAGGCATTGTGAATCCTGGACTGGAATCCGCTGGAGACCTTGAACGACTTCAAAGATTTTGAAACAGAGTGACTCCACAAATTTGTCTTTTGAATGTAAATATTTCTGTGAGAGACTTGAGTAGCCTCATCAGCTCAGAATTTAACTGATGGTCCCCTGAGGACTAGGGGCATGAGGCACTTGGGGATGTGGATGTTGGAGCAGATAAAGCCACTGGCGAGGTAAGTGGCAGCCTTGCCAACTTCAGTTCTGGCAGGTTACAGAAATGGAGGAGACCCATCATGTTGAGGCCTTCCTAAGGCACCATCGGCTTTCCACAACAGCTCATTTAATCCTTTTAAGAATTTACAAAGGCGTAGATTGGGAATTAGTTTCTTATTGCTGTTCTAACAAATTACCACTGTAGTGGCCTGAAAGGAAGCAGATTTGTTATATTACAATTCTGGAGGTCTTCAGCCCTGAATGGGTCTCCCTGTCTAAAGTCAAGGGATGGGTGGGGCTGCACCCCGACAGGAGGCATTAGGTCTGGTCCATTTCCTTGCCTGTTTCAGATCTTGGAGGCTGCTTGTGCTCCTCGGGTTCAGGGTCCTTATAAAGCCAGCAGTGACGGTTTGAAGTCTCACGTCATGCCTGACACTGACTCTTCTGTCTCCCTCCCCCACTTGGAAGGACCTTTGTGACTACGCTGGGTAATCCAGGCTATCTCCCCATCCTAAGGGCAGCCGATTAATAGCCTTCCTTTCATTTACTACCTTGACTCTCCATTTTCCCGAGAAGGCAGCATATTCACAGGCTTGGGAGGTTAGGACAGGGTCATCTTTACCTGCTGTATGCTCAGTCGCTCAGTTGCGTTTGACCCTTTATGACCCCATGGACTGTAGTCTGCCAGGATCCTCTGTCCATGGCATTTCTCAGGCAAGAATACTGGAGTGGGTTTCCATTTCCTTCTCCAGGGGATCTTTCTGACCCAGGGATCAAGCCCTGCGTCTGTTGCGTCTCCTGCATTGGCAGGCGGGTTCTTTACCACTAGTGCCACCCGAGCAGCCTGGGTCATCTTTAGGAGGTCGTTATTCTGTAGACCGTACATTGTCGTCTCTACTCTTCTGACTGTGGAAATAGCTTCAAAGGTTATTATAGCCTCCACAGCTCTGGAGGGGTCGGAACAGGGATTTGACCCCCAGTGTCTTTGGCTTCAAAGTCAGCCAGTGATAAAGGGTGAACTTCGGACGAAAGTTAATGATCAAAGACATTTAGGTCTCCCTCACCTCTTAGGTCATTCGTGTTCTGTAGAGGGTTTTTTAACTTGCTTTTTAAATTAGTCATCCTCCAAGTTACTCACCCCCATGTTGCCATTGAAAAAGGCCTAGTATGTGCCTAGGAAATCTGCTGGGAAATGGATGTTAGGTTTTGATCTGCGCTTTGTCCCAATGACATATCTAACTTTGTTGGGGAGCAGACTGTCCCTGAATGTGCTTGCCATGGATGAGAAAGACCACACATGTTCTTTGGTTGCATCTTTTCTTTTTCTCATTCCCTGAGTCACCATCCAAAGGGAGAGAGGATGTCAGGGATTTGATTTTTAAGAGGTCCACCATCCATTTGGTTTCTTATAACCCCAGATGATTTTTTTCTTGATAATAAGGACACACTTAGGCAAGGAGGCAACAGTTTCTATGTAAAACCTAAAACTCTTGGACTTACAGAGAAAGACAGAATGAATCAGATTAAAAAGTCACCAAGGGAGAAACTGACATACAAACCAGACACTCGAATACCCACCACGGCAGGCATTCTATTGGAAGCCTGAAAGGATTTATTTTAGGATAAATGAAAAGGCTACTTTTGAAGCATGTAGGTCATAGCTAAGAGCTTGGAGGTAAGCTCCTTCTAGTTTCAACTTCAGCCTCAACTTCTTTAGTGTTTAAGATCATGAAGATTCCCCATCTGCAAATTGGAAATGATGATAATATCAACCTCATCGTGTTGTTGTGAGCAAAACACTCAGTAGACCTTTTGGCATGTGGTGAAAGCCTGCCTGTGTATCTGTATATCCATCCCTCCATCTGTCCATCTATCCATCCATCCATCCGTCTAGCTATCTATCCATCTGTCCATCCATCTAGCTATTTATCTATCCATCACCCCTTGCTTCCATTCACCCTTCCTTACCATCCTCTAATTCATCTCTAGTAGATACCATTATCCCTATCACTATTGGAGGTTAGTAACAGAAATCAGGTTTATTGAGGTTTAATGATTGAGGTCTCTGTCCGTCCATCCATCCATCCAGCTACCTCTCTTTCCATCCATCATTATTAAATATCATTGTCCTCATCACTACAGAGGTTAGTCACAGAAATAAGTTCTGATTAAATTTAACTAATTTTGAGTAGATTTGGATTCCTTTCAAAGTGAAACATTTTAGATAATTCTTTAAAGCACACAACAAACACGTGAACTCAAGATGGTAAATCCTTCATAGATTTCTTTTAAATTTTTTATTTCTTTTTGTTTTTTATTTTTTGACCATACCAAGCAGTGTGTGGTATCTTAGTTCCCTTACCAGGGATTGAACCTGCCCCCCTCACCCCCACATTGGAAATGTGGAGTCTTAATCACTGGACTGCTAAAGAAGTCCCCAGTCCTTCATAGATGTTTAAGTGTTTAGAACACCTCTGCCATCTCTAAGATTGATGTCGAGAAACTCCGCCACCTCACTGTTCCCACAGATGGTCCGAGTGCTTTATATGGAACAGATTGGACCTTTGCCGCTTAGACAGCTACGAGAGTGTGTTCTCCCTTTTTGTCTTGCTTCCTGGCTTCTTGTGCACTGAGGAGAAGGGCTGGCGGAATTGGAAGCGAGTGGAAGCACTTCTGTCTGCCATTCATTCTGGAAGGCAGACACCTCTAACGAGCTCGTACCTGATAAAGTCTCTGCCTTCGCGAGCAGCTTGGTAACCAGCCAGCACCTCTGATTAGTCCTGCTCTGAGCTTCTCTTCTGAAACTGAAAGAAAGGAAGGTGAGATAGCAAAGCAAGTCCAAAACTGAGGGAGGCAGAGGGGCGGACTAATGACCTGCCGGAGTTTGGAATTGTCCCAGACACTCTCTGGTTTTCATGGCGATGCACGGGAAGGTGTGTCCACAATTAGAGTTGCTTTCTCTCTTAACATCACCCTCTGCCTGGCTCCAAGAGAAGTCCCGTCTCAAGTTCTTTGCCTTTGAGCTTGGGTGCCAGATCCCAGTCACCCACCCCTAGTGACAAAGGAGTTTTGAAGAAGCCTGACCTGACCCCAAGCTGACCCTTTTAGGGTGTGAGACCTTGGGGAGCGGATTATGGAAACATCATGAGATGTCATTTGCTTTTGCCTCCATGTTGCCATGGAAACATAACGTGGCTTGTTCATGGTAAACGACCTTGTCATTGCTTTTATATATGCTCTTAGTTATTTTGCTGAAGTTATTTATAACCTGATGGAATAAAATCCCAGGAGAGGGGTGTTGTTCTGCTTAATTGTTCCATGGTGTGGAGGAGAAAAATTCTATCCCATTGAAAGGAGGAGAAAAGGAAGGAACAGAATGAAACAAACAAAAACACATAGCTAAATCCTTCTGAAGGTTGCCTCCCAAATGCATTTGTGCCTTGCCCCATGCTGCAGCCCACCAGGCTCCTCTGTCCATGGGATTCTCCAGGCAGGAATACTGGAGCGGTTTGGCGTTTCCTCCTCCAGGGAAGCTTCCCAACTCAAGAACTGAACCCACCTCTCCTGCGTCTTCTGCATTGACAGGTGGGTTCTTTACCACTGAGCCACCTGGGAAGATCAGGACCATGTGTACTCCATTGTATTTGTTCTAAAATTTTATCTTGGATGTTTTATGTAGCCACTATAACATTTTCTTAAAATCTCTTTTAGGACTGTTTATTCCTTTCATATCTCTTGCAGAACCTTCCCTGTAGTTGGTTAATATTTCATCACAGATTTTGGGATTCTAGATGTTAGCCATTTTGTGAATTCTCTACCCCTCTGATGGCCTTTGAGGAAATTCTGGGTCCTTAAAATCAAGAATTTGGAGTCCATGGACCAACATAAACTTTCCCTATGCTCTGATGCAGGGTCATCAAGTTTATAATTTATCAAATAAGGATGTTTCAAGCCCTACCCTTGGCTGGCTATTTACCATCACCATCACTTTATAAAATAGAGGATGTTATATGAGCTATAAAGAAATACTGTAACAGATAATATATTTGATCATCTTCAATGTGTTGGATACATTAACCTCACTCCTCCAAGCATGGGCAATGGGCCAGCTCAAGTAGCCTTACCTGGGAAACAGTTAGGAGCGCAGAGACCCAGGCCCCTCCCCAGGCCTCCTGAACCAGCACTTCAGTTCACTGCGACCTAAAGGTGACGTGAACAGGCATTAAAGTTTTAGAAGCCTTCCTCTAGAGGAATGTGACTCCACTTGGGGGACTTCATTAAAGGTGCAAATTCTCGGGTCCTACTCAGACCTAGGAGATCAGGAATCTCTGGTGGGGGGTGGGGTACCCAGCCACCTGGAGTTTGAACAAGCTCTCTAGATGACTGTTATCAATGCTAATGGATGACAAGCTCTGGTCCATAGAGAGAGCTTTCCTTATCTTCATTTTGCAGATGAGAAAAATGAGCCAGTGGGAGGGTCACTTCTCCCCAGCACTTAGTAAGTGCCCAAGTGAGGGTCTGCACCTAGGCAGACCTAGGTGAGTGAGTCTGGAGTCCACAGACCTAACCATTGTGCCGCTGCTGTTGTCTTTTTTAAAATATTTATTTATTTTTCTTAAAAAAATTAATTTATTTAATTGGAGGCTAATTGCTTTACAATATTGTGGTGGGTTTTGCCATGGGTGTACATGTGTCCCACCATCCTGAACCACCCCACCTCCCAAGGATTGAATTTTAATTGAATTAATTAGAATCTAAATAGCTTCAAGTCTCTACTAGTTACTACATGAGTCAGAGCAGGTTTCAAGTTTTTTTTTTTTTTTGAGAGATAACATTTTATTTTATTATTTTTTCTCTGTCTTTTTTTTTTAATTGGAGGCTAATTGTAGTATTGTAATTATTTTACTATATTATATTGGTTGGGTTTGCCATACATTGACAAGAATCCAGCCCGGGTGTACATGAGTTCCCCTTCCTGAACCCCCCTCCCACCTCCCTCCTCCCCTTATCCTCCCTCTGGGTCATCCTCGTGCACCAGCCCCGAGCATCCTGTATCATGCGTCAAATCTGGACTGGTGATTCGTTTCACATATGATAATATACATGTTTCAATGCCGTTTATTTTTGGCTGTGCTGGGTCTTCACTGCTGCCCAGGCCTTCCTCTAGTTGCAGCGAGCGGGGCCGATTCTCTGTAGTTGTGGTGCCCTGGAGTCTCACTGTCGGGGCTTCTCTTGTTGCGGAGCACAGGCTCCAGGACGCACGGACTTCAGTAGTCGCGGCACAGGGCTTCAGTCATTGTGGCTCACTGGGCTCTAGAACCGAGGCTCAATAGTTGTTGCACACGTGCTTAGCTGCTCCACAGCACGTGGGATCTTCCTGGACCAGGGGTTGAACCGGTGTCTCCTACATTGGCAGGGCACTCCCTGCCACTAAGCCATCAGGGAAGCCCTCTTGTTGTTGTTGAGTCACTAAGTCGTGTCTGACTCTTTGCGAGCCCATGGGCTGCAGCACGCCAGGCTCCTCTGCCCTCCACTGTCTCCCAGAGTTTGCTCAAATTCATGTCCATTGAGTCGGTGATGCTGTCTAAACCTGCCACCATCTCTTTGAGCTCTGTTCTCCATTGAACTTAGCACTCTCCAAAATTCTTATTTATTTTCTGTCCCCCCATCCAGCACTGGAATGTGAGCTCCTTGGAAATTTGGGACTTACCCGGCTTGCTCACGGCTGTCTTGCCGATTGACATTGCTAGGAACTTTAGCAAACTGTCTCTTCCCCTGGAGGGAATAACCACGTGGGTGATGGACTCCGCCCGCATGCATCTGGTTCAGCAGGTCTGAATGAGCCAAAGACTCTACATCCGTTCCTTTTTAAAAAAATATTTATTGTTTTTCGGCTGTGCCGGGCCTTAGTTGTCACACTTGGGATCTTTAGTTGCGCCATGTGGGATCCAGTTCCCCAGCTGGGATGGAACCCGGCCCCTGCCCTGGAGCACGGAGTCTTAGGCGCTGGACCACCGGGGAAGCCCAGACTCTGCCTTTCTGGCAAGCTCCCAGGTGGTGCCGCACCTGCCGTGGTCTGCAGCCCTTACTGGGATCGGGGAGAGTTTGTGCCATTTTTCAAAGGCAAGAGAAGTGTGTCTGTGTGTGCATGAGGTGGGGAGGGGGCTGGCCGCCAGTTACTCTGTGCCCTTGCTTGTTGCCTGGCATGCTACACACTTTGCGAACCTCACCTCATTAATCTTCTTTGCCCCGGGAGGGCCTGTGTGAGGGACACTGGTGCCTTTATTTCACAGATGGAGAGGCTGCGGTGCTGGGGGAGTGTGACAGGCCCAAGGTCACGTGGTGCACCTCTCGAATGAACCAGGAATAGAAACGCGGCCACACGCCTCCGAGCCCCGCGGCCCTCTCTCCCCTGAACCTGCGAGCCCCCAAACCCGCGAAGCCTCCCTGTGCCCGCTTTGTCCATGCCCACTCTGTCCATGCCCACTTGCGCGGCCTCCTAAATTAGCTTCGTCTCTCTCTCCCGCAGGAGACACAGGTTCAAGGTTAGCACGGAGCACCTTTGGAGCTCCTTGTAACTTGAACTCTGGGATGATTCTGAGTCAAGAGCAATTAATTATAGAAACATTCATCCGGCAGAAGAGCTGCTCGAGTCTGATGTCTTTGCTGCCGGAGGCGGTCCGGGTCTCCCCTGTTCTCTCTCTACACACCTTCGAGAGAGCTCTGGCATCCAGTTCCACTGGCGAGTCAATCCTTGCAGACACTCAACTGCAGATACAGATGTTCAGATACCAGCTCAGTCCTGGAGACCAGTATCAGGGCTGGAGTCCAAGCACCTATTTCACTCACTCAGGTGATTCTGATGCAAACATTTCCTGGAAAATTTTTAAGTAGAGGAGGTGGAGGAGCTTCCAGGAGTACTAATAGCCCTCTTCCCAGATACATGGTAAACAATCAGGAGGGATGTGGTGTGGGGCGGGGAAGCGGGGGACATGATTTAAATCAACAGAGGATGGACTGGGTAGGCGGGTTCCTGGTTCTTCATAGGCAAAGAATGTTTCTCCATCTGGCTGAGAGTCTGTCATGTTGTATGACTCTGGTGGGTGGTATATTTCGGAATTTACATAAAAGAAAATTTGGTTTAACCCATTTTGCTTTTCTCATTAGCCAGCACTCATCTGGAAGAATGGAAAAATCCGTTGGTTTGAGTCAAAATGGAAATTGGCTATAGTCAGTGTTCAGGTGGTCCACCATTTGTTGTTTGTTTTGAGTTGAACTGTAGTGTTGGTCTGCTTTTTGGCTTGCTGTTCACTGGACTATGTCTATAGATTCCATGATGGTATCTGCGAATGGGCTATGGGAACCCTAACTACCATTGGCGTCTGGTTTGGTTCTGTGGCCTGTGTAGGCATGGGAGGGTTAGTTCTGAGTGCCCCCACAGTTGTTTTAAGTATTGGGTTGTCCAAAATATTCGTTCAGATTTTTCCATAAGATGTTATGAAAAATCCTAAATTTTTTGGCCAACCTAATCAACCTAGTCAACTTCAGTGTATGATTCCATTGATATGAAACATCCAGAATAGATAAATCCACACAGGCAAATGCAGATTAGTGGTTGCCAAGGTCTGGTAGAGGGGGAAACGGAGGGGGACTGCCTACAGGGTATGTGGTTTCCTTTTGGGGTGCTGACCATGTTTGGAACTAGGTAGAGGTGAGGGCTCGGGACTTCCCAGGTGGTGTGAGTGGTAAAGAACAGGGTCGGACACGACTGAAGCAACTGAGCCCTCATGCACAGAGGTAAGGGCTGCTCAATGTTGTGACTGTATTGAATCTCACTGACTTAACTTTATGTTACGTACCTTTCACCTCAATAAATAAAATAATAAGAACAGAGCCACACAACACATAAAATCAAAGCAAACTCTAACCCAGCGTGGTGCCTCCTTCCTTTTTTTTCAAAGAGTTTGCCCTAATTTAAGGGGCCATTCAAAACAAATCTTTTCTTTTACTTCCATAGGAAGGTAGTTCCTTTCTCTTTTCCTCATTTATCCTCACAGTCAATAGTAAAACGTGTGTGAATCTTCATCTGTATAGGCAGGGTGTATAAGTTAGCATCATTTAGGATCTAGGAGCCCTCTTTAGGTAGGAAAGGGTGTATGGAAGAATTGGGAGTGTTGTTGTTCAGTGGCTCAGTTGTGTCCTACTCTTTGCGATCCCATGGACTGCAGTGTGCCAGGCTTCCCCGTCCTTCACCACCTCCCAGAGCTTGCTCAAACTCATGTCCTTTGAGTCACTGATGCCATCCAAGCATCTCATCCTCTGTCACCCGCTTCTCCCCTTTCATCTTAGAGGGTATCCCAGTTCCTATGTAACCAAGCAGGGCCCTATGGGGCCTTTCTGGGGAGAGGCCTTCCCCTAGATCTTCTGCTTTAGTGCCTTTCTGAAGTGCCTAGGTAACAGTATTTGAGGCACATTTCCCCAGCTGTTTCACAGATGTGAACCACCCCGGCCCTCAACCCCATGGAAGTTGTTACGTGATCACAGAGCCCCAGGCCTCCTGGAGCCTGAGACCTGATAATGTTAACCCCAGTGGCACCATCCTGGTATCTTACCATCAGCAGACCATGCACAAGGTGACCACAGACCCTGCGACCCCTCTTCCTCACCTGGCTTTTAAAACTTTGTGGAAACCCTTCAGGGAGCTCAAGGCTGTTTAGGGCACAAGCCACCCTTCTCCTTGTGTGGCTCCGCAATAAACCTTTCTCGGCTCCAAACTCAGATGTTTCAGTTTCACTGTGCGTCAGGCACACGAACTTGGGTTACTGCCTAGACTAGGGCCGTTCTTTCCGAGTCTTGTGTTCTGAGTTGACTTTGGAAGTGACTTGTGGTCATTTATTCTTTTAGGAGGAAGTAATGGGAGGTCTTTCTGTGCAAGCATCTTAGTGTGTTCAGGGACTGGGAGACCCTGGTTCTTAGTCACTGCTGTTATAAGCAGTCAGGTGTGCTAGCCTTTGTTGGGTGATGAAGGATATTGAAGCGGGGAGGAGGGTGACGTTGATTGGCTGCTAGTTTAGGAGGAAAGTGACATCGTGGTCCTCAGCAGGCCAGGTGTCACAAATTTGTGTCACAAATGTGGGAGCGAGCACACTGTGGGCAGTGGAGGGTGCCCGGTGAACCCAAGGCCTACGACCGGCATCTTGTTTCTGCCCGTTACCTGTGCAGTGGCCGTGAGTTACTCCCGTCCTCTGGGCCTCGGTTTCCTCTCCTGACTGGAGACGGAGGGGAGAGCATCTTACTGTAGGGCACCAGGTTGGTCAAACTGCCACCGTATTTTCATTTGTAAGTGAACTTCCCCCTTTCTGGAAAAGGTCACTTTTCATTTCAATCCCAAAGAAAGATAGTGCCAAAGGTGGTTCAAACTACTGTACAGTTGCGCTCATTTCACACACTGCAAGATAATGCTCAAAATCCCTCAAGCTAGGCTTCAACAGTATGTGAACTGAGGACTTCCAGATATACAAGCTTGATTAGAAAAGGCAGAGGAACCAGAGATCAAATTGCCAACATCCACTGGATCATAGAAAAAGCAAGGGAATTCCAGGAAAACATCTACTTCCGCTTCATTAACTACATGAAAGCCTTTGACTGTGTGGATCACAATAAACTGGAAAATTCTTAAAGAGGTAGGAATACCAGACCTTCTTACCTGCCTCTCCCTTTTCTGCTGGGCCCTAAATTGGGAGAATCATTCCTTTTGACCCTGGATGTTTCTTCTTCACCCTCTCGACCCTCAGTACGATGCCCAAAGCTCAGCTTTTGGACCTCAAAAAACGTGATGCATACATTTTGCTGTGTAAAATAAATCAGACGCAAAAAACCTGTATAATGGACAGTAGATTATTACCATTGTTTCCTGTTAGGCAAATAGGCCTCAAGTTTCTGTTGCCTAAACTACTCCCCTTTCCATTTTATCTGCTGAGGGGAGAAATCCAGAAACCAGGAAGAAGCTGGTGGTTTTGCTTGGGTCAAATGAAAAAGTCCTTCATTCCTTTTACCTGTGTCTTACCTTACTTACTCAAAGCCCGTTTGGAACCAAGCTCCATTCTTAAGTTAACATGATGGAGAAAATATATACCATGTGTGCTCGGACCTGGTGGCAGGCAGGGATGTTTAAGCTGATCATTTGTTTTAAACATAAGCCATTTGTAATGTGTGAGTCATCTGTGGCTGGAAGGTACATGGCACCTTTTACAAATACCATGATTCAAACTGTGACATATTCTTAGCTCAGAAGGGGGGTAAAAAATCAGAGGTTTATTTATCAAAATTTTCACAGATTTCATTTTTATGGAATTGAATATATTACCATCCTAGCCTATTTTAAACTAGCATCCTGGGGAAGGGGCTGTTGGCATGCTGACGTAAGAAGCAAAACAAAGACAAACCAAAAAAGTTAAGTTCTTTTAGAAATGGGCAGATAAACGTTCAGTTCAGTTCAGTCGCTTAGTCATGTCCGACTCTTTGCAACCCCATGAATCACAGCACGCCAGGCCTCCCGTCCATCACCAAATCCCGGAGTTCACTCAGACTCATGACCACAGAGTCGGTGATGCCATCCAGCCATCTCATTCTCTGTCGTCCCCTTCTCCTCCCGCCTCCAACCTTTCCCAGCATCAGAGTCTTTTCCAGTGAGTCAACTCGTCGCATGAGGTGGCCAAAGTATTGCAGTTTCAGCTTTAGCATCAGTCCTTTCAATGAACACCCAGGACTGATCTCCTTTAGAATAGACCGGTTGGATCTCCTTGCAGTCCAAGGGACTCTCAAGAGTCTTCTCCAACACCACAGTTCAAAAGCATCAATTCTTCGGCGATCAGCTTTCTTCACAGTCCAACTCTCACATCCATACATGACCACGGGAAAAACCATAGCCTTGACTAGACGGACCTTTGTTGGCAAAGTAATGTCTCTGCTTTTTAATATGCTATCTAGGTTGGTCATAACTGTCCTTCCAAGGAGTAAGCGTCTTTTAATTTCATGGCTGCAATCAGCATCTACAGTGATTTTGGAGCCCAAAAAAATAAAGTCTGACACTGTTTCCACTGTTTTTCCATCTATTTCCCATGAAGTGATGGGACCAGATGCCATGATCTTAGTTTTCTGAATGTTGAGCTTCAAGCCAACCTTTTCACTCTCCTCTTTCACTTTCATCAAGAGGCTTTTGAGTTCCTCTTCACTTTCTGCCATAAGGGTGGTGTCATCTGCATATCTGAGGTTATTGATATTTCTCCCGGCAATCTTGATTCCAGCTTGTGCTTCTTCCAGCCCAGCGTTCCTCATGATGTATTCTGCATATAAGTTAAATAAGCAGATAAATGTTACTAAACTTCAATGGTTATTTTCACTAACCCTGTCTTTTTGTGTGTGTGTGTGTGCCTTTCTTTTGTTGGTAAAATAATATATTCTTGTGGAGGAAAAAAGAAAAAGAAACTAAATAAAAAAATAAATTCCCTTGTAAAACTCTTACTGTTTCGGATACTTGCTAGCATCATTCCATACAAGGTTCCATTTGTATTTATTTTTCCTGTGTATATGTGAGTACTCGTGTATTTATTTAATTGGGCTCAAACTATATATATTACTGTGCCTTGCTGTTATCACTTGACATTTTATGATGAGCATTTTCTTCCACATCATTAAAGACTCTTCAGGAAGGTTACCTTAACGGTCCTCAGGAGCCAAGATTGGGGTGTGCCATCCTACTTACTGCTCTCCAGCAGCTATATACTGACATTGTTTTAGTTTTTTTTAATTGTTAAAAGTTGCAGTGAAAATTCTTGAATGGAGATCTTTGAGCCCATTTCCACTTCCTTTGAAAAAGCTTTTAAGAGTAAAATAATTGGTTCAAGGTGTGGGCTTCCCTGGTGTCTCAGACGGTAAGGAGGGTGTCTACAATGCAGGAGACCTGGGTTCAGTCCCTGGGTTGGGAAAATCCCCTGGAGAAGGGCATGGAAACCCACTCCAGTATTCTTGCCTGGGAAATCTCATGGACAGAGGAGCCTGGCAGGCTCCTCTGTCCATGGGGTTGCAAACAGTTGGACTTGACTGAATGACTAAGTATCACTTTCAATAGGTTTCCAGTCAGAGTTTTAGCAATACTTATCTCTTAAATCATTGATTTACTTGCTTTACCAGTTAGGAATAGGCTTGAAAAAGACTTGAACTCTTAATGTTACACACAGGTACTATTTTCTATGAATTATGGTGGAAATTAATAGACTCATTCATGATATAAAGATTTAATGTGTCAAAAAGAATCAAATATCAAGTGGAGAGAGTGACCAAAACAACGGTAATTTTTTTTTTTCTTCTAAAATTTAAAAAGCTTTTGGCTGCGCTGGATCTTCATTGCTGCCTGCAGGCTTTCTCTAGTTTTGATGAGTGGGCTTCTCCTGGTGGCAGCTTCTCTTGTTGCAGAGTTTGGGCTCTAGGACACACAGGCTCAGTATTCGAGGCGTTCAGGCTTAGCTGCTCTGCAGCATGTGGAATCTTCATGGATCAGGGATCTAACCCATGTTCCCTATATTGGCAGGCAGACTCTTATCCACTGTACTACCAGGGAAGTCTACCTGTTCTTTCTTAATGTCTAAGAATGCACCATATTATGAACGGCCCATGGATTTAATGCAGTATACAACATCTGTCCATTTGCAGACCGAAGGTGTTGCTCTTTGTGATACAGAATTGTATAGGGGACCGTGTCACAGAATGGTTATGGGAGAGGACCCTGAGCCAGTTTTCTAAGCTCTAGTGACAGGTCTGCCATCTGATGGTCATGTGACAAAGGACCAGTGTTTCTTCTGTGCAGTAGACATCCTGACACGTGAAATACGGTGTTAGTGGGAGAACTGAAGATCTAGGAGGGGCTATCAGACAGTAAATGCTAATACCTGCTAGGAAGTGGTGTGCTATCATGTGTTGTTATCATTGCCAGTATTATTATTCAGCAGGGCTTCCCTGATAGCTCATTTGGTAAAGAATCTACCTGCAATGCAGGAGACCCCGATTAGATTCCTGGGTCGGGAAGATCCGCTGGAGAAGGGATAGGCTACCCACTCCAGTATTCTTGGGCTTCCCTGTGGCTCAGCTGGTAAAGAATCTGCCTGCAATGCTGGAGACCTGGGTTTGATCCCCTGGTTGGGAAGATCCCCTGGAGAAGGGAAAGGCTACCTACTCCAGTATTCTGGCCTGGAGAATTCTCTGGACTGTATAGTCCATGCGGTCACAAAGAGTCAGACACGACTGAACAACTTGCACTCATTCATTAATGAAGTCTGAATAGTGAAGTCTGGGATGAAATAGAAAGGAGGACTCAGGAAATATGGTGGCTTTGTTAGGTTCCTGTTGCTGCTGCATCTCGCAATCACAAACTTGGTAACTTAATCCAATAGAAATTTATTCTCTCGTTGTTCTAGAAGATAGGATATTCAGCACCCAAAATCAGCCTGACTGGCAGAACCTGCTTCCTCTCAGTTCAGTTCAGGTCAGTTGCTCAGTCATGTCTGACTCTTTGCGACCCCATGAATCACCGCACGCCAGGCCTCCCTGTCCATCACCAACTCCCGGAGTTCACTCAAACTCATGTCCATCGAGACGGTGATGCCATCCAGCCATCTCATTCTCTGTCGTCCCTTTCTCCTCCCGCCCCCAATCCTTCCTAGCATCAGAGTCTTTTCCAGTGAGTCAACTCATCGCATGAGGTGGCCAAAGTATTGGAGTTTCAGCTTTAGCATCAGTCCTTCCAATGAACACCCAGGATTGATCTCCTTTAGAATGGACTGGTTGGATCTCCTGGCAGTCCAAGGGACTCTCAAGAGTCTTCTCCAGCACCACAGTTCATAGGGGGTGCTCTTTGCATTTCCCAGTTTCCAGTGGCCGCTGACCTTTGTTAGCTTATAGTCACCTTCAGTTTACGCCTCGTTCTTCCCATGACCGCCTTCTCTGAATCTGTCACATGTCCCTCTGCCTCTCTCTTTGAAGGACACTTGTCTTTGGATTTAGGACCCTAACTCAGAATAATATCTCCCTGTCTAAGGACCTTGTATCATATCTGCAAAACCTTTTTTTCCCATATAAAGTAGCATTTAGGATCTACAGAGAATAAGACCTGAAAGCTTTGGGTGGCCACTATTCAGCTAAATACAGTAGGTTAGACATGAAACTCGATTTCTCCTTTCACAGGGTAATGGGTTGTCTTGGAGGTTTCACCAGGTCGTCCGCAAAGCCAGTGTGTCAGTATCTGTGTGGGCATTTTCTGAACGGTGCTTTTTGTTTTCTGCAAGCTCCTTGCCCCTTTCTCCTTTAATATTTGAGTAAAGCTTATTTTATGAATAAAAATGCCTGCAGCAAAAAGCACGTATTGACCCTCTGTGGATCGATATGTGATATTTATATTTCACTGGATCTTCACGCTATAGTTCAGGTTTTGCTCTTCTGTCAATTTTGAAATGATCTCTGCTAATTCCATGTTGGGAAGGCCTGAATCTTCTCTACCAACTTAATTTCATCTTCTCATTCCACGAAAAGCCTTTCTTATCACCCCAGGGGTTGCCCAAGGATGTTTTTTAACTGATGAAGCATAATATAGTTAGTCGATGATATATTTGTTGTAAAAAATTTTTCATCTTTCATTGTAGTCCAAACTTAAATTTCCCTAGTGTTCATTTGCTTTCTCTATTTTTGAGTGCACTTAAAAATACATTTGCAGCCACGATTGCCTGGGTAAGTTATAAATCCTAGATATTAGAATTTTTATGCTTTAGAAATAATAAATGAGGGCTTACCAATTAAAGATAAAAAATTACTTGGCTGGGGATAGTAGAATATTTTATCAGTATTATTAAAATTTAAGGGCAGCTGAAATGCCACTGGAATCTTTGTACAACATTTTAGTTTAAAAAGTTGGCTTAGGGATAACTTACATTCTTTTCTTCAATTTTACATCAAACAGGTTATTATATAAATTTAAAAAAAAAAGGAGACTAGCACTCTCGTTCAGTTGATTCAGATATAGAGCTTTTCGCCTGACAGAGTCATATGATTCTACCCTTTATATTTAGCAATCACTTTTTTGTGTACCTTGGGTTCCTAATAATACAGTTTTGATGTTCTCAAGCTAATGTTGATATCACACATGGAATAAATGACCTCAGGATTTTTTATAAAACAAAATATTTTGAAAGCATAAATATTTTACCTATAAGCATGTATAAGCATGTCTGCTGTTTATAGAAATTTGTATTTAACAGATGATCAGAACAGATTTTTCACTGATTTTTTTCCTCTATTCTCTTCATTATTATTATTATTGCTATTATTTTTTAATCCATTATTCTTAGCAGTGCTCTGGTGTTCATTCTCTGTAGGTCAGTGTGACTTCTTTGCAGCATCATCACAATTCTGCACAACTTCATAAATAACCTCTCTGGAAATTGATGACTTCTAGAGAATAACATGGAATCCTAGGTAGGCACTAAAGAAAATAAAAGGTTGCCTTTTCAGAAGACGATCCTATTAGGAGAAGCAGAATCCTGTATCCTACACAAACAAATTGATGCCTAAGCAGTGTGCATTTTTAAGCAGTCATTTAGGAAATGGTGTGTACTTAATGGCAGATTAAAACAACTACCTGCTGGGCTGTTTCAAAAAACAAAACCCTCCAATTAAGATGGATCCATGAGAATGTGAAATCAATCCCCCATAACGCTGAGTACCTCCACCGTGAATGACACTCTTCTGCTGATTTGAACAAGAAGATTGGGAGTCATCTCAGTCCTGAGAATCATGCGGTGTAGAGTGATGGTTCCCAGTGTAGGCGGGGAGGTGGGCAGTTCTGCCCACCAAGAGGGCCCACCTTTGACAGTGTCTGGAAACATCTTGGCTGTCACAACCAGGGGCGTGGTGCTGCTGACGTCTAGTGCATTGAGGTCAGAGACGCTGCCCAACAGAGCACCGGACCACCCCTCCCAACCCAGAATTATCTGGTGTCAGATGCCATGGTTCTGAGTCTGCAAAATTCTGGTCTAGGACAAAGAGAAAACACATGTAGCATGAGTTTTGCTGTTTCAAGCCAGTCGTGATAATGCCCAGACTATTTATTGGGGTTCTAATGAGTCTGAGTGAACTCCGGGAGTTGGTGATGGACAGGGAGGCCTGGCGTGCTGTGATTCATGGGGTCGCAAAGAGTCAGACACGACTGAGCGACAGAACTGAAGGAAACAAGAGATTCTTGTGGGTTATATGGGGCTGGGACGTGAAGGTCTGGTGTCATGCTAGAGTTCGGAGGTGGAATATTCCCTAAAAAGATGGGTGGGGAGAACTTGAGGGAATCTCATTAATAGAGATAGGAACACCAGCGTGCTGTTCATAATCCTCTCTGATGAGTGTGATGTATGCACCAACCACAGCTGAGAGACCTTGGACCAGCCTTGGGACAGCTGTCCTTGCTCCAGGCTCAATCAAAAGTCCAGTCTTGCTAGAACCGATTTAGGATAAACTGGAATTGATTTGTCTCTTTCAGGTCCTTGAATAAGAAACTGTGATCTGATAGGCAGAGTGGGCTATGAAACCATCAAAAAGTTTTGCATTGAGGAGTTCCTGAAAAAGTTCTTTTACACTCCACTTCCACCCACTTTGTCAGTGTATTTCTTGAAAGATGTTAGGTGTGTAATTGTATCTCCTCATACGGATGTCCCCGGGCAGGTGTAGGGCAAAGTCTCTTGACCGTGGCTTTGAATGATGTTCTTCTAAAAAAGCTGGATGTTTCTAATATCAGACATGGGTAGTGACAGGGCAGGAGAAAAATGTGATGAGGGAGGCAGTCTTATACAGAGTTAAATTTGGGGACAAAATGATTTAAGATGAGAGGAAATGAGAAAGGAAGCCCTTTTTAATTGTCTGTTTATTGGCAGTGGCTTTAAAATTAAGTGACATACACCTGGAGTGTGATTATTACCGAATTTTTAATCTGATCTCTCATCTTCCAGTGATTTGAAAAAAGGGGGTAAAGGTATGAGTTGATTGGAATAATTCACATAAAATATCTGGCCCAAGGGACAAGTGATTTGAAATTGAGAATCATTTGTTAAAGGCCTGATTATTAAGGGATCGGTAAAATTTAATATTTCTCATTTCCCATTAACTGATTTGATACATAGGTAGTTAATGTATGGATTCAATGCAATAGTTCACCTAGTATACTGGGCTTGAAAACGAAGTGGTTTTGAATCCAATATGTGGCGTGTTCTGATTCTGCCAGCAGTTCCATGGTGAAAATTTAGCTTTGAATTCTTCATTATCGTGAGGATGAGAATCTTATCCTATATGGGTAACAAGAGATAACACATGCAAAGCATTGAGAACATTGCCTGAAATCTTACAAGTACTCAATAAATGAATATAATAAATGCTGTTGATGATGTTTATCCCAAATGTGGATTCAAATACAGAAATCAGAGTTAGCCTTGAGATGGTGAGTGTTCATCTCTGTCGTAATAAAGGTGTGTTCAGCAGCTCATGTGGGGAGTAGGTTTTGAGGTGAGAGATGGAGTGAAGTCAGGTTTATGTGCTCAGAGTTTGAGATGAAGGCAGCACACAGCAAAGCAAAATGCTTAGTGGATGTTTGGAGGCTATGCATCTGGTGTCTGAGAAACCAAAGCAGGGTATGCTGCTGTGGAAGTCTGTGTAGAATGAGAATTTGAATCAGAAAGTGTGGCTGACGGTTTTCTGTTACCAATTCTTTTAGTCTCTGTTGTTTTCTTTTTTAACCTCCTTTGGGGCTTGGAGAAGCCATGGGACACAATTCCAGCCAATGAAAAATGTATCGGTCAGTTCTTATCATCATAGTGCTGTGTAACAAACAATACTAAGACACAGTGTCTCCTATGAGTATGTATTTCCTTCTAATGGATCTGTGGGTCCACAGTGATACAAGTGCCATTTGACTAGTCCAGACTGGGTTGCAGATTCCAAACTGCATGTTGAGTCTGGGCCTTCCTGAGATGTCTTTCATCTTCCTTGAACTAGAGATTTACTGGGCTATGTTCTTCTCATGGTGGATTACCTAAGGACAGGTAATCCTAAGGGCAAGGCTAGCTGTGAAAGCACATTGTAAGCTTCTGCTCACTCCACATTCCCTAACAATCCACTGAGTAGAGTGCGTTCATTGTTTGGCCAGACTTAAGGTCAGATGTGAGCGTGCTCGTCGTGGAGTCCTGGTTGCTGTTGTTTAGTCGCTCAGTCATGTCTGACTCTGTGCGACCCCATGGACTGTAGCCCTCCAGGTATCTCTGTCCGTGGGATTCTCCAGGCAAGATTGCTGGAGTGGGTTGCCATTTCCTTCTCCAGGGGATCTTCGTCACCCAGGGATAGAACCAGCATCTGTTGCATTGGCAGGTAGATTCTTAACCCCTTAGCCTCTTGAAAGCCTGAAGCCATGGTAGGGTTGGGATTTTTTTAATGCTACTACAAGAGGGTGAGGAGTCAGCCAACCCGGCCACAGAGACAACAGGAAATGTGCTGGAGGCAGAATGTTTCGAGAAGCTTACATATTTGTGAGAAAAGAGAAGCACTGGGACTGCTTCCTTGCCCATCTTCCTGGCTTTTGTGTGGAGTCACTTGCTGATAGGTACTGTGCCATCCTTCTGGCCTTCACGATAAAGAGGTCAGCATCATCATGGAGACAGTCTTGACATTGTCTAGCCAACAAAGCAAGGGCAGAAACTGCCTGCCTACAGATTTATTGATATTGAAGCGCTGAAGTCATGTTTTCTTTTACTTCCAGTGGAAAGCAGTTCTAATGACACAGTGAGGGTAAGAGAAAGGAGGAAAGCAGAAATTGAAGCTGAACCTTGGGTTTCACCCCCATTTGGAGTATGGGAGGGAAATGGTGCCTCGCATGTAATGTGTACTCTAGAAATGTTTGTTGTCTTGAATTGATTCAGAGGAGTCAGACAGGCCACAGTCTCTGCTACTCTTAACATCTATTATGCCACCGCCAGGCCATTCTCCTTTGCTCCTATCCCAGAGAAAACTGCATCACCACCAGCATAATAATGGCATTTTATTATGAGGATCTGAAAACCTCGGGTTGATATCCAGCTGTTCTAAATAGAGCAGGTTTCTGCCAAAGAGATTTCACTTAGGACTAAGCTTGGCTGTATTCAAACTCCTGCCACCCGGGGAGAAAGTCTTGATTTGCCATTCTTCCTCATCGTCAATCTCCGGATAGGTATGTACTCATCACTGTTTGTCCTTCCTTCAGCTTCTCTGATACGCACAAAGAAAAATGTTTGTGTCCTTAAAGGATGGCCTGATGTTGGTGAGTAAATTTCTTCTCTCATAGGTCATTTTACAATTGAATTCTTTTTTGTTGTTGTTGTTGTGGACCATTTTTAAAGTCTTTATTGAATTTGTTACAGTATTGCTTCTGTTTTTACCTTTTGTGTTTTTTGGCCCTGAGGCATGTAGAATCTTAGCTTTCTGATCAGGGATAGAACTCGTAGCCCCTGCATTGGAAGGTGAAGTCTTAAGCCTAGGATTTTTTTTTTTTTTTTACCAGTGTTTACTTTTGTCCTTTAACTCATGTACTGTCCTAAGATTCAGTTTATCATCCACAGTTTATTTAATTGTCGTATCATCCTAGTTTCCTCCAATCTGTGGAAGCTTCTCAGGTTTGTTTGTATCTTGCATAGGTTTGACATTATTGAAGAATGTTGTCTTTTTTTTTTTTTTGTATAATACCCCTCAATTGGGGTTGTCTGCCCTTTGCCTGTGATTAGACTGAAATTACCTGTGGTTAGAAAGGATGCCCAAAGTGCTGAGTCCTTCTCAGGGTGGAGGACACATGAGATCTTTGTATCCTATTAATGGTGCTGCTGCTGCTGCTAAGTCGCTTCAGTCGTGTCCGAGTCTGTGCGACCCCATAGACGGCAGCCCACCAGGCCCTTCTGCCCACAGGGTTCTCCGGGCAAGAGTACTGGAGTGGGTGCCATCTCCTCCTCCAATGACTGGTGCTAGTGCCCATCGTCAGCGGGCTGACAGGCACCTGCCAGGCTCCTTCCCCACAAGTTCACTGCTCTCCCTGTGTGCTCGCACACTGATTTATTATGTTAGTGATAAAAATGGTGATTGTCGGTTTCGGTCAGCCCTTTTCCATGTATTAATTGGAGCTCTTCTATAAGGAGGCGTTTTCCTTTCTTCTCCATTTATTTTATTATTTAGTTGTTTATTGCTCAGTTGTGTCCGACTCTTTGCAACCCCATGAACCACAGCACACCAGGCCTCCCTGTCCATCACCAACTCCCGGAGTCCACCCAAACTCATATCCATTGAGTCGGTGATGCCATCCAACCATCTCATCCTCTGTTGTCCCCTTCTCCTCCTGCCCTCAATCTTTCCCAGCATCAGGGTCTTTTCAAATGAGTCAGCTCTTCGCATGAGGTGGCCAAAGTATTGGAGTTTCAACTTCAGCATCAGTCCTTCCAATGAACACCCAGGACTGATCTCCTTTAGAATGGACTGGCTGGATCTCCTTGCAGTCCAAGGGACTCTCAAGAGTCTCCTCCAGCACCACGGTTCAAAAGCACCAATTCTTCGGCGCTCAGCTTTCTTTATAGTCCGACTCTCACATCCATATCATTGTTAACTCTAGAATATTTCTTTTCTTTTAGGTTATAATCTGATTTTATCATCATTTTGTTGCTCACAGTATTCCAGTTTTTGCTCTTAGGAGCTCCTTCTGTTTGATTCTTATGCCCTTTAAATTATTCTGCCCTTTTTGAGCACTTCTTAAATTTGTGGCACCGTGAGTTGCCCCAGGCTCATCTTCTGTTTTCTCTGACCTGTGCCCAGAATCACCACCTTCTTCAGTGAACTCTGGTTCCTTTTGTTTAACAGTGTTTGGGAACCAGGGTCCGATCAAAAGTGTTCATGTTGTCACTGGAAGTCTGGTTCCTCTCAGCGTGTGCATGCTCAGTCGTGTCTGACTCTTTGTGACCCCATGGACTGCAGCCCACCAGGTTCCTCTGTCCAGGGACTTTTCCAGGCAAGAATACTGGCGTAGCTTGCCATTTCCTTCTCCAGGGGATCTTCCTAACCTGGGGATTAAGCCCTCACCTCCTGTGGCTTTTGCATTGGCAGGCAGATTCTTTACTGTTGAGCCCCTGGGGAAGCCTGTTAACAGTTTCTGTCTCTATAGGTTGATTGTGGGATGACATAAGACAACCCCTAAGTAATGCCTGGGACAGAGCTAGTGCTCAGCAAATGCCTGGGTTCTTTTTTCATGTCTTTTGTTGTTTGACTGCTTCCTCTGCTACTCTGTGAGCTTCCTGATAGTGGGGAAGATTCCTTAATGATTTGTGTATCTTCATTACTTATTTGAGGGCCTGGTGTCCAAGGGTGATCAAATGCACACACACAGGCATGCATACACACACAATTTTAAAGGATTTCCTATGCACCGGGGGCTCTTGAATAAACAAATGAATGTTATGAATCACTTAATGCCTTTCTTTGCTGTTTTCATCATTTTCTCCTTTGAGTTCATCTCTGAAGACATACTCTGCCTTGAAGCCACCTTCTTTCACTGGCTATTTGTCGCGCTTACATTATGCTGAGTCTGTCTTTCTTGAGGTATCCCCTTTCCCATTAATGACTGACGGTGGGGAGGGGAGAGGGCTGATGTGCTGTGTCAGCACCACAGGGGCTCACTGGCTCCCCCCTCATTGAAGGGGGAAGAGTAATTCTATCTTCCCAGTTAATGGGAAGAGAAGACCATGGGGCCTCTGTCATTTGTTCTGCAGGGTTGCAGAATGTGATCTGTGTGTATGTGTGTAGATAAAAAATATTTTTTTTCCGATTAAAGTGCCAAAGCTACTCCCAATAGACTTTGGGTTAAATAGATGAAAATTAGTTAAAAATACTGAAATAATACAGTGAGAAGAAACTATTTTTCAGCTACCCATAAAAATATTGGAAATATATAAACCACTGCTACTCTCTAGAGAATATTAAAGTTAGGAACACATTATAGGAAAAATATTTGCTTTAACTTAGGGAGATAATTTGGAACTGTAAAATTTTAGGCAACTCCTCAAAAAGCTACTGATAGAATTACTGCTTCTGTGTATCTACCACAAGGAAACAAAAGTAGAAAGTGCAACAGATACTTTTTCGCCAGTGTTAATTGCAGCATTATTTGCCATAGCCCAAAGGTAGAGGCAACCTAAATGTCCAGTGATAAATAAACGGATAAAGAAGATGTGGTTCATCCATACAGTGGAGTATTATTCAGTCATAAAAAGATGAAGATCTGACATCTTCTAACACATGGATGGACCTTGAAAACATGGTGCTAAGTGAAAGAAACCAGGCACAAGAAGACAAATACTGTATGATTCCACTTATATGTGGTACCTTGTTGTTGTTTAGTCGCTAAGTAGTGTCCAGCTCTTTGTGACCCTATGGATTGTCGTCTACCAGGCTCTTCTGTTCATGGAATTTTCCAGGCAAGAATACTGGAGTGAGTTGCCATTTCCTTGTAGTCATATTCAGAGAGAAAATAGAATTTGCTTGCCAGGGGCTGTGGGTGGGGGAAGGGAATGACGAGTTCTTATTTAATGGTGACAGAATTTTGTTTGGGAGGATGAAAAAGTTCTGGAAAAGGATACTGGTGACCATTGCACCATATTATGAAAGCACTAAGTGCCATTGAATTGTATATTTTAAAATGGTTAAAAGGTAAATTTTATATATGTTTCACCACATTAAGAAAATTTTTTAAAAAAATAGGCAGCTGAGAAAAGTCATAGGAGAATCTAGCTTCTTATTTGGTTGGTGCTGGCGCTGACTTTCCTTCTGATGCCCACTTATGCCCATATGGAAGATATGTTTGTTATCTGCCTTTTGAGTCAGACACAGAGGTTTGAAAGTGGCTACTGCAGGCTGTAAGTGGCCAGGGAAGAGTTTTGTGTTTTGTGTGAGCCTCACTATATGTTTGAAATTCATATTATTTGTCAGTGTTTTCCTAGAAGAGTTGTTGTTTAGTTGCTCAGTCATGTCTGGCTCTTTTGCGACCCCATGGATTGTAGCCTGCCAGGCTCCTAAGTCCATGGGATTTTTCCAGGCAAGAATACTGAAGTGGGTTGCCATTTCCTTCTCCAGGGAATTTTCCCGAAGCAGTGATTTAACCCGAGTCTAACACATTGGCAAGTGATCCTTTACCATTGAGCCCTTTATTTAATAAAGCCCTTTACCACTTAACTCAATGGTAAAGAATCCGTGGGTTTGATTCCTGCATCAGGAAGATCCCCTGGGGAAGGCAATGGTGGTTCATTCCAGTATTCTTGCCTGGAAAATCCCATGGATAGAGGAGCCTGGCAGGCTACAGTCTATGTTGTTGCAGAGAGTTGGACGCGACTGAAGCGACTCAGCATGAACAGCCCTTAATCCTTCTTTACCACTTTACTCCCTTTACCAGGGACGTTCTTCCTATTAGAGACTTGGCGTGAAAGATAGAAGCTGGACCTCTGTCTCTTAAAACCTGGATTATCTGGCCACATTGGCTCCACATCCTCCCATGTCAGCCCTCTCTCCTTAAAGGGGCTCCTGTCCGTCCTGTTGACACAGGCGGTGGGGCACCGGCCTGGGCCCTGTGGGCACCTGAAGTTGAAGCTGCCGCTGCTGACTCTCTTTGTTCAGAGTCAGGGGATGGGTCACTTCTGCTGTTGATCACTGTCTGTTCTCCTGCCTTCAAAACAGGATTGGATCCTTGTTATGTGCCCCTGGGTTTGGCCCCCCTTGGTTGTTTATTTCTTTACTGCTGGCTGGGATCTGTTAGCTCAAAATTCCATGGTTGCCAAACTCAATTTTTTACGTATCCAATCATTTAAAAAATAGCCCCGACAGGCAGATTTTAGTCATTTGGAACATGCCTGCTTTGCATGCCCCACGAAACCTTAGGAGGCAGCTCTCACCCATTGGTAAGACAGGACTTTGTAGTTAGAAGGGCCCACATTGCTACAGCTTTGGAGTTTGGGGCCCAGCACCCGCTGCTGTGCTGCTGAGAGATACCACCTTGTCATGACTGCCCTCTCTCATCTCCCTTTCCTGGAGTTTCCTTTCCTGGCCCTTGTTCTTTTGTGAGCGGTGACCTCTTCATGTAAACTTCTGGAAAGCATTTGGGCTGATATTTGTGGGCCTCCTAAATTCCTGTGTTGGAAACCCTAACCCCAAAGCAATGGTGTTTGGAGATGGGGCTTCCAGAAGGGAATCAGGTTTCGATGAGGTTGGACATGACTTAGAGACTAAACAACAATAGAAGGGGAAAAGGAAGTAGGTCTGACTCACAGGTATCTGTTTCTGAGTGGGAAAATGAAGTTATGGATATAGAAAGTGATAAGAGACGCTTGTGGAACGTGGACCCCGAGAAAAGAGAGTTTAGAGGTTATGAGGGTGGGGCCCCAGTGATGGGATCAGTGCCCTCGTAAGTGGAGGAGGAGATGTGAGAGCTCTCTGTCCCCACACCAGGGAAAGGCCGCTTGAAAACACCTTGAGAAGACAGCTGTCTACGAGCCAGGGAGACACGAGGAACCACCAGGTGTCTCCCACCAGGAACCAGATCTGCTGGCACCTTGATCTGGACGTCCAGCCTCCAGAACTCTGAGAACTAAGTGTCTTTGTTTAAGCTGCCCAGTCTTTGGGGCTTTGTCACAGCAGCCCCTTCAGACAAAGATGGACAGTCCCTGCTGTGAGGAGCAGGCCCAGCTTGTACACCTCTAACCAGATGTCCACCCCCTGCCCCCTCAGCAGAGCTTGTTTGGGTGACTGTCTCTCTTGGTCATGTCTTTTCCAATTTGTAGAAAAAATAATTTAATTATTATTATTTTTTTGATGGGGGCGCTGTGCTGGGTCTTTGTTGCAGCTCGGACTTCTCTAATTGTGACGAGTGGGCTTAGTTGCTCTGCAGCATGTGAGATCTTAGTTCCCCAACCAGGGACCAAACCTATGTCCCCTGCGTTGAAAAGTGGATTCTTCAGTACTGAATCACCAGGGAAATTCTGAAAATACCTTTTCCTTGATCAGCCCCTGAATCCCTCACATTCCCTACAATTATTACAGTTGTCCTGAAAATGCAATTATCTGGAAGTACGATTACTAGACAGAGCAGGGCGGGTGGTGTGTGGAGAAGAGCTGGGGTCTCCTCACGGAGGTCTCGTGTCTCCCCCATTGAGATGAACGAACCTTACAGTGAACATTGAGGAGGACCCTTGTGTTTTCCAGAATCAGGAGGGAGTATGTCATTTGTCTGCTTTTGGCATGTGGGTGGGCCTTTCAGGAATCGGCATCATTTATGTTTGCTAGCTCAGTCGCTTCAGATGTGTCCAACTCTTTGCGACCCTATGGACTGTACCGCCCCAGGCTCCTCTATCCATGGGATTCTCCAGGAAATAATACTAGAGTGGGTTGCCATTTCCTCCTCCAGGGGGTCTTCTTCACCCAGGGATCAAACCCACATCTGTTATGTCTCCTGCATTGGCAGGAGTTCCTTACCACTGGTACCTCCTGGAAGCCCCACCATTCATATTGACCCCCTGGATATTTTACTGACAGAAACCCCCCTAGTGGTTAAAATTGTGAGTGGCGGGTACCTGGAGAGTGTTTCTCATTGGCCAAGATATAATTCTTGGGGAAGTCTGCACTCAGAGCTGCTTTGGCCTCATCGCAGCTTCCGAATCCAAGGTGAAAAGGCTGTGGAGCTGGTCACAGTCAGCGGACCCACGTCTCTAAGCTGGATTGATGGTTCTGGTTGATCAGAATTCACAGGGAATGGAGTAATGCAATTACCGTCCACAGCCGGTTCTCCCTAGGATGTTCTTGCAGATCAGTAGCAAAGGGTTAGGAGGCGATTTTCTTCCCCATTATATTGTGAGTTGTACAAACCTTCCTACTGCTATTGCCGGGGAGAGATTTTATAGAGGATTATGAGATGGCTGCTTTAAAAAAATGATTTTCAGTTAAACACCTTTCAGTATGAAAATGGTAAAGCCATAAAGAATGGGGGAAGGGGAAGTTCATCCAAAATAATTGCTTCTCAAGGATCTTAGTTTGATTGTCTTATAAACAACTTTAACTCATTCTTTTTTTTTTTCCTTGCCTATGACAGATGAGAAAAGAATTCTGAGATTCATTGAACAGTCAGATTTCCAATATGGTGTTTACTTGCATTTTCTGTTTCTACTGCAGTCAGGAAATCAAACCCCAAGGATTAAATGCCCCATTTGAAATGTTATAGAGAATTAAAGAAAGAAAGGGAAATTCACCCATAGTTGAGGCAGGCTTCAAAGTTTCCAAGTGTTATTTGAGAGGGCCAGAAAATTTAACAAAGGTGATCTTGAGTCTGTAAGGCCATTGGTATCCCCTATTAGCATCCTGCTGGGGCCATGAGATCAATCTTTCAAAGATCCTCATGGCTAATAGTGGCCTCACAATGAATGAACCTTTCTTATGTGCCAGGCCCAGTGCTTGCTCCATTATTTTGTTTAATCTTGACAGTGCCTTCAAGGGAGCTGCCCAGGTGGCAGAGTGGTAAAGAACTCGCCTGCCAATGCAAGGCACTCAGAAGATGCAGGATTGCTCCCTGGATGGGGAAGACCCCAGGAGGAGGAAATGGCAACTCCCCACTCCAAAATTCTTGCCTGGAAGACCCCATGGACAGAGGAGACTGGCAGGCTATATTCCATCAGGGTCATAAAGAGTGGGACACGACTGAGCGACTGAGGACACATGCGCGCGTGTGCACACACACACACACACACACACACACCCCTTCAAGTAAAAATTTTCATTTTCCCATTTCAGAAGAAAACAGACACACGTAGTCAATAATGTGTCCAAGTTCACAGAGCTAGTGACTGCTAAAGCCAAGGCCCCTCTTCCGTCTGGCTTCAGGCCCATAGTCTGAGTCACCGTGTGCATTCCAGTGACCAAACTCAAGCTCACTCTACTTCCTGCATGTGTGTGTGCTAAGTTGCTTCAGTCGTGTCCGACTCTCTGCGACCCCATGGACTGTAGCCCGCCAGGCTCCTCAGTCCATGGGATTCTCCAGGCAAGAATACTGGCATGGGTTGCCATGCCCTCCTCCAGAGGATCTTCCTGATCGAACCCATGTCTTTTTGTCTCCTGCACTGGCAGGCGAGTTCTTTACCACTAGCGCCACCTGGGAAGCCCCTACTCCCTGCAGGATAGGCCAGTTAACAGAGAGACAAGGTGTTGAGGCAGAAAAATAGCCAGGTGGCCGAGAAGATGGCAGACTAATATCTCAAAATAACCCATCTTGTCAGGGTCTGGATGCCAGGTTCTTTTATACAACAGAGATGGGGTGAGGTGAGACGGTAAAGGAAAAAAGACCATTAGTCTTACAGATATCTCCTGGAATGGCCAGCCTCAGGAAGGGGATGTGTTAATTTCTTCCTTCCAGTAGCCCTCCACTGGTGGACAGGATCCCAAACAAAGGCATTTTCGTTTAGCATTCAGGCAGAGGAGGAGGGTTCCCTGAGGCAGGTCGTTATGTATGGACAGTGTCCTTTTAGTGAACAAAAGCAATGGGAAGCAAAGGTTAAAATAAAAGAACAGGTCCAACATGGGATCTGCTCTTCCCTGTAATATTTCCAGGAATGCTCACCATTGATTTACCTCCCATCACTTAATCCCATCACTCAGTTCAGGGATCTGAGTTCTCCATTGGTTTTGAGCAGAGCGGGGTTCTTTCTTTCCCCACCTGAGAACTCCAAAGTCCAAGGGCATAATAATCGCATAATAGGCAACATGTGTGTATGTCAGGGATCTCGTAGAGACTGGGCACTGAACTAGGGACTGGGAAGCAGAAGACTTCCCCTCTGGCCCCTGTGGCATTACATTCTCATGGGGAAACAGACCCCAAAGAAGTACACACCTCCAACACCAGTGGCCCGTTGGGATAAACACTAGGGAAGTAATCAACATGGTTATGACTTGGAAGACTGTCAGGAATGGGCCATGGAGAAGACGCCCTGAAAAGATAATGCTTCAGCTGAATCTTGGGGAGAATAGAGGAGCAGACTTTGCCAGCAGCGATGGGAAGAGCATTCCAGGCTGAGGGAACAGCGCATACAAAGATCTTGTGATGGGAATCAGGTGACGTGTTTGTGGAAGGTAATCGACATGGCAGGAGGGACAGACTGTTGAGAGACGCAGGCTTGCTGGGGTTCAGTGGTTTGGCTGAAAAGGGCGGAAGAAACATATTTTGTATCATAGGGTATTTTCTCTGTTTCTAGTTTTAAAAGTCCTGTTTGCACTTGCTTTTCTCCTGCTCCACCTAATTCAAATACCTGCTCCAGGGACCCTTGAAAATATATGACTCTCTGTTGATTTGGACCTTTTAATTCAAGAAATCTTGAAGCATTATATGCAAAACCCTGAGGCAGATAGTGCAGGGCACCAAAAGAAGCGATGTGTGTGGTGGAGGGCAGCTCGGAAACACCGAGCTTTGAATTCCGAAAGTGAAAATGAAGCTGACCTTGTGGAAACGGAGCCCACATTAGGTGGCGTTAAGCCTCTAAAGAAGATTCATGTAGGACCTTTTCAAATAATTCTGTTCCCCGGTCAATTTAAACCACCCTGCCTCCTAGCCAGCACAGTTTATGGCTTTGTTCACATCATAGATTTGGAAATCAAGACCCAGGAAAGGTCACACCATTAAATAAACGTTTAACACTCAGGGAGAGATGGGACGTGAATACATTCTCAGTGGAGTGACATTAAGTTACTGCTTCTGTAACAGCTACTTTGGTTTGCATTTGTAAAGCTTAAAAAATCTTTTCTCCTATATTTTTGGTGAGGTAAAGGAAGTTTTTGGCCTGAGCATTTTTCTCCTTCAGAGTATTGGATAAGGGAAGCGTGCATTGATCACTCCACTTGGAGGTGCTGCAAATCAGTTTGAAAACCCCTAAAGTCTAGCATTTCTTCAGTTTATGCTTAAGGACACTCTAGAGCTGGCCATCCAATACAATAACCGCTAGCCACATGTGGCTACTGAACACTTTGAAGTGTGGCTGGATCAAATTGAGTCTTGGTTGTATGGGTAAAATACAGGCTTTTAAAGACTATGTGTTAAAAAATGTGAACCATCTCAATAATTTTTACATGGATTGTTCAATTTTGGTATATGTGCTGCTGAAGCAAGCACTTTATGGACTACTCAGTTGAATGATCATCTTTGGATATGTTTGGTTAAATTGAGACTTCACTTGTTCAGTTTTGCTTTTTATTTTTTACCTGGCTGTTAGAAAATTTTAAGTGATATGTGGGCTGTATTCTGTTTCTGTGGGATTGTCTGTGTGCTCAGTTGTGTCCGAGTCTTTGCAACCCCATGGACTGTAGCCCACCAGGCTCCTCTGTCCATGGAATTTTCCAAACAAGAATACTGGCATGGATAGCCATTTTCTTCTCCAGGGGATCTTCCTGACCCAGGGATTGAACCGAGTCTCTTGCATCTCCTGCACTGGCAGGTGGGTTCTTTACCACTGAGCCACCTGGGAAGCCCCCTGTTGGATTATCCTACTCTAAAAAGACTTCCGCATCCTGTCCTGATGCTATAACCGACACCAGGCTTGTCCTCCTGTTGAAAACAACTGTAAAACCGAATAAGATATATGAGGCTGTTCTTTTCAGGCATTCATCAAAAGGCAGTGTGGTCCTGGAGAGAAGGGAAACATAGGTACTGCGCCTCATAAAGCCCTGGCTGTCCATCCAGGAGCACTTTTCTGCTTCGGTGCAGGTGGGAGGCACCGGTGGGGGTAGTATTCTGCTGAACTAAGAGGTAGAGATTGGAATTCTTGGCTTCTGAGGTGGAATTTTGGGGACAGGGTACCAGAAAAGAGGATTATGTGCAGGGGAGGATTCATACATCTTCATGGGGATTTACTGCCCTTGGCTGAGGGCTGGACTGTGCAGTCAAGGGGAGGGACCTCACCAGACTTAGCAGAGACCACCTAATGCAGGGCTGGGATCCATCTAATGAGGGTTTGAGGGGCGGGTGTTGCCAGACATCCCATACAATCAGTTGTGACCCCAGAATGTCCGTGACTTACGGGTTCAGTTCCGTTCAGTTCAATCGCTCAGTTGTGTCCAACTTTTTGCGACCCCATGAACCGCAGCATGCCAGACGTCCCTGTCCATCACCAGCTCCCGGAGTCCACCCAAACCCATGCCCATTGAGTTGGTGTTACCATCCAACCATCTCATCCTCTGTTGTCCCCTTCTCCTCCTGCCCTCAATCTTTCCCAGTATCAGGGTCTTTTCAAATGAGTCAACTCTCCGCATCAGGTGGCCAAAGTATTGGAGTTTCAGCTTCAACATCAGTCCTTCCAATGAACACCCAGGACTGATCTCCTTCAGGATGGATTGGTTGGATCTCTTTGCAGTCCAAGAGACTCTCAGGAGTCTTCTCCAACACCACAGTTCAAAAGCATCAATTCTTTGGTGCTCAGCTTTCTATATAGTCCAACTCTCACATCCATTCATGACCACTGGAAAAACCATAGCCTTGACTAGACGGACCTTTGTTGACAAAGTATTGTCTCTGCTTTTTAATATGCTGTCTAGGTTGGTCATAACTTTCCTTCCAAGGAGTAAGCATCTTTTAATTTCATGGCTGCAGTCACCAACTGCAGTGATTTTGGAGCTCCCCTCCCCAAGTAAAGTCAGCCACTGTTTCCACTGTTTCCCCATCTATTTGCCATGAAGTGATGGGAGTGGATGCCATGATCTTAGTCTTCTGAATGTTGAGCTTTAAGCCAACATTTTCACTCTCCTCTTTCACTTTCATCAAGTAAGTCATTATAAGTTCCAGTAGAATAAGGCCACACAGAAATTTATATTACTGTGGAAGAAAATGAACCTTGACCTATACCTCAAAAAAGTTCATTGGGAATAGTTCACAAATCTAAATGTTTAAAATGATAAACTTTCTGGAAGAAGCTGTAAGAGAATATCTTTACAGTCTTGGTGTATACAAAAAAACGCTCATGATAGAAGAAAAAAAAAGGATGAACTAGGTTTCATTAAAATTAAAAACCTATCAAAAGTATAAAGCAAATGGAAAGGCAGGCTATGGAGTGAGAGAGTGTATTGTCAATCCTGAAGTCTGCCAGAGGAGTTATATCCTGAGTATGTAGAGAGACAACCCAGGAAAGTGGGAGAATGACTTGCGTGTACATTTCATATCAAGGGCTGTAAAAATGTCCACTGGGCATATTAAAAAGTGCTGGACATTGCAGTCATCAGGGACATTCATATTGAAAAAAAATCACACTGAGATAACACTTCACACCCACTGAAATAACTAAAAAGGGAGAAAAACACCAAATGCTGGTGAGGGCGTTGAGGAACAGAAAATCTCATCCATTGCTTGTGGGAGTGCATGTGGCACAAGTGCCTTGGAAATCTGTATGGTGGGTATTTGTACAGGGAAACATCTATTTCTCAGCAATTCCTCTCCTCAGTAATTACCTAAGGAAAATAGAAGCATTCAGCCCCCCCACCCCGCCACACACAAGTATACAATGGTAAAGGTTGTTGTAGCTTTATTTGTAATAGACAGACCGAAAGCTAGCAATTCAGATGTCCGTCAGTGGAAGAATGGATGAGTAAATGGTGAGACCCACGCAGTTTAGTTCACACCCTCAGCAGCGTGAAGAAGTCTGACTAGTGATATGTGTACTGATGTGGGTGAGTCTCAGATACTACATTAGCAGGAACGTAGGGACCAAACACTGAAGCGTGCATACCAGATGTTTTCATACATGTGATGTTCAAGAGTTGGCAAAACAATTGATGGTAGGATTCTGAACAGTCATTGCCTTTCGAGGCCTGGGTACCACCCTGGGGTGACGGAATGACCCACACTTGGTTAGAGTGTTGGCTAGATGGTATATGCATTTATCAAAATTCAGAAACACGAACCGAAGATCTGTGCCTTTCACTCTATGAACAATGTTTCTTTTAAAAACTTCCTAAAAAAAATCCTCTAAGACAGTGGTCAGCAGACGATAGCTCATGACCCTCTATGGCTCATCACTTGTTTTTATAAGTCAAGCGTTATTGATGCAGAACCATAATGATTTATTTGCATACTGTCTGTGTCTGCTTGTGCAGCTGGAATAAAAGCTGAGGAGTTCAGACAGAATTTCTATGGCTAGCAAAGCCTAAACTATTTATTATCTGGCCTTTCTCAGAAAAAGCTTGCTAACCCTGGTCCTAGAATAATTGTTACAGTGAAACCCACCCTTGGGCATTCTTATCCACAGCAGCTGAGGGCAGAAATCTATCATTCCATCCCCACTCCCCAGATGGCTCCAAAGCAGGAAACTGGGCAAGCAGTAAGTAGAAAGTAGACCCTTTCAAGAGTCACCATATCGATACATAGGTCCTGTCTTTGGTCATAAAGTGATTTTACTGACTAATCTAATTTGCTCTTGCTAGAGTTATAAAAGCCCATTTCTTCCCCATTAGCTTTCTGTGGAAAGTGTGAAAAGTTCATTCTCATCATAGTTATGTAATCATCTTTCATAAATGTGGGGAGTCTCGTGTGTTCTGCCATCAGCGGCACAAGCTCCTGCCACCGTTTGACTTTGGGTAGGAGGCTGTTTGAGACGTTAAAAGACAGGATGGGGAAAACTCACAGAACGCTTTCTGTGCACGTCTGATGGATAAAGATCCTTAAGAAGCTTTACTTAAAACTGATCTGGCTTCTCGATGATTTGAGCTGCTCTTTTAATTAGTTTTTCAGAGCGTGTATTGTTTATTATCATTATTTTATTTTGCCACACGGAGGCTTTAGCATGCTTTAGTTCACAGAGGAGCCAGATGCTCTTTACTGGTTTTTGAGCACCAATCGAGGAAGAAGAAAACACCTTATTACACTGGAAACTTTTCCCCGTGGGTGGTTTGTGACTAGGATTTAATGATTATGGGGGTTACCTTGGACAGAAACTTTAATGCTCAACAAACATTCCGTTTGTGCCTCAGTATTTCCAGAACCCTTCCAGTTGGGTGGGTTGTGTGACTGATTTTGCTCGATGAAAGGTGTGGCTTCTCCATTCTTTCTCCCCCCAAAGAGGCACATACTGAGATAAAGTTACCCCAGGAATTAAATGAAGCAGTATGGATTAATGATCTTGTCTTGTGTGATCAGGAAATTAGCATCTGTTGTGTTAATCCACTGAGTTTTTAGGGTTATTTGTTACTGAGAAAGATAGTGCTCATTGGTACGGGTTAAGTTACTTACTGGAAAAAACAGACCCCTAAGCACATTACAAATGTAGATGGTATAGGTGTGTCATTTCCAGTAAGGGGGTGTGTGTGTGTACACGTGCGTGCATGCGTGCTTAGTCACTCAGTCGTGTCCGACTCTTTCTGAGGATGGACTTAGTTAATGGAGGAAGGACACATGACTGATTGTTCTTTCCCTTGAGCCGTATAAAATAAATGAAAAATCTGTGTAAATGTGAGTGTAAACATAGGTACATCAGTGCCTGACATAAAGATAAATGTAAAGACAGTGGAGACTGTTGCTTTCCAAGAGGTCTCTGTTGTGCATTTCGTTGCATGATTTTTTATTTTTTGAGAGAAAAGCCAGAGGAAGCAAGTTGTTACTGCTGTTGTTGTTTAGTCCCTAAGTCGTGTCCAGCTCTTTTGTGGACCCGCCAGGCTCCTCTGTCCATGGGATTTCTGAGGCAAGATTATTGGAATGGGTTGCCATTTCCTCCTCCAGGGAATCTTCTCAACCCAGGGATCCAGCCTACTTCCCTTGTATCTCCTGCATTGGCAGGCAGATTCTTTACCACTGCGCCACCATAAGCTAATCCAGTTACTGGTGGGACTGTGTTGTGTGTCTCAGGTATTTTGGGGTAGGAAAAAATTATTGAGAACCACTGATGTAACTGCAGAGGGGAAAAAAGCTTGGAGAATTACAGGGATGAGGGCTGATGCTTTTATTAGAATGCCTGCTTTTTTTTTTTTTTTTTGGTCTTTGACATGCGAGATCTTAGTTCCCCCGTCAGGGATTGAACCCGTGCCCTCTGCTTTGGGAACCCTGAATCTTAACCACTGGACCACCAGGGAAGTCAGGACATCTATTTTCTGTCTGTCTTTTAGATTCCCTAGAAACTACCCATTTTTAGGAATGCCTGAGTTGTATGAATTTCTGCAGAGCTCAGAACTAATTTGATGTAAATTATACATTGCGGGTATCCAGAAAAACCTTTATGGGGCCCACAAAGAGTGCACGGAGGGGACTGGAGATGTGTTTTATCCACAAGCAAGCAAGCATTTCTCTTCAAAATTCATACGCAGCCTCCAAAAATACCTAATGCATCACAAGCCCGACATTGGAACCACTGGCTTTCCATACACAGAGAAGTAACATTCCTTTTAATCAAGTAAGTTGATTTTGCGGCAAAACCTTTTGTATAATACTGAAAAATAGTTGTGTTCCTTGGAAGCTATCTCAGTTTTCTGAAATGATCATTTTTAATCATTCGCCTAGCAAAACAATTTACCAAGCAGTGGAGGATAACGAACCATAAAGTTTAATTTGCCTTTTTTAATTGAGTTGTTAATTAGCACCCCTCAGCCGTTGGAAACTTCTCACTTGCTTTTTTGTTTTGCTTCTGATCCGAGACGTTTCAAAGAATCTAATCTATCATATTGCCTCTACCCAGGTACTTTGATGAATCACATCAATAGGTGATTATTCCCTAAGTCTGCTCCTGCTTCCAAATGCATGCAAATTTCTATCAGTGGCAGATAATTAGGGAATAGACAGTGGTATTCAGTGGATGAAGATATCTGCCGTTTATTGAATTCCTACTGTGTGCCAAACTCTGTTTCAAGTGCTTAGCATATATTACTGAGTCGTGACAGCATTTAAATAAATTATTTCTTTCTTTGGCTGCATTAGGTCTTAGATGTGGCACGCGGGATCTTTGCTGTGTCATGCGAGCTCTTTGCTTGTGGCACATGGACTCTTTAGTTGTGGCTCTCTGGCTCTCTAGTGGTGTCCCGTGGGCTTAGTTGCTCCACAGCATATGGGATCTTCAGTTCCCCAACTAGGAACTGAACCCATGTCCCCTGTATTTCAAGGTGGAGTCTTAACCGCTGGACCACAGGAAAGTCCCTCCTGATAGTATTTTGAAGAGCAGACTACCATATCTACTTCATCCACAGTGAGCAGAGGTTCGTTTCTGTTAAACACTTTCCCCAAGGACGTCCAACTTATCAGTAGTGGAATAGGTTCAATTCCAGGCAGCCTGGCTGGTGGTCCCACTGACCCTCCTTTCAACCTGCTTTATATTTTCAAGATCCTTGGAGTCAAACAGACTGACACTCAAATTCTAGTTCTGTTGTTAATATTGTTGTTAAACTAAGCATGTGCTCTTCAGAGCCAAGTTCATGGGTATGTGACTTGGGCAGTCAGGCTCCTGCGCCCAGGAGGTGCCTGTCCGTGGTTCTTCTGTTGCCATTGTTTAAAAGAATTGATTACTTAATTTTTGGCCACACTGGGTCTTCGTTGCTGCACGTAGACTTTCTCTCGTTGTGGCGAGCTCTCCAGTTGATGTGCGTGGGCTTCTCATTGGAATGGCTTCTCTTGTTGCAGAGCACCAGCTCTAGGACACATGGGCTTCCGTAGTTGTGGCGCAGGGGCTTCGTTGCTCTGAGGCATGTGGGCTTCTCCTGGACCAGGGATTGAACCCATGACCTCTGTACTGGCAGATGGATTCTTAACCACTGGACCAACAGAGCAGTCCTTCTGTTGCCACCTTGATATTTTAAATAATTTTTGGACAGCGGACCCCCATATGTGCCTTGGGTTCTGCAAATTACATGCTTGGTCCTGACACTGTTGTTGTTTTACTGCATGCTCATTCTCCCTCCTTCTCGTGATCTGTGGCTCTGAAGTCTGTGCACGGCTTAGCCAGGTCTTCTGTTTAGGGTTTCACAAGACTGAAACCAGGATGTCACCCACGGCTGGGTCCTCATCTGGTTGAACTGGAGTCATCCTCTTGCTTGTGTGTTCCCCTGACAACATTCAGTTCCCTGTGGCTTAGAGGATTCGTGGCATTTTATTTCTTCAAAACCAGCAAACGAGGACTTCCTTGGTGGTGCAGTGTTGAAGAATCCCCCGGCCAGTGCAGAGGACACTAGTTCGGTGTGGGAAGATTCCGCGTGCCACGGAGCAACTCAGCCCAGGTGTTGCAACTATTGATGCCCAAGAGCTTGGGAGCACTTGCTCCATAAAGGAAAAGCCACCATGATGACGAGCCCACACATTGCAACAGAGACCCAGCACAGTCATAAATAAATAAAAAATAAATTTAAAAAATAAATTAAAAAAATAAGTATATTGTTAAAAAAAAAAGAAAGAAAGAAACAAAAGGAGAAGCAAAGGAGAGAGAAGGATCAGGGCAAGTCTTCCTGTGGGCTCATATCAGGTAACATCCTTATGGGAGCACACGCTCATCATCTCTGCTGCAGTTCTTTGCTTAGAAGCAAGTTACAGGTCTTCGCCACACTTGAGGGGAGGGCATAATAAACAAGTGTGAGTGCCAGGAGACAGGGGGCATGGAGGACCACCTTAGATCTGTTTGCCTCAATGACTGTGTATTGCTATTATGTGTAGTTGTTGTTTTCACGCTTTTTATTGCTGATGTTGTCGCTGGCAGCTCTATGGAGCTTACTGTGCTGCAGGCCCTGTTGTGAGTGCTTTGCATGTATCAACTGACTGGCTTGTGCAGCTGAATTCCAAGGTCCCGAGAACTGAGACAAAGGTCACCCCCTCTCTGCCCATTGGAATTAATAGCTCTCAGACTAATGAAGCATGAGGCCACTCTTTATTTTCTTGAGTGATAGGATCGTCTTGGGAAGGATTTAAGTATAATGACTAGCCTAAAGGAAATCAACCCTGATGCTGAAGCTCCAGTCCTTTGGCCACCTAATGCAAAAAGCTGACTCACTGGAAAAGACCCTGATGCTGGGAAAGACTGAGGGCAGGAGGGGAAGGGGATGGCAGAGGATGAGATGGTTGGATGGCATCACTAACTCAATGGACAGGAGTTTGAGCAGATTCTGGGAGATGGTGAGGGGGGGACAGGGAAGCCTGCTGTGCTGCAGTTCATGGGGTTGCAAAGAGTCGGACGCGACTTAGCAACTGATCAGCAACAACAAGAATGATTAGAAACTTGGAATCTCGTGCGCTTCAGACCCAGGTGTGTTCCCAGCTCTGCTGCTTTCTGGTCACGAGGTCCTACCTATGTTTCCTCATCAGGGTTGCTCAGGATGGCTTTAGATAGTGGACAGGGATTAAGGCTGCTTAAAGATTCAGGTCCCTTCCCACAGTGGAGTCATGCTTTTGTGTTTCAGACATTATTGTTTTTGTTTAGTCACTAAGTCATGTCTGACTCTTTGCAACCCCATGAACTCTAGCCCACCAGCTTCCTCTGTCCATGGGATTTCCCAGGCGAGATTACTGGAGTGGGTTTGCCATTTCCTTCTTCAGGGGATCTTCCTGACCCAGGGAGCAAACCTGGGTCTCCTGCTTGGCAGGTGGATTCTTTACGGCTGAGCCACGAGGGAAACCCTTTAGACATTATTACCCTTCTGAACTCCAAGGGCCTTCTTGTTTCAGGCTCCTGCACAGTTTGAAAAGAAATACGATGGGTGGCTGGAAAAACACCTTGAAACTTGCCATTGCCCGCATAACTGCTTCCTACCCTCGTCTCTGTTTTTCCATTAGGCAGGTTGCCTTGTTCTGCAAAGCTGTTCTCACCCATCGTGTTCCTCTTTTTCTCACTCATTCTCTTTCTTCATTTCTCTGGATCTATTTTTCATTTTTCTTTCTCCCCTGTCTCGTTCTCCATCTTTGTCACACTGAATGTTTTCTCTTCATGCTTCCTTCTCAGGCGGAAGTGACCAGAGGAGGGAGGAAGAAAGGGAAGGAAGGATTGAAGTCAGTCATTTTCCTCTCCTCACAGGCTCTTCAAAGACTGTGCTACTGCTGTACATAGAATAAGTAATTAGTAAGGACCTACTGTATAGCACAGAGAACTCTACCCAATACTCTGTAACGGTCTGTAAAGGGAAAAGAACCTAAAAATCCTCAAGTTGCCCTGAATGAGTAGTAGGCATGCCACCGTGGCTCCCAGCATTTTCCTGCAGGAGACAGTCAGGTCTTACCCAGTGTTTGTGAAGCTAGTACTGCCTGATAACTTGTAAATTTCCATACATCCTTCATTGGAAATTCTGGTCTTTTTTTTTTTTTTCTCTCCAGGGAAGGAACATTCACTGACATTCTCACAAGTCCTCTGTCCATTCCTTCAGTTCAGTTCAGTTCAGTTCAGTCGCTCAGTCGCGTCCGACTCTCTGCGACCCCATGAACCACAGCACACCAGGCCTCCCTGTCCATCACCAACTCCCGGAGTTCACTCAGACTCGTCCATCGAGTCGGTGATGCCATCCAGCCATCTCATCCTCTGTCGTCCCCTTCTCCTCCCACCCCCAATCCCTCCCAGCATCAGACTCTTTTCCAGTGAGTCAACTCGTCACATGAAGTGGACAAAGTATTGCAGTTTCAGCTTTAGCATCAGTCCTTCCAATGAACACCCAGGACTGATCTCCTTTAGAATAGACTGGTTGGATCTCCTTGCAGTCCAAGGGACTCTCAAGAGTCTTCTCCAGCACCACAGTTCAAAAGCATCAATTCTTCAGCGATCAGCTTTCTTCACAGTCCAACTCTCACATCCATACATGACCACAGGAAAAACCATAGCCTTGACTAGACGGACCTTGGTTGACAAAGTAATGTCTCTGCTTTTTAATTTCCTGGCTGCAGTCAGCATCTACAGTGATTTTGGAGCCCCAGAAAATAAAGTCTGACACTGTGAGGGGTGCAATTATTAAGCAAAGAAAAAGATAGGTCCCCTCCCTATTTTGATAGCTCCTTCACATCCATCTGCACTGTTTCTTTTCGTTATCCTGTCTCTCACAGATGTGGTCAGTCTCTCACTCCTAGTGGATCTTCCTTTTTAGCTGATGAACACCTCATCCTATAAACAAAACGTCCTTGGAGTTGTTCACTTCCTCCAGCGACGTTTCCTTTCTCGGTTCTGAAACAGACCAGTGTGTGGCTTCATTTCGTGTCTCTGTTTGCTCCTCTCCACCCCGTTCCGTCGGACTGCCCCACTTCCCACGCTGCTGTCCCGAAGGCCGCCAGGGAGGGCTCGGCCACCCGCTCTGATTCTCCCCATCTGCCCACAGCATCAGGTGACCCTGACCACCCAGCTGCGAGAGTCTCTGCCCTTGATGCCTTTCCGGGACCTGGTCTCTGCACCACTTCTGACCTCTTGATAACTTTCTGTCTGTGTCTGACTTGTCTTCTCCCAGACAGGGACTGTGCAGGCAGGCCCTGGAACGTGCTTCCGAGCTCCTTCATCCCGTCCCTTTCCCACTTTGGTCCTGGATTTGGTCGCCCTGGACGATCCTTCCAGTGATGGGACTCTGAGTCAGACCCTGTTCTAGGTGCTCTTCGTGCATAAAGTCTTGTAATCCTCCCACATGTCTCATGAGAGAAAGTGCATACTATTACCATTCTTCAGGAGAAACACGGAAACAGAGAGTTGATCTTTCTTGAAATTTCTGGGTATGATCCTTACTGCTCTTGCAGTTGGTCTTTGATTTCTGTTCCCCAGCTTCTGGGTCCTTTGCTGGTGACTCATGCTCAAAACCAGGCTCGCCTTCCTCTCCCTCCGTTCGGCCTCCCTGTCCCTGTTCCTGTCGATTTAGTGCAGTAGGTTTCTGTCGCCACTTTTTGCCTCGTTTTTGGCGACTCCCTCCCTTTCCTTCCTCATCAGCCCTGTTCATTTCACGTCTGAATATCTTCCCTTCCCTCCCAGTTTTATAGCATTCTTTTGAGCCTTCTTTGCTTCTCTCATTGTAGTGACAGTGACCTGTTTGTATATGGATTTTCTTTTTCGCCATTATAGAACAGTTGTAAGGTGATTTATTTGGCCAAAAAATAATGCAGGAAAAGTTTTAAAAATCTACAGTCTGATAGAGGGATATGGATGCTTTCTGTATGGGTCGAATATTATTCCCACCAAAAGATACATTGGAGTCTAAACCCTCAGCACTTCAAAACATGATCTTACCTAGAGACAGAGTCTTTACAGAGGTAACCAAGTTAAAATGACGTCATTAGTATGGGCCCTAATCCAGTGTGATTGGTTGTCCTGAGGGATTAGGACTCAGGGAGGAAAATGTCATGAGAAGATTGAGGTGATACTGCCACCAGCCAAGACATGCCAAGGCTTCCAGCAAAACACCTTCAGAAACCAGGAAAGAGAAATGGAATGGAGCCTCCCTCATGGCTGTCGGAAGGGGCTAAGCCTGCAGGCACCTTGCTTTCTGAGTTCTAGCCTCCAGAATTCTGTGAGGTGATGTATCAACACTTTATTTGTTCCAGATGCCCAGTTTGTGGGCACTTTATGAAGGCAGCCCTCACCCACTTTCAATCGTGCTTCTGGTCTCGCTCTCGCTTCTCTGTTGGTGATCAGTTTCTCTAAACCCAGCTTTCCTATGTAAATCCTTTGTGGATCCTTGTTACTGCTACAAACCATTCAGCTCCCTAGGCAAACATTGAAAGCGTTCTGGGATTCCCCTAGAAGGTAACTATCTGGAGGAAAATGACTTTACTTGAGGAAATGGCAGCCCACTCCAGTACTCTTGCCTGGAAAATCCCATGGACAGAGGAGCCTGGTAGTCTACAGTCCATGGGGTCGCAAAGAGTCGGACACGACTGAGCAACTTCACTTTCTTTTCACTTTTCACTTTACTTACCCAGGGTGTCATAACACAATGACAAGTGCCAGGAATGGTATTCACTTCTTGAATAGGTGAATGAATGAACGGGTGAATGAATGAAGCGTGAATGAATGATGCGTGAATGAATGATGCGTGAATGAATGATGGGTGAATGAATGATGGGTGAATGGGTAGATGAATGATGGGTGGATGAATGAATGGGTAGATGAATGATGGGTGGATGAATGAATGGGTAGATGAATGATGGGTGAATGAATGATGCGTGAATGAATGAATGGGTGAATGAACGATGGGTGAATGAATGAATGGGTGAATGAATGATAGGTGGGTGAATGAATGATGGGTGAAGGAATGATGGGTGGGTGAATGAATGAATGGGTGAATGAATGATGGGTGAATGAATGATGGGTGAATGAATGGATGAATGAATGATGCGTGAATGAATGAATGGATGAATGAATGATGCGTGAATGAAAGAACGGGTGATGGGGTGATGGATGGTCCCCGTCGCCTTCACTAATCTCTGGCTTCATCTGGAATGAGTTACTGCCTTTCCCCCAGGTGTGCTGTTTTCCTCTTCCTCCCCTTGCTGTTAATAGCCGATATCTACCCATGGTCATCTCTGTTTGTTCTTGGGTTACTACTGGTATCATTCAAGATCCAGCTCATTCTTCAGTGCTTCTTCAAATTTCCCCTGCTATTTTCTAACTGGCAGAAGTCCTTGCCTCCCACATTACTCTGCAAGCATTTTTTACTTTGCATTATGGTCACTTTATGCCAAGTCCTGAGCATGGTAACATTATTTTTATGGCTTGGCTCCTGGTAGGTAGTCAATAGATATTTGTTATGTAAGTAAATTAATTAGGGCTTCCCAGGTGGCTCAGTGATAAAGAATCTGCCTGCCAGCGCAGGAAATGGGAGTTCAACCCCTGGATCAGGAAGATCCCCTGGAGAAGGAAATGGTAACCCGCTCCAGTATTCTTGCCTAGAAAATCCCATGGACAGAGGGGCCTGGCTGTCTATGGTCCATGGGGTCGCAAAGAGTCGGACACAACTGCGCAACAGAGACACACGCACAAATTAATTAAGCAAATATCTGGGAAAACATAGCGGAAATGAGAACTCATAAGCCCCCCCTCCCTTCTTTCTGTGTCTAGGCAACACTTTGTTCAAAGATTTGACTCTTAAAATTTTTATTTACAAATGCTCTTCAGGAATTACATGGAAGAAAAAGGAGTTGGTATTGAGTGCCTTGCAAAGTTGAATTGCAGGTTGCCATGGAAACAGAGTTAAGAGTTGACTTTTTCATATATGACTGTTTTAATAAAAACATATTCTTAGCCATTATGGATGGGTTTGTGTACCAGAAAAGAAGTGCTTTATCTTAACATACTATTATGTTCAGAAGTTAGATTGATGGTCCCAAGTATTATTTCATGAAATTACTATACATTACTGTGGTTCCCTTGCAGGAAGTGATCCCAATGCTGACAAAATGAAAACTGTCCTTGTTTGTGGAAGAAAATATCTCTGTGAACTGATTTTTTTTTCCTTTTGCTGTTTTTGAAGTAGCCTTTCTGTTTTAGCCAAAGGACACTTCCTTTAAGTGTCCGATTCTGTTCTTTCTTTGAAGTAATAATTGCCCCCAAATCATGCATGCATTGTGTATGTTGCTGGCAATTATTCAGTAATTTGAAAGGTTTCATGATGACGGTGGTGATAATGAGGGTTAGTGATAAGAGAAGTCCTGTGTTTACTCTCAACTCTTAGTAAGTAGGAGACTTCCATTGCACAAACTACTTTGAGTTTTTCTCTCCTTTTTTTTTTTTTTTAACAAAAGGAATTAATTTCGTCAGAGTTCCGAAGTTCAACACTAAGGTATTGGGAACTTTGCTGTGTCTTTTTTTTATTTTATTTTCATGTTTATTGGAGTATGGTTGCTTTACAACGTTGTGTTAGTTCCTGCTGTCCAGCAAAGTGGTTCAGCTGTGCCGACACATGTGTCCCTTCTTTGTTGGATTTCCTTCCCATTGGAGGTCAGCACAGAGCCCTGAGTGGCATTCTTCGTGCTCTGCAGTAGTTCTCATCAGTTGCTTAGTTTATACACAGTTGTTGTTTAGTCACCCAGCCGTGTCTGTCTGTCTGTGACCCCATGCACTGCAGCACATCAGGCGCCCCTGTCCTTCACTGTCTCCTGGAGTTTGCTCAAATTCATGTCCATTGAGTCAGCGATGCCATCCAACCATCTCATCCTCTGCTGCCCCCTTCTCCTTTTGCCCTCCTTCCTTCCCAGCATCAGGGTCTTTTCCATTGGATCACTCTTCATATCAGGTGGCCAAAATATTGGAGTTTCAGTTTCAGCGTCAGTCCTTCCAGTGAATATTCAGGACTGATTTCCTTTAGGAATGACTCCTTTGATCTCCGTGCAGTTTGAGGAACTCTCAAGAGTCTTCTCCAACACCGCAATTCAAAAGCATCAATTCTTTGGCTCTCAGCCATCTTTATGGTCCAACTCTCACATCCATATGTGACTACTGGAAAAACCATAGCTGTGACTGTACACATCTTTGTTGGCAAAATGACATCTCTGCTTTTTAATACTTTTGTCTAGATTTGTCATAACTTTCCTTCTAAGGAGGAAGCGTCTTTTAATTTCATGGCTGCAGTCACTGTCCAAAGTGATTTTGAAGCCCAATAAAATAAAATCATGGCATATACAGTAATGTATGCCAATCCCAGTCTCCCAGTCTGTCCCACCTCCCCTTCCCCTCTTGGTCTCCATATGTTTATTTTCTACATCTGTGTGTCTATTTCTGGTTTTTCTAATTTTAAGGTGACTTATAGGTTAGACATCACAGACCATGACCATTAGAATGCCATCCTGAGCATGCTGAAATCATAATTAGACAATTATTAGTTCTCTTTGCAATCTGCTGTTGAAGATGTTTTATTAGGCATCTTGTCCTTATCCAGAGATGGGCATACTGGTCATCACTTGCGGCAAATTTGAGCTACCAGTTTGCTTACCTCTTGAAGATCTCTTTTAATACAGAGATCCAGCTCATCACTGTTCTCAAGCACCTGTTATTAGGACACCTCCCAATAAACCTATTAAAAGCATAATGAAAACCTCACTGTCTTCTGTCAGCCTTCGAGCTCTAAGTGGCTTCTAATTTGTACGAGATTGGAACAGCACTGAAGAATTACAGGGACTCAGTGCAACACTCGTCGGATTTTCAATTTTCTGATAGCATCCCTTGCAATTTCTTGTAACGCATCTGTAGCCAAATGCGGTGACACGTCAAGGCTCCTGCTGGTGCTTCTGCCCATGTCAGCGTTACAATGAGAAGCATGGTGCTGTCAGCATTTCTCATGGGGAGGGTGCAGATCGGAGCCTTTTTTTGGCCTTGATGGATATTCCATTAGATGCAGTCCTCTGAACCACAGTCTCATAATTTCTAACAGCTCAGATAGATATGTGTGATGCTTGACATTTGACTTCACGTATTTATTGGAACAAATTGTGCATCGTCGTTCCTTCCACGAGACTGCTTGGCAGAATATGTAGTTTGTCCTGCGGTACCTGTTGATTTGATGGCCTCATTGGAACCAAGACTACATGCTTTGTATTCTGATCAATGGAATTCCTTTCAGGGCACCGAAGAGAGCTGGGGGCGGACTGTGGCTCTGAACCAGAGAGATGAGACCCCGAGCTCCCCTAGCATGTTTCATATTATTCTCAGGTATTGCTTTCAAGCTGAAACAATTCATTCTCCCTTTCAGAGAACCCAAGTATTTTTCTTCTGACTTTAAAGTGAGAGTCTCTTGTGCCTGACTCTTATGTTGGTTGTCAGATTCATGTTGATGTATGGCAAAAAACTATCCCAATATTGTAACGTAATTATCCTCCAATTAAAATAAATAAATACATAACTTTAAGCCAATAACTGTCTTGCAGATAGACTCATCACACTTGGTGAAGGAAAAAAAAAAGCCAGCCAGGCTTTGTAATCTTCCATATAGTTAACAGTGTGGCTGTTCTTTGCATGTGGTCCTGGCAAGATTGTCCCATTCCCAGTGCAGGTTTTTTGACTGATTTTTCTACCTGAGTGAGGATGAATTTGCACTGATTCAGCTACACACTCTTCAGGGGTCCCGTCCGTAACTAAAGGCATTTATTTGTGAGGCAGCAGGGCTGAGATTAAGACAGTAAAGTCTTATCACGGAGTCAAGCTAATTGGCTCGCGTGGGCATGAGAGCTCTGTGCTAACTGTCGTGCTTCTGAAACCAGGAACCACCTTTCTGACCCCTCCTCTCACCCAGGTAACTACGGCAAACGTTGACTGAGTTCTCACGGGGGAGTGAAGCCCTAGGTCCAGAGCTGTGTGAGGGGGCAGGGCAGGGGCAGCCAGGAGCAGCTGGACTTCCTGCACGCTCAGGGCAGATAGGAATCCAGGCTTCTATTTCAAACCTACTGAAACAATTAAAGTGTTAGTCGCTCAGTCATGTCCGACTCTTTGTAACCCCATAGACTGTAGCCCACCAGTCTCCTCTGACCATGGGATTTCCCAGACAAGAGTACTGGAGTGGTTTACCATTCCCTTCTCAAGGGGATTTTCCTGACCCAGGGATCAAACCCATATCTCTTGCATTGCAGGCAGATTCTTTATTGCCTGATTTATTAGGGAAAGTCTTTTTCCTTTATTATTTTCATAATTCTATTAATTTTCAGGCAATCACTGAAAATGAGTTGAATTTAGACTGTGAAATTATAGATCAGATATTTTCAGTGTCAACTCTATGGATATTTTCTTGTTGTTGTTCAGTCACTAAGTTGTATCCGACTCTTTGCATCCCCATGGGCTGCAGCACACTAGGCTTTCCTGTCCTCCATTATCTCCCAGAGTTTGCTCACATTCATGTCCATTGAGTCGGTGATGCCATCCAACCATCTCATCATGGATATTTGGGGCCAGATTATTTGTTGACAGGAAGTTAAAACTGGAGGGTGTGTTCGTATGTACAAGAGATATTGGAATAATGACCCTCAAAATAGTCAAGGCTGGGAAAAACTGGAAAAATAGAAAGAGTATCATATTAATACTTAGTGCGTCTTTCAACATGATAAGTTGCACTCAGCTGCCACCCTAACCAACTCTGCCTTCAAATCTTTCCCATCTTTGTAAAGTGCATCACCCTCCACTCTGTTGTTCAGCGAAAAGCCTAGGCATCATGACTGATCGATTCACCCCCCAATCTGTCAGCATGGATTGCTGATCCGCCTTCAGGAATTGAAGGATCTCATTCCATCCATGTCTGGTCATTTCTGTCGCTGCTAATCTGGATACCGTCAGTTATGGTCTTCTGCAGGGGTCTCCCAGATTTATCTGCCTGATCACTTCTGCCTATCCCACTCCACACCCTTCGGCTGAAATGAAGTGTTAGTTGCTCAGTTGTCTCTGACCCTTTGCAACCCTGTGGACTGTAGCATTTTTCAGAAATGCTCAGATCCTCACTTGCTCACTTGCTCAGATCCATCAGGCTCCTCTGCCCATGGGATTTTCCAGGCAAGAATATTGACACGGGTAGACATTCCCTTCTACAGGGGATCTTTCTCACCCAGGGATCAAACCTGGGTCTTCTCATTGCAGGCAGATTCTTTACCGTCTGAGCCACCAGGAAAGCTCACACCCTTCCATTCAGTTCAGTTCAGTTCAGTCGCGACCGACTCTTTGCGACCCCATGAATCACAGCACGCCAGGCCTCCCTGTCCATCACCAACTCCCGGAGTTCACCCAAACTCACATCCATCGAGTCGGTGATGCCATCCAGCCATCTCATTCTCTGTCGTCCCCGTCTCCTCCCGCCCTCAATCCCTCCCAGCATCAGAGTCTTTTCCAGTGAGTCAACTCGTTGCATGAGGTGGCCAAAGGATTGGAGTTTCAGCTTTAGCATCAGTCCTTCCAATGAACAGCCAGGACTGCTCTCCTTTAGAATGGACTGGTTGGATCTCCTTGCAGTCCAAGGGACTCTCAAGAGTCTTCTCCAGCACCACCGTTCCATTAGCAGCAGCCAAAGTCTAGTTTCTAAATTGCAGATCTGCCTTTGACACACCCTTGCTCACGGTGCTTCAGCCTTCTTTCTGTTCCCCACATTCTTCGAGCATGTTCTAGGCTTCAAGTTTGTTCCCTCCCCAGCCCCCTTAGCACCCACCCTTCCACATAGATGTCTCGTGATTCCTTGAGTCTCAGCCTCAAATCTCATCCCCTTAACTCTAGGGTATCCTATACTGTTAGGGCCGATCGAAGCATTTCTTCTTACATCCTGTGTGCTGAGCCAAGCTCTTGGATCAGTATCGGCACACGGATGCCTTTGAAATAATTCGTCACCAAGTGAGGATCTGAGCATTTCTGAAAAATACCAGAAGGACCCTGTGTTTGAATTGGACACATAGTCAGGGCAAGCTGGAGCTCTCTGAGGTAAAGTTCATGTGCCAGGCTTTGATTTATCCCATGGAGGGAGAGACATTGCCTATCAATTATCAACAAAACCAAAGGGTTGAGCTGGGATGTTGTCCCTTGGGATCTGCAGTAGTTTCATCTAATCTGGAGTAGTTTCAGAATTCAATAATGCCGTCAGGTTTTAGTATTTCCCCCCCTCACGTTATGATTCATGTGCCGTGAAATTTTTCATTAAAAAATTGCAAAGCTCACAAAGTAGAGAAAAGGCAAAAGGGCCTCCCATACCTCATCCGTTCAACCATTTCAACGAGGCCCCACATGTAGAACATTGAGATGGAGCCTTGGAATTTTAAATCAAGTTTTACTTTGCAAATTTAATGAAATGCAAACAAATACGTGGCAGTTCTAAAGGGCATGAAGTCATTAAGTTTTCTCATTTTGTGAGACGCTTTGGGGGCCTCCATATTTTTGAAGTAAAATCAATTAAGTTCTCTGTGTGTGTGTGTGTGTGTGTGTGCGCGCGTCACTACATGTGCAGTTCTGTGGATGCAGGCTGACTCTGGTCTTAAATTTCCCTTCGCCCTTTCCCAGCTGTGTCCTTGGGCAAGTTACTTAACCTTGCATCACATGCACAATGGAGATGATACAAGTTTTGCTGGGAGGATACAGTGTTTTGGGGTAGGTTTCTGCTCTTAAAAGGGCCCGTGCTTTGTTTTATGTTTTGCTCTCATCATCTTAAATCCTTAAAAACTTTTTAATAATCCGTTCCGTTCCGTTCAGTCGCTCAGTCGTGTCCGACTCTTTGCGACCCCATGGACTGTAGCCTACCAGGCTTCTCTGTCCATGGGATTCTCCAGGCAAGAATACTGGAGTGGGTTACCATCTCCTTCTCCAGGGGATCTTCCCGACCCAGGGATCGAACCCGGGTCTCCCGCATTGGAGGCAGACGCTTTAACCTCTGAGCCACCAGGGAAGCCCTTTTAATAATAGGACTTGCATTTTATTAACTTTTTTTGTTTGTTTGTTTTTGGCTCCACTGCCCAGCATGTGGGATCTAAGTTCCCTGACCAGGGATCCAACCAATGCTCCCTGCAGTTGAAGCGTCCAGCCTTAACCACTCCAGGGAATTCCCAAGCCCTACGTTTTAAATTCTGTATCTGGCCCCACAAATTATGCGGCTTGTCCTGATCTAATGAGATTAGGTAAACACAGCACCTGCTTGAGTCCCTTGAGTTAGGTGGAAATGGATACTCCCATGCATTTGTTCTTTTCCTTCCATATTCGAATAGCTGTGTGTTTCTCCTTCCCCGGGTCAGGCAAAATTGAAAATGTTGATACTTTTCTAGTCTCTCTCCCTCCCTTCTGTATTGCCCCACCCCTAAGTTCAGTTCAGTTCAGTCGCTCAGTCGTGTCCGACTCTCCGCGACCCCATGAATCACAGCACGCCAGGCCTCCCTGTCCATCACCAACTCCCAGAGTTCACTCAAACTCATGTCCACAGAGTCGGTGATGCCATCCAGCCATCTCATTCTCCTCCCGCCCCCAACCTTTCCTAGCATCAGAGTCTTTTCCAGTGAGTCAACTCTTCGCATGAGGTGGCCAAAGTGTTGCAGTTTCAGCTTTAGCGTCAGTCCTTCCAATGAACACCCAGGATTGATCTCCTTTAGAATGGACTGGTTGGATCTCCTTGCAGTACAAGGGACTCTCAAGAGTCTTCTCCAACAGAGAAGCAAATAATTCTTTGATTCCTCTTATGACTGTAGAAAAGATATTCAATTCTCATATTTTCTTGTTAGCAGTGCTGGAAAGGAAGATAGTTTTGGGGAAACATGTATAGCCTAATCGTATAGTAAAATGAGAGTCTTCGTGGAAGCAATTTGCCAGCTGTAAATTGCTCTACGAAAGTCATGATGAAGTGCCCTGAACAAAAGGTTTATTGAACAGTAACCTGGTGCAGATATGGGTAAAGAGATATGTCAGAATCTTATGGGTCAAACATTCAAAGTCACAGCCCCCCAAATATCAGCATTATCTCTGTGAATTCAGTGAGCCTAGAGCTCCGTCATGTGTGCTACCGGCTGAGCGTGTTGGGTTAGTTGATTTCAAAGAGCCCTGGACTCCTGATCAGAGGAGATTATGGGATGTTAGTAGGTTAGAGGTAATCGTGGACGTTGATGGAGAAGATGTTTGGAGAGAAGCATAGGGCATGATCAGAGAGAGCTGGAGAGGGGATCTTGGAGGACTTTTGCACATGAGGTTCTCTACCTTTGGGTTAACATTGAATCCCCAGAAATTTCATACAGGTGGTGTTGATGGGAACCATCCCGTATCGGGTCAAAACCACCATTGGTGTACACTTATAGGTGGATCCAGAAGAGAGGAGTGAAGTTGAGAGAGTCTCGAGGCACATATAAACCACAAAGCAGAGCCAAGGAGGGGACCTGGAGTTCTTTCCTGCCTCTTTCCCATTGGAAATAATAGTAATAAAATCAGTGTCTGTATTGACCACGTCTGTTCCCTCTTTGGGGCTTCCCTGGTGGCTCAGATGGTAAAGAATTGGCCTGTAGTGCAGGAGACCCAGGTTCCCAAGTGGTCACTGGCTCTTTTAAGGCCACGTTCTAAGAGATTCTCTCTGCCTTTATCCTCTCTATTATTCTGTTTATTTTATCCAGGGCACAGCACACTCATCAAAATCACCTTGTTGATGGTATTTATTATCTTTTTCCTTCCTCTCCACCCCTGGATTGTAAGCTTCACGGGAGTGGGGATTTTGTCAGTTTTGTTTATGGCTCAGTTCCTACACGCTAGGTGCATGCTTGGAGCATAGTGAGCCCTCAAACATTTCTTGAATGAATGAGTGCATCAGTTTTCCACACTGGCAGTGATTCTCCACTGTGAACTTCTGGTTGTGCTGACATGGGGCTGAATTATTTGCACTCTTCCACAGGGCTTTGATTTCCACCTTGCCCACCCCCTTCCGGCTAGCCCCCTGAAGCTCTTTCCCCAGGTTTGATGTTTCTGCGATTCTTTAGGATGGCGCCCTCTTCCACATTCAGTGGCCAGTCTTCTGCAAAGTCTATGAAATCCCAGTGGAACGTGAGCCAGAATATGTCTGGCTGCCATATTCATCAACACTCAGTAAATACGCATCCAGTGAATCTCTGTCCCTCCCATACTCTTCCCATATATAGTAGAAGAATTGATCATCCATCAGAGGGGATCTGTGCTGTGGCAGACTTAAAGGACACATTAGCCATGTCTTTTCAGGAATCAGGTGGTTATTTCAATACCAGTCTTTTATGAGGTTCTCTTTCTTCGTGCATTTAGTAGATCACAGCTCACATATCACATTCCGACTGAACTGAACTGAATAGAAAGCAAATTGTTGCCTAGAAAAATGGAACATGTGAGTGAAGCTATACAGGCACTGCTGTGAGCCAGGGAACACAGAATGGGTACCGATGGTACAGAAGAGATTTCTTTTCTAGGTCTCACTTCTTTCCTTGATGGTCTTGGGGAATGAGGGGAAAACTAACAAGGCATGCCTACCTGTGATGGTTTTGAAGCAACTTTGCTGAAATGCATCTTGGAATCCATGAAGGGCATTAATAAGATGGTCTAAGAAGCTGCTTTTTTAAAAAGCGGAAATATGCTTTAATTGAGAGGACTGAATCGCTGGATACTGTTGCAAATGTGAATAGCCATTTCTTGGATTTCTCTGATTTTCACACTTCCCAAGCTTCATTCAAATTTGTAATGTCCTTTGTGTGTTAAGTCGCTCAGTTGTGTCCGACTCTTTGCGACCCGTTGCACTGTAGCTCTCCAGGCTCTTCTCTCCATGAGGTTCTCCAGGCAAGAATACTGGAATGGGTTGCCATTCCAATGTCCTTTATTTGAAAGTGAAAGTGCAAGTCCCTCAGCCATATCTGACTCTTTGCAACCCCATGGACTATACAGTCCATGGAATTCTCCAGGCCAGAATACTGGAGTGGGTAGCCTTTCCCTTCTCCAGCAGATCTTCCCATTGCAGGCAGATTCTTTACCAGCTGAGCCACAAGGGAAGCCTAAGATTAGTGGAGTGGGTAGCCTTTCCCTTCTCCAGCAGATCTTCCCATTGCAGGCAGATTCTTTACCAACTGAGCCACAAAGGAAGCCCAAGAATACTGGAGTGGGTAGCCTATCCCTTCTCCAGCAGATCTTCCTGACCCAGGAATCAAACTGGGGTCTCCTGTATTGCAGGCAGATTCTTTACCAACTGAGCTATCAGGGAATGTCCTTTATGGTTTTCTTTTATTGGCTGGGGCGGGGGAGGGGGTAGGGTGGGAACATCCTGAAGGCTTAGGTTTCCATCAAAGCTGATGGAATACACTAATGAAATCATATGTCTTGTTAAAATGTGAAATATATGGTGGCGTAATATTGTCTGAGTCAATCCAGCAGAATAGCATAATTAATAGTGGCTTTGATGATTAATTTAGAAGAGCTGGAAGATGAGGACAGCCCGGTTCTCCCTCTTTCTCTCTCTCTTGCCCTTTCCCCACCCCCCACCCATTTTCTGTCCTGCTCTAGCTCTGTCTTTTTGCTGGCTGCTGTTTTCCTCATCCAAATATGCATAGAAAAAGTCTTAAGTGGCTGTTGAAACTCCCAGAGGCCTGTTTACTTCAAGGTAGAGGCAGGAAAGCTGCCATAATTCAGAAAGCAGCTTCTGGCATGAGATGAAAGTCAGATCCACTCAAGTTTGGGTCAGAATTTAGAGGCCCCACTGGAGTGTTTATGCTTGTTTCTGTAGTCCAGATAAGTTAGTGGAAGAAATTGTTCCCTGTGGCAGGTCATGAATCTAATTACCCTAGAAACATTCCTACAGGCGCTTGACTGAAAATTGGTAAGCTGTGTGTGCTGTCTGTGCCTGCCCCCACCCTTATATCGCGTATGGTCTGTGGACAGCATCACCCATGCAGGCCCACAGACCCGTAACTCAAGGAGGGAGGCCATGTTTCCGCAGCAGAAAACAGACCTGAGAGTCCCTGTTGCTGAGCACCTGTCTCCAAAATTTCACCATCTTAGGGATGTGGGGAAAAGACAACTTTCCTGGACGACAGGAGAGGAATACTGAAGCCTCATGAGTTGACAAGGAAACATGGAGAGGAGATAAATGGCTGGTTTTAAGAACTAGCTCAGTGCCTCCCTCATTGTGGATTCGGTCCTTGTCTAGGACTATTTCCCGCTGTTAGGAGATTTGAATGCAAATCTTTCTTAAGAAGGGCATAGTTATATCTGGTTTGAGTGCAGACTGTGGGTTCAGAAATCAGCATAAATCCTTGCCTCCTGGAGACCCTGTGGGCATCATCTGGTGATTGACAGCAAGGGTTTGGAAATCAGACACTCCTGGATTGAAGTCCCATGCTGACCCTTATTAAGCCTGTGACTTTGTATCAACTAGTTATCTCTTAGCCTCCACTTGGTCATCTTTAAAATGAGGCTGATGATATTTACCTCATAAGGGTGATGGGGCAAACAAGGTCATTTAAGTGATTCCTGTAATGATATTTATAGGTCAGGTGCATGCATGCTTAGTTGCTTAGTCGTGTCCAACTCTTTGGGACCCTATGGACTGTAGCCCTCCAGGCTCCTCTGTCCATGGGATTTCCCTGGCACAAATACTAGGGTGGGTTGCCATTTCGATCTCCACGGGATCTTTCTGACCCAGTGATCGAACTCACGTCTCCTGCATTGCAGGTGGATTCTTTACTGTCTGAACCACCAGGGAGCCCCATAGGTCAGGGTATTCCCTGCCAAACAAGCTATATAATTGTTGGGTGGCCAAAGAAGCAGCAGGGCACCGCACCTCTGTAAATCAGAGAGTGAATCTGCTATGGTATAGGTAATTGTTTTCCCTGAGATCTTTTATAGAAAACAAATGTATTTATTTTTAATCAGAGGCTACTGGCTTTACAATATTATATTGGTTTCTGCCATATATCAGCATAAATCAGCCATAAGGATGCAAATGTCGCCTTCCCTTTGAGCCTCCCTGCAGCCCCCACCCCATCCTGCCTCTCTGTGTTGTCACAGAGCCCTGGGTTTGAGCTCCCTGGGTCATAACAGACTGCCACTGGCTGTCTGTTTTGCATGTTGTAGCGTATTCTGCAAAATACGCTCTAGGTTCATCCACCTCCTTACAGCTGTCTCGAATGCATTCCTTTTTGTGACTGAATAATATTCCATGGTATATATGTACAACTCCTTTATCCATTCATCTGTTGATAGACATCCAGGTTGCTTCTGGTCCTAGTGTTGCAATGAACATTCGGGTACATGTGTCTGTTTCAGTTATGGTTTCCTCAGGGTATATGCCAAGTAGTGGAATTGTTGGGTCATGTGGTAATTTAATTGCTAGTTTTTAAAGGAGTCTCCATACTGTTCTCCATAGTGGCTGTATCAGTTTACATTTCTACCACCAGTCCACAAGGGTTCTGCACACTCTCTCCAGCTTTTCTTGTTTGTAGATTTTTTGATGATGCCCATTCTGACTGGTGTAAGGTGATACTTCATTGTAGTTTTGATTTGCATTTCTCTAATAATGAGTGATGACAAAGAATGCTCAAACTACCACACAACTACACTCATCTCACACGCTAGTAAAGTCATGCTCAAAATTCTCCAAGCCAGGCTTCAGCAATACGTGAACCGTGAACTTTCAGATGTTCAAACAGGTTTTAGAAAAGGCAGAGGCACCAGAGATCAAATTGCCAACATCCACTGGATCATGGAGAAAGCAAGAGAGTTCCAGAAAAACATCTATTTCTGCTTCATTGACTATGCCAAAGCCTTTGACTGTGTGGATCACAATGAACTGTGGAACATTCTGAAAGAGATGGGAATCCCAGACCACCTGACCTGCCTCTTGAGAAACCTGTATGCAGGTCAGGAAGCAACAGTCAGAACTGGACATGGAACAACAGACTGGTTCCAAACAGGAAAAGGAGTACGTCAAGGCTGTATATTGTCACCCTGCTTATTTAACTTATATGCAGAATACATCATGAGGAACACTGGGCTGGAAGAAGCACAAGCTGGAATCAAGATTGCTGGGAGAAATATCAATAACCTCAGATATGCAGATGACCCCACCCTTATGGCAGAAAGTGAGGAGGAACTAAAAGGTCTCTTGATGAAAGTGAAAGAGGAGAGTGAAAAGGTTGGCTTGAAGCTCAACATTCAGAAAACAAAGATCATGGCATCTGGTCCCATCACTTCATGGGAAATAGATGGGGAAACTGTGGAAACAGTGTCAGACTTTATTTTTTGGGCTCCAAAATCACTGCAGATGCTGATTGCAGCCATGAAATTAAAAGACGCTTACTCCTTGGAAGGAAAGTTATGACCAACCTAGATAGCATATTAAAAAGCAGAGACATTACTTTGCCAACCAAGGTCCGTCTAGTCAAGGCTGTGGTTTTTCCCGTGGTCATGTATGGATGTGAGAGTTGGACTGTGAAGAAAGCTGATCGCCGAAGAATTGATGCTTTTGAACTGTGGTGCTGGAGAAGACTCTTGAGAGTCCCTTGGACTGCAAGGAGATCCAACCGGTCCATGCTGGAGGAGATCAATCCTGGGTGTTCATTGGAAGGACTGATGCTGAGACTGAAACTGCAATACTTTGGCCACCTCATGCGACGAGTTGACTCACTGGAAAAGACTCTGATGCTGGGAGGGATTGGGGGCAGGAGGAGACGGGGATGACAGAGAATGAGATGGCTGGATAGCATCACTGACTCGATGGACATGAGTTTGAGTGAACTCTGGGAGTTGGTGATGGACAGGGAGGCCTGGCGTGCCTGGGTCATGGGGTCGCAAAGAGTCAGACAGGACTGAGCGACTGAACTGAACTGAACTGAATAATGAATGATGTTAATGGAAAGTAGGAAGAAGGGAAGTGGGAGCTAGTGATGATGAAGTTGAGAAGTCTTTCTAAATCTACTAGTTCTCAAGGACTGTGGCTGTCACATTAGGGCAGGAACCTGCTGCTGATGTTGGAATCAGAAGGGATACACTAAGGGAATGGATATAAATATCAAGAGAAAATGTGTACTGGGTCGATCAAAGAGAGTATAAGTCCAATAACCCGTTAGGAATTTGAAATATATAGAAGATAAACTTCTTTCTCATTAGTTATGTGACCATGGGCCCTACCTGGTGTTTCATGGCTGAAAGTTATTTTAAAAATAAATAGACGACTTATTTCTATTTTTTTGTCTTATTGCTGTGGCTAGGACTTCCAATACTATGATAAAGATGAAAGTGGGAAGAGTGGACATCCTTGTCTTGTTCCTGGATTTAGAGAAGAGACTTTCAACTTTATATTGTTGAGTATGATGTTAGCTTCAGGTTTGTCATAAATGGCCTGTATTGTGTTGGAATATGTTCCCTCTATACCCACTTTGATGAGAGTTTTTATCATGAATGGGTGTTGAATTTTATCAGATGCTTTTTCTGTGCATATAGACATGGTCATGTGATTTTTTTTATCCTTCCTTTTGTTAATGTGTTGTATCACATTGATTGATTTACAAATACTGAACCATTCTTGGGTCTCTGGAGTAAATCCAGTGTGATCATACAGTGGCTGTTTTAGACAATAGGATCTGTCATGTGTCCCTCTTGGGTATCCAGGAGATAAACAATAAGAAACTAAGGCATGGAATGGTGATTTCATGTTTAAACAAAAGACAGCTTGCCATTTCGGGTCAACTGTTTTAGAGATAGGACCATTGAGAAATTTATCATGGCTGTCTGGCCTACAAACTTAGAGTGAAACCAGAAGGGCCGTTTGTTGAGTATTTGGAAACCTGTAAACATACAGGGTAAATTTTATGACCCAGAAGGTAGATTTCCCCCTTGCTCATGTAACCCGTTTTAAGGACTTGATAGTGGGAGAAGGAGCTTTTAACCTCCAAGTTACTGGTTAAGGGATGTCCCAAGTTGGTAGTGAGTGGAAGGCATTGCCATCTGCCAGCTGCTTAGTGGCCTATATGAAAAAACAGAGGCCTCACAGCAAAGTGTAATGAGCAGTCATTTCTATCGAACCAATTGCACCTCCACTTGCAGTGACTCAGGCTCCTTGAAGGGGTCTCCCAAGAGTCTGATTGGAAGATAGCAGGTGGTTAGGAATGGAGACATCCATGTGGGAATCAGCAATGCCAGCCTTTCTTGGGAACTCATCAACTTAAAAGAATCAACTTTATGTTTCTCTTGGGACGAGATTCTCAAACTACTTCTCTTGTCATTTTAAGATGACATTAGCCACTGATGTCCGAAATTCATTCTGTGCCAAGTGCACTGATAAATGCCTTACCTGCACAATGTCATTTTATCCTTCCAACTGTTTTTCAGATAGCGACTCTGTTCTCTGTTTTACAAAGTGGGAGACTGAGGCTGACCAACATTAAGGGATTTGCCTGAAGTTCCCAAAGTAGTAACCTGGATAGGATTCTAGCCCAGATCTTTCTTTACGTGGAGCGCATGCTCATTTCATTATTCTGTCTGACTTGCTAAAAATATCTTTTAAAATCAACGTTGTGCTTTGTTATGCCCCCAAAATTTTTGTTACTTCTTGGGACACATGAAGTAATACAAGAGTGTTCAGACCCTGTAGATAACTTTTCCAACAGTTACTCTCCTACCCCTTGGCTAGTAGAATGTTGATTTTATCAAAGGATTGGGTAGCCCTGTGCTTCACAGGAGGCTCTACTGGCCTCAGGAAGTGAATCATGTTGAAAAGTGAAAGTGAAAGTTGCTCAGTCTTGTCCGACTCTTTAGACTATATAGACTCTTTATACTATACTCCATAGACTATACAGTCCATGGAATTCTCCTGGCCAGAATGCTGGAGTGGATAGCCTTTCCCTTCTCCAGTGGGTCTTCCCAACCCAGGGATAGCAGCATTGCAGGTGGATTCTTTACCAGCTGAGCCACAAGGAAAGCCCAAGAATACTGGAGTGGGTAGCCTATCCCTTCTCCAGCGGATCTTCCCGACCCAGGGATCGAACTGGGGTCTCCTGCATTGCGGGTAGTCCTTTACCAACTGAGCTATCAGAGGAAGCCTGAATCATGGTGAGCTTTGATTAATTATACAACATTTCCTTGCTTATAATTTGACGAGGTAAACATGTGACCCTGTTCTTGGCCACAGGATGTAAGGATTTTTGCTGGTGGCTGCCTGTGAGATGTTTCCTTGATCTTGGAAGAGACATGCAAAAGAGGATACTCATCTTATGAGTCTTGACAGGCTTATATAGGAAGATGTCCCATCCATCAAGTAACTGAGAAGAGACATGCAAACAACCAAAGGTGGTTGAAAACTCACTTTCACATGAAACCACCAGGTTAGATCATAGCAGATGGACTTGACCGTCAGATCAACCCTTAAACTCATTACCATAGAGAGAAAGATGGGATATATGGATTGACCAGTACCGGTCATGTGACCAACTTTGACACTGGACGTTGGCTTTGTCGTGTGGAAAGTCAAACCTCATGGAAATGGGGGAGTGTGGTCCCTGTGATAAAACTGAGAAGGAAGATGAGATGAATGCTGAACAGCCAACAGCAGTGTCCTCCCAGGCACTCGGCATTCAGACAGAGGGCTGACCTGAAAGAATGCTTTTCTTGCAGTGACCTGGGCGGGGCCCTGGTCCTGTCTGAGTCAGTGTTTTGCTGCTGGTGGGGTAGACTGAGCTGAAGACTGTGAACCACAGGTAATGTACCTTAAAGCCATCAGATGATTGTAAATAAGGCTGTTTAGTTCCGTCTCAGAAGTTCAATGCGGTTCAGCCTGTTAGTCAATAGTGACTGAAATAACGGCAGCTCTTACCCACCTCCACATGCCTTGGGGCTTCCTTTGATTTTCAGCCATAAAGAATCTCATTTGGTTTTTATATAAAACCTAAATTTGAGTTTTATTGGAATACTTATACATGATTACCTTTCACTGAAACTTATTGTCATTTCATCTCTAATGTTCTAGCAAATGGAGTGGTGGGTTTTTTTTACTTCCTTTCAAGTTGTTAGTTTCATTAAACAAATAGTTATTGAGCAGTTCCTATGAGTTAGGCGTTGCAGATGATAAAGAAAATTCAGACAGACATCTTTGTCTAGAGACACTTTCTTGATAACATTTTGCTGTGTGTGTTATGTAAGCAAAAGTTCTAATTCTCTGCATTGAAATGCTGTTTTTTTATAATTATAAAGGTATAAGGAAAATGAGGTGTGGGGAGCATTTGAGATCTTGAATTCTAGGAGAATTGATTTAGAAACCCACCAAATGTTAAGCTGATTATCTGGTCATTTGTGCCTGGATTCTCTGTCATAGGCTGTCAGGGGGACAAGATCTTCACCTTTCAATTCTTGATGTGGTTGTAATTTGACTTTCACTGTGGAGAATCTTGAGCCTTCCCCGATGGTGCTAGTGATAAAGAACCTTTCTGCCAATGCAGGAGACATAAGAGACAAGGGTTTGATTCCTGGATTGGAAAGATCCCCTGAAGGAGGGCATGGCAACCCACTCCAGTGTTCTTGCCTGGAGAATCCCATGGACAGAGGAGCCTGCAAGACTACAGTCCAGGGGGTTGCAAAAGAGTTGGATATGACTGCTATGATGAATATGCACACATGCATGCACGTGGAGAATCTTAAGGGGACAGCTCGTGTCCATGCCTGGATGGTAATAAATATACACTCCTGAAGTCAGAAGCTACTCTCTCCCAGTGCCAAGCTCAGGGCCTGCCATGTACCAGGTACCCAGTCAGTACTGTTAAATGAATGAGGGCATCCTGTCCTCTCCTGCTTCCTCGCTCTGCCCTCACTCTTGGCTCTCTCAGATCTCTTACAGATGATGTAATGTCATGTTAATACCAGGGACTGAATACAGTGAACATGCTCTTGACCTAGATTTTCAGCAGCTCCAGAGAGCTCCCTTGTTAAAGTTGCATCCTATGTTTCCTTACACATTTGGCAGGGATGTGATCTGGTTCTACCTGTTGCCCACGCAAACAGGACAGAAGCCTGACTTGGTGTGGCCAGAGAAAGGAAAGGTGTTCCTTCAAAGTGTGGAGAAGACGGTGTTCAGCGCTGAATCGGTATCTCCTCAGGTTTGTGTGTTCTCTTCTCCGGTCGGTATTCAGGTGTTGGAATAACTTCAGATGCTTAGTAACAGACCTGAGACTCACTGAACCCCTTCCTCCACTGCAGGTCAATAGCATAACCTTGGGCCTCAGTGGCGCCAGAAATCAAGCTCTCAACCTTGAAGCTGGGCTTCCCTTCATCTCCCACACCCCGCCTTCCCTTGATACATCCTCTAAGCTTCTCCTCCAAATCGCACCCCAGCCCATCCACTTCTCTGCTTCTCTGGTGCTCCTGGTCATGGTTCAGTTGCTAAGTCGTGTCCGACTTTTTGTGACCCCACGGACTGCAGCACTCCAGGCTTCCCTGCCCTTTGAGAGGTGTTTGCTCAGATTCATGTCCGTTGAGTCAGTGATGCCATCCAACCGTCTCACTCTCTGCCGCCCCTGTTTCCTGCCCTCAGTGCTTCCCAGCATCAAGGTCTTTTTCAATGAGTTCGTTCTTTGCATCAAGTGGCCAAAGTATTGGAGCTTCAGCATCAGTTGTGCCAGTAAATATTCAGGGTTATTTCCTTTAGGATTGGCTGATGACTGGTTTGATCTCCTTGCCATGCGAGGAACTCTCAAGAGTCTTTTCCAGAACCACAGTTTGAAAGCATCAGTTTTTCGGCGCTCAGCTTTCTTTGTGGTCCAGCTCTTACACCCATGAATGACTCCTGGGAAAACCATGGCTGTGACTGTGATTGGGCTCTTACATCTATATCCTTTCATATTCTGCCAAAGTGCTGCTTGTCCGGGGCGTGTCAAATCATGTCTTGCCCCAGTGGCTTTACAACATGGTTAGAACAAACTCCAGTGTCCTTGGCCAGGTCTGCAAGACTCTCCATGGTCTGCTTCCTGGAGCCACTAGGATTGTCTCCTAAACTCCAGCTGGCCCTCTGTAAGCCAAGCTTGCCCCCATATTGCAACTTTGAACTTGCTGATCCCTCCCTGAGATACTCTATGCCTGACCTTCTTAAGATTGACACCACCATCCCATGAACACCTTGATGTCTCAATTGTCACGTTCCTGGAGAGACTTTCCCTGACCATTGAATCTGCGGGGGTATCCCCATGTGCTCCGCAATGATGATGTTTATTACTAGAATATTTCCTCCTTGTTTATTTGTGTGGTTTTGTCTCTCTCCTCCTTCCCACTGATAACCAGAATGTCAGCTCTCTAAAGAGCAGAGCCTTGTCTAACTTTATTCTGCAATCCTTTGACCAGGTCTCAAGGAAACACTTTTTAAGTGAATAAGTGATTATTAATGAGTCCTCTTACTTGATCTCCCACCCCACTGGCCAGGGAAGTCAGCTAATGAAACATCCCACGCAGATTGATGAGGGGTTTCACACCGCAGGGAACACGTTTCAAAAGTTAAGGTGCAGGTCAGAACGGAAACACTCATCAGAAAACGTCTGGAAAGGAATTGAATGTCATCTGCTTCACTCCATGGTGACTTTCAAAGGACAAATGCCCAGCATCCTTTAGGGTAGTAGGATGCCTTTGAACGGGCTGAAGCCGATGATTTCCATCTCACTCAAGAAAATCATTGTCCTCTATGCATCCCTGGCTTACATTCGGAGACACCAAGCGTCTGGCTTTGGGCTTCTTTCAAGACTGAAATTGCCTTGCTTTGTGTTACCACTCTCAGCAGATACTTTTCCTTTGTGAATCATCTAGCCAGCCCCCCTAATCACTGGGAACAAACTTTTGAATAGGTTGAACCAAATTAGGTGTCAGAGTACATGCTTTCTTAGCCAAATAAGCTTTCAGAAGCAGGGGGAAGCTGCAGAGCACTGTCAGTCCTTCACAACCATCTAATTGTCTTCCTCTTGGAAAGTCTTGACTTTTTTACTTAGCTATGAACCAGCGTTAGCTGCAAAAGCATTCCGCAAAGGAGAACTCTCACTAGGCCTGTCAGAATCCAACAATGCAGATCTCCAGAGGACAGGGTTTGTGTTTCAGACAGGAAGTGCTGGGCATGCCTGGGGCTTAGCGCTGAAGTCATTGTACACCTCGGAGATGCTGCTTCCTGCGGGGGAATGGAAGTGCGGGACCCGGCAACATGCACCACTTCCAATCCTTGGGCCGCAGGAGAACAGGAGCTCCGGGAGGTTGTCCTTCCTGCTTCTCTCTGGGAACAGTGATGCTGATGTTTTCAAGGGAAGACAAACTGGAGGGAGAAATGAAGCCCAGATAAAGCTCACTTTAAAGGGTTTTGCATCCGGATGCTGGGACGCTGAGGCTGGAGGAGAACAGGCGTGCCCTGTGCTTCTGAGTATAAACAGTAACTCAGCATCGAGTGGCACCCTGGGAAGGCTAATGATGAATTACCCTTTGGACAAAGGGCTGCAGGAAATGTTGCAGTGCAAGCGAATCCCTTCAATGGGCGCATGCATTTGTGCTAAGTCACTTCAATCCTGTCCGACTCTTTGCAACCCCATGGACTGTAGCCCACCAGGCTCCTTTATCCTAGGGATTCTCCAGGCAGGAATACTGGAGTGGGTGGCGATTCTTTCCTCCAGGGGATCTTCCTGATCCCAGGGATCGATCCCACATTTCTTATGTCTCCTGCATTGACAGGCGGGTTCTTTACCAACAGCGCCACATGGAAAGCCTTCTTCACTGGGAAACATCCTGCCTAAAGGGAGGACTCCTGCAAGTATGAGAAGAGGGGACCAGGTCCACGGGACTCTTCTGGCCAGGAGACCAAAAGAGTCTCCTGAGAATCTACTCTGTGGGGAAGGAAAGACCATTCATCACGAAATGCTTGTCAAGGCAGTTGTGCTTTCATTTTAAAAATATTTATTTTATTTGTTTGGCTGTGCTGGGTCTTAGTTGTGGCATGTGAACTCTTAATTGCAGCGTATGGGATCTAATTCCTGGCCAGGGATCCAAACTGGGCTCCCTGCACTGGGACCACAGACTCTTAGCTACTGGGCTGCCAGGGAGGTCCATTTACACTTCTTCTTTTTAAAGATTTCTTTCTTTGTTTTGGCTGCACTGGGTCTTCCTTGCTGTGAACGAGCTTTCTCTAGTTGCAGCAAGCGGGGGCTACCCTGTGTTGGGGTGCGTGGATGTCTTACTACGGGGACGTCTCTTGTTTCCGCTGTGGGCTTAGTTTCTAGTTGGCATGCAGGATCTTCCCCGACTAGGGATTGAACCTGTGTTCCTTGCATTGGCAGGCAGACTCTTAACCACTGAGCCACCGGGAAGACCCATTTACACTTTTTTTTTGTGAGAAGTTCTGAACTAAACAGCTTTTGGTAGCATGATAAGACTTTTCATTTAGGCATTTCATTGTAAGTGGAGGGGGGACCCTATTTGAGCATAAAGGGAAGAAAGTAAGTTCATTATTGTTGCAGCCATTGACTCCACTAAATACCTTAACATTTGAAGGTTTGCGGGGCCTGAAAAATCAGATAAATGGTAGAGGAGTTGTAGTTGTTTTTTTTTAGTTGAGTTGGTGTGTTCATTTGTTTTCATTGACAATGGGATTTTCATGGAAACATTGGATGTTCTCTGAGCTTGAGATATATCTTGGTATCTTAGCCTCAAGATTGGAAAGCCTTTAGTGGTTATTATATCTTCTTTCCATATGTTTCAGTAGAACATATTTTAAAATACATTTTAAAAACTACTGATACACAAAAATGCCAGGTCCATCTAACGTTTTAACCTAAATCTGTGGTGCGCTTCCCTGGTGGCTCAGCTGGTAAATAATCCACCTGCAGTGTGGGAGACCTGGATTTGATTCCTGGGGTGGAAAGATCCCCTGGAGGAGGGCATGGCAACCCACTCCAGTATTCTTGCATGAAGAATCCCCATGGACAGAGGAGCCTGGCGGGCTACAGTGTGTGAGATCACAAAGAGTTGGACATGACTAAGTGACTAAGCACAGCACAACAGCAGTGTTTATCAGCTGATGGGGGGCTGATAGGAATATTTTCCCTAAACCTTAATTAAATGAAATAAGTATAGGGACAGGGAGCTCATTGTAAAAGTGCCAATTTGGGGAGGAAGTGAGAAGTACAACTCCTGCCTGTCAAACGTCGCCTGCTTCATGATGCTTTAAGTTCTGTAACCAGAGATTTTGTGGTATTAGTCATCATCCAAAGACTGTAAGCTCCAGAAAGAATTGTTTATTGTGATATTATGTCTAGGCATTCATAGTCAGGCAGATACTTGTACTTATAGATCTTTGAATTATAATTAATGTCAATTACTAGATTTCTTTCATAGCATAAGCCTGGTAATAATATAAATAATTATAAATTAGAGTTCTAAAATTTCTCTCTTCAGGTGGCGAGATTGTTCTTTGCCTATCTGTTTGTATTCTGGGAGTATTACATTTCTAAAATTTATACATCAGGTAGAAGTGACATTTTCCACAAAATCCCTTGGTATTGAAACTTCTTTTCTTATTAAAATGTTTTAATTGCATATAAACACACTCAGTAGAACTCAGCCCAAGACTGACAATGTGTTTGAAATGTTTACTTCCATATAATGCAAAATACCATCTAAAAATCCTGGAGTCTGCTACAAATGAATTTTTTAGATTAAAAGATGTTTGGTAGGGACTTCCCTTCTGTCCAGTGGTTAAGACTTCACCTTCCAACTCAGGGGTGCTGGTTCCCTCCCTAGTCAGGGAGCTCGGATCCCACATTCCTTGTGGTCATGAAACCAAAACATAAAGCAGAAGCAATATTGTAACAAATTCTATAAAGGTTTTAAAAATGGTCCACATTAAAAAAAAATCTTTAAAAAGTGATCTTTGGTTGGATTTTGAGGAAAAATTATGTAATTAGCTAAATAGTTCTAAATATGCAGAAGTTATTACCATTACATATGTATATTTAATTAAAAATACTGTATTATTTTTGCTATTGCTATTTATGTTTTCGAATTGTGGTGCTGGAAAAGGCTCTTGAGAGTCCCTTGGACAGCAAGGAGATCAAACCCAAGTCAATCCTAAAGAAAATCAATCCTGAATATTCATTGGAAGGACTGATGCTGAAGCTGACACTCCAGTGCTTTGGCCACCTCATGCAAAGAGCTGACTCATTAGAAAAGACTCTGACGCTGGGAAAGATTGAAGGCAGGAGGAGAGGGGGATGACAGAGGATGAGATGGGTGACTGGCATCACCAACTCAATGAACATGAATCTGAGCAAACTCTGGGAGACACTGAAAGACAGGAAAGCCTGGTGTACTGCAGTCCATGGGTAGCAAAGAGTTGGACATGGCTGAGTGACTAACACTTTAGACATATTAATGAAATGTCTAAGCCTCAATTTCTTCAGTTTTTAAATGCAGGTAATAATAGCATTTGTACCTGATCCTATTATTCTGAAGATAAAATGAAATCAGGATTGCAAAGTGCTGAATGAGGGGCTTGACATATAGTAGTTGTTCAATAAATGAGAGCTCATTGTTGTTGCTTTATAGTCACTTATTTATGGGTAGAGAATATTAATCATCTGAACTACCTTAACAGCTGCCAACCAGAAAACACCACGTCATTTGCTTCTCCAGGTGGTAAGAGTAGCAAGGGTTCATTATATGGAGACAGTAAAACCCCGAACAGGCAGCAGTGCTTATTAGCAGGCAGCTATTTGCAGAAGCCTCACCAAAGAGGTTTTTGAGAGTTCCAAACCCAGTAAAGATAACAAGTCTGCCCTCTGGTGGATCTTCATTTCAACCAGTTAGGATTTTCTCTGGATAGATACAGATTTCCCATCTCCTCCCTAAAAAGCCAGAATTGTGTGGCTGGGACGACAGCACTGCTTGCTTCTCTTGGATTCTGGTAAATGGGCAGTTGAACACAGAAACGCACGACACGGGTGGAGATGTGGAATGGTGTATGGCTATAAAGAGACTCTTCTTTTCTGTTCAGACCCGTCAGGACTCAGCAGCTGTTCAGGGTTACTTACAAGAACTCCGAGCTGCCTGATCATTCAACTGTGAAAGGTAAATGAGAGATTTAAGGTGCAGGGAATAGGAGAGGCCAGTGGAGAAGTGGGGCAACTCAGGAGAAAAGGGCGGATGTCAGACTCACATACCGGCTGCTGGATCTGATGGGAAAGAGGTTTTTAATGTTTTTCTTTTCCTTCCTCTACGCAGTGTGTGCCCGCTTCCCCTTGTCCCCTACCCCCTCCCTGTGGAGTGGAAATTATTCCTACAAAGGGCTTCAGTTCTTAGGGTATAGTCTTATTTTCCTATTCACAGTGGTTAAAAAAAGAAGGAAAAAAGGGTATATATATAGACACTTATCTTCCAGTGGCTTCTGGTTCTCAAGGTAGAAAACGTTTCAGTTGTCAATAAATGCAATAATAAAGGTGCATACTCGGTCATGTCCCACTCTTTGCGACCCCATGGACTGTAGCCCGCCAGGCTCCTCTGTCCATGGGGTTCACCAAGCAAGAACACTGGAGTGGGTTGCCATTTCCTCCCCCAGGGGATCTTCATGATCCAGGGATCAAACAGAGTCTCTTGCACCTCCTGCACTGGCAGGCGGGTTCTTTACCACTAGCGCCACCTGGTCAACACAGTAAATTAACTGACCGTCAAATATGGTGCCCGTCTACTGCTGAAACCTCCTCCATCTCATGGCCTTTCCTCCCCTGCTGAACTTGATTCCGTGACCTTCAGGGCTCGTTAGGGTCCAAATGAAAGGGACTCAACTCAAACAAGTAATACAGGAGACATAGGTTGACTCACCTACCTGGATGCTCCATTGGATCATCTCGCTTTGAGTTGCCAGATTCAGCAGCTCAAATAATATCATCAGGGCCCCTCTCTCTTTCTCTCCCTCTTTCCATCACTTATCGCAAATTTCTTATTCTGTTAGAGTTTCATTCTCAGACAGGCTGCCTTCATGTGGGGCCAGGATGACTCTGAAACTCGAGACTTCTAACTTTATCAATGTCTTTGTTTCAGGAACGGACCCCTCCATCTTGGTACCCTGTCAGTCCTTGAATATAGAGGAGTCTTCTTGCCTCTCTCACTGCCTGACCCTGGACCAGGTCCCAGTTTGGATGGAGCCTGACTTCTCCCAAGAGTCATATACCCAACTCTGAAGTGCTTTCAGAGACAGGGTCCTAAGATGGGGAGGGAGGCTCTTTGCTAAAGACTAGGGCGTGTGTGCTAAGGTGCTCCAGTCGTGTCCCACTCTTGGTGACCTTATGGACCATAGCCCTCCAGGCTCCTCTGTCCATGGGATTCTCCAGGCAAGAATACTGGAGTATGTTGCCATGCCCTCCTCCAGGGAGTCTTTCCGATCCAGGGATCGAACCCACATCTCTTATGTCTCCTGCATTGGCAGGCGAGTTCTTTACCACTAGTGCCACCCAGGAAGCCCAAAGACTAGTGTGATTCTGTTACTAAAAGGACAAGAGGGGTGTTGGATGGAAAAAGCCAAAATATGTCTTTAATCTTCCATGTTCCCAGAACGTACACCTGTCTCTGCAGGTTTGTGTAAAGCTGTTCTTCCATGATCTTGCACCTTACAGGGTGTAGCTGAAATTGTACTTCCTCTGTAGACTTTTCCTACCAGCCTGATTTCTACTCCCTTCCTTTTTAAGTCTGTGGCACGTACCTGCACTTCTCATTTGGCTTTTTCATTTGGCTATTATTGCCATTATTGTTATTTCCATTGTCACTGTAGTCTTCAGACAACTTTTTGGACATTCCATTTTTTTGTTTGTTTAGTATTTAAATGTCCCATTACTCTTTTTGTGGGAACTGATAAATTTTTGGATGTGTGTCTTCTTTAGTACAGGCAGCACTGACTCATGATCTTAATGAGGTGGGAATCTGAGGAGCATCAAAAGACCAAAGCCGTTCAGTGATTTTCTCCTGCCTTTCTGTCACTTTTTATTGTGGCTCTGTCGCTCAGTCATGTCAGACTCACTGTGACTCCATAACTACAGTGCGCCACACTTCCCTGTCCTTCACTATTTCCCAAAGTTTGCTTAAACTTATGTCCGTTGAGTTGATGATGTCACCCATCTCATCCTCTGTCACCCCCTTCTCCTCCTGCCCTCCATCTTTCCCAGCATCAGGAAAGATTGTCACTTTTAAGTGCAACCTTGACCTCTTGATGAAACTGTTTTCTGCAGTCTGCCTGGGGGTGGGTCTCGTTAACCATAGGCACAGGGTCCTGTGGACAGCGCTCCCTTTGGGACTGGGGAGCAGAAGACGTAAGGGATGCCCCATACCTTGCAGCTGAGGTTTTGGGTGTTCAGTCAAACCACTGCTCCAGAAAGAGGTCAGAGAGGGGAAAGCACTGTCCTTTGTTTATCCCTCTCCATGAGGCCAAAAATACAGGTCCAGGTTAAGGTCAGCTTGAAACTCCACCCATGGCAAAATCCAATTATAAACTCTACCCTTAGTGAAATGCCATTAGAGGTTGGTTTTGCTTTATTTGAGATGCAAGCTGACAGTTGTGTCTGTGATGTATTCAGGAAGACATATCTATTAAAGATAGTCTAACAATGGGAGCACACTCAGATTTGCATTTTAATTCATTTTCCCTCAGTGCTGATATGCAGCTTATCTTTGAAGAACAGGCTTCCATCAACCCTGATATAAGTTGCTTAAGAATAACGCTCATAATCTATTAGTTTAATCTGTTCACATGAGAAGAGGAAAAAAAATTATTGCGTGATGCAGAAGGTTTCAGGACCTTTTTTTTTTTTTTTTGAGGATTTCCCATAACAGTTCCTTTCTATTTCTGCTTGTAGTTCTCCTTCTAAATAAAGTCTTAACAGCTGAGGGAAGAGGTGTCCTGGCTTTTACTCAGGCTCAGACAGGCTCGAGTTCAAAAGTCCCGCTCCCATGTATTTCGCTTATGTGCACTTACTTAACTTGAGCCCAGTTTCCTTATCTGTGACAAGTGTATAACAATACAGCCTTGAAAATGGGCTTTGATCACTACAGAGTAGGTATAAAAATTACCCATCAGAGGACCTGTCAGATAATAGATAGTAATCAATAATTTTATCCTTGTGGAACTAACATATCTGCTAAGATCTTCATGCCTTTCTGATACCTGCGACTCTGTGTGTTGTTTCTCTTACTCTCTGTCACTCCCGAGGGAAAACAGTGTCCTTTCTGTGTAAGGTTTATTAAATATTGGATGGAGAGTGTGTAACGGTAGAGTCCTGTTTTTGGTTTGTTCACTGTTCTGCATTTTCATCGGCTCTTCCACTTCTCTGTCTTGTTTAATTCTCTCTGGGCTCCTATGACCTTGATGTTTTTCATAAAGGAAGATGGCTGGGCATCTGATGATACTGGGGAGTCAGGAGTGGGATGATGGTCTGGACAATAGAAAAGTTTAAGAACCACTGTGGCATGCAGCAGTGTGGACTTAGAGATGGGGAAAGTGCCTGAACAGCAAAGAAGCCCTGCTGATGTCATAATGGACCTCGTAAAAACTGTGTTTATCATCTTCTTTAGCTCCATTCTTATTGGGAGGGAAATGGACAGTAAGGATGACTCACAGCAGATGAATAATGCCAAGGAGACCATTGATCCCTGGACCATGGTCATATGTGATAATCAGGGCTCATCCTTAGCTGTCAGACAGTCAGTCACTAAGTCATGTCTGACTCTTTGCGACCCCATGGACTGCAGCACTCCAGGCTTCCCTGTTCTTCACCATCTCCTGGAGTTTGCTAAAACTCATGTCCATTGAATCGGTGACACCATCCAATCATCTCATCCTCTGTCGTCCCCCTCTTCTTCTGCTCTCAATCTTTCCCAGCATCAGGGTCTTTTCCAATGAGTCTGCTCTTCCCATCAGGTAGTCAAAGTATTGGAACTTCAGCATCAGTCCTTCCAATGAATATTCAGGATTGATTTCCATTAGGATTGACTGTTTGCTCTCCTTGCTGTACAAGGGACTCTGCAGAGTCTTCTCCAGCACCACAGTTGGAAAGCATCAGTTCTTTGACACTCAGCCTTCTTTATGGTCCAGTTCTCAGCTAGGGTGATAGATGGAATACAAGAGTTGAACTTGACAAATGTAGGAGAACAATCTCTTATTGACCACTAAGGACTAAGATGCTCTAGTATTTTTGTGGGGAAAGATGGGAAGGTGTGGAGAGTGATGTTGGAAGTCTCACCAATGACAGTTTAGACGGGCTGTGTCAGGGCTAGCTGAGTCCAAGGCTGCTGATACCTATGTGTGGGGCCAGGGTATTGGGATGGATGTCCCTGCAGGGTTTAAGCCCATGAGATGATTGAGGAGACTCTGACCCTGGTGCTAAAGTCCTGCATTTGCCATTTGCTTGCTTATTGTCTTTCCCTCAATTCCCGTCAGAGCACAAGCCCCCCAAGAGCCGAGGCAGGTCCGCCTTGCTCCTTGTGTCTCCTCCAGCACCTACGCCCGGGCTCAGCATGCAATAAACCTGCAGTAAATAGCTGCTGGGTGAGGGTTAATAAGGTCATCCCGGAATTAAGGGCTTTTTTTCTCCTCTGAACCCGTTGCATGCACCTCTATGCCTAGTCAGCATGAAATGAACATTTGTTGATTGCATTGTATATGTCAAAGCAAAAATTAAAAACAAATTTAAAAAATGCCATAATACTAATGCATGCTGTGCTTATTACCTATGGTGTAGGGCTGTTAGCGTCCCTCTCCCTTTTTTTCTCTTTCTCTTTCCCTCCCCCCTCTCTCTCTCAATAGGCAAAATGTATTATTGTTACACGTTTATTATTCTGTATATTCTCTTTCATAACAATTATACACATATTAAGGACAATTTCCGCATCAGCACATGAATGTCTAACATTTACTTCAAGGCTTTATAGTCCGGCTGCATCACAGTAAATTTAAAGCATCCCCTATTGTTGGGCATTTAGGTTGCTTCCAATTCTTTGCTCCTGTAAGTGGTTCAAGCCCTTCTTTAGAGCTCTGCCTCACTTACGACCTTGGACTCAATCTCGAAGTGTGGTTCTGCAAAGGTGGTGGCTTAGTAGGTTAAACTTAGAATAAATATCACTGGCTTTTGATGGGAGGGCTTCCTTGATGGCTCAGTGGGTAAAGAATCCACCATAGTACAGGAGATACAGGAGACACAGGTTTGATTCCTGGGTCGGGAAGATCCCTGGAGGAGGAAATGGCAACCCACTCCAGGTATTCTTGCTTGGGGAAATCCGATGGACAGAGGAGACTGGCTGGCTACAGTCCATGGGGTCGTAAAGAGTTAGACACAACCGAGCACTGAGCACTTGTTAATTGACTTGTTTGACCCAGCAGTTCAACTCAAGGTGCCTTTGGAAATATCCTGCTGTATGTAGACATACAACACAGTGCTTGAAGCTCAGGAGGAAGGGTGACAAGGACGCCCAGATTTTAGATCTCAGTCTACTCTAGAGCATAAATAGCTTGTGGAAATTCTGAAAAAGAGAGAACCAACTTTTGGAATAGCAGAGAGGCTGCCTGCCTGTTGGAACAGGAGAGAAGTTGTCTGCATTTTAGGATGAAAGGCAAAAAAACAAAACAAAACAAAAAACCTAAGAACCAGAGGGTGTAGGTATCTTGGTATTCTTTTCTAAACTTTTCATTTTGTACTGCTGTATAGCCGATTAACAATGTTGTGGTAGTTTCAGATGAACAGGAAGGGACTCAGCCATCCATATGTATCCATTCGCCCCCAAACTCCCCTCCCATCCAGGCTGCCTCATAACGTTGAGCAGAGTTCCCTGTGTTATGCAGTAGGTCTTGTTGTTGTTGGTAAAGCATGTCCACCTCACTGTGAATAAACTATGTGACTAAACCAACAAAAATTCATTTCCCTGCAGTTTTGTAGGATAGAAGCCCAACGTGGGTCTCAGTGAACAAACACCAGGGTGTCAGAAGAGCTCCTTTCCATTCTCCAGGCTCTAGAGGAGAATACTTTTTCTTGCTTTTTCCAGCTTCTAGAGATGCTGCCCATATTCCTTGGCTCGTGGCTGCTTCCTCCATTTTCAAAACCGAGGATATATGAGTAGCATCGCTCTGTGTCTTTCTTCATTAGTCACATCTTCTTCTGACTCCAGCCAGGAAACATTCTGTGCTTTCAAGAACCCAGGCGATTACATCGTGTAACATTCCAGGATAAGCTTCCCATCTCAAGGTCCTCAACGTAACCACGGCCGTAGAGTCCCTTTTGCTTCTTTGTTTTTAAATCAACTCTTTTTTAATTTGATTTGCTCACCTTTTTTCTTTTGCTTCTCTTTGAAAATATTTATTTGACCATGCTGGGTCTTAGTTGCAGCAGGCAGGATCTTCTGTCTTCGTTGTGGCTTGCAAAATCTTTTAGTTGAGGCATGTGGGCAATAGTTCCCCGACCAGGGTTGAACCCGAGCCCCCTGCCTTGGGATGTGGAGTCTTAGCCACTGGACCACCAGGGAATCCCCTGCCGAGTCCTTTCTGAATGTGTCAGGTAACATGTTCACTGATTCTAGGGATTAGAAGATGGGTATTGGAGAGCAAGGGGCACGTGATCCTGCTCACTGCAACTGCCAACACCAGAAGAGCGCCTGCACAAAGTCAGCTCTCAAATATTTGTGGAAGGAATGAATTGGGAGTATTTAAAGATCAAGTGACTTTAAAATGTGGATCAGTACACCCAGCAGGTGGGTGAGATCTTGGTTTATGTTATGCTTTTTTTTTTAAAGGCACGCTCCCCACACTGAAGGGGGAATAAACAAACACAGCAATGGCAAACCACAAATGGCTTCTTTCCTGGCTCTGCAGTGGGTATTCTTTCTGGATGTTTACTCCTCAGTTACCCAGATCTTCTGTTCCTGCTGTGGCACAGAGCAGCAGTTATCTCTGTTGTGCAGAGTGGACCCTAAGTAGCCTTCATATCATAGTCTGTCTTTTACTAATTATATGCCTGAGGAAAGCTCTGCCCCTTTTTGACTCATTAACCTTCCATGGAGTGATTCACAGTGAACTCCAAGCCTAGGAAAGCTTTAAAAATCATGCAGATTCTTGGCTTGGCAGCAGTGGGCTCTCAAGACCGCATCATTTTGTTTCTTGCTCCCCTGATAGCTCAGTTAGTAAAGAATCCGCCTGCAATGCAGGAGACCCCAGTTTGAGTCCTGGGTCGGAAAGATCCACTGGAGGAGGGATAGGCTACCCACTCCAGTATTCTTGGGCTTCCCTTGTGACTCAGCTGGTAAAGAATCCGCCAGCAATGCGGGAGACCTGGGTTCCATCCCTGGGTTGGGAAGATCCCCTCGAGAAGGGAAAGGCTACTACTCCAGTATTCTGGCCTGGAGATTCCATGGACTATATATAGTCCATGGGCCTGCAAAAGTCGGACTCGACTGAGCAACTTTCCCTTTCTCTGGAGTTCATCAACTTGTAATTGGGGAACCACCTAACCACTGGGATATCCTGGCTCGGTCTGAACATCCTTGAGTGGGCACCATCTTGTTTGGGTTTTGCCTTGATTGCTTGGACTTGCTGATTTGTTGTTTCAGGCTGAGGATGGAGGGAATGAGAGACCACACCTTGCAGTCTCCACTGGTTTGCCCAATCAGAAAGCAGAGGGTGTTATGTGTTCGGAATCAAGACTCAGATGATCAGCCACAGGAGCACCAGCATTGGAGGTCTACTTTTGATACCTCATGCCCTTCAGGAAATGGTTTGGGGGACTTCAATGGTGGTCCAGGGGTTAAAGAATCCACCTTCCAATGCAGGGGATACAGGTTCAATCCCTCGTGAGGGAACTAAGATCCCACATGCCGAGGGGCAACTAAGCGCTCATGCCACAAGTACTGAACTCTCACGCTGCAAGGAAAGATCCTGTGTGCCGCAACCGAGACCTGTCAGAGCCAAATAAGTAAATATACTTTTTTAAAAGAAGAAAAACAGAAAGGTTTGGAATGTTAGCGCCTAGGGCTCTGGGCAGATGAGTTCGTGAGTGTGTGAGCTACACTTTTGTTCTCTTTTTGCACTCTTTTATTTATTTAGTTGCAGTGCATAGGATCTTTAACTGTGGCATGTGGGGTCTAGTTCCCTGACAGGGATTGAACCTGGGCCCTTTGGCATTGGGAGCATGGAGTCTTAGCCACTGGGCCACCAGGGAAGTCCCCATTCTTTTGTTTAAAAGTTCAGACTGATGAGCTAAGCTCAGAAACCCCCTCGGCCAACCTTAGGCTGCCTCTGAGAATAGTTGGAGGTAATCCCTTTTCCAGTAGGTCTAGTGATTAAAAGGAGCGCTCTGGGACCACAAGGACACGGTTACAATCTTGCCCCCGCTATGTAGTAGCTGTGTACAGACCTTGGGCAAGCAACTTAACTAATCATAACCCAATCTTTTCCTGTTCCCTTCACCGTAAAGTGGCAATACAAACCATCCCTATCTGCTCGAATGCTTATGAAGATGAAATGAGTCAACACAGTGGAAGCACTTAGGACTATGTCTGATATACATAGTAAAAGCTTGATAAAGGTTTCCTATGATCCCATGACTACTACCAGAATTCAGATAGCCAGCATCTAACTGAAAAAGGTGTTCAGGGTAGCCATTGAGGTAAGAAAAAAGATCGTCTCTTCTGAATAAATATTGTCTATAATATGTCCCTAGAAACACATTGTCTGCAAAAGATGTTAATAGGAGTTCTGAGTTACAGGGTACCACAGTCATAAATATTTGGGAAACTTCTCCTCTTGGAGATTTATGATACACATTAGTATTTGAACATTATAGGTTCTGCTAGAGTGTGAAGTAGAGAAAGTAATTTGAGTTTGTTTAATTCAGCTTGTCCCAATTGTGTTTGCACACAGAACCCGTGGTGGGGGTGGGTTTTTGTTTTTTCTTTTGTTGTGGGTTTTGTTCTTTTTTCTTTTTTAAGTGGGGACTTGGGGGGCTGGGTGGTGAAGGTGGTTGTTATTGCTGTGCGTTTCTTGTTCATAGCACCAATAATCTAGAAACTAGGGTTTTCTCTCTAGGGCATACTATAGGAGAGGGATTCCCAACCTCTGGGATCTAATCTCTGATGATCTGAGGTGGAGCTGATGTAATAATAATAGAAATAGAGTACACAATACATGTAACACACTTGAATTGTCCCCACACTATCCCCCCCATCCCCACTCTGGTCTGAGGAAAAATTGTCTTCTACAAAACTGGTACCCATTGCCAAAAAGGTTGGGGACCACTGCTTTAGGGCATCCTTTAGGACAGTACTCTCATTTAACGAGGATATAGATATCTGATTAAAATGCAGATTCTGGGGCTTCCCTGGTGGTTCAGTGGCTGGGACTCCATACTTCCAGTGCATGGGTTCAAACCCTGGTTGGTGAACTAAGATCCCACATGCTGTGCAGTGGCCAGAAAATAAAAAAAAATAAATAAATAAAACACCAATTCTGATTCCGTAGATCTAGGATGACGCCCGAGAATCTGCATTTCTGACTTGTTCCTTGGAGATGCTAATGCTGCTGGTCCAGAGAGGACACGTTAAATGAAAAGAATTTCATATACATATTGTCTTAGTGACACAAAGGGGACATGTCTCATGTATGGGGACCATCAGAAGTGTTTATAGTTATTTATTGGGAGAGAGAACTCTCAACCTTGACTACACACTAGAACTACATGGACAATTCAGGAAGGAAGTCTGCTATTAGCACCCCACCCTAGACATTCTGATTTAACCAGTTTGGAGATGGATCCCAGATGTTTTTTTTTTTTTTTTAAAGTTTCCCCAGTGAGTCTAATGAAAGGCAGGGTGGGGCACTGCTGGTTTAGTGTGAAGGGGCTTATTTTGGAGTCAGAGAGCCTGGTTCTAAATCTTAGCTCCAAATCAGCTACGAGACGCTTAGTCATTTACTTAAATTCCCTGGGCCTCCATTTCCCTATTTATGCAAGGGACAATAATGGTATGTAACCTCAAACAGTCTTTGTGAGAATTAAATGATCTGTTAGTGAATTAAAAGCTTAGTTTCTAACACATGGTAAGGGCTCAATGAATATTAGTTATAATAATAGTTATTGTAATGATTATTGTTGTTGTCATTCAATCACTAATTTGTGTCTGACTCTTTGCAACCCCATGGACTGCAGCACACCAGGCTTCCCTGTCCTTCACTATCTCCTGGAGTTTGTTCAAACTCATATCTATTGAGTCAGTGATGCCATCCAACCATCTCATCCTCCATCATCCCCTTCTCCTCTTGCCCTCAATCTTTCCCAGCTTTAAGGTCTTTTCCAGTGACCCAGCTCTTTGCATCAGGTGACCAAAGTATTGGAACTTCAGCTTCAGCATCAGTCCTTCCAATGAGTATCCAGGGTTGGTTGATTTCCTTTAGGATTGACTGGTTTGATCTCCTTGCAGACCAAGGGACTCTCAAAAGTCTTCTCCAGCACCACAGTTCAAAAGCATCGATTCTTCAGTGTTCAGCATTATTTATGGTCCAACTCTCACATCTGTACATGACTGCTGGTAAAACCATAGTTTTGACGTATGGACCTTTGTTGGACAGATGATGTCTCTGGTTTTTAACATGCTGTCTAGGTTTGTCATAACTTTCCTTCAAAGAAACAAGTGTTTTTTAATTTCATGACTGCAGGAGTTGACTGTTATTGTTTGGTAATGGAGAGTTTTAGGTCGTTTTCTTCCTTTATTAAAATCTGCCTGAGATACTGTGTTGGTCATAAGCTAAAACCAAATAGACACACGTTTAATTTTCCTCATCAGTGTTGACGGTGCTGTATGTCTGTTGGGTACACGTGTCCTCACTTGGGGAAAGCCTGTTTGTAGCCCAAGCTGCTCCAACAGGCACTCACTTAGGCTGTAATCCCCATGAGAACCTGCTGATTTTGTTTGTTGTGGAATCCCCAGTGCTTTTGGCATTTGAACTGAGTAATTGATGGTAACTATTCCAAGTGGAGATCCATCAACTGCTGCTGCACCCACTGGATTATTTTAGTGGCTGAAAATGACAAGATAGTCATAATAAAGAACTGAGCAGTGCCATATTTTGGGTTATTTTCTCTAGTCTTTGTTTTTATCAAGTGTTGGTTTCCTTTCTTGGTTCTAGAACTACATGACCGAATCTCATTTCTTGTTTTGTTTAAAATCAGCTATGTTCTCTGCCCTCTTCAACGCTTCCACTCATATCCTCTCTCAGACTAAACAGCTCTCTCTTTTCCTTCCCTGACTAGGTTCTCCTTTGCCCTCCACCATACGCCTAACTCCCACTTGGTCGGTGATCATCATCGGCTTACTTATAGAAGTCCTAGCTCTAACTGTAGTTGATTTCTTTCATATTGAGCTATTTTTGTGTAATTTGGGGGACAGAAGGGACCATCTGTGTGGTTTTAGCTTCTTATAGTATCACGTGAATAGAAGTGCTCAATAATTTTCACATTGTTTCATAATGAATATATATCACATTCAAATTCAGCAGCAGTCTTCTAAGATAATGTAGGGAAGTCAATTCCTGGCCTATTTCTCCTTCCAGGGATGGAGGAAAATAAGACCTGTTCCCGTGCCCTCCTCCCCTCCCTGGGCCCGTCATCCCAGTAAGATATAAAGATGCTTGAGAGAACATTTGTGAAAGAACTTGACAGATGCCCTTGGAGAGAAAGCATTATTTTACTTGCTGGTGTTTTGAATATCATGAGAGGTTTGAATTACGAATGAGCACACCCAAGCACGTAATCAGTTAAGAACACTTTCAGACTCATTGTGGACACTGCTCACAGGCAACATTGATTGTGCAGCTCCAATCGCTAGAGCCATGGGGATTGGCGACCACAGCTACATCCATCTAATTCAGGAAGGACTTGAAATAGCTCCTGTGTTTTCAGGACTTGGAAGAAACAGAGCTGTTTCACATTTACCCTGAAGATGGAGCCATTTAACACTTTGGATACTTTATGATTCTAAAATTGATAACTTTGTCACTTTGTTTTGAGACTGTAATGTTTTAGGACCTTGTTTTTCCCTTGATAGGATGATTGCTTCCTAATGAACAGAAATAAGAGTGTTATGAATATTTGGTTATGGGCGTGAAAATCTGGACATCAGCCTGTGACCTTGCCCAAATTTACAGAGGTCACTTTTTCTTGTTTACCTTCTCCTCCCGGCATTTATGGATTCAGGAAATTAAGTATTTATTATTTTCCAAACATGTTTAGACTCCCCATCGTTGATGGCTTGCTGCAAAGGAAAGCACATTTTAAAAGCAATGCTAAAGGGGGGAATGTGTCTATTTCAGGTGCCCTTGTATTGATCACAGGGTTTTCAGTGAATATAGAATCTTTGAGTCATGAGGATCATAGAGGGTGTCTAGTCTCCCTTCTCATGTAAGTCTTATTTAAGATGTTTATTTATGTACTTTTTTTAGTTATCATGCTGGATTAAAATATCTGTGTTTTACTTATGTAACTCCAAAATCTAACCTTGATTGCACTCTTGAGCAATGACTTGTCCCTTCTCATTTGTGAATGAAAGTAAAGTAGATAAAGATTGGCATTTTCTGTCCTAAGGAGCCCTCAGTTTTCATGACTGAACACCTTCTCATAAAGAGGACACAAAACAGGAATTCCTTGGTAGTCTAATGGTTAGGATTTGGCATTTTCACTGCCATGACCTGGGTTCAATCCCTGGTCGGGGAACTGAGATCTTGCAAGCCATGCAGTGAGGAAAAAAAAATCAATTTTTAAACAAGCGATTTTATAAAAAGGGACAAAACCCACGGCAAATTAGGGGCCAACATATCTCACTGGGAACATGAATTGTCCTGATTGAGAAGGACTGAAGAAATACAGATGTACTGTCCCCAAGAAGCCATCTGGACATTGTCATAATCAGGGTCAGGTGAGACAGGATGATGTGTGCTGGAAGAGTGGCTGACTTACTGTTAATACAAGGCGTCTGCAATGCCTGCAGATGCAGGCGGAGGACCCGAGTAGAGCAGGGTGCTAGTAAAGCCACTCTTAGGCAACTCTCAGATTATCAGATGAGAAGCGGGGACTCCCTGGGGGCTGATTACCCCTTCACATGTTCAAGGCTGAGGCTCCCAGGCTCTTTGATTATGACACAAGTGTTGCCTTTGGTGGCTCCTCCACTTCACTTCCTGGGAGGGGCTGGACCCCAGTCCCTTCTCTCAGGTCACCTGTGTCCACAGCTGGGGTCATGTGGCTTTGCTGGTAGGTTTAGTCCTTGGAAGGATCAACCATGACCTTAGGAAGAATCTTAAGTGCTCTGACCTCATGCCCTCTTGGGACTCTCTGATGCCTTGGACATGGACCATCCTTTAGAGTCTGAACTCCAGCATCCACTTTTATCTGACAGTCCGGAGCCCCAGCTCAGAGCCCTTCTGGCTGAGAGGCTGTGGTCTGCTACCTAGTACTGTCAATCCCACCATTTGTGAGGCTTCCCTGGTGGCTCAGACATTAAACAATCTGCCTGCCATGCAAGAGACCTGGGTTTGATCCTTGAATCGGGAGGATCCCCTGGAGAAGAGAATGGCTGTCCACTCCAGTATTCTTGCCTAGAGAATCCCATGGACAGAGGAGCCAGTCCAGTCTGACTCTTTGACTCTCTGCAAAGAGTCAGATACATTTGTAGAACAACAGCAGCAACAACTATTATTGCTGCTGCTATTACTTCTCCTCCTCCTCTTCCCCTACTGTCTTGTATCATTATTGTTATTATTTTCAGATATCTATTTTTATGAATCAATTTAGACCCAAACTTAATGTATCAAAAACAGAACAGCTTTGTAGGCATAGTTTCTGTAGGTCAGGAATTTGGGAGCTGCTGACTTGGGTTTCTCATTTTGTATGATCCTAGACGTAGGTTTTTTGGTAGATGTCCTTTATGAAGGCAATGTATGTAATTCCTTCTCTTCCTAGATTGTTGAGTTTTTCTAATTATGAAAGGACCTTGGCTTTTGTCAAATCTGTTTTTGCGTCTGTCAAGATGATCATACGGCTTTGTCTTTCATTCTATTGCTGTTGCATGGTACACTGACAAATTTCCATATGCTGTGGTTGGTTGGAAATTCCTTTTTATGTGTTGCTGGATTTGGTTTGCTAGTATCTTCTTGGGAATTTTTGCATCGTCTTTATAATGGATCTTGGTCTGTAGTATTCTTGTTTTGTGGTTTGTTTGCTTTCGATGTTGGTGTAATACCGGCTTCACTAAATGAGCTGGGATGTGTCACCTCCTCTTTTGTTCTTTCTGAAGAGATTGAGAAGTGTTGATGTTAATCCTTCTTTAAAATTTTGATAAAATTCACCAGTGGAGCCATCTGGACCTGGCTTTTGTTTTGTGGAAAATTATTTTTGCTCATTAATTCAATTTCTTTACTTGATGTAGATCTAGTCAGAGTTTCTCTTACTTTGTTTTTGTAGTTTATATCTTTCTGGGAATTTTTATACTTTAGGCTATATAATTTTTTGGATGCATAATTGTTCATAGTATCCCTATATCCCTTTATTTCATTCTTTACTCAGATTTTCTGTTGTATTTTTCATTTGCATACTTTGATTCTTAAACTTTTTTCTCTTTAGTTCTTTGAACATGCTTATAATAATGTCTTGAAATCTTTGCCAGCTAAATCTAACAGTCCAACATCTAATGACAGGTGGTATCTGTTAACTACTTTTTTGCTGAGTATTGGTCTCAATTTCTTGATTTTTCATGTGTCTTATAGTTTTTTTTTGGAAAGTAGATAATTAGACAACATTATAGCCACTCGGAGAGTTGGACTGTGAAGAAAGCTGATTGCCGAAGAATTGATGCTTTTGAACTGTGGTGCTGGAGAAGACTCTTTGAGAGTCCCTTGGACTGCAAGGAGATCCAACCAGTCCATTCTAAAGGAGATCAATCCTGGGTGTTCATTGGAAGGACTGATGCTACAGCTGAAACTGCAATACTTTGGCCACCTCATGTGACGAGTTGACTCACTGGAAAAGACTCTGATGCTGGGAAGGATTGAGGGCTGGAGGAGAAGGGTACGACAGAGAATGAGATGGCTGGATGGCATCACCGACTCTGTAGACGTGAGTTTGAGTAAACTCCGGGAGTTGGTGATGGACAGGGAGGCCTGGCGTGCTGTGATTCATGGGGTCGCAAAGAGTCGGACACGACTGAGCGACTGAACTGAACTGAACTGAACTGATAGCCACTCTGTATTCTGATTTTCCCCGGATAGTTATTGTGGTTGCTTATTTTCTTGTGTGTTTCTTGTTTATATAAACTTGCCTGGACTAATGCTGTGAAATCTGTCACCCCCATGGTAGGTGGCCACTGATGTTTTCCTTCAGTTCTTCTTCGTGTTCTGCTTCTCTTGTTTTTAACCTTGGTTTCCAAGGTGTTTCTCTATTGTCCGCGTAGCTTATTGGCCAGTCAACACTTGAGCTTAGGCTGTGTCTGAACGCCTGCAACAACAGTAAGAAAGCTCTTGTCCTCTGCTGACGGGTCTATGTGGATCAAAGACAGTGAGTCCAGCGTTCAGACCATTCTCAAGCCTTCCTGAGTGTTTACATTCTGCTGGGCCCTTTTGTATCACCTCCGCTGCACACTGCTTTGGGATCAATCAGGAATATGTAAATAGCTTGGACCCTCTCCAGTCTTAATAACTATGTATACAATCACAATTTGGAACATGCTTGCCTTGGCCGAAACCTCAGGCCAGGAAAGTCACGGCCTCTTCCAAATTTTCCACTACTGAGAATATCACTTCTACTAGTGATGCAACTTGATGCATATAGTCATTGCCCTCAATTCCAAATCAAGTGAGCCCTTTTGACCATGACAGCAAAGCTTCCAGGACTCACAGCCTGCCTCACCCAGGCGGAGCCTGCATGTCACCTGGGAGATCTGAATGAACCTTTTAATGTCATTTTGAAAGTGAAAGTCACTCAGCTGTGTCTGACTCTTTGTGACCCCATGGACTATACAGTTCATGGGATTCTCCAGGCCAGAATACTGGAGTGGGTAGCTTTTCCCTTCTCCAGGGGATCTTCCCAAACCAGGGATCGAACCCAGGTTTCCCACGCTGCAGGTGGATTTTTTACCAGCTGAGCCACAAGGGAAGCCCAAGAATACTGGAGTGGGTAGCCTATCCCTTCTCCAGTGGATCTTCCCGACCTAAAAATTGAACCGGGGTCTCCTGCACTGCAGGCGGATTCTTTACTAAGCTATCAGGGAAGCCTAGTGTCATCTTATTTTGGTGGTGGTTTAGTTGCTAAGTCATGTCCGACTCTTGTGACCCCAAAAACTATAGCCTGCCAGGCTCCTCCATCTTTGGGGTTTTGCAGGCAAGAATATTGGAGTGGGTCGCCATTTCCTTCTCTGTCGTCTTATTAGCTATGTAATATAAGATTTCATTGAAATTTGTTTGTATTAATTATTATTTTACCAAGGAGGATTGCAGGAAGAAAGGAAACCCAGAAATGTCACATTATATATCTCACTTTATATATATTATTATATATAAACATATATAAATTAAATTCAGTGACAGATATTGTTGAGCACTTACTCAAGTCTTGGCAGTCTTTTAGAAAGTAAAGATGTAGTGTGAAAAAGCAAAAGTCAAAACTGAAACAAAAAGCAAAGTTCTCTCAAGAAACTTACATTCTTTTAGAGATGGGGGTGAGGTGTGGGGGTCACAGACATGTACATAAAAAAGAAATGACATATGGTGTCATGAAGAAAAATAAAGCAAGGTAAAGAGGTAAAGAACGTGCCTGCAATGCAGGAGACCCAGGTTCATTCCCTGGGATGGGAAGATCCCTTGGAGAAGGAAATGGCAACCGGTATTCTTGCCTGGAGAATACAATGGACAGAGAAGCCTGGTGGGCTACAGTTTCTGGGGTTGCAAAGAGTCAGACATGACTGAGTGACTAACTCTTTCACTTTCAAGGAGAATAGGATGTGGTGGATTGGATGAAGGATGCTGTTTTGTACAGAGGTGTGTGTCTGAGAATGCGTCTCTGATAAGTGACCTGTGTGTAGAAATCTGGAGGTAGTGAGGAAGAGTTCCACATGGATATCTGGAAGGAAAAGGCAGACGGCACGGCCAGTACAAAGACACTTGGATGGATTGTCAGGTTCGCAGCAAAGAGGCTAGCATGGAGTCACCTGGAGTGGAGGGAATGAGAGAGATGGGAGTGGTCCTGTATGGCATCAGAGAGTTAGCCGTGGGTGGGGGTTAGATCCTCCAGGGCTTTGAAGGTCATGGGATAGACTTGGGAGTTTGCTCTGAGCTAGACAGGACATCACTGGAGGGTGCTGAGCAGAGGGACAGTGTGACATGACGCACATTTGAAAAGTCAGACTCTTGCTGCTGGGTAGAGAATAGATGCAGGCAGGAAATCCAGCAAAGGGAGCCTCACAGTCATCCAGGTGAGAGATGGCCAGGGAGGTGGCAGTCCAGGTGTGAGGACTGGCTGGAGGCTGGATGTATTTAAAAGCAGAAGTCTACTTAGGTAGTGCATGCCAAAGAGAGAGGAATCGATGGTTACTGCAGTTATTTTAGCCTGTTCGTTTCAAAAATGGAAGTGCTATTTCCAAGATGGATTGCAAGAGAGCAGATTTTTAGAGTGGGGAGGGGGTGGGGAAGGAGGGAAGAAGGCAGGGAGGGGAGGGAGTTGAAGAATGGGAGACATTGGAGGTTCATTTTTGAACATACTTAGTTTAAGTCACCTATTGGATTTTCAAGCGCAGAGGTCAAGGAGACCGTTGGTTCTTTGAGTGTGGAGGACAAGGAAGGAGCTTGGGTTGGGATAGCAGTTTGTGAGTCTCCATCTCAGAGACGGGGTTTGACGCCTTCAGACAGAACAAGATCGCACCGTCACACCCAGCCCCGTGTGCGCGTTCCGTAATATATGCAACAGAAAAAAATCCCCTGTGACTCCACTTCCCCTCCATCTGCCACCCAGTTTCTTGGATCTCCTTTGCACGAAACCCTGAAAGAAAATGTGTCTGTATTTGCTCTCAGTTGCTTCTCCTTCCATTCTCTCTTGACTTCGTTCCAAAGAGGCCTCCCTCCTGCCCAGCTTCTGGGTGATCTTATCCTGTCACCGGGCGTTCAATACTGACAATAAGCTGATTATCTCCACTTAACAATGAAGAAACCTAAGTTCAGGGAGGTTAAGGCCATTTGAGTATTCAATAACAGAACTCAAACCAGAACCTCGCTTTCCTGTCCCCAGCCTGCCTTTTGTCACTATATCCTAGTTGTTAAGGATAAAATAGAATGGTGTTTGCAAACAGGGCCTTGGAAGATGGGCTTGATGGACAATTTACACTGAACATTAAAAAAAATCCCTCATCATTATGTAAATAGAATACATCTCACCCTGATAAATGTATGTGTTTAAATGGTTCGTGTCTATTCTCCTGTAAGAAATAAAGCTTGTATAAAGACTGTGGACTTGTTGCTGTGTTGCCTTAAAACATGATAATTTCTTAGAAATCACTTAATCTTTTGACAATGTATGATAATGGCCTTCTTAGTGAATATGAGACTAGGAGTCAGAATTCTTTCCTTGACATCCTGAAGAAAAGGGCAGGCAAGAGGCTTTCAGAGAAGGATGGCAGGATGTGTTATTTTCCTTAGAGTCCCAGACAGGCAGACCCACATCTTCTTTCTGGCCTAAATAGCTGTGACTTAAAGTCGATCTCATTATTATTATTTCTCTGTCTTCCTTGGATATTCATTACTTGCCATGGAAGGGGAAAGGTCTCCCAGAGGACTTGAAAAATATTTGTCCTGACATGATCATGTCTTTGTATGCATTTATCCTGACGTGATCGTGTCTTTGTAGGCATTCATTTGGTCTGAGATCCTGTACACAGGACAGAGCAATGCCTTAGAGATCAAATGTGGTGAAATGCTTTTTCTTGTTCATCAGTTTCTTGTGGTAGGTCGCCAGTCCTCTCCTTTATAGATGAATTCGTTCAAAAATAGATTGAGTGATGGCTTGGGGTTAGAGTGTGATATTAGGGGATGATTTTTCTATACAAGGGAATTCGGACTGAGTTTGAGGAGGTAGAGGGTGTGAATTGTCAAAGAGAAATCTGGAAGGAAGGGGCTGCTACATGCAGAGGCTTGGATGCAAGAACAAAGACATTGTCCATGAGATTCTCTTAGGATATCTACTGAGTTGAAGAGAGGGCCGCGTGAAGAGATGCTGAGAATAGAGATTGTTTTGATGGGGCAATTGAGTAGGGGATTTGAGGTCCAGGAGCAGAACTGGAACTTGCCTCTAGTTTCTTGTTGAAAGCAAAGCCATGGAGAGATTTTCTTGGTGCCTACCAGGTCCTGGGCTACAGCTGGATGGATCAGGGTGAGGGCAGACTGAAGGCAGGAGGTGTGGTGGAAGCTGCCGTAGCCATGGCTGTGTCTGGAGATGGTGCTGACCTGATGGAGATGATAGGAGCAGTGCATGTGGCGCTGTCGGTGCTGATGGAGACTGAGATCCGGGGACAGATTGGACTTCCGAGCGCTTGATATCAGGTTGCAGCATTATGCCCCGGTGAAGGTGGGGTAGCCTGGGTGTGCAACAGCCCTGAATCGGGACAGCTAAGTCTCTCCTCTGATACTGTCAGGAGTCAAGATCCTGGCATGTCGTTGGATGTTTCTGCAGCTTTCCTTCGTCTAGTGTCACAGGTGAACTATGTTGATTTAATAACCATCTGGCATGGATCCGTTATCATGGATCAGTTAAGACTCCGCCTGCTAGTGCAGGAGATGCAGGAGACATGGGTGGGGAAGGTCTCCTGGAGGAGGAAATGGCAACCCACTCCAGTATTCTTGGCTGGGATGTCCCACGGATGGAGGAGCCTGGTGGGCTGCAGTCCATGGGGCCGCAAAGAGTTGGACACAACTGAGCGTGCGCGCGCACACACACAGTTCAGCAGAGAAACACCTTTAGGGTTGACTCACAATGAAAAGGCTGTTCCATACTTTGGCCTAAGTGCTTTGGTGGGGGAAACATAAGATGCCGTGGGGCTACTGATAGGAGGTCAAGGAAAGTACTCTGCATTCTCAGTGAAGCCCCTTCAGCTGGATGAAGGAGTTTCAGTCGAGAGAAGGGTCGGTTTAGGCAATGAGAGAAGGGCAGCAGAGGAATGATGTTCAGTCTAAGGTGACAGCATGGCAGCGACCTACCTGGGTGCCCGGTGAGGAGGAGGAATGGGGGGATTCTGAAACGGGAAGGCAGAAGGCGGACGGCAGGCATCATCTCAGCCACCTTAAATGGGGGGGCCTTAGGAGTACCTGTGAATAAAGGGGTCCTGGGATCCCACTGGAGTTTAGAAGATTCCTCCGGCTGTTTTGTGACAAACAGACTGGAGGAGACCAAACAGGAGTTGAGTCTGCGTCAGTGAGTAGGCGTTTGTGTGAATCCCGGTGGAAACCTGAACGCAAGGGGTGCTGCTGCACACGTGCACGATAAGCTTAATTCATGTTTAGGAGGCGGGAGATCCCTCGCTTGGGGGCTGCTTGGGTGTTTCGGCAGAGTGGGCAGTAGTGGACGGGTGGGCAGAGGAAGAGGAAGATGACGGTAGTGTCAGCTGGTGAGAGAGCTCTCCTGTCGGGACCTGGGACCTTTTTTGTGTTTTTTTTGGCCCTGCCTGGCCTTTGTTGTACGCTGGCTTCTCCAGCTGGAGTTCTCAAGCTTAGATGCCCCAAGACATGTGGGATCTCAGTCCCCTGACCAGGGATCGAATCCCCCTCCCCTGTGTTGAAAGGCAAATTCTTAACCACTGCACCAGCAGGGAAGTCCCCGGATCTGGTACCTTTTAGAATGTTACTAATATTAAGGGTTTTAGGTACGTGTGTGTGTGTGTGTGTGTGTGTGTGTGTAATCTGAGCTATTCTCATAATGCCATAAAAAAGCTTTCAACACATTCGTTGCCTGAAGTATATAAGTATATATATTTTTTCTGTCTCACACACACACATCTCAAATGAAATACAGTAAAGCATCAGCAGTGGTTATCTCAAGGAGGCAGACTGTCAGTGATTTATTTTAATGCATCCTTCTGTTTGCCTAATTTTCTACCATGAGAATTAAAGTTTTTACTCCTCAAGACCAAGAAACAATTAAATGTTTGAGAAGAAATGTATCTGCCACTACTGACTTTTGTTTTAGCGAAAGAAGGTGGCAAAACACGGAACACAGTCTTTATAATCCTGGCTGGCAATTTCTTCCCTGAGGTTATTGTCTATTTCAGACAAAGAAAAGAGGTGTATGATCCCAGAAACCTTCAGCTGTGAAGAAAACAAAACGGAGATCAATATATTTTGTCCCTGCTCGTATTTTCTGCTAACTCCTTGTTTCTCCGCTACCCGAGTGCCATCAACTTCAGTAACTAAATTAAAAACTATAAACTGTGAACAATGAAATCTCTCAAGTAATGAGCCCACACTGCATGAAGCAGAGGAAGAAATATATATAAGGAATGTAATATTATGGTATGCCTCGTCATTCGTACCCTTAAACGCTAATAAACATGTTGCACACTTGCCTGAGGCTGAGATGCAAGGTACATCCGGTTCATTCTTAGCCGGACGTGACAATTTTGTGTTACCCAACATTGTGGGTTAAAAGTGCAATTTGATTTTCTTTACTAAAGGATCTGAAATAAAAGGAATTAGGAGGAAATTTGGTGACCCAAAACTGAGTGAGACCTCAAGCCCAATGCAGGGCTTCCCAGGTGGAACTCGTGGTAAAGAATCTTCCTGCCAGTACAGGAGATGCAGGTTCGATCCCCGGGTCAGGAAGATGCCCTGAAGAAGGAAATGGCAACCCACTCCACTGTTATTGTCTGGAAAATCCCATGGACAGAGGAAACTTTCAGGTTACAGTCCAGGGGGGTCACAAAGAGTCGGACATGACCGAGAGACTGAGCACACATAAGCACGATGCAACCTGAAGCCAGTCGGTTCTGAGATACTCAGACGCCTTTATTCACCTAACCTGCGATGGACCGGGGCACAGATTCTCAGTCTTCCATGTTGTGTGTGGTTTCAGATGACCTCTGAAAACTACCTGTGACATCCTACACCTCGGAATGATTCCATTTTCCATCTGTTGTCATGCCAGTGTTTTGTTTACCGGCAGCTGTCAGATGGGTATTATAATGAATGCTTTCATAGCAAATGTTATAAAGCCAAATATTACCAGTGTTCAGGATGAAGCCGACAGCACGGGGCTTACAGAGAGACTGGAGATGGGCCTCTCTTGTCTGCATCAGGAAACTGGCTTGAAACAGTGTCCCACAGGCTGGTTTATTTACAAGGACCTGTGTTTGCCAACTCAGAATGAATCTTTCCCTAGTTGATGCAGAGAGGCCTGCTACAGGGAACTTCAGTGGTTTCTTAGAGTAATTGTCATTTAGCCCATTCAGAAGGGCTGTTGCATCACAGACTTAGAAAGCGAACTTATGATTGCCCAGGGGGAAGGGATAGTTAGGGACTTTGGGAAGGTCATGTACACACTGCTTTATTTAAAATGGACAACCAACAAGGACCTACTGTATAGCACATGGAACTCTGTTCAGTGTTGTGTGCCAGCCCGGACAGAATGGGGGTTTGGGGAGAATGGAGACAGGTATATGTATAGCTGAGTCCCTTTGCTGTTCACTTGAAACTTCCACAATATTGTTTAATCAGCGATACCCCAATACAAAATGTTTTTGGAGTTAAAACAAGGTGGGGGTGGGGGTCTATGCATGTGGATTAGTCAAGCGTGTGCATATTTTCACATGCAAACAAGTCTCTTTTTGCATGTGCTAAAATGTGTATATTCTTAAGCCCCAGGGTGGGCGGGGACTCATTGTTCTGGCCCTGAGTCGGCTTGGGTGGGGTGTTAGGAATGTGGGAGTTTAATAACCACCTCCCCTAGTTGCTTGATGCCCTTGTAGCAAAACCACCCTTGGAAGAGTCCTGCTTACACCTGTGTGCTCTCTCTGTGTACCTCCATTGCTTATTTATTTTTGAATTGCCCACAGGGAAAAGTGCAGTTAGCACCGGTAGACTCTCTCAAGCACTGCCAAATAGTCTCAACTACCATCTCAGGCAGGAGGGCAAGTTTGAGCCCTGAGAGAGGCAGAGGGATCTGGGCAGTGCAATGGTTCTGACCTGGCATCCAGGACTCCGGCGCTGTTAATCCACCTGCGCCCATCAGGCCTGCTGAAGCCTTGGGAGACAGCCTGGCTGTCTGAGCACTCAAAAGTTCAGGGATGTGACTCGCTGTCCTACTTGCTGAATTGACTGGGATCATTTTAAACCATTACCTTGTACTGATGGAAGTGGGTCCAAAAGACTGCTTGTTGCATTTACTCAGGGGCTTAATTCGCCTGTTTCCCAGGATTTTCTCTTTCCATTTGTGGTTACGGTTAAGAAAATCTCACTCCTGAAGTTTATATATGCCCTCACTCCAAACTGATGTACCGTGTTCTTTTTCCCTATGAAATGAAGAAGAGGAATGTTTTTTGAGTTGATATTAATAATATGTGACCCCATGGATTGTAGCCTGCCAGGCTCCTCTGTCTGAGTTTCACCAGGCAAGAATACTGGAGTGGGTTGCCATTTCCTCCTGCAGGGGATCTTCCCAACCCAGGGATCAAACCTGGGTCTCCCACATTGCAGGCAGATTCTTTACCATCTGAGCCACCAGAGAAGCCCCATTAATATATGTGTTTTTTTTTTTTTCACTCAAGCTCAAAGAATGGAGTGAAAGCTATCACAACAAGTCTGCTGCATGCATAGACCTGGAATATATATTTGTAAAGTCCTCCAGGCATTTTCCTGTGCTTCACAGTCTGCGCATGTTCGATTAGTGCTTAAATAAGTGAATAAATGAATGAACAGTTATTTGAATGAGTTCACATTGCTTTGATGTATCATTTAGTGTCCTTGATTGTACAGAGATTATATATCAAACTCAAAGCAGAAGGTGAGTAATGTTCAGTATACAGTGTAGGTGCTGTACTGTATAGTATTTGTATAGTATCTATACTATGAACATTATATTATAATGTTAGATGTGCAGGTTCTGGAGTCTCATCACCTGTGTTTGAGTCCTGCCTTCATGTGACTAACCAGACGACCTGGAGCAAATGATTTAATTTTCTAAGCCTTTGTTGCTTCCTTCAGAAAATTAGGATGATAAAAAGATCTACCCCATAAGTTTGCTATTCAGTTTAAATGAGAAAATCTATATAAAGCTGTCAGCACTGTGCCTGTAACATACAAGCCCTCGATGAATGGTCGATGGCATCATTATTGTCATTGGCCTAACGTTTTCCTTCTGGCAAACACACATCTGTCAATTTCTCCCCATCAAAGATGTGGCTTAGTCGCTGTTGGCTCTACCCTCAAAATCACTGAACCACGTGCTAGTCGGCATATTGCACAAAATATGGTGCTCGGAATATCATGGCTTATATATTTTATCTTGCTGGCGAAGGATTCTAAAAGGTTTAAAGCTTAAATCAGAGCGCACATTTACGCCGAGTCTGGAGAAGGCACCATATGCCTCTCCATCTTGTGTGTGGTCCCACTGCAGGGGAGGGGGAATGACAACACGCCGGGGCTCCAGCCAAAACTTGAGGCCGACGACCGAAATCCAGATCTGGGCAGCCTCCCTGACTCTCCTGGTTCTGTCTGCCTGTGCCTTTGACCTTGGCAGCCAAGGTCTGAGCAGTTCCTCTTTGCTTTCTGTCATTAATCACTCCTAAAGCATCTCCTGAACAGACAGCTTGGTCGGATTGAATAATGTGCCTGTGTTTTCTCATCTGATACAAGCATGAGCTAAACTGGAGTCACCTCCACTGGTGAGCATGGGTATCGGGCTAGAGCGGGATTTTCCAGCAGCGTCTTACCTGAAAATATCCTATTAATTGGATGTTAACATTGTGCTCCTGCTACTGTGGTGCCTGCAATTATGACCTACTGTTTTCAAGCTTTCCATTGCAGCTGAAATTATCGCCGAGGAGGGGGAGGGGTGGCATTTACTTTCACTGGACAATGAAGCCAGGTTTTGGCTTCACGAAGGTAGAGGTGGCACGCGGCACTGCCTCTCAGCAAGTGTATCATGGTAGGAAATATTAGCCATGCCCCGCTTTACAGTCACCATTTATTAATGTTTAAAACATTTATTTATCTTTGGTCCAGTGACTTAGCAGCAGCAGCATTCTGGGTTTTCGTCGCTGTGTTTGGGCTAGTTGCGGTGTGCGGGCTTTTTGTTGCGGTGGCTTCTCTTGCTGCGGAGCACAGGCTCTAGAGCACGCAGGCTTCAGTAGCTGCTGCACGAGAGCTCAGTAGTCATGGCCACAGGCTCAGCTGCCCCATGGCAGGGGGGATCTTCCCAGACCAGGGGCTGAACCGATGCCCCTGACTTGCAAGGCCGGTTCTTTACCATTGGACCACTAAGGAAGGCCCAGCGGCCGTTTATTTTTACAGTTATGGGTGTACCACTTAATCCGTTCTTTCCTGAATAGAAAAAAAAAAAAGCTAATATTGTATTGAAAAGGTACTTGGTTGAGATGAAAGTAAGAGAACAGAAATAACCTGTCGAGTTTCATGGTCCGAAATTGAATTTCTGACGCCTCTGATGGTGCTTTAGAGTTTTAAAAGAGGCTTTTGTTTGTTTAACAAAGTGGGGACGCATGCCAGAGAGTTTTCACTACATACTGAAATTCTTATGGAAATCCACAACAGAGCTTTACCTGGAACCCAAGAGCTGTGATTCTTGGTTCTGAGAATTTTCTACTAGATCATAAGGCCCCCTAAAGGAAACATCGTGATTTGGGGAGGAAAGAATCGTCTTCTGTAATGAAGGCACCATTAAGCTGACACAGTGACAAAGGAATCCATCTCAGACTTGGAATTCTGTACATGTTTCTTGGGACAAAACGGCCTTAAACAGCACCCAGTGGATTGAGTCAGGAAGCATGAGATGACAACAGTCAGTTCCTTCTGGGCATGTTTTTTAGCCCTGAGCAATTCAGACTTGCCTCCCACCCACATCAATCACTATTAAGTCCCTGTGTTTTCTTCCCCACTGCGCCTTAGGAGAGAGGATGTCAGTGCCATTTAGTACAGTGAGATTTTCCCAGAATGCTTCTCCGGACCCATCTTTGGATGCTGGGAAGACATTCTACTCCATTAACTGCAGGATGGTTGCGCCCTTACCTGTGTCACATCAGATTGGCATTCCTGACTGCCTAATGAGTGGGGTGGAGGTGGGCTTGGCGTTGTGTCTTCTAGACAAACAACCAGGAAGATGAGTAATGTCGTTCTTACTTCTAGTCTTAGCCCCCTTTCCTGTCATTTCAGCCCTTCCTCCTCCTTTATTTCTTCTTCCTTCTCTCCCTTCTTTGGGGTTTCTCTTTTTCCCTTCCCTTCTCTCCCTATCCTCTTTGTTGTAGACACACCTGCTCACTCACAGTTTTACCCATCCACGAACTCATATCTTTAATGAGGACTGTCACTAAATATCTTCTCGTAATAGCAGAAAATGTCTGGTACCCAAATTACAGAGATGTGGTAGAGGAGATCAAATTTAGCTAGCTTAGTGACTCTGGATATATATTCTCTAGTCTCTCTGTGTCTGTTTTTTCGTTTATAAATCTAGAATGATAGTAATACCAATCTTGTAAGGTTGCTGAATGATTAAATTATATATATGTCAATAAAGTGTTTAGCGTGAGGTCTGCTGCATTAAAAGCTTTCCGTGAACATTGGTTTTATTAAACCATTTTTAAAGCTGAGGTGTAGTTAATTCACAATGTTGTGATAGTTTCAGGTTTGCCGCAAAGTGACACACACACACACGTGTATGTATTCTTTTTCAGACCTATAATGTTTTCCATTATAGGTTATTATAAGGTATTAACTGTGCTGTACAGTAAGTGCTATACAGTAAGCCCTAACTGTTTGTCTATTTTAAGTTATACCAATCCTATGAGGTAGGTGCCATTCAGTTTAGTTCAGTCGCTCAGTCGTGTCCAGCTCTTTGCAACCCTATGGACTGTAGCACCCCATGCTTCCCTGTCCATCACCAACTCCAGGAGTTTACTTAAACTCATGTCCATTGAGTCGGTGATGGCATCCAACCTTCTCATCCTCTGTTGTCCCCTTCTCCTCCTGCCTTCAATTTTTCCCAGCATCAGGTTCTTTTCAAATGAGTCAGTTCTTCACATCAGGCAGCAAAAGTATTGGAGTTTCAGCTTCAGCATTAGTCTTTCCAATGAATATTCAGGACTGAACTCCTTTAGGATGAACTGGTTGGATATCCGTGCAGTCCAAGGAACTCTCAAGAGTCTTCTCCAACACCACAGTTCAAAAGCATCAATTCTTCGGTGCTCAGCTTTCTTTATGGTCCAACTCTCCCATCCATTGCTATTCTTTTTGGGGGATGGGATGCCATGCCTTGAGGCATACAGGATCTTAATTCCCTGACCAGGTATCAAACCTGTGACCCCTGCAGTGGGAATGCAGAGTCCTAATCACTGGACAGCCAGGGAAGTTCCTATCTACTTTATATATAGTAGTATATACATGTTAATCTGAACATTGCATATTATCACTAACAGAAAGCATTTTCATTGGACTCCATCCCATAAGATGCAGGATCAAAGCTACTATTCACCAGAGAAAAGCAATCCTTAAACAGTATATCCTACCTGAATTCAGGCATTGGCGCTAAAAGCCAGGAAAAGTTCCAGTCAGTGTTGACTATGGAATATTTGGAATATTTATCTTTGTTCCTTGAGGAAATGTATAATTAGAGCCATATAAAAAGTTAACCCCTTACGGTTCATCTCTCACTTGCTAAGGGATGTAATGGTTTCAGTGCTAATGAATCCTATTGGTGAGGCTGTGTGTCTATCCCACCTGTTCACCTTTTCTTAGAAAACCTCATTCAAGGCCTCAGTGTATCTCCCAATAGATCAAAGATCTATTGATTGCCACTCACTGGCAATAGCTGATTGGACTGAGGAAACACATGAGTGGGGCTGGCCAGTCAGACTAGCTCTTCCTGGAAGTTGATAATTTTGACACAGAACGATGTCCATACTTTTTTAATAGAGGTTTTGTTGAGAAAGATATTAGGAAGTAAGCTCTAGGAAGTTTAGGGTTAGGATTAGGAAGATTAAGATTGTTGTTTTGTTGGGTTTCTTCTCCTTTTTTTTTCTTTTTTCAACTTCTCCTCTTTCTTTGCTTTTGTTTAAGTGAAGTTGCCTCCAGGATGGTGACCTCTGTCTCCTGGTCTTCTGTTTTCTCGTATCAGCCACGCTTCACTGAGCTGTGACTTAGCGCTGCGTTCAGGGCTCTGCATCCAATCTCACTTAGTGCTTCACACAGCTGTCTAAAGCAGGGATCAGGTGAGGAAACCAAGGCTCAGAAAAGCCTCAGTTAAGCCTCCAGCAATGTAAGCCCAGGATTCCAAAGCTCATATGTCACTACCAGTCAGTAGAGAAAATTGTATGTTGCAATGTTGCCTCTTCCAGGTCACTAGCTGTGTTAGTTTGAGTGATCTGATGTGGCCTCAGTTCCATAGTCGATAAAATAGGCATAATAATGCCATCTTTCCAATTTTGGTGGGTGGTTGTTGTTCAGTTGCTAAGTCGTATCTGACTTTTTGCGACCCCATGAACTGCAGCACGCCAGGGTTCCCTGTCCTTCTTTATTTCCCCGAGTTTGCCGAAACTCATGCCCACTGAGATTCCGGCCAGTCATCTCATCCTCTTTCGCCCCCTTCTCCTCCTGCCTTCAATCTTTCCCAGCAACAGTGTCTTTTCCTCTGAGTCGGCTCTTCACATCAGGTGGCCAAATTATTGGAGCTTGCTGCTGCTGCTAAGTCACATCAGTCGTGTCCAACTCTGTGTGACCCCATAGACGGAAGCCCACCAGGCTCCCCCGTCCCTGGGATTCTCCAGGCAAGAACACTGGAGTGGGTTGCCATTTCCTTCTCCAATGTGTGAAAGTGAAAAGTGAAAGTGAAGTCGCTCAGTCGTGTGCGACCCTTAGCGACCCCACGGACTGCAGCCTAGTGTTTCAAATTGTGCAAAGTACTTAACATGTCACATGGAACACAGTAGAGGGTAAGTCCAGGCCTTCTTTTTTTTTTTTTTTGAATAAAAAATAATTAGTTTCTTATTCTGGAAGATTTCAATTTGGATACATGGATTTGACTTTAAAAACTGAACCCACCTTCAGATTTGAATTATTGCCTAACTAGATCCATGAAACTGGAAATGGAGAAATAACACACAATTCTAGCAATATCAACGTTATTATTTTCATTTTTTTCCTGATGCTGTCAGGTTGTTATTTGTGCTGTTTCTTAGAATAATAGAATTTATTCAGGCAATTTATCCTTAATACAAGTTATATAAATGGGGCTATGCGGAGCTTATATATCATGCTAATAATGTCTGGTTCATCCTTTTTTTTTCCCTCTCTCTCTCTCTTTACAAATGGAGACATTGATTTCCCACCCTGTCCTGTCTTTTATTGCATTTTCTCCATCGAGGTCATCCCTCTTCTTCGCCTACACTGGATTTCAAAAGCTGAAATGGTGTTTAATACCATCCAGCAACATTTTTAAAGCATCTGTTTTGTGCTTTCTTTGGCCTTGTGTGTATTGGAGTGGAGTAAAAGAGAAGAAAAAATGTATTTACCCAGGTATAAGTTAAATCCATCGGTTAAAAACGTATCTGGCCAATGACTGAAGCACAGCTGTAGAACTTTATATTGGGAGCTTCTGAAATAGTTTTGATTAAATGCATATATGTTTAAAGATGTGTTGAAATTTTGAATGTATTTGTGTAGAATTAGTGTTTTTTATTTTAATGTTTTTGGACTGATCCTGTCACATCATCTATTCTGGGAATCTTCTTTGTTAGGAATTCTTTTAAAAGTACTATTTTAGTCTACTTAGTAAGTTGTAGGTTTGTTCTGATTTTTCTTAACTCCATCATGCTAAAATCTTAAGTGGGTTGTATCTTTCTAGAAATTTATACTTGGTTTTGAAGTTTCTGATTTGTTGGTGTGTAATTATTCATACTAGCTTCTAATAATTGTTTTTATTTTGAAAAAATTGAAAAAGTGGATGTGGACACTATTTGTGGTCTTATTTCTTCTTACTCCCTGCTCTCTCAGGGTGACCTCCCTTAACCTTTGTTTTTAAGCTCCAGATATCTTTATGCTGCTGCTGCTACTGCTAAGTCGCTTCAGTCGTGTCCGACTCTGTGCGACCCCATAGACGGCAGCCCACCAGGCTCTGCCGTCCCTGGGATTCTCCAGGCAAGAACACTGGAGGGGGTTGCTATTGCCTTCTCCAAAAATATCTTTATGGCTCCCCCAAATATTAATTTTAGAGGGCTTACCTGCTAGCTCAAACAGGTAAAGAATCCTCTCACAATGCAGGAGACGTAGGACATGATCCCTGGATCGGGAAGATCCCCTGGAGGAGGGCATGGCAGCCCACTCCCGTATTCTTGCCTGGGGAATCCCATGGACAGAGGAGCCTGGGGGGGCTACAGTCCATGGGATCGCAAAGAGTTGGACACTTCAGAGCATCTGAGGACACACACAGGTACTAATTCTAGTACCAAATGTTTCTTCTGAACTTAAGACTCATATTTTTTCATACGTATCTCCAGTTACTCCCTGATGGTGAATTATCCATGGACCTCTTTCATTCATTATGTCTGAAACTGAAATCAAAACCCTCATCCCACCTACCGTACCCCAGTATGTCTTGGCTCTGCCGTCTTGGCAAATCATGTATGTATTCCAATCACCCATGTTCTGCAGGCCAGCACCATTCATTCTGTCATCCCAGCCCCACCTGAGCACAGTTCATTACCAGTTCCTATCAGTAACTTCTGTATGATTTCCTGAACTCAGCCTGGCTTATGTATATCCTGCAGGGACAAACCACGCGATAATAGGGGGGATAGAGTCAATTTACTTGATGCTGGATGATTTGTGGGACAAGAAACCACAGCACTGATTTTCACTGGGCTTCCAGACAGATGTTCAGGGGGGTGAAAACCAAGACAAGGACGTGAACTCTACAGAAAGGGGGATAAAACTATTTTGAGTAGATAGAGGAATTATGGAGTCTTGATGACCAGCTAGATTCAAAGGAATAATTTGTAGATAGGAACAATCTTCAGACCTGTTCAGGATATTACCAGTTTTGTCTGTGCCTTTGTGAATGAAGCCCAGGAGAGATCTTATTTGAGAAAAATGAAGAGGGAGCCTCTTTTTAAGAGGTAGAAATAGAGGACGGTGTGTGGTTGAGTAGTGGGTTGACTTTGTGGGGCTGTGTGACCTTGAGCATGTCCGTTAACCCCTGTGGGATTTATGTTCTGAAAATGGATTTGAATGAGCTCATTTCTAACACTTCAAGCTTTTGAATAGTAAGAGTTTCATGACTGTGAACCTAGGAGACAAGTGTAACCGTTAAAAATTGGTGATGATGGATTCAAGGAAGAACCGTGTTGAATTATATTTGGAACTAAAGTGTACCCTTGCTGAAATATAGAATAATAATGAGTCTAGTATTAATATAGTCTGGCTTAAGTATAATACTAATATAAACAAAATTATATTGAGAGAAAATGATGTTTATAGAGTACATCACTAAGATGAACTCCAGAAAAGAGAAACTAAACCTTATCTAAATATTTCCCCCCTACCATTGCCATCTTTTTTTTTTCTTTTTAAACACTATCACTATATTTTTCAGACTGGCAGATGAATCTCAAAATCTGCTTCTGATTGCGTTTTTTTCTGTCCTTGATAGAATTTTTTTTTTCCACTTATGAAAAGCAAACAGATCACGTGTTTTCTCTTCTGAGGCAAAGAAATACAACAACAAAAGTTTCTGTGCTCAATTTCAGTTTCTTATTGGAAAAAAAGTTTAATATAAATGAAAGCTATTCATTTACTGTTTTGCACCAAGTTTTATCATGGATCTCTTCCTTGGGAGTAAATAGTCCTTAAAACAAGCTAAATGCACATCCTTAATAATTTAAAGTCAGAAAACCAGCCATGTGTAAAATAGGTGTGTGTTCACATAATTGACTACAGTATTTTGCTACATGGTTAAATGCATGATTTCCCCTAATAGAATGCCATTGTGGTCTACATCACATTTTCTAGTTCATAAAAGTCAAATGAGCTGTGACCAGAGTCTCCCAAACTTAATGGAAAGTTCATTTTGTGACTTCTGAGTTTAAATTGTGTCTTTCTAGGCTGAATCAATAGATTTAAAGCACGTTAATGGATCACATCACCAAAAGGTCTAATCCTGAGTGACTGAAATGGTAGATCTAATTCAGATTTATTGCTTTTCTAGCACATTGGACCAAAAGGTCTTTAATCTCTGTAATAATATAATGGGTGTGAATTAACTAAATAATACTCACCTGATGGTGATCATTTACATTGGCTACTTATTCACCTGGCACGGTGCATCTCAAACTTTTGCAGGGAGATATGTGGGTTAAATGGGTTTAATCTGCGGAAACCAGCAAAGAAGTAAAACTGTATGTCAGTGAAGACTTGGGGTCTCAGTGTACACTTTTTTTTTCTTGTATGGGATGCTTGCTAGCACAAATTTATATCCTGCTCTGCTAGCACCCTTAGCCACAGCTCCCTATCAGCAGGTTATCAAGGCTAGAACAAAAGCACATAAGTTATGTCCTGGACTGTGCAAACAGTCTTGAGCACAGCCATAAACTATAGCTGGAATGTTCACCGACACCCAGCCATCCAGGGTGTTTGACCTTGGACAAACAGCCTGGGTTGAGGGGCACGGCCAGGCCCAGAGATGGCACCACTTGGAAAATACAAATGAAGATGTTCAGAGGTGCTGGCAGTGAGCTTCTGTGAGGACACCCTTCGAAGGGAAGCCAAATTGTTTCTGTTATCTCAGGGAACACCTTGATGTTGAAAGACAGTGAAGGAGCAGGAGGCGACCTCATATTTCTGGAAAGATAAATACAGTATATTTATATTAGAGCTGTTGCATCGAGAATAGCAGACCCCTCCCTAATGACGATAAGGCAGGTGGTCTCTCTGTGTTCCTTTGCTGAAACCCTTTGCTCAAATGTTTTCACTGTGTGCCCCTAAAGCCTGCAATTTTAAGAGACTGAAATGTAGTCAAGTCACCTGATAGGAGAGAAAGAAAAAACAATCAAATGGTGCTGATGCTGCCTACCCTTTCTCTCCTTGAGACACGTACCACCAGTTTTCCTATACCATGACATCTGTGTTCCTGAATCACGGCACTGTGCAAAAGTCTCACGGTAAACAGCACAGGGCTTATGGGAAGAATGGGACCGTGCGTAACTTATCCGTGACACAGAATGATGCACACGCTCGAGCAACGACTCAGTGTTATATGTGTTAGATGAGCCACTCAGCGTCTGCCTCTTAGCAACCCCCTGGACTGTAGCCCACCAGGCTCCTCTGTCCTTGGCCTTTCCCAGGCAAGAATAGCGGAGTGGCTTGCATTGCCCTTCTCCAGGGAATCTTCTTGACCCAGGGATCGAACCTGCATCTCTTATGTCTCCTGCATTGGCAGGTGAGTTCTTTACCACTGGTGCCACCTGGGAAGCCACATAAATGCTACAATAAATGTGACGTTTCACCTTGAAGAAGCCTCAATATTTTCTGAGTAAGTGAGCATCAGAAGGGGTGCAGCTGAGGAGCTACTGTGAAGTGCTAGAAACAGAGTTATCTGAAATTGGCTGGAAAGTTATTGTGCCAGATGTAAATGAGTTGTGACTCATAGCACAGGCTGTGAACTGGGGTAGCACGCCTTGTTCACGGTGTGTGCTTGCGTGTGTGTGTGTGCATTTCCAGCTGGGTGGAGTTTTCTGTGTTAACCTAGTGTTTTTTGCAGATGAAACCAAGCGTGAGCAAATGTGAAATCCGAATTATGCTCCAGTTGTTCCCAGCTCTGTCTCTGCATTGGAGTGCATGTGTGTTTTCAGAAGAAACATTGTAATAGAACTGGCTGTCAGAGGGAGCGTGGGATGGGAAGTAAATATTGGGGGTTCAGTTCTCTGTTGTGAACATCCCAGAGGAGCTCATGTGACCAAGAATACATACAATTCCCCGTGACCTTAAATGCAAGTCAACCACTTCATCTTGTGCTCCATTGAATGAAAAATAGTATGTCCTGAGTTGTGAGAAAAACATAGCTGTGTCCCATCATTAAGCAATTTCCAGTGTGGCCCTTTCCAAACAAAGAAATATTTTCGATTCCACTAGACATTATTTTTTTTGGCTATGCAGAATGAGAGAGCTCAGTTTTCTGATCAGTGATCGAACCTTGCTTCCACTGTAGTCTTACCCACTGACCCACCAGGGAAGAACCTTCATCGTGTGTTTTGTTTACACATTCACGGGGAACCTAGCTTTCACATGAGGTGTGTCTCAGTGGCATCTTGCCTCAGCTGTTGTTCTTGTTCAGTGGCTAAGTGGTGTCTGAGTCTTTGTGACCCAGTGGATTGCTGCATGCCAGGCTTCCCTGTCCTTCATTATTTCCTGGAGCCTGCTCAAACCCATGTCCACTGAGGTGGTGATGACATCCAACCATCTCATCCTCTGTTGTCCTGTTCTCCTCCTGCCCTCAATCTTTCCAATGAGTCTTTTCCAGTGAATCGGGGTCTTTCCCAAAGAGTCAGCTCTTTGCATCAGGTGGCCAAAGTATTGGAGCTTCAGTTTCAGCATCAGTCCTTCCAATGAATATTCAGGGTTGATTTCCTTTAAGACTGACTTGTTTGCTTTAGGATCTTGCCTCATGCGTTAATATATATCCCTGATGTAAATTTATTCCAACACTCAAACATTGTCTAGGGATTTTGGATAGCTCTGAGAGATCCGCCTTGTGATTGGATCATCTATTGTCATTCCTTTTGACTCGGGATTTTCATGTCAGCCTTAAGGGAGGCTTGAGGTTATTCGGCTCATCTTGCTTGTTTTGTGAAAGAGGACACGGAGTTAGAGGGAGGAAGGGTGCTGCTCAAGAACTTCTCAAGTTCCAGGCAGTTTCACAAATAAGTCAGGATGCAGATCTAGAGGTTTCTTAAGGAAATGTCTAACCATGGTCCTGTTGGATTGGTGCTTTTTTCACTTGTATTTGGTTGTACCTGATTCAAGAGTGCAAATAGGCAGAAAAGTCATATTAACGCTCAACATGGTATCAGCTTGGCTGTTGTGTCATGGGTTTCTGGCAGGTCAGCATCCAAAATGACACAGAATTTTAGTTTATTTTTTTTATCCAGCCAGTTGCTTGTTTCTTACAGTCTCTAAACCCTCTTGGTAGACATGGAGGGAAAACCCAGGGATCCCTATTACTGCTTTTCTTTAATTTTATTTTTTTAAAATGGCTTCATTGGGTCATTGTTGTGGTGTGCGGGGGCTGCTCTCTGGCTGTAGCACGTGGGCTCTCTGGTTGATGTGAGGGCTTCTCTCTGGCTGTAGCACGTGGGCTCTCTAGTTGATGTGAGGGCTTCTCTCTAGCTGTAGCACGTGAGCTCTCTAGTTGTGGTGTGCGGGGGCTTCTCTCTGGCTGTAGCACGTGGGCTCTCTAGTTGATATGAGGGCTTCTCTCTGGCTGTAGCACGTGAGCTCTCTAGTTGTGGTGTGTGGGGGCTTCTCTCTGGCTGTGGCACGTGGGCTCTCTGGTTGTGTGTCAGGGCTTCTCTCTGGCTGTAGCACGTGGGCTCTCTAGTTGTGTGCGGGGGCTTCTCTCTGGCTGTAGCATGTGGGCTCTCTGGTTGATGTGAGGGCTTCTCTCTGGCTGTAGCACGTGGCCTCTCTAGTTGTGTGTGAGGGCTTTTCTCTGGCTGTAGCACGTGGGCTCTCTAGTTGTGTGTGAGGGCTTTTCTCTGGCTGTAGCACGTGGGCTCCCAGTTTTGTGCGGGGGCTTCTCTCTGGCTGTGGCACGTTGTCTCTCTAGTTGCGGTGTGCTGGCTTAGCAGTTGTAGCACATGGGATTAGTTGCTTCTCTGTGTGTGGGATCTTATTTGTCCAGCTTAGGGTTTGAATCTGTGTCCCTGCATTTGAAGGCAGATTCTTAAGGAGTGGACCGTGAGGGAAATTCCATTCATATTACTTCTAATGTTGGTGATATTCAATTTTTAGACACTCCCCACCCAATATACCTACCTTATTTTCCAGCAGTTCCTTCTCAAAGACAGTTTTTAAAGCTTTAATTTTTCCAGTCATATCGTCAGAAAACTGGGGTTTCAGAATGTGATCTTTGGGCTGTCATTTTGGAATCCATGCTGTGACCAGGTGAACATCGGCCCATCTGATTTCCTGTTCAGATAAATTACAGAAAACATTAGGGAGATAATGTCTCAGGGGAATTTATGTTTGTCCTGGCTTATTCTGGAAGTTCTAGAGACTTCAGAACTCATTAGGCAGTTGAAAGATAAATCTAGTAAATAAAAGTAACAACATATATCCAACTGCCCCTAAAAAGAAAGAGCCACTGTTTAATTGAAATTTGAACAATGACTCTATGGGGGCATTTGAATCTAAGCATAAAAGTGTGAGCAGCATAGTATTGGGGAGGGGAGCATATGGTATTTGAGAGCAGTCTATAGGCATATCTTTAATGTCCTTATAATGAGCCATTTATTGGGGAAAGAAAAGGTGATCAAGTTGAGGTATTTAGAATGTATATTTTAGGATGGATTTTCCTGGTGACTCAGATGGTAAAGAATATGCCAACAATTCAGGAGATCCGGGTTTGATCCCTGAGTTGGGAAGATCCCCTCGGGAGTGGCAACCCATGCCAGTATTCTTGCCTGGAGAAGTCCATGGACAGAGAAGCCTGTTTTCCCTGGGGGTCAAAGACAGTCAGACACTACTGAACAACTAAGAGACGCATACAGAATGTATCTGATATCAGTGGATTGATTTCTTTATATTGTTTTTAATTGAGTTGGATGTCTTTTGTCTGTGCATTGTATATCTTTGCACACACGTGTGTGTTTTTCATAAACCCTTGGCTTTCCACCAAGAGGGCATTCCAAAAGAAAGAGATGAAAGAAAAAAAATGCATAAATGCACAATAACATATGATTAAGTTTTGACCCCATAGATTGTTAACCTTCAAAGCTAACTCTGCAGTAGCACAATATTATTAGCAATAAAAGGAATTTGCTTTGCCCTTTTTAAAATTACCATAAACCGATTGACTGAGACAGAATGATGTTAATATTTAAGAAGTAGGACACTAGATTCTATTATCTCACAAGCTCTGTCACCAGGCCCTCTCTGTAGTCCTGTTATCTAATTATTGGGCTTAAATTGCATTAGTGTGCTAGCAATTTGTCTACCACTGGAAAAGTAATTGACATTTGGGTTACTGCTTCATATTTGGGAGACTTGCTAGCTAGTTCCGAAGAGCCCTCCTCTGTCAGGGCAGATTAGCTAATGTTGCCCAGAAGAAAGAGAAGCTCTGTGTTTTAAAGGTAGGCTGCCTCTGTAGCTGGTTGCAATTTGGTATTAAAATTTCAGCTCTGCATCAAAGCTGATAAGTCACCTGAGATGAAATTGAACAAGGTTGTCGTGACAAAGTAATTAATGGCATTTTTTGACTTTCAGATGACTTTAGGGGAAGCACACTTACTCCATTTGTCTGCTTCTGCTGTTTATAAATATGTATGCACATTTACAAAACATCTTTAACTGTTGTCAGATGTTTTTGCGGGCTCCAGATTTATGGTTCCTCTGAATTAAATAGCACCAGGTACCCTTGGTGTACAGTTGTGATCTGGCATTGACGGGAGAGGCAGTGACTTTTTGTAATATTTCAATCATATTGCTTCTCCTGACACCGCAGATCATCGGTCGGCCGTTCTGTCTCTCTCTATCTTTTTTTTTTTTTTCTTTCTCATTTTCTTTGTGTAAAAATGGAAAATAGTGTGCTTTGGTTATCCTGTTTCTAGACTTTTTGCTGCCTACCAGTTTGGGTTTAAGAAGACAGTGATGAGTGTTAAAAAATATTCTGCAGTTATCTTTGAAGATGGGCCTAAGCCATCATCTTGGCCTTTGACAATGTGACAGACATACCTGGAATCAACAGATTATTTGTTGCCTGTGGGCGATTCACCTGCGAATAGCAGGCTTCTGTCGCAGGCGTTGAGAGTACCGTCTGGGGTAACCTAAACAATAGAAAGCGGAATGGCCAAGTCACTCAGCCATGAGGAGGAACGTAATTGGGTCATCTGTAGTGATGTGGATGAAGCTAGAGTCTGTCATACAGAGTGAAGTAAATTGGAAAGAGAAAAAGAAATACATATTAATGCAGGTACGTGAAATCTAGAAAAATGGTACTGATGAACCTATTTGCAGCGCAGGAATAGAGATGGAAGAAGAGAGAACCAGCTTAGGGACCGAGTGGGAAAGCAGAGGGTGGGGCGGATTGAGAGAGCAGCATCGATGTGTACGCACTGAAAGTGTTGGTCACTCAGTCGGCGGCTCTTTGTGATCCGGCGGACCGTCCATGGAATTTTCCAGGCAAGAACACTGGAGTGCGTAGCAGTTCCCTCCTCCAGGGGATCTTCCCGACTCAGGGATCAGACCCAGGTCTCCTGTAGTGCAGGCGGATTCTGTACTGTCTGAGCCACCAGGGAAGCCCCATATACGCACTACCGTGTGTAAAATAGCCAGCTAGTCGGAAGCTGCTGTATAACACAGGGAGCTCAGCTCAGTGCTCTGTGATGACTTGGAGTGGTGGGAGGGTGGCTTAAGAGGGAGTGGATGTTTATATACATATAGCTGATTCACGATGTTATACAGCAGAAATGAACACAGCATTGTAAAGCAATTATACTCCAAATAAAAATAAGTAAATTTAAAAGGAAGAAAAGAAAATTGAAGATGAATCTTGAGAATACGCAAAAATTGACCAAGCTGGTATTTCTCTTTGAAGGCTTGGATCAGATCCATCTTGGGACCCTTCCTGCTTAGCACTACCACCTCCCTTTGCCCCTCTCTGCTGGCTCCCTTTACACCAGCCCCGCTGGCTCCCTTGCAGTTCCTGAGCAAGCCAAACTCCTTCCCATGGCTTGCCAGCACAGTGGGCAAGCTGCTGCTCCTCCTTGGACGGCTCCTTCCTGCACTCTTTGCCAAGCTAGTCCCCTTTAACAGATCTGTGAAAATGTCACTCTTCAAAAGGTCCCTCCCTATGACCTCCTGCTCTGACCTGATTTTTCTCCATCTCAGCTTGATTTCTGCTTTCTTCATTCTTGTTAGAATGCATGCTGTTTTATGTACTCATTTTCATTCCTTTTCTTCCTCTGCTTTCCTCACTAGAACAAGGGACCTTGGGGCTGGGGGGGAGGGGGGCGGGGCACAGAGGTATTATCTGTCTTACTCTGATTTATCGCCAGAAGTTGACAATATTAGATACTCACTATTTTTTGGAATGTATTCTTAAACCTTCCCTCAATTTCAGCCACGATATTTTTTTTGTTGTTAACTTTTTATTTTGAGATCATTTAGGGACTCACAAGAAGCTGCAAAGTTAATGCAGGGGTCGCCACATACTCATCACCCAGATTTTCCCAATGGTAACGTCTTAAGTAAGTACAGGGCAATGTCAATTTCAGTTCAAGGTACAATTTATATTCCATAATATGCGCTCATTCTAGGGGTATATTTTGATGCGTTTTGTCCAACATATCCACTCAAGTAAAGGCTACCATGAGCTTTTAAGCTAACAGAGATTTCAGTGGCCAAGTCTCACTCATTTAATGTATTCCCTGGTGGCTCAGACGGTGAAGAATCCACCTGCAGTGCAGGAGACACGAGTTCCATTACTTGGAGAAGATCCCCTGGAGAAGGGAGTGGCTATCCACTCCAGTATTCTCTTCTGGTGAATTCCATGGACAGAAGAGCCTGGCTGGCTATAGTCCATGGGGTCTCAAGAGTTGGACACAGCTAAGCAACTAACACTTTCAGTTTGTCATTTTGTATTGTATAAAGGGAAATTTTCTCTCCCCTACCCCAATGTTCCCTTCAAGAACAACATACATTTTTAAGCACGTGGTCTTTTTTTTTTAAATCCATAGTACAGGTGAGCACATTTTTTAAAAATATACTTAACACTTCTAATAGTGAATTGAAATGTCATCAAAGAACTACTTTTTCTAAGTGGGTACATTTGCTTAGAAAAGATTAGAATGTACACAACTCTGCCTCAAGTTCTGTTTGGAGATGCTTGGAAGTTTTCCCAAGACAGATTTTAACTATGGCTCAGCACACACCTGTCACACAGGCTTCTGGCTCGAGGTGCCCGTGACAGTCATCAATGTTAACCCTGCCGTTGATGGATTATTGAATATCCTCAACTTTTCCCTTCAGCCTTCTAATGCTGTTAGTGGCTTCCAAGGCTCCCGTGGTTCAGTGAAGCATTTTGCATAAGGCACACTTTATCTTTCATCTCCCGAGAAATGGCAGTTAATGCAATCTATAGAAAGCCATAAATGAGGCTGATAAAATTATCTAGCAGCCAAAAGGTTGCTGCACTCATTTATCTCTGCATAATTCGGAAGCTAAATGACAAGATTAGGGAGAGGCAATCCATTTGACAGGAGATGTTACCTGGAAGGATGAAAATCAAGGTTTTTGTGTTTTTGACTTTTTTTTCCTTTTTTTTTTCTGGAGGAAGGAGGTAGTTTCTAAGAAAGGGTGGAGGAAAAAAAGATGGTTCAAGGTGGTTCAAGTTTCTAAAATTGTTCTCTTGGGGTGAAAGCATCCTTAAGAAGTAGAATGCCATATATTGACATAATTATTTCCATCATTGAACCAGAGTGCTCTGCACATTGGATTATAGATTATAGAAACATGACGATAGAGATGATGTTTGAAAACCTGAGTCTGAATTCTTAGTTCACTTCATAATATTTTTTCTTCACCTTAGAGGAATTTTGTAGTTATTAATCTCCCTTTGAGTAACATGTATATTGGAAATGCAATGATTTCTTTAGTTTCAGCTCACAGAAACTAAATAATAAATAATAACATATAATGTGTAATAATATTGGGGCTTCCCTCATAGCTCAGTCAGTAAAGAATCTGTCTGCAGTGCAGGAGACCTGGGTTTGATTCCTGGGTCAAGAAGATCCTCTGGAGAAGGAAATGGCAACCACTGCAGTATTCTTGCATGGAGAATCCCATGGACAGAGGAGCCTGGTGGGCTACAGTCATGGGGTTGCAAAGACTTAGCGACTAAACCACCAAGCGACCATAATAATATTTAACATTCTTTCTCAGAATTCACAAGGTCTCTGTACCTGATACTCCCCTGGTTCTGTGTGCTTCCTTCACATCAGTAGGGACCCTTGCTTGCTTGTAAAGAAACTTAAGCAAGGAGTTAAAAAATGCAAACAGCTCCCAGACTTCCCATCAGTAGGTCTGTTTTCTTAGTTTGAACCTACTGCTGTCTCATCTAGGATGTGTACCTTTCTGGGTTTTTTTAAGTTTTTTTTTTTTGGATGTGGACTATTTTAAAGTCTGTATTGAATGTGGTACAATATTGCTTCTGTTTAATGTGTTGGTTTTTTGACTGTGAGGCATGTGGGATCTTTGCTCCCCGACCAAGTGTCAAACCCTCACCCACTGCATTGGAAGGCGAAGTCTTAACCGCTGGACCACCAGGGAAGTCCTGTGATGCTTGTTCCATTCTGAGCTGAGAGGGAAGGCAGTGGAAGCCATTCGCCAGTAAAGCCAGATGTTATTGAGCTTTGAGAACTCAGAGCATGTAGGTGTATAGGATGCATCCACCTGTACTGAGGTCCTGACCTTCTGCTACCCTAAGGCTCAATCCATTTTGCTGCTGAGATCTTCCCAACTATCAAGCAAGCTGAGAGCAGAAGCGAGGAGCAAGGCACTGGATGATTCATTATTCTCAACCTGACGATGTCTCAGGTCCTTCCAGCTGAGACGGGTGTTCTAGCTGCTCATCTGACAGTAGGGTGGAGGGAGTCTGTAGATGCGTGGTGTGGAACTCTGCACTCCATTCATTGTTTTAAATTTATTTTTTATTCAAGTATAGTTGAGTTACAGTGTAGTGTTAAGTACTGCTGTCGATCAGAGTGACACAGTTATACACAATATATGTTCTGTTTCATATTCCACTGTGGTTTATCACTGGATAGTGAACGTAGTTCTCCGAGCAATAGGGTAGGACCTTGTAGTTTGTCCATCCCATGCATAATACTTTACATTTACTGGTACCAAACTCCAGTCCATCCCGCCCCTGCCTGCTCTCCCCTCTGACAACCACAAGCCTGTTCTCTGAACCTGTGCGTCTGTTTCTGTTTCCTGGATCAGCCCATCTGTGCCACGTGTTAGCTCCCACATATTAGTGGTATCCTGTGGTCTTTGCCTTTCCGTTACTGGCTTTCTTCACTGAGTAGGATACACTCCAGACTCATGTACTCCATTTCTTATTAGCTCCATCACCTAATTCTTTTTTGGAAAAATTTTCAGTGTATTTCAATATGCAAAGCAAACGAATTCCTCTCATATTATAAAAACCTATAAAGATTTATTCATAGCTCTAGTCAGTGTTTTTTAATAGTCGCAAAATGGCTTTCCCAATAACTACAGAAATAACAGCCCCAAAGAATTGACTGAGGAAGCCAAGTATGAATTTCCTGAGAAACAGAGATTTGAACAATCATTTGAAATACTAGGCATTTTCCAAAATAGTAAAATATTCAGTAGGGAAACTTCAAATTCCAACAGTGCTATAATCTCCCTCCAACAATAGTAGTTAAATATCAGTATTACTATTTTAGATAAATAATGAAGATGGAACCATCTGGTGCAAATTGGTTACATGTTAAACACTTGAAATTGAAAATCTGAAAGCTCTGAAAATAAATATATCTCTAGTAAATCTTTAGAAATCTGGCTAGAGATATCTCCCTAAATATGACTATTAGTACAGAAATCTCCAAAACTTTTAAAAAAATTTTAAAGTTTTGATAAATGTTTCATTTGTGAATTTTCAAATATATACAAAAGTCAATGGAAGAATGTATAGATCCTCATATTCAACAATTATCAATTCATGATCAGTGCTGTTTGATTTCTAGCCCCTGCTCTCTGTCCACCCAATTTCATTTTGAAGCAAACTCAGGCTCATACCATACCATTTGTGAATATTTCAGTGTATATTTGATTTACCGTGTTGTGTTAGTTTCATGTAGATAGCAAAGGGATTCAGTTTGCATATACACTCTTTTTCAGGTTCTTTTCCATTATGGTTTATTATAAGATATTGAGCATAGTTCCTGTGATACACAGTAGGACCTTGTTGTTTGTCTATTTTATACGTTATCGTGTGAATCTGTTAACCCCAAGCTCCTAATTTTTATCACCTAGTTCTTGCTTGGTCCTTACTGATTCATATTTACACTCCTCCCATAAGAGCCAGCACACCTGCTGTTCTTGATGGCAAGAACTCATGTATCTGTCCCTTTGAGTTTTTTTAAAAAGCAATGTATACATTATTAAAATTTGTTTTCCTTCTCCAGAGAGAAATGCTGCAAAGTCAGGAATTTTAGAAAGGTCTAATAATAATCCTTGATTCTTAATCGTGGGGGCACAGACCTTTCAAGCCCAGATCATCCTCAAGCTAAGTGTTGCAGAGAATGGTAAATATTTTTTCCTGCTACCCTTCTAAGTTCTTAGATGTCCCAATGGACAGACTAACAAAAGACAAGCATTTCGATGCATTGAATAGTAAGTTTCATGTGGCTTGGAAGCCTTCATTAGGAGATGAAGACCCCGAGGAATGGTTTCACCTGAGCGTTTTTGCATTAGGTTTGATTTGAAGGAGGATGTAAAGTCAAGGATCATGTGTTGGGAGCTGAGTGTTGTAAACTGAGGGAACCCAGCCTGTTCTCGTAGATCCCTCTCTGTGTTCCTTTGTCTTTGGAGAAAAGGCGGCTTATTCGCTTGGATTTTGGAAGAGCATCTCTCACGGGAGAGTTTGATGACCTGGTTCAGGAGAAGGCCAGGAAGTCTTTTCTGTTCATTCATGTGTGTGTGTTGGTTGCTCAGACATGTTCGACTCTTTGCAACCCCTTGAACTGTGTAGCCCATCAGGCTTCTCTGTCCATTGCACTCTCCAGGCAAGAATACTCAAGAAGGGTAGCCATTTCCTTCTCCAGTGGATCTTCCTGACTTAGGGATTGAACCCGTGTCTCCTGCTTTGCAGGTAGATTCTTTACACCCTGAGCCACCAGGGATGCCACGCCATTTCTTAAATTCCTTTGTGCCAACATGCCATATATTTGGGGCAGCCTGTCGTGAACCCTACCATTGTGTAGCTGCTCCAGTGGGACTGGGTCAGCCCCACAGTGTCACCTTCTCATAGGATAGCACAACGCCTACTTTTTTTTTTTCCTTTCAGGAAGTTTTGTATTCCAGCTCCACAGTTGAGATTGTTACTGCTGCAGGGTAGATGGAACCAAGTAGTGATGGTGGGGAGGGACAATCGCTGCTTTGGTTTTGACCCTGAAAAAGACGTAGCTGACACCAGGGTAAACCTCGACAGCATAGTAAAAAGAGACATCCCTTTGCTGACAAAGGTCCATAAGATGAAAGCTATGGTTTTTCCAGTAGTATCGTGTATGCATGTGAGAGTTGGACCATAAAGAAGGCTGAGAGCTGAAGAATTGATGCTTTCAAACTGTGGTGCTAGAGAAGACTCTTGAGAGTCCCGTGGATAGCAAGGGGACCAAACCAGTCTCTCCTAAAGGAAATCAACCCTGATTGTTCATTGGAAGGACTAATGCTGAAGCTCCAATTCTTTGGCCATGCAATACAAAGAGTTGACTCATTGGAAAAGATACTGTTGCTGGGAAAGAGTGAAGGCAGAAGGAGAAGGGTTGGCAGAAGATGAGATGGTTAGGCAGCATCCCCAGCTCACTGGACATGAATTTCAGCCAGCTCTGGGAGATGGAGGGTGCCCTTCTGCAGTCCATGGAGTCGCAAAGAGTCGGACACGACTTGGCGACTAAACAACAGCAAAACACACTATTATGACAGATCAAGGAAGATCCTAAACTCTTCCTTCAGGGAAGTGTCTATGGCGTTGGCATACTCGGGGAACATTCTGAATTCTGTTTCCATGGGATTGACACTAGCAATGGTTGAGCGTCTATATTTGTTAGAAATGGTTTTAGCTGCGAGTGACAGAAAACCTGAACCACAGTGACTGTAGCAATAGACTGATCTCGTTCTCTCTCAAAACAAGCTGACGTAGGTGCAGATTTCCTATCGTCCAGAATATGTAGCAGGGTATCCTGGAGAATCCCATGGATGGGTGAGCCTAGTGGGCTGCCATCTATGGGGTCGCACAGAGTCAGACATGACTGAAGCGACTTAGCAGCAGCAGCAGCATGCATTCTAAAAATATGCAAGATATATGCTGCACAGTATTCAGAAGTACACAGATATATAGAGGTATCTGTGTGTGTATGCATTAAAAAAATTACTCACCACTATGATAACCAAGTGATTTATTGGGTTTTTATAAATGAAAATTTCTACATAGAAGACATTTTTAAACCTTCCCCCCCTTCCCCAAAGAAGCATGTACTATATTTTCAAGCTGGGGGAAAAAAAAGGCCAACAGTAAAGAAATTCCTCTGTTATTAATGGAGAATTGAAGAACCACCTACTTAGAATAATCGTTTTACATAATGAAGCAGACCTGAAAGGCCTTTCCTGTTAAGAGTGAAATATGCTAATTTTATATTCACCGCTGTGGTCAACTGGAGGCAACCCCATGGGATGACCTTGCAGCCTTGTAAAAGGTTGGTCTCCTCTGATGAGTCAAAAAGCACCTCATTTTGAACTGTAATCTTCCAAATGTAAGTCTGGTCACTGGCTGTAATTTCTCTTTATTACCGTGTTTTCGCATTGAAAGACAGAAAACTGTGTATATTGATTTTTCTCTTTTATTACGTAATGTGTCTTTTTGAGGGAGAGAGGGTAGCTTAATCAGCTGTTTCTCAAAATTTTTATATATAGTCTATTAACAATGCTGTGTTAGTTTCAGGTGTATAGCAGAGTGATTCAGTTTCACATAAACATGTATCTATTCTATTTCAAACTCTTTTCCCATTTAGTTTGTTACAGAATATTGAGCCTAGTTCCCCAGGCTGTATAGCAGGTCCTCGTGGGTAATCTACTTTAAATAACAGCAGTGTGTGCCTGTTCATCCCAAGCTCTCAATTTATCCCTCTCAATTTTCCCCTTTGACAACCCTAAGTTTGTCATCTGAGTCTATTTCTGTTTTGAATGTAAGCTTATTATATTCAACAATAATAATAGTAATGTACCATTGTTTTTCAATGCTGCATATACATGATGTCTTTGATATTTGACTTTCTCTGACTTATTTCATTTAGTGTGATAATCTCCAGGTCCATCCATGTTGCTGCAAATGGCATGATTTCCTTCTCCTTAGTGGCTGAGTAATATTCCCTTGTATATATATGTACCAGATCTGTTTCCATTCATCTGTCCGCAGACTTGTAGGTTGCTTCCATGCCTTGGCTGTTGCAAACAGCTAATCAGCACTTTCTTAAACCTTCAATCATTTGTCTCTGGTTTTCTGATAAAATGCTCTCAGGTATGTGTATTTTGATTGTATCATCTTGGTAACTTCAGTAGGTAAGTGAGATCTCTGAAGCTCCCCCCAGCCCTGTTTTGGCCACAGGGATCAGATTTACAGTCTGCGTGGTCAACATCGTCCAGGGTAGCCACCTTAGCTGCACTTGAACTCCTGTGGTAGAACCTTTTGCTGATCTGGTATTTGAACACTGCAGGTGGTGATGGTACCAGCCGTTGCTGGGTGTACTCCCAAGTTGTCAGTCATTGCTGTGGAGGTTTTTTGTTTTGTTTGTGTGTGTGTATGTGTGTTAGTCGCTCAGTCATGTCCAACTCTGGGACCCCACGGACTGTAACCTACCAGGCTCCTCTGTCCATGGGGATTTCTGCAGGCAGGAATACTGGAGTGGGTAGCCATTCCCTTCTCCAGGGGATCCTCCCAACCCAGGGGTCGAATCCAGGTCTCTCGCTTTGCAGGCAGATGCGTTACCATCTGAGCCACCTGGGAAGCTGATCCCGTGGAGTTGTGTACATCATGACGATTGTCTGTAACACATATCTAAACTATTTATGAACCTCAGGGACGATGGGCTGTGCTCTCCTTTCAACTGGATGGATACAAGAAGTGATGTCAGATGGTGGAATCCTTCACTTGTTAGTAAGAGCCAGAACCATGGGAAGGCCCTTCTGTGTTTGTGTGTCCATCTCACTAATGCTGAGCTCTCCCTGCCCCATTGTCTACTGTGCTAAACTTTTCCCACTCTAGGGCCAGAGCTTCCCAACCTCAGCGCTGTTGACATTTTGGGCTGGAGATTCTGGATCTTTAGCAGCATACCTGCTGTTTACCCACTGGATGCCGCGGGCATCCATTCCCCTAGGTGTGATCATCCAGGTGTCTCTGGTTATTGCCAGCTGTCCCCTGGGGTGCTGAATCACCCCTGGAGGAGAATCATTACTCGAAGCATATGTTCCAGCCATCTCTCAGACTCTTCACTTCCTCACTTGTTCATCATGCTGCTCTAAACATGGTGGTGTCGAGTTTCTCAGATGGCCCGAGCTCCTCCTCGTCATCAGATATTCCGAGTCTTGGCGCCGTTTTCTCCCTCTCTTTCCTCTTCCGCACACCCCCGTCTCCATGGTTTATTCCTCAGAATCTTTTGTAATGAGAATATGCATTAGCCATCTCCAAGAGTGTGAGACAAAGTGATAAATGATAGCGATGAAGTGATAGTGATTGAGTGAATCCTTTTCTAAATTTATTTACTTGACCATGAACTCTCTCCCAGCCCTTATGCATGAAGCATGAAGTTGTAAACAAACGGTGGAAAACATTCCATTCCTTTCTTTCCTTAAAGATGCTATCTCCTCCTTAAAGTCTCCTTGGCCTTCAACTGAAAGGTATTTTTTTTCCTCCTCCTCCAGATCTCGCATAGCACACTTTTGTCCCTCCCTCCTTTATGAACTGTTTATGCTGTCTGATGATCATGTGGGTACATCTCATTTTCCAGGAGCAGAGAAGCTCCTTGAGAGCTAGTGTCGTGCCTCATTCAACCTAGCGTGCTTTCTTGCATGTAGAAAGGGCTACATAAATATTCCAATCAACGACTGCCTGTACAACCCAAGATGAAGCCACTTGCTAAACTTCTTGTTACTGAGATTCATAAGGTGATCACAGCAGGGTGAAAAGTAGGGACGATTCTCAAACTGTAAAACCAAAACATAAAGGGTTGCAGCATCTGGGAGGCAGAGATGGCATCTTTCCTGTGTTTATCTTCTCTCTTGGTCCCTGATAGGAACTAGGCATAAGTGATCCCATTTGTTCGGAGAACAGATGCTAATGGATAGTTCCCACCTCCTCCAACCCTGTCAGTGCCATCTTTTCATCTGAGGGGCTGTACCAGTCAAGAGTGTTTTCTGTTTTATTTTAGTCTTTTTTTTCCTGATAAACCTCTGCCAGGGATGTTCATGGGGGCTTCCCAGGTGGCTTAGTGGTAAAGAATCCACCTGCCAGTGCAGGAGGTACAGATTTGATCCCTAGGTTGGGAAGATCCTCTGGAAATGGAAATGTCCACCCATTCTAGTATTCTTGCCCATGAACAGAGGAGCCTGGAGGGATAAAGTCCTTGGGGTCGCAAAAGAGTTGGACACGGCTTAGCGACTAAACAACAACAGAGAAAGAAAGTTATGACCCACCTAGACAGCATATTAAAAAGCAGAGACATTACTTTGCCAACAAAGGTCCGTCTAGTCAAGGCTATGGTTTTTCCCGTGGTCATGTATGGATGTGAGAGTTGGACTGTGAAGAAAGCTGATCACCAAAGAATTGATGCTTTTGAACTGTGGTGCTGAAGAAGACTCTTGAGAGTCCCTTGGACTGCAAGGAGATCCAACCAGTCCATTCTGAAGGAGCTCAGTCCTGGGTGTTCATTGGAAGGACTGATTCTAAAGCTGAAACTGCAATACTTTGGCTACCTCATGCGACGAGTTGACTCACTGGAAAAGACTCTGATGCTGGGAAGGATTGGGGGCTGGAGGAGAAGGGGATGACAGAGAATGAGATGGCTGGATGGCATCACCGACTCAATGGACATGAGTTTGAGGGAGCTCTGGGAGTTGGTGATGGACAGGGAGGCCTGGCGTGCTGTGATTCATGGGGTCGCAAAGAGTCAGACAGGACTGAGCGACTGAACTGAACAACAGGGGTGTCGATGGGCTACATTTTCAAACACCTGCGTGAACCAAATTCAAGTATTTGACAAATTCAAATAGTAGCCAGACAGAACAGTATAAATTAACTATACTTCAATACAATAAATTTTAAAATATAGTAACTGAAATTTTATAACCTTGGGTTTTTTTTGGTCTTCTTCCAGCTTAAACAGCTACTCACTCCCAGTTATAATCTCTGATCCAGCCTGTTTGTGCCTCTTTATCTCCTAAAGGCTCCTAGGGTGCTTGAAAACCGGAAAGCAGGCTCTCTCTTTCTCCTACATAAACGCCTGTGAATGATTTATATTTTTAAATGTGACTTTCCTTGAATGTTGACTTTCTGAAAACTTTCCCTATTCCACTTTGTTTTATTTTTTCTCCCTTGGAAGCCCTTCTTTGATAACCAGCCTTGTCTTCTGTTCTTTCTACTTTCCTTCTGACTGGTCACCTTTTGCCCACTTAAACGGAAGCCCTTTGGTGTCTGCTTGGAATTTTGGCAGTTCAGGTTCAAAAGAAAGCCCTCTTGAGGTAACCTGTACTGATATATCCTCATCTTAACACAAAGCTTTGCTGGATTAATGGGTTGGCGGGATGTGTCTTTTTGCTTCAGTCATTTTCACCTCTGTGTTATGAGGGTACCATTCCGTCTATTCATTTGGGGGATTCTTTTTTTTTTTTTAGAATCCTTCTGAATCTCGAAAAAAAGTGTTATTTTATTGAATGTCCCACTTTCAGAGGTATGTTGCTGAACAAAAACGTTGCCAAAGAGGTGTGAACTCTACTCCACTATCTCCTGTATTTGAGTATGCATGCCATTTCCCTTATTTTGACTTTTCGGAAATGGAGGAAGCACTTATAAAGTTGATGTTTCCTCCAGTCTCTGTGCTGTCTCAGAACTGAGAAAATGTGCTAGTGAAATGGTTAAATATTAGTCAGAGTCAGCTGGGATTGAGCTGGTGGCTCAGTCAGTAAAGAATCCATCTTGCAGTGCAGGAGACTGCCTGCAGTGCAAGAGATACTGGTTCGACCCCAGAGCCGGGAAGGTCCCCTGGAGAACGAGATGGCAATGCTGCAGTGTTCTTGCCTGGGAAGCCCCATGGACAGAGAAGCCAGGCGGACTACAGTCCATGGGGCCTTCAGAGAGTCGGACACGACTTAGTGACTAACGCACCACCAGTTTTGAGCTATTGCTGAGGAAATTATCAGGGAAATCAGGGGAGATGTGAGGAGTTGATCTGGGATTTTACTCCCCTCCCCCATGCTTGCCTCCAAAACTACTGGGTACCACTGAGTGTGGACGCAGACTCACCCTGTCACCAGACCTCACGTGCCTGTGAGCAAGAGCAGAGTGACCTGCTTATTTCAGAGCGTGAAGTATTTATTATATGAGCACCTGACGGATCTGCTGAGTGAACGCCTGAGTGAAACGCTGTACCATCAGTGCTGAAAGAAGTTGTGACCATAGTGTGTTCTTCCTCTTGGTGCAAGTAGTATGGGTCCAATATATGATATTTTTCTCAATAATAACAAATGCCCATGGGAGTGAATTTTATTTTATTTTTTTGCTTTTTGTGTGGTCAAATTTTATATAAATTTTATTTGTCTCAGGGTCTTTTTTTTGTGGAAATAATACTTTATTGCATTTAACCAAAATAAAATTTAAAGACATGATATAACTGATAATATTCTATGACAATTCTGCAATAGAAATACAAACTTGGACCTTATAATGTAAATTTTAAAGTTGGAATTCATTTAGAAATGAGTCTTAAAATCAAAACACATTTATAGAACCTAATATGTCACCTAGATAATACACTAGTGAGTGAATTTTAAAAATACAAATTATCCAATCCGTTTCACTCTGTGACACCTCTCCCCACCTTGACAATTCAAATACACTCCAAGCTTTGACCCTGTATCATCGAGCCACGAGTGACCATTCTCTGGCTAATTCTCCGACCTTGTCATCTGTCTTTTCCATTCATCCACACGAAGAAGATCCTGGTCTTCCTTCTCTTTTTGCAGGGTAATTCAGTCATTTCTGCCTCTTCATTCTTTCTTCTGGGTATACACTTTCTTCCAAACTTTGTTGTGTATTTCCTTCTGGAGGGTTTAAATGGATCTGGAATTTAGCTTGATTCTTGCTGTGGGAATAGCTATAGGTTTTCCAAGTGGCTCAGTGGTAAAGAACCCACTTGCCAATGCAGGAGACCCAGGTTTGATCCCTGATTTGGGAAAATCCCCTGGAGAAGGAAATGGCAACCCACTCCAGTATCCTTGCCTGGAGAATCCCATGGACAGAGGAGCCTGGTGGGCTACAGTCCTCGGTGTCGCAAAGAGTCGGACACGACTGAGTGACTAAACAGCAGCATCAGCAATAGGTTTAGCATTTATACCATTTTTATTGGTTTTCTATATACACTTTTAATATATCATTTTCTCAGAGGTACCTTCCCGTTCAGTCCCCCATTCTTTATAGAGCCTCTTATACTTTTTGCAAACCTGCTTCACTAAGGCATAATTTATATTCACTTACAAGTTTTCTTTTCAGTAAGTTTTGGCAAATATATACAGCCACATAAACATCACTTCAGTCAAGATATATAGCATTTCTATCAGTCTTTTTTTTAGAGTAATTTTTACTTATTCACTGATGGCTGAGCTGGGTCTTTGCTGCCGCATGGGCTTTCCTCTAGGTGCGGTGAATGGGGGCTGCTGTTCGTTGTGGTTCATGGGCTTCTCGTTGCGATGGCTTCGGTTGTTGCCAAGAACAGGCTCTAGGGCAGGCGGGCTTCTGCAGTTGCGGTTCCCAGGCTCCAGAGCACAGACTCATTGGGCTTGGTGCACCGGCTTGGTTGCTCTGCAGCATGTGCAATCTTCCTGGACCAGGGATTGAACCCACGTCTCCTGCATTGGCAGGTGGATTCTTCACTATTGAGCCACTAGGGAAGCCCTCTGTCACTCTTAAAACTGAGTTTGAGGATCTTGGTTATTAATGAACTGTCTTCACCTTGAGTCCATGGCAATCACTCAGCTAACTTCAAATAAATGAAATCAAACCATTAAAAAAAAAAAAACACCCAAATGCGCATCCATGCCTTGTCAGCATGCCAGGTGCATTCTAGACTCGTTCATTGAGATAAGTATGAGTATGACTAGCTACCTAACTTGGCTTGTTAAGAGGAAAAACTTACTTTAGTTACATCTAGTTCACAGCATACAGGATATTTTGGTTCCAAATGGAACATTTCTGGCAGTGGAATTAAATAATAACATCCCTTGAAATTTCCAAAGGTTTCCAATATCCTTCTTCAGCTATTTCATGAGCTAATACCAAAGCCAGGATCTCCATTAAATTATTAGTACATCCCAAATAAAATTAGTTGAAACAGAAAAGCAAAAACGTCCCAATTATACTTTTTATTAAGTGCAGCACATAATTAGAAACATGGTATTAAAGATGGTTTTCGATATGAAAACATAAAGGTCAGTTTTATGTATATATATATATATATATATATATATATAAATTGAAGCATCCCAAAAGAGGTGTTTGGTGACTCAGGGGCCACATCTGTGGTGCAAGCAGGTCCACATTTGTTGGGTGGGGGGGATAAGAATCAAATGTTAAATTGAGAGCAAAAGTCTTAATTTGTGGTGGACGATTTTGGCACGTCCAGAACAAGCCTCTGCTACTTTTCCTGTGGAAAATAGTGTGTGGGTCACATCTGGGCTTTATGTTCTGTTGATCAAGTGATGTTCTCTTCACATGAGAACTAATGCTGTGGAATAACCTTGAATGATTTTTTTTTTAGCTTTTTATTTTGGGATATAGCTGATTAACAATGTTGTGATAGTTGCCTTGAAGTCATTTCTTGACCTCTGAATTGCTTTATCTGTAAAATGAGGATAGATCAGTCCTCATCAAGGATTGCGACAATGCATGGAAAGCTCTTGGCAGAAAACCTGAACATGTAATTAGTGTCCAATATGATGTGTGCCCAATAATATCTCTCTGCATCCTGTTCGACTCTTTTGTGACCCCGTGGACTGTATGGTGCCAGCCTCCTCTGTCCATGGGATTTCCCAGGCAAGAAGACTGGAGTGGGTTGCCATTTCCTTCTCTAGGGCATCTTTCCCACCCAGGGATCGAACCCACATCTCCTACACTGGCAGGTGAATTCTTTACTGCTGAGCCACCTGGGAAGCCCAGAATGTGTCTTAGGCCCAGTTTAAATAGAAGGGGAGTTCAGCAAGATTAAAGGGACCTTGACGATGCAGGAGATTAGCAGTGTTGGTCTTGCACGGGCAGGCTCAGTAATGATTCCCCAGCTTATTTGACTCATCGGGAAGTCCATCTCTATATTTACCTGTAAATATTTCTGTCTGTATATTTCTATATGTATATATATAAATGTATTTATATATCTGTCATCTGTCTGTCCTGTGTCTCTATACACATAATACATACATTCAGTTTACTTTTCGGGGGATGGGGAGGGTGGCTGTGTGGCTTGCAGGATCTTAGTTCCAGGAGCAGGAGTTGAACCTGGGCCCTCAGCAGGGAAAACACCAAGTCCCTAACGACTGGACTGCCAGGGAATTCCCTAGTTTACTTTTCTTAAATGCTGATTAACTGGTGCAAGTTCATGAGCATTTCTTCCCTTGTCTTCCTAGGACTAAAAGAATTGTGCTAAGAAACAGTGCTGCTTCTTTCACTGCCCACCCCTAACACAGATGTGAGGCCTACTCCTTTATTCTTTTAGACTCAGTTAACCTGGACCTGCTGGGTTTAGAACACTCTGCTGACCCTTGAGGGAAAAGAGAGAAGATGGACTTAAACTTTATCAGCATTGTCCCCTGGAGTCCATCAACCATGTAGATTATACTGACTTGTGATTCCTTGATCGTTTATAATTCATATTGTTCATTTTCTTTCAACCAGTGAGATCTTTTGATCAACCAAAATACAATCAGAATTTCCCAAAGACTTTTATTGTAGTCATAAACTACGTTTAAAGAGCTATTTCTTCCAAGAGATTCAGAATGATTTCTAGTGTGTTTTTAGTAGAAATGAATTTTTCATTGAAAAAGTAACATGGCACTATTACTAACCCTCTAGTGGAAAATTATGAAGAAAAGAAAAATATTTACCATAATACAATCAGCATTAAATTTGTGGTATATCCCTTTCCATGCATTCTTTAATTTATATGGCTTCTATCACAAGGAATATGAATTTTTGATTTTTTAAAAAATGAAATATTGTCTCATAGGTACCTAGTGGTCTAACCATAATTTTAAAAAGCTGTCAAATACTTCCTTGAGTGTGTGTGTGTGTATAAAAGTATAAAATGTTGAATTGCTATTCTGTTAGGGAGAATTATATTTTACTGTTTTTATTCTAAATAATATTCCAATGAACATTTTCCCCTTTATTTAAGATCCTTTCTTCAGATCAGATTCCTAGACAAGCAATTACAGGATCATGGAAAAGGGAATATTTTATATGGCTCTTGATATATATATTTCCAACTTGCTTTTCATACCAATTTGTAAAACCACTAGCAAAGGATATAATTACTAGTTTTTCTACTTCCCAACCCATTGTGGATATTATAATTACTTTAACACTTTGCTAATAGGAACTATTTCATTGCTGTTTGATTTGAATTTCTCTGATTATCAGTAAGGTTACTTGAATATACTAAATCTCTGGGTATGTTTTCTTAATAGAGATCTGCCTTGTGTTTTAAAACAATTCAGCTGCCCAGGTTGTACTTGGAGAGCCACAACTTAAGGTTTCTTGCATCAAACAAAATGAAAACACGGGTGTGTTTTCCAAGATGGTTTATTATATAATCTTGGTGTCAGTCTGTGTGCTAATGTGTCACCCCAAATTTTTCTGTTATTCACTAGTATGATCTTAAATGGAATATATGAGAATTAATTTACTTCCCTATTCTCTGTAATAATGGGAGTAGTGGTCCTTCTCTTTTGATGTTCGCTCTTGGCTTTCTAATAAGGAATTCTATGCACATGGTACCAAATTCAGTATACACAGAAGAGTATATAGTGAAAGGCAAGGACTGACTTAAGATATACTATCAAGCAAGTTGTGTTCCAAACAGCAGACTGAGCATCCTGATGGATGTGGACGTTTTAGAGGTGAGAGATATTTCTTGTAAAAATACCAATGCGGATGCTATAAAATAACTCTTCCAAGTTCTTGCTGCCCACATGTGGCAAAACTGCAAGCTACTGAGTTGAAATTTCCAACCTTCTTCTACTTCATCTTCTATACAGGCTGAGAAGCCAATATTTTTTCTACCCTGACTCTCTTAAAACTTCCTGGAGACAAAAATGTGACGAAAAGGGTTGAACAACAGTAGTATGCCTGTTTCCTTTCATCCTCCTCCCTGCCCGGAACAGAGAAGTGATGACTGGAGCTATGGCAGTCATTTTCTGACCTGGAGGAAATGTGAAGGGAACCGCAGATACACCGCCTCTGACACAGCAACCACCTTCTTCCAGATGAGATCTTCTCTAACTTGGTGCACATAAGAATCACTTGAAAGCTTTCGTTAAAGCACAGGTTGCTTGTCCTTAGCTCCAGAGATTCTTATTTAGTAGGTCTGAGGTGGGATATAAGACTTTGTGTTCCAATCAAAATTTCACACAGTGCTGATGCTCCTGGTCTACAGCCTACACTTGGAGAAGGAAGGTGCTAGACTTACATGAGAAAAATAAAGCTCTATTTTTCAAAGTCACTGCATTGATGTTCCTTACACCCTAGGAAATATTAAATGACTCACCTGCTAGGTTCAATTATTCCTGCTTCATGTGTACCATTTACTCTGAAAAGAGATGTGAAGGTCAGCATAATGGCCTGTACATGAAGATGACAGCATTGGTCAGTGGACAGAAGGTATCAGGAGTCTCCTTCTTCAGGAACTTCTCTGGTGGTCTGATGGTTAAGACTCTGGGCTTCTACTGGGGATGGGGGGGGGTGGGTTTGATTCCCTAGTCAGGGAACTAGGATCCCATGTATGGCGAGGCCAGAAGCAAAGGAGTCTCCCACTCCAGAAAGGCTGGCCTGTCCCCAGTCTCCTCCACATGCCTCTTCCCTCCTGGGAAATGATGAGCTGTGAGAGTCAGAAAGTGGAAGAGTTTGAAAGGGATCTTAAAAATGGAAGGGATAGGACACAACCCCATCGCCTGCTGTTGAGCTAGGGGAGTGTGGTAAAAAAAAAAAAAAAATAGTGTGCTTGTTCTAAAAGCTTGGTACCAGCAGCTGCAGTTTGAGGTCCACAGGAACTCAGCCCACATCTCCTGTCTCACCTCCTGGCTTGTCTTTGCAACAGACAGAGCTTGGCTGTGAAGCCCTTTCTCCAAGGATTAATTGAATCAAGATCAACCCTATCTGGAATGTACATTTAATACTTGGGGTGATGTCAGTAATATATGTAAGAGATTTTTATATTAGATAACTGCTCATTAAAAGTCAGTCTTTTCCTCCAGGGTGTTAAAATAGAAAGTATTCACCTTTTGCAAATGAGGATAGTGAAATTTACTTTAACTGATGCTACAATGGAAACTGGAAGAAAGGGAATTGCTCACAATACAATCTAACTCCACCAAATTTGCATAATTTAGGCATAAAATGTAATACCCTGCTCACACTCTTTTGTCTTGAATGAAATTGGTTTTCAAGTAATGTGTGGGGAATCATAACCAGCTTTAGCAAAATGGATAATGTCAGAAAGCGAAAGTTCCTATTAGCCTAGGAGGCATTGCCGGGTATGAATCCAGGGTACTGCATTTCTGATCAAGTTTGTCTTGTGATTTTATGCGAAGGGCTTTGAGGAATTAACTGAAACACATGGGCCATGCTCTTTGGATATTTTATGGAGTAATTAACCATTTGAGATCTTAATACAGTCTTTTTCTACAATTCTTAGAATCATTGGGTGATCGTTATACTAAGGATGTGAAAAATGACTTAAATTCCTCTAAGTTCTTCTTTCCAAAGAGTGCAAAGTCTTCATTTAATTTAGTATTTCAGAGAAATTCTCAGTAACGTAGAGGGAAGCTTCTGAGGTATTTTCTACTAAACATACTAAAACTGAGGTTCAGAAAGGAATGCATCTCCCAAGGTCATCTGTGCGTGCGTGCGTGCATGCTAAGTTGCTTCAGTGGTGTTCGACGCTTTGTGATCCTATGGACTCGCCCGCAAGGCTCCTCTGTCCATGGGATTCTCCAGGTAAGAATACTGGAGTGGGCTGCCTTGCCCTCCTCCAGGGGATCTTCCTGACACAGGGATTGAACCCCTGTCTCCTGCATTGGCAGGCGGGTTCTAGCCTCCAAGAGCATTTTCTTCATTAACCTCTTAAGTGCTTTGTATAAGGTGAAATGTTATCATTTTCTATTCACTTGTCAGCTGTGAGTCTTCACCGTCACTTTTCTTTTCTTTGATGTGGGAATGAGATAATGCTTCCGAGATTTCAACAACAGAAAGAGTAATATGATATTGTCTCCTATGCCTGTCTGTTGTGGACACTCTTAGTTTTGAACCCCAGCCCTCCTCAAACCTGTATCAATCCAGATACACTGAAGGCTCTCTTAAAACATAGCCCCAGAGCTTTTAATATTTATTTGTCTTTGTGCATTTATTTGGCGGCGCTGTGTCTTAGTTATGGCTTGTGGGATCTTCGCTCTTCACTGTGACATCTTTAGTTGCTTCGTGTGGGTTCTAGTCCCCTGACCCGGGATGGAACCCGGGCCCCTCCATTGGGAGCTCAGAGTCTTAGCCACTGGACCGCCAGGAGAGTCCCAGCCCCAGAACTTTTGGAATTTGAATTTTCCAAATATTCTCAGGTGATGCTGACAGTGCTGGTCTGGGGACCACATTTTGAGAACCATTGTTCTCGCCACGCGCATTCTCCAATTTTCTGCTTTGGTTGGGTATGACAGTGTTTCTGTTTAAGACAAAACAACAGTGACAAACTTTGGTTTCCCAGGATGTTTTGCAGTTGGAGCGTCCATGGAACCAATGGTTCATAAGTGAAGTCTGCAGGTTGGGGTTGCTGTTCAGTTGCTCAGACGTGTCCAACTCTTTGCGACCCCATGGACTGTAGCCCGCCAGGCGCCTCTGCCCATGGGATTCTCCAGGCACAAATACTGAAGTGGGTTGCCATTTCCTTCTCCAGGAAAGTCTGCCGAAGCTTTACCAAGCTGGTGTGAGTCTCCTTGCCACCTCCCTTCCTCCTTCATGCTGTTTCTTGCCTGGAAGGAGTATTTATTCAGAAAATGGAGCAGCCATCTTATGGCCATGAATCAGGAGGCCACTTTGGGTAGGGACACGGGAATATTAAAAAATTCAGTTCTTTCAAGAGTAGCTGCTGGAGCCTCCTGCAAAGGTCTGCGTGTCTTGTGACAGAATAGCTGTGTGGTTACCAGTTGTAACAGCCCTTCACCCATGTGTTTGTCATGCATGCATACAAACCTTTTGGACTGTCTGCGTAATACAAGCGGAGGTAAAGTGATTGGCATTTATTTTAAATGATGTAAACATCTTTGCCCTGCAGCTCTTGCAGGGCATGGGGAGATGTGACATCCACAATAGATGCCTCTTTGGCCTGTCCTCATGACAGGCCAGGTTGTGCTGAAGCGCCAGCCTCTGAGAGGTAGTTAAGATAAATGACATCTCCTTACCTTTTACCCCAGAGACCACAGTGTCATTCTCTAGTCTAAGAGGCCATTTGTAAAGCTCACAGAGTTGCCTTAGCTGTTAAACAGAGAACAAAAATCAAAAGCTAAGCTCTTTCTCCAAGGAAAAGACATGGCCTTGGATGGTCTCCATGCTCTCCTGTGATTCTAAAATGCTTTCTTGGCTCAGACAGTAAAGAATCCCCCTGCAGTGCAGGAGACCCAGGTTCAATCCTTGGGTTAGGAAGATCCCCTGGAGAAGGCAATTCCAGTATTCTTGCCTGGAGAATTCCATGGACAGAGGAGCCTGAAAGGCTATACAGTCCTTGGGTTTGCAGAGTCGCACATGCCTGAGTGACTAACACTTGGACGGTCTCCGTGTTTTCCGGTGATTCCAGAACACTTAGGATGCACGAGATGCAGGGACCCCAGCTCTCCTGGTGCTGGGCCTTTAAGGACTTGCCTTCATCCTGTTTCCCTTCATGTGTTGTCCACCGTCTCCACCCTACCTTTCGCTCTGTGTGTCTGGAGATAAGGCCAAGGGGACAGCTCCTTCTGGTGCTTCTAAGGGTTAAGTCACACAGACAAGAATGGATTTTGCTTTATGAGCAGCTCATAAAAAGAGATAAGTTGTTATTTGCTTTTTATGCATGTCTGAAAATGGAGCGTGAGCTAATCGTACTCTTCTGTAGAAGAGCCAGAAGAAATTTAGTATGTATATGAATTTAATGCAAAATACGAACCCAAATGTAAATATTGGTTTCCTTCCAGATTTTCAAGACTTCATGGGAAAAAAAAAAACACCAGAAAGATTTTCTTTACTTGTAATTATTATGCTGAGGGAAAACATCCTTCCAGTGTTGAAAAAATGGATAGCTTTAATTATAGAATATATCCATTTTAAAGTTGGTGGTCTTTAAATTAAAAGTGGAAATTTTTCATTGGATTGAATATTGCCTGTAGCCTATTGCATGTTTTGGAGTATTATTTGATCCTATGAATACGATCTAAATCCGTTATTTTAAAGAAAAACAAAAGACATGATTCTCCTTTTGTAGTTTAACACAACAAAAATTTCCTCTCTATTCAGTGTGCACTTGACTATGAATCTTCTTTTAAGTCAAGATTACACGTATATGACGGAAATAATACTAGGAAATTATAGATAATAATAAATATATTTTACCTTATCCACTCCACAAAAGACTTTATAATGGTGTTCAAATAGCTTTTTCCTTTGCAAAAGCAAAATGCTAGGAGCATTGAGGAGATAAACTCAATAAATTAGTGATTGAAATGAATCTTTTTAACCTTTAAAAATTAACAATAGTCACTGATACCTATTGAACACTCACTAGGTACCTGATACTTTGTGTATATTAACTTGTTTAATAATTATAGCAGTGTCAGAAAAGTACTGTTACTATTTTTACTCTACAGATGAGGGAATTGAGGCTTAAACAAATGGATCTGATTGCACTGTCATTTGGTGGAAAGCTCAGAACTGAAGCTCAGGCTACCCCAGCCTAGAACTTTTCTTCTTAACCTGAAGGTGAAAGTGTTAGTCACTCAGCCATGTCCAGTGCTTTGCGACCCCATGGACTGTAGCCCGCCAGGCTCCTCTGTCCGTAGGATTCTCCAGACAAGAACACTGGAGTGGGTAGCCATTTCCCTTCTCCAGGGAACCTTCCCAACCCAGGGATTGAACCTGGGTCTCCTGCATTTGCAGGCGGATTCTTTACTGTCTGAGCCACTGGGGAAGCCCTTCACCACTTTCCACTGGCTAGCGGAAGTGGGTGGAAGCTTAGGGAGGTCTGATGACAGAGCTGAGGTTAGGTGTTTACTTTCTTTACTTCAACAACCGAAAAGTACTTTTATCTGCTTGATGGAGCGAATGCCTTAGGTGCCACCATAATGGAAGGACTGCACACCTGAGTCCCCTCCTCTGGCAGGTGTTACCCAAGGATATCCCAAGATGTGGACGTGAATAGGACAAAGAGACAGAACAAAAACGTGTGAGATCCTTCTAGAAATCTCAGTGTTTATCATTCATTCGCCGACGTGGTCCTATGCTGACCTCCATCCGATGCTGGTGGAGGGTCAGCGGAGGTGATCCTCTGACATCCTGGAGTGTGCAGTCCAGGGAGGAGGAATACCACTCATAGTCCATGGAGGTCATAACATAGAGTATGAAGACAGAAACCAGTGAGTGGAGCAGCTGTTTAGATAAGTTGGTGTGGAAGGATATTTTGCAATATAGTAGTTAAAATTGAAATGTGTGCCTTGGGAAGGATGCAGCCATGCAGAAAAGGTGGAGCAGGTTTGCAGATGAAAATGTGGCGTGGTGTGCTGTGCTGTGGGGTGGGGTGTGCGTGTGTGTGTGTGTGTTGTGGAAATATGAAGTTGTAAGTGGCGGTTTCTGTGCTCAAACTCATTGATGAGACTCCTCTATGGCTCTTCTCATTTCCTTAAATGGAATTCTTAACAGACCCCGTAAAAATGGAAGGAATTCTGCCCAGGCGCTCTACAGAGACAGGGAGGGTACCTGTTGTAGGTGTAGTTTGAGAGAACTAGATGGGGATTAAGACTTGACTTCTCCTCTTGGCTTTGAGGGTTTCCCTCGTGGCTCAGCAGGTAAAGAATCCACCTGCAATGCGGGAGACCTAGATTCGATCCCTGGGTTGGGAAGATCCCTGGATAAGGGAAAGGCTACCCACTCCAGTATTCTTGCCTGGAGAATTCCATAGACAGAAGCGGGCAACAGTCCACGGGGTCTGTTGTTCCCGACTCAACTGAGCAACTAACAACTGAGCGACCAACACTTTCACTTTTTTCACTTGGCTTTGACTTGTTCACTGTGTGTCCTTGGGGGGCACTCCACCCATCAGAATTTCTTTACTTTGTTTTCAAACCTGGGTCACAGTGAAGTCAATTCCAGTTGGTGGGTAAGTACTTTGTTGGAGGCCACCTGTGATCTCTGTAGGCTGGATTTCTGCAACTGATTGGGAGTGCCTGCCGTGGGCTTAGAATGAGACAGTAGTCTGGTGTGTGTTGTGTATCTGGCAGTCCCTGATGGCCCTCCCATTTTCCATCACGATGTTTTCTGTGGATTTGACAACTTATTGGAAAAATTGTGTAGCTTTCCACTTTTCTGTTTTGATTTTTAAACACGCAGCCATGATTGAAAACAATCAAGGAGGGGACTAAATACATCAAAACAATTCCCTGCTCACTTGCTTCAAAGGGATCAAACAAAGCAAGTCATGCACAGAGGGAAGTGGATTTATACGTCTCTCATTAGTAATATTATTAGTGTGATTAATGTGCAAAGACCAATATTTCCTGAAATTTGTAATTTGCCCTATTCCTTCGTGAGCTTTGTGTTTCCCAGAATAATCATGCTGATCCATTTCCTTAAAAATGTATTGAATGCCTAAGAGCTCATTTAGCAAGGGAGCAGGGTAATTGGACACAGTGGGGAAACAGCAGAGAAGCGGTTTGCTTCCCAAGGAGAGGAGAATGTGGCAAGAGTGCTGGCCGGATGGAATGTCACGCCAAGAGGGACCTCGTCTCTGTTTGGTGTCACTGAACAGGATGTGCAAAGGCTATTTATGGACTTAGGGCTGGAGGACAGCAGCTCATTCTCAGATGAGTGGAGGTCTCCCCTGGATTATAAAATGTTTGTTGTGTTGAATGACGGGACCAAAGGGGGAGTAGAACGTTTTAGCTTTTTTCCCCTCCCCCAACGCAATAGCTTTCTGGCAACCCTGATAATTTTACCACTGGATTTCATCTTCATGAAATTTTGGTGTATGTGTGTATGATCGTTTCTACCCACTTTGCCACTTACGTAGCCATTTTAAAAACATCTCTATTGAGGGCTTCCCTCAATGAGGGAAGTGGTAAAGAATCCGCTGCCAATGCTGGAGACACAGGTTCGACCCCTGATCAGGGTAGATCCCATGTGCCGCAGAGCAACAAAGCCAGTGTGCCACAACGATTGAGCCTGTGCGCTAGAGCCCGGGAACCGCAACTACTGAACCTGTGAGCCGTAGAGCCCACGCTCCACAACAAGAGAAGGCCCCGGAATGAGAAGCCTGAGCACTGCAGCTAGAGAGTAGACCCTGCTTATTGCAGCGAGAGAAGAGCCCATGCAGTTATGAAGACCCAGCACAGCCAAAAATAAGATAATAAATCCCATCTCTGTCTTACCTTTGAGACTGGCTGTCTTGTTATGCAGGCATCCAGAAAAGCATTCCTATAACCTCAGCTTTAGAAGCTGGAACAAAAGGAGGGAGATCAGAGTCCTCAGGTCGAAACCTATTTGAGGTTCACCCACTGTGATGTATCCACATGCCTTTGTGCTTCTGTGTTTCCCTCCATCCTTTGTGCTTCTGTGTTTACCTCCATCCTGTGCTGTCTCCTTTTCCAAAATAATTTCTTAATGCAGTGACTTCAGGGTCTTGTTCAGAGTTGCTTCTACCTGGATTAGTATGAAGCAGCTGAGACCGGTCAACCTGTTAGATGCTATTAACCGTAGGGCAGGACTTCTGCATATTCATCACCGACAGGGAAGGAGGCTTTGGAAAATCTCAGTTCAGTCTGGGCAGCCATGCTGCACAAACCCAGGAGACACCATGCCTGTTGAATTCTTCAGAGCTTGCTTGGCATGTGCAGGGGCCTGATCTAGACCTGCCAGGGAAAATCACATAGTTTGTTGAGACGGGGGAGAGGGTGAGACAGAGGCGGGCTTTAAAGTAGGGATGGGCCAAATGAAGAAGTACAGTATGGGTCGTGTTGAATCTGGGTTTTATCCTAAATTCACCTGACGTCAGCGGCATTTCAGAGAAGTCCCTTTAGCCACAGCTTCGAAGGCGAGTTGGAGAGAGCCCAAACTGGAGGGAAGACAAAGTAAAAGAGTTGATTAAAATAAGATCTTCATTCTATCAACTTCTATTTGGCACCAAACCGCTATTCCCCCCCCGGAGTGCATGGTGGCAGTGAAGTCCTACCCCTGCTCCACACTTGTTCCAGGTTTCCCATGTGGCTACCAAGTAATCTGGTTATGTCGCCCCGTGCTAAAGCCTTCAGGATTTTGGAGTTCACTTTGCTCTTCAGAAGGAGACAGATATCCTTAAGGTGCCAGGCTCCTCTGTCCATGGGATTCTCCAGGCACGAATTCTGGAGTGGGTTACCATTTCCTCCTCCAGGGGATCTTCCCGACCCAGGGATCAAACCCATGACTCCTACATTGACAGGCAGGTTCTTTACCACTGAGCCACCAGGGAAGCCCGTCAGAAGAATAAGTATGTTCTACCTGAGTGACTGAGTAGATAGTGGCCTCATAAACTTAGATCAGAACCACTGATGGAAAAGATGGTTGGAAAGGAGTAGAAACAGGGAGATCCTTTCTGGTGAAGGAGTAGTCTTGCATCTTGATTCGGGTTGTGGCTACATGAATCCATATATGGGGCATGAATCTACACATAGGATAAATTTTCGTAGAACTTCACACAAACACACACACACTCCTGAGTAATGTCTGCTGCTGCTGCTAAGTCACTTCAGTCGTGTCCGACTCTGTGCGACCCCATAGACAGCAGCCCACCAGGCTCCCCCATCCCTGGGATTCTCCAGGCAAGAACACTGGATTGGGTTGCCATTGCCTTCTCCAATGCATGAAAGTGAAAAGTGAAAGTGAAGTCGCTGTCGTGTCCACTTGGACCCAAATCCCTGTGTCTGTCACCGCATTCCATTTTATCACTAAGCAAACTCGGCTCTAACCATTACACATGCAGAAGGAATGACTTATCCAGGGCATTTCTCAGCCAAGTGAAATGTCTAAAGAATGCTTGGGATTTTGCTTTTGTTCTGCCTGAACCATAATAATGACAGTCATTAAAATCTTAATGGCAAGGGTGTTTTTATTATAAACACATCTTCCTATAGATTTTGTTAAGTAGTCACTCTTTGTTATCTTGGTAAAACAGAAGGGTGTTGTATTGAGAAGGGGAATTCAGGAAATTACAAGGTTAGAAGACCAAAGTACACCTTGCGTTCCTTGTGCAAGAAATTTGTGAAAAAGAGAATGGACAGTGCTGTTTTATTTTCTTTTTAAATTTATTTATTTGGTTGCATCGGGTCTTAGTAGCGGTACACAGGATCTTCATTGCATGTGTGTGTGTGTGTGCATGTGTGTGCGCGCATGTGTGTGTGCGCATGTGTGTGCGTGTACACGCCACACCTTCTAAAGCAATTGTCTTGATGGGCACTTGGGTGTTTCCATGTCCTAGCTATTGTCAATAATGCTGCTGTACACGCTGAAGTCTGTATATCTTTCTGAATTGGAGTTTTCATTTTTTTTCCCCAGATATATACCCAGGAGTGGGATTGCTGGATCATGTGGTAGCTGTAGTTTTAGTTTCTTAAGGAACCTCCATACTGTTTTCCACAGTCATCCTGTATTTTGCTTTGATGTTCAGTCTCCCCTGGCAAACTTAAGATTCTTGGGAAATTCTGCTTCAGGGTGATTTCTCTGGACCCCACAGTGCCGAGCACAGTGCCTTAGGGAGAGTACACACTCAGTAAATACCTGTCACATAAGTGAAAGATTTATAATGAATGCCTGTCCCATGACAGAAAGATTTATGCAGTCCACCTGTTAAGAATAAATTACTCTTCTCCTCCTAACTCAAAACATTTTTTTCTTTCTGCAAATCGGAATAATAAACATTTTTTCTACTTGTAAGAAAAATATGTCCATGAGAGGTCTCTGTGGGTGCTAGTTTTCTTGGGGCCCACTAAGAGGGTTCTGCAGCTTCTCTCAAAGTAACCACTGGCTGCCACCCCAGGATGGTCCCCGGCCTTGAAGTGGGGATGGGAGAACTGTGTGAGTGCTGAGTGGCTTCACACAGGACACTGGAGTGAGGATTCCCCCTTCTTGTGCTTCCTGGTGTCTTAGAACCCCGCTCAAGCCTCAAGACTCAAACTCACTCTCTGACAACCTGGCAAGCTTTTAGATCTCACACTTTGTCTAGGAGCACAGAGAACTTCAACCCAGACCTTCCCCCGAGGGAAACCTTGCTAGCCTACTGGTGTGCTTTAATCGTGTCCAGCTCTTTGCGATCTTATGGACTTTAGCCCACCAGGCCCCTCTGTCCATGGGATTCTCCAGGCAAGGATACTTAAGTGGGTTGCCATTCCCTCCTCCAGGGGATCTTCCTCGCCCAAGGATCGGACAGCGTCTCTTACGTCTCTTTTTCTCCTGCATTGGCAGACAGATACTTGACCAGTAGCACCACTTGGGAAGCCCAGACCACCTGAAGTTCCCCTCAGTAACTGTGACTTCATTTGTTGTGATTTTTCAGCTAAAAATGCCACTGCTGTACAAAGGGGCTTCGCACGCCAGGGCACCAGGGTCCTGTGTACTTACAACTCAGTCTCATTTGGGCTTTCATTCCAAGTGGTCAAATTCCTGCTCTTTCTTGAAGCGCCCAGCTTTTGTGGGCAACAATATGCAGACAAACGCGGCTTGTCCTTTCTCATCTTGCTTTTGTACCCCATGATCTCAGTGCCCCCTGCGCGTCCATGGTGCCCATGACGTCACGCCTCCTGATGCTGATCCTAGATTACATAGCACAGAAGACCTTCCTGCTGACCCCCTCACCTGACCCATCCTCCCCTTTCCACAGTGAAGCTTCTTGATGTAAATGTGTGCATAGCACCTGACGTCACTACTTGTCCTCCTGGGAAGCAAAAGCAAATCTCAACAGCTTGAATACAAACAATGAATGAAGGGAAGTCCCCATACGCACCTCCACTGGGACAGTTAAAAAAAGAAAAAACACACAAGAAGGAAATCGCCACCCAGACTATGGACTATCAGAGTGTCCAGTGAAGCCATGTCTTTGTGAAGCTGTGTCTTTTGTTTTTTAAAGTGGGTTTAATACCAGAATCACTGCAGATGGTGACTGCAGCCATGAAATTAAAAGACGCTTACTCCTTGGAAGAAAAGCTATGTCCAACATAGACTATGTATTAAAAAGCAGGGACATTACTTTGCCAACAAAGGTCCATCAAGTCAAAGCTATGGTTTTTCCAGTGGTCATGTATGGATGTGAGAGTTGGACTATAAAGAAAGCTGAGTGCTGAAGAATGGATGCTTTTGAACTGTGGTGTTGGAGAAGAGTCTTGAGAGTCCCTTGGACTGCAAGGAGATCCAACCAGTCAATCCTAAAGGAAATCAGTCCTGAATATTCACTGGAAGGACTGATGCTGAAGCTGAAGCTGCAATCCTTTGGCCACCTGATGCAAAGAACTGACTCATTGGAAAAGACCCTGATGCTGGGAAAGAGAAAGATTGAAGGCAGGAAGAGAAGGGGACAAAACAGGATGAGATGATTGGATGGCATCACCGACTCAATGGACATGCGTTTGAGTAAGCTCCAGGAGTTGGTGACAGACAGGGAAGCTTGGCATGCTGCAGCCTGTGGGATTGTGGAGAGTTGGACATGACAGAGCAACTGAACTGAACTCACATAAGGACTATTAGAATGTTGCTGGCAGAACTCTTACTGTCCACATGGGTGGTCGATTTTTAAAATGTGGACGATCAAGCCACATTGATCACAGTGAACATTGAACATCACTTTATAAGTGTGTCTGCGGTAGTTAATAAATTGTCAAAAATAAGAAGACTTCTGCCAAGAATAGAAGCTATAAATAGAAACAAAATCAGGAGACTGCTGGGAATTTTTTTTTTGAAAGATAATTTTCCTTGTAAATAATTTCTATGAGGAATACACAACCCTTCAGTGGTCAAAGCTACATTCCCAGCTCCTGAAGTGAACAGTCTCTGAATTAGAATGCTCCCAAAGATGCGGAGTTAAATAGAGATGCAGCTACAGGGTGGCCATTACTTAAGTAACTTAATGAACACTGATACAGAGGAAATAAATCAAAGGCAAACAATCAACACCAATCAAGGAAGCTGAGCATTTTGGGCACTTAAAATGTATTAAATGAGTGTTTCAATCACAGTGGGTACTTTTTCACAAACTCTCTTAATCAGCTAGCATCGTTTCCAGCAAAGTGGCCCTTGCATGTAAATATGGTGATCTGAAAAAAGCTGGTCCATTCCCACGCAAGCACCATTAGGAATGGAAATTCTGCCGGGCATTTTCACTGATAGGATAAACAATAGCAGATGCATTGGGAAAGGTCAGTGAAAATCACGTTTAGGATAAAAGCATGGGGTAATATTTTGCACATGGTTACAAAGATAAGAATTTTAAGGATTTCCCTGGTAGTCCAGTGGCTACGACTCTGCATTCCCAATGCAGGGGATCCAGGTTCAATCCCTGGTCAGGGAACTAGATCCCACATGCCACAACTAAGAATTTGCGGGCTGCAGCTAAAGATCCCACATGCCACAACAACTTGCCAAATAAAGAAATGTCCATACTTAAAAGGATGAAACAAACACAGCAGTAGAGTGATATGAGAGCTTTTTTCTAAAAACTGAACCTGTAAAACAGATGAACATTTTAGAAAAATAAGAATTTCAAATACAGAATAAAATTTAATGTCTCATTCCAGGTGGCCAGCTCACCTTTTAGCAACAACCATTTTTGGCTTCTTATGTATTTTTTCATGAAAGTTCTAGTCATATAAAAGTACTTATATGTGCATCTTTATTTGTATATTTATTATGTTATATGTGTGTATAATTATCAGTACATAGTACTTAGTACATAAAGTACAGTAACGCTTTTACGTATATAAACCATACATATATAGTTTATATTTCTATATGATTTAGTGAAATATATGTGCGTGTGTGTGTGTATATGTAGGCGTGTATGTTTATGTTTATCACCGACTCAATGGACATGAACTTGAACAAACTCTGGGAGATAGTAGAGGACAGGGAAACCTGGTGCACTGCTGTCCATGGGGTCACAGAGAGTCGGACATGACTCAGTGACTGAACAGCAATGATGTATATGTGTGTATACATGTGTATGTGTGTGTCCACATATGCGATGTGTGGGTATATACAACACACACATATACATGGTTTGTTTAAATAAGTGTGTACTCAGCTCATTGTTTTACACCTTACTCTTGGTATTTAATGATACATCATGAAGATCTTCCTGTGTCTGCCTGTATCAGTTCAGTCGCTCAGTCATGTCTGACTCTTTGCAACCCCATGGACTGCAGCATGCCAGGCTTCCCTGTCTATCACCAACTCTCAGAGCCTGCTCAGACTCATGTCTATCAGGTCGGTGATGACATCCAACCATCTCATCCTCTGTCATCCCCTTCTCCTCCTGCCTTCAATCTTGCCCAGCATCAGAGTCTTTTCCAGTGAGTCAGTTATTTGCATCTGGTGGCCAAAGGATTGCAGCTTCAACTTCAGCATCAGCCCTCCAGTCAGCCTATATAGGTCTATCGCATTCTGCTTAAGGTTTCTGTATTATTTTATTGTATGAGTTCATCATTATTTATATAACCATTCCCTTGTAAGGTAGCTAGATTGTGTCCAGTCTAGCCAGATTATGTCCAGGAGCTAGAGTTCCTAAACACACACAAATACATATACACACATTTAAATATAGAGTTGGAATTACTTGGGATTTTAAAAGCCACATACTTCCATTCCAAGTATATATTCCGCTTCCAGATATACCCCCCACACACACATATATTCATATGTCCCACTTTACATGTAATATTCTGTCTGAGTCTCATTTGTGTGTTAAGTGTTGCATCTGTTTCACAGACTGTGGCTCAGAGAAACGGAAGGGGTTAAATAATTTGCCAGAGTTCACCCAGATAATAAACACACGGCCCTTTTTTAAACCCAGCTCTCCTTTTGGTTTTGACTTTATTCTTCTTTAATCACTGTACTGCAGTTTGAATGTTTGACCAAGATGAAAAGAGTCATAGTTGTATAAATTTCAAAGAACGTGTATAACCCACCTCAAATTCAAAATGGCACAGCATCCAGACCCGACCCATCAGGGCATCCCACACATTGGCCTCAGAAATGACTCAGGGATGAGTACCTGGCCTAGACAGACCATTGAAACGTGATTCAGAATTTTCTGGACAAATCACCTGGATTGGTCTGGTTTAGAAATTGTGAAGATGGGAGATGGCATCATGGAGATGGTACCGTGATGAGAGATGCTGCCAGTTCCCCAAACTGGACATCATCTAACTGCCTTACAAGGGAATGGCTCTATAAATGAGGAGGAGGATGGTACAGGGATGTCGAGAAAATCTGGATGAAATCGTACAGACACCTGCGTTTGAGCTGCATCTGCCACTGGGTGTTTCAGTTATTACCCAAGACGGTAACATCTTCTTCCCAACCCTCTTACTGCACTTTGGGTTGGGTTTTCTCCCACTTTGTCACTTAGAGCCCTGACTTATGTAGACTTCTCTCAGTTTTCAGTGTGTCCGTATATGCACTCATCCTTACTAATATCTTTGGAAATTGACTTTTCAATATAAAATAAATAATACCTGTCTTGCCATCATCCTTTCTAATCTGCCCTCTGCTCTCCTTTCAGTCATTTCTCTAGGACTCCCATTTGGTTATGTGTCTGTCTTTATCAAAAATTGTTGGTGGCCTGTCAGCTTCTGCAGAATGAATTCTCTGTTTTAGCTTGGCAGGCAAGGCCTGTGGATATCTGGTCAACCCGGTCCTCCTGTTTCGGGGCCCCTACTCTCCTCAAGTGTTGCCTGTCCCAGAGAGATCAGAGAATTCACTGTCCTTCCCAAAGACAACGTGTGTCTTCATGACTTTATGCCTTTGCTATGCTGTTTTCTCCTTCATGAGTTACTTTTTCCCCCAGCCTGTCTTGGCGTATTCCAGTCTCCTCCTTAAGAGTGAATGCTCATTTTTCAGGAGATCTGGAGCCTTTAATACCTCTGACAGAATGATATTTATTATATTAGATCAAAGTTAGTCATTCATATGTCTTCTGCGTGCCCTTGTTTGAGGGTTCCCTGGCAGCAACTGTGTCTTCATCTGTGAGTCCCTAGGGCGCATAACATTGCCGAATCAGAGCAAAAGCTAGTGCATTTGAATGAACTGACAGATGAATGAATCAGTGGGTGAACGATGCATGTTTTCCTCTCTCTCTTTTTTTAAACAGCTGGCTTTTATTTATTTTTAACCTTTTTATTTTGTGTTGCAGTATAGCTGATTAATAAACCGTATTGTGATAGTTTCAGGTAAACAGCGAAGGGGCTCAGCCGTATGTATACATGTATCCATTCTTCCCAAACCCCCTTCCTATTCAGGCTGCCAGATAACGTTGAGCAGAGTTCAGCGTTACTGTAGTTGAACTCTACAGTAGGTCCTTGCTGCTTATCTATTTTAACTATGGCAATGGGTACCTGTCCATCCCAAACTCCATAACTATCTCTTCCCCCTGTTCTTCCCAATACCAACCAAAAATTCGTTCTGTAAGTCTATGCGTCTCTTTCTGCTTATTCATTTGTAAGTCAGTCACATGGGTTTATGAATATAAGCAAAAATGATTGCTTTACTTTTTTTTTCTTATCTGTACTATGTTGCAGATCTTCAGTCTTTTGACTGCCATGAGGATTCTTTAATGTGACCGGACACTAAATACCTTGCCAGATACATTTACCTTGAGGATATTGATGATGGCTTTTATGGTTATTTGAGAGCTCTCTAAGGCTGTGTATATGCGTCAATTATTTCATTTTTCATTTATCTATTTGTTGACATTTATTAAACCCTTTATAGAGTCCAGACCTTGGTCCAGGCCACAGCTGGCCAAAGACAACAAAAGTGTGCTTTCTACCTCTAGGAATAACACAGTCTCTAGCCTAGCTCTTTTACAGTTGGATCTCTTTGCTGCCCTCCACACACAAATAATAGTCACTACTTATTGATAACCTTCTGTGTGATATCAGTCATGTGGGTACTTTATGTATACGCATGATGACTCTCTTAACAACTCCAAGAGTTATCAAAAACCTTATTTCATGGAGGAAGAAACCGAAGCTCAGAGCTGAAGTGTCTTGACCGAGAACTCAGCAGTGGAGGTGGCATTTGAACCATAATTTATTGATGTCAGTGCCACTATCCCATAATGCCTTTCCATGTTCATGATCTTCTTTCAACCAGACCTCTTGACGTGGAATTTCTTTTTTCCTTAGACAAATTTTTAAGCTCTCCAAAGCCCACTCAGAATATTATTTTAATGAAAATATTCTGCTTACCATGAATTCTCTCCTTTCTAACTTTTCTTTTACTGAAGTATTTTATCTTTCTTAGATGTCCTTTTCCATATCCACATTTTTGGTATCTGTATAATTAAAAGTATTTTGATTGCAAGCAACAGAAACCTACTTCATACTGTTTTTAACAAAAGGAAGTACAGATATCTAAGTGACCACAGACTATATGAGATACTGGATTTGGGAAAATTTTGTGTTAGCCTACAAAGCTTCAGTTCAGTTCAGTTCAGTCGCTCAGTCGTGTCCGACTCTCTGAGACCCCATGAATCACAGCACACCAGGCCTCCCTGTCCAGCACCAACTCCCGGAGTTCACTCAAACTCATGTCCATAGAGTCGGTGATGCCATCCAGCCATCTCATTCTCTGTCATCCCCTTCTCCTCCCGCCCCAAATCCTTCCCAGCATCAGAGTCTTTTCCAGTGAGTCAACTCGTCGCATGAGGTGGCCAAAGTATTGCAGTTTCAGCTTTAGCAACAGTCCTTCCAGTGAACACCCAGGATTGATCTCCTTTAGAATGGACTGGTTGGATCTCCTTGAAGTCCAAGGGACTCTCAAGAGTCTTCTCCAGCACCACAGTTCAAAAGCATCAATTCTTCGGCGATCAGCTTTCTTCACAGTCAAACTCTCACATCCATACATGACCACGGGAAAAACCATAGCCTTGACTAGATGGACCTTTGTTGGCAAAGTAATGTCTCTGCTTTTTAATATACTATCTAGGTTGGTCATAACTTTCCTTCCAAGGAGTAAGCGTCTTTTACTTTCATGGCTGCAATCAGCATCTGCAGTGATTTTAGAGCCCCAAAAAATAAAGTCTGACACTGTTTCCCCATCTATTTCCCATGAAGTGATGGGACCAGATGCCATGATCTTTGTTTTCTGAATGTTGAGCTTCAAGCCAACCTTTTCACTCTCCTCTTTCACTTTCATCAAGAGACCTTTTAGTTCCTCCTCACTTTCGGCCATAAGGGTGGTGTCATCTGCATATCTGAGGTTATTGATATTTCTCCCAGCAATCTTGATTCCAGCTTGTGCTTCTTCCAGCCCAGTGTTCCTCATGATGTACTCTGCATATCAGTTAAATAAGCAGGGTGACAATATACAGCCTTGGCGTACTCCTTCTCCTATTTGGAACCAGTCTGTTGTTCCATGTCCAGTTCTGACTGTTGCTTCCTGACCTGCATACAGGTTTCTCAAGAGGCAGGTCAGGTGGTCTGGTATTCCCATCTCCTGAAGAATTTTCCACAGTTTGTTGTGATCCACATAGTCAAAGGCTTTGGCATAGTCAATGAAGCAGAAATAGCTTACTTGAAAGCAAATGGAGAAGAGGGCACGAAGGATGAGATGGTTGGATAGCATCTGACTGAAGGCAAAAGGAGAATAGGGCGGCAAAGGATGAGATGGTTGGGTAGCAACACCAACTCAATGGACATGACCTTGGGCAAACTCTGAGAGGTGGTGAGGGACAGGGAGGCATGGCACAGTACAGTCCGTGGGATTGCCAAGGGTTGGACACGATGTAGCTACTGAACGACAACAGTAGCAAAGTCTAATAAGTGAATTCAGGAATGAAGGTATCAGTGGCTGGAACCAATATTGAGAAGATATTCCCTTTTTGTGGTCACCTCTTGTCTCCCCTTGTCTCTGCCTCTTGCTGGGTGGGCAGTTTCAGACGATAAGCTTCCCGTAAACAGCCGAGAAAGAATGAGGAGGCAAATCCAACAGTTTATCTTTTGAGCATCATGATATCTGCCTTCCCCCAAAGTGTGGGTCAGAAGAATCCCTGGAAGTAACCTCCATTGACTTGGCTTTGAGCTTGTCCTTCACTGGACCTTTGATGCTTGGGAGGAGAGTGGTGGTGTCCTTGACAGCCCCGTGATGACATCATGGGTTAACATCATTGGCCAAAAACAAGAGGCGTGATCCCGCCAGCAGAGAGGACATGAGAAAATATGCTGGGAAATGAAATATCAGATGCCGTAGTCCACGATAGAAGGAAGAGTCAGGATTTGTACTAATGTAATTATGTGGACAGCAGGTAGAGGGCATTTGTCCCAGACTGTCTGTACTGCCTTAGTTTATTTCTCCTCCTGGAATCCTGGCCAGGACAAAACTTCTCACTCTCAAAAAACATCCAGGTTAGATGATATATGATGTTGCCACTCTAACAACCAAACACAATATGTGAAATTTTGGTTGTCTTGGGCAACTCAGTGAATGGTCTTTATTCCTTTGTCCCCAGGATCATTCCAGACATACAACAGTCCCCCAGTTTTCCATGGGTTGGGGGGTAACTTAAGAGTATTAAACCAAGGCATGGTCTGGAGTCTGATGGGCACTTCTCTAGTTTCAATTCAGATGGATAGTTGGCTACTTAGGTGATCTGGAGTCATCAAAACACCTGTCTGAGCCTCACCTTTGAAACAGTAGAATTATCAGATGCCACGTCTCCTTCACTGAAGTGTTAGCAAGGGCAAGTTTGCTGATGCTTTGAATTGTACAGTTCTGTCCTAGTTGTGGTAGTAGCATTAACAGCCACCATAAAATTTGAGTGCTCATCTATCTAGACATGTTGCCAAAGTCTTCACGTGAATTGCCTCATCTTGTCAACAGAACAGCCCTATTAGTATCTGTATTACAGATGAGAACACTGGAGCACAGAAGAGCAAAGATATGTGCCTAAAGTCATGGGGCAGATACTCAACAAAGGTCAGATTCAAACGTGGACCAAGGCTGTTCACCGCTGGGCAGTGTTGAATTACTTTCAGGTAGGGAGTGTGTGTGTGTGTGTGTGTGTGTAAGAGTTTTCTTTCCCAACTCTGCCTTATTCCACTGACTTGGCTAAGAGGAAGTCAGCAGCCACATAATCCTGAGGAGTCACTGTCCCCCAAAATGGCAGAGCCGACCCACACTGCTTAATGGATCTGGGATGATCCCATATTGAGGGACGTCTGTCCCTTTGTTCTCTGACATTGATGTTACTGTCAGTTGACAGTGAGCTTTATCATCAATCCGTTCAAGTACAAAAGGCCACTGTTCAGAAACTGTCATTAAAAGCAGTCTCTCTCTTTTTAAAAGCAATCTCTCCTTTATTCCTTCCGTAATAGGAGCCAGTGTACCAGAAAAGACTGACCTAAGTTGAGCCTGTTTAGTTTTTTTTTAAAAAATACATAGAATAGGTTATGTTTTTAATGTATTTAAGATTGGAGGCACAGAATTAGAATGGAGCTGGAGGTAGAAGAAAATAGAAGGCGGGGTGGGAGAGAAGAGTGGTGGCCTTGGGTTTTCTTTGCTTTTGGATAATGGGCATTTCTCGTTAAATCAACTCAGTCTATTTCACAACCTGTCCCCTGGTGATGTATATACTCTTTGGACAGGGCTGTGGGCTGCCTAAAGATCTCTTTTAGCCACAGGACATGAGTATAAATAAGCTTTATGTAGTTACAGCTGCTAAGAGAGATTATGGATAGAGTGTCTTCTAAAAGGATAGGGCAGTGTGTTGATTGTTTTGGGGACATGGGGAAGGAGAGAAGAGAGATGATCCTGAAGGGAGAGACTGGGTGAGTTCTACTGAACAAAATTCCCTCGTGACTTTTGTCACTTTTTAACAGCCCTATGGGGAGGTGATTTTATTTTAATTGAAAAAAATAGAGATATTTGTGGTTGAAAAGCAGCTCAGCATGGAAGTTAAGATCACAAGTTTTGCAACCAGGCATCCCAGGTTCAGATTTAGCCTTTGTCATGCACGTGCATCACACAACTAGCATGCAACTTGCTTAATCTCTCTGTGCCGGTCTCCATGGCGATGATTGTAAACGTTAGCTGGGAAGAAGAAATGAAAGGAAGTGACACATGGAAAGAGTTTAGAGAAGAACTTGGCAGATCATGAGGGCTCAGCCAACATGTGTTCATTTTTATGCATTTTATTTTCAAAATTAGTTTATTACTTTTTGTTGTTGTTGTTGTTTTTTGGCTATGTGGTGTCACCTGTGGGATCCTACTTCTCTGACCAGGGATCCAACCTGTGCCCCCTACATTAGAAGCATGGAGTCCTAACCACTGAACACCCAGGGAAGTCTCCAACATTTCTTCTGCTTATTCATTCTTATCCTTTTTTCTTCTTATTATTAATATTTACTATTTGTTCTTATTTATGGGTCCGTTCCGTTCCGTTCAGTCGCTCAGTCGTGCCCGACTCTTTGCGACCCCATGGACTGTAGCCTACCAGGCTTCTCCGTTCATGGGATTCTCCAGGCAAGAATACTGGAGTGGTTTATGGGTACATGGACATAAATAAGGCCATGACAAAAATAAAAAAATGATTATTTCACACTTTGAATGTGCAATGAAGGAGGCCAAGTTGGGGTTTAATTGTTGGTAGGAGACTGCTTATTGTTGTTGAGTCATTAAGTCATGGCTGACTCTTAGTGACCTCATGAACTGCAGCATGCCAGGCTCCCCTATCCTTCACTATCTCCAAGAATTTGCTCAAATTCATGTCCATTGAGCCAGTGATGCTATCAAACCATTTCATCCTGTGCCACCCCTTTTCCTCCTGCCCCCAATCCTTCCCAGCCTCAGGGTCTTTTCCAGTGAGTCAGATATTTGCATCAGGTGGCCAAAGTATTGGAGCTTCAGCTTCAACATTAGTCCTTCCAGTGAATATTCAGGGTTGATTTCCTTTAAGGTTGACAGGTTTGATCTCCTTGTGAGGAGGGAGCATTTGAGTAGAGACCAAACAGATGAGAGGGACTCAGTTGTAGGTCAAGCATCCTCATGAAAGGAAACAGAAGGTGCCTAGGTTCTGAGGAAAGAAAAGAGATTGCTGTATTGGAGAAGCTGAAAGAACCCAGGTTGTTGGAGTGTGGTGGGCAGGGGGCAGCCAATTTAAAGGGAAGGCAGGGAGGCAAAGGCCAGACCATTGGGTGTGCAGCCAAGGTGAGGGCATGAGTTGCATCTTTTGTTTATTTTTGTTTGGCTGTGTTGAGATTGGTTGTGCCATGAAGAATTTTTGTTGTATTATGTAGAATCTTCTATTGCAGCCCATGGACTCTCTAGTTGGGACTCTCGGGCTTAGTTGCCCTGTGGCATGTGGGATCTGAGTTCCCCGATCAGGGATCAAACCCTCGTCCCCTGCATTGCAAGGTGGATTCTTAACCACTGGACCCTCACAGGGAAGTCCCATGGCTTGCATCTTAGAGCATCAGGAAACCATGAGTAGATTTGAATATTGAATCCTGGTCAGATTCACATTTTACAATCCCTCTTTCTATGGAACACAAAATGGCTTGAGGGGTGAGGCAGGGCGGAAAGAATAAAAGGAGGCTATTGCAGATGAATGGGCAAGAAGTGTTGTTGACTTGCCAGAAAGTCCTAGATTTAGAGCATGGTCCCCAACCCCCACCCCCAGCAGACGAGCTCTGGGCACAAGTTTTTTGTTCTCACCACCATGTTTACTTATTACATTATCTGCCATTGTTTTTTTGTTTGTTTTTACAAGTCTATCAGGACTTCCCTGGTAGTTTAGACGGTAAAGAGTCCACTTGCAATGCAGGAGACCTGGGTTTGATCGCTGGGTCAGGAATACCCCCTGGAGAAAGAAGTGGCAACCCACTCCAGTATTTTTGCCTGGGAAATACCATAGACAACAGGACCCTGGGCAGGCCACAGCCCATGGAGTTGCAAAGAATCAGACATGACTTAGCCTTTCAACAACAACAGCAAGGTTAATTTACAAAGCTCCAATACTTTGGCCACCTAATGTGAAGAGCCAGCTCATTGGAAAAGACCCTGATGCTGGGGAAGATTGAGGGCAGACGGAGAAGGGGGTGACAGAGGATGAGATGGTTGGATGGCATCACTCATTCAAGGGACAAGAGTTTGAGCAAGCTCCAGGAGATGGTGAACGACAGGGAAGCCTGGTGTGCTGCAGTCCATGGGACTGCAGAGTTGGACATGATTGAGCCATTAGACAGCAGCAAAACAAAAACAAACCTATTCACTGGATGAATCCTTGAAGTATAGTCCTCACGGCAGTGTTTCATTTTCTAGCCCCTAGGATAAGAACGTCAGTAATCTCCTGCATGAATGAGAAGGTTATATTCCTTTTGAACTTGCCGTGTTCGTGATGGGGAGGAGGGCATCTCGAGATCGTCATGTCTCAGAAGATGGGCAACACCACGCACCTTGCACTTGGCCGGAGCCGAGGCCAGTGGGGTTCAGCTGTGTGGTCTCTGCAGCAAGGTGTCCCCTTCGTCCCTCATTGGTGGCATCGAATCTGGGAGCCCCGGTTAGTTTTCATGCAGAAGAAACCTTTCAAACGCAGGCCTCTTTCATGCTCTGGGAAGATTTGAGAGGGGTCAGCCCTGTTTAGATTGGTTCTCGGCACCAGTCTGGGGAGCCTGCTGGCTCTTCTCAGTGTGGGGTGTGTTGCAGAGAGGAGATGAGCAGGAAACAGACCAAAGAACCAGGGCACTTCCCAGCTGGAATCAAGCCTGTCGTGTGTGGATTCATTATTTTGTTGGAAATTAATCCCCGGAATGGCTGACATGGTGTATTTGAATGTGAACCGACCGGGTGCTTGGTGGCCAAGGGAAAGTGGCTTTGGGTTATCCAGTCTCATTGGCCGTCCTTGCCTCTGAACCCTGCCATTAGTGTGGATAATTGAACTAGATCTGGTTTTGTGCTTTCACAACCCATTTGTTGCCCTTATGGCCTTTGGGGTGGGGTGGGGGGCATGAGAGGGTCTCGCCCTGCTTGCTGTCGTTTACCATGGAAATGGTGTCGCTTACAAACCCCAGTGACCCTGGTTCTCACTTAATGGGAGTGTTTCCTGGGATTATCGCATTCCATCTTCACACAGAGCCTACGGCAGTAATAATAATAACAGTTATAGTAATAGGAAGAAGCAGCAGCACTTACTTAACATTGGCTGTGTGCCAAATCCTACCATGTATTAGCTTATCTAATTTTCAGAACAATACAAATAAGAGTAACTCCAGCCCTAAGGAAATGGGAGTCACATGGACTAGGATCTGAACGATATGCTTGGTACTGAATCAGGTGGAAGCCCTGCCTGTGATGTAAGTACTGTTATTACCCACTTGTTATAGGAAGCTCAGAGAGGTTAAGTCACTTGCCCAAGGTCACACAGCTAACATATGGTAGTGTCAGGTATTGAATTTATATTTCTTTTGTTTTTAACTTGATTTTTAGTAATTTAAAATTTTTTTAAAAATTTAACTTGTTAATTTTTAAAAGTTTTATTTTTGTAAGTTTTAAAATAAAAAATAAAAAAATTTCATTTTTAAAATGAAAAAATTTTTAAATTTTCTAATTTAAAATATTTTCATTTTTAAAATAAGTTTTCTTTAAAAACTTTGAAAGACCCCTGTGCTGGGTCTTTGTCACTTTGTGTGGGGTTTTCTAGCTGCGGTGAGTGGGGGCTACTCTGGTCGTGGGGCACTTGCAGCTCATTGCACTGGCTTGTCTTGTTACAGAGCACGGGTTCCAGGGCACTCGGGCTCAGTAGTTGGGGCTCCCGGGTCTGGAGTGCTGCTCAGTAGTTATGTCACACAGGCTTCCTTGCTCTGCAGCGTCTGGGATCTTCCTGGACCAGAGAGCGAACCCATGCCCCCTGCATTGGCGGGTAGATTCCTATCCGTTGTGCTACCAGAACAGTCCGTTGAATATATACTTCTGTCATCAGAGCCCTTGCTTTCTTTAAATTATAGCCACCGAGAACCAAAAGCCAAAAGATACTATGTGTGGGTTTGGGACACTTGACATTATGACAGAGAAAACATCTTCTAGATTTTTATTAAAGCATAGTTTTGCAGTTGAATATCTTGTCAGGGTGAATGTGGGGGTGTGTTCAGTGCTGTACTTGTTTGGAAAAGTCATCCTGAAAAAATTCCAAAAGCCCCAGTTGGTCAGAGGAACAGGATATTATATTATAGGATGTTCTTGGTTTGTTTTCTTTTCCATGCCAGGTTTTTTTTTTTTTTTTAAAAACAAACTTCTATTCCTGACTGTCTATAACCAGGAGGCAGAGGGACAACAGTGCTCTGTAAATTTGCAGCAGATATTCAAATGAGACAAGTACATAATTAGCATGGAGCGGCAGATGAGGTGGTCTGAAAGATTTGAATTCTACATAGGGAATTAACAAATAGTTTCTGATAACAAGACATCCTAAACATGTTGCTTTCAGATGGGAGTGAATGGGGAGTGTGGGCACAGCCCTTCCAGATAGTTAATAATAGAAGGGATTTTTCATGAACACCAGTTTCTTGTGTGTGTACCACGTGACAAATAATATGTCAGACTGCGGACATATGTAACTTATTCCTCACAGTAACCTTTCGAGGTAGGTACCATTGTTTTATAGACAAGGGCATTGAATCTCTGATGTTAAGAGATGGCCATGCTCTCCTCTCTCTTCGTCTTCCTCTCCCCGTCCTTATTTCTGCCCCCATCCCTCCTCTGTCTCCATCTTTCCCTTCCCTTCCTCCCTCTCTGTTAACACCTAAGTATCCTCTCAGTAAATGGAAAAGCTGGCATTTGAACTCAAGTCTCATCTAACTCCAAGCCCTATTCTCTTAGAGGTCAACGTTGGGGATTTTAGCAAAAAGGTTACCTTTCAAAGTTTATTTATGGGGACCTTAGTTCCCTGACCAGGGATTGAATCCAGGTCATGGCTGTAAAAACCCCGAGTCTTAACCATTGGACAGCCAAGGAACCCCCAAGCTTAATTTATGAAACGTTCTATTTTCTGCCACCCTGCATAATCCCCATCTTTTTAATGCTGCCTGGAGTAATCTCGTCTGCACTGTGGTGCAGCACCTACTTCCGATGCGAGGTGGCCTACCCAGCCCACGCGCACCAGCTCCTGGGGGCCTCACAGCAAGCCTCTAAGATGAGTACCACTGTGGCTGCTCCTGTGACTCGGACGGGGAAGCTGCGATCCATATTCCAAAATCACGTACACAGAGGTTGCCCTGGTATCAGGCTCCTCTGAGCTCTGGATTTGCACTCTTCACTATATGCTATGCTATTTGGTCTTCCAACCAAAGCTAAATAGCTGATACATGAACAGATAGATGTGTAAAGATACGCATATTTGCATACATGCCTCTCTGTCTCTGGCTGTCTAGACTTAGAACTCGAGAGGGTACTGCCTTTCTCTTTCTTCTGAGTCATCTGGCCCGTCCACTGCATTCTGAGCAGCAGTGCACTTAACTCCTTGGTGACATTGGTATTCCTCTTTGTCGCAGCCCCCGTCACAGCAGCAATGGGAATAAAACCCAGAGCATAGTGCCGTGAATATAAATGGGTTATTTTTCTCTTCAACTCTGAGTAGGATAAAACTCTCATAAAGAACCAGGGAACAAAGGTTCCGTGACAAACATACGCCAGGGGACTTGGCTCTGTCTGATACAGCCTGTGAGACACAATGGAAATAGAAGCTTAGGATAAAGAGGGATTCCAGGGAGAATGTTAGGTTTGCTTCCTTGATGGATGTTCACGGTCCTGTGCATTTAGAAGCATTGTCATTAATAGCAGTTGTTGAATGTCTATTCCATAAGCAAAGCTATGGTAGGTTGCCTGCCTATCAGCTCATGATTCAGGAGTTATAGATGGATATGAACTCAGGAGTTGTGACCACAGAGAACTTTGATCTCTCTGTATTGGTCTACATGTGTGGCTGTGTCTATCAAAACCATGGAGCTAATCATTACAAGTCATAAAAATATCCAGGTGCCTATCATTGGAAGTAAGACCTTTTTGAATAATAATAATTTTTTAAAAAATAGATGTGAAAGTACCACCTTTTCTTTTGAGGAGTGTAATGGTAAAGTGGGTGAGTGGGGCTTGGTCATTATCTCCCTGAATTCGAAGGTTGGTTCCAGTGTCACATGACTGGGGCTAAGTGAGTAACTTACCTGCAGTTTCTTTGTCCATAGAAAATAGGTTCTTTATAATCTGTTCTTGTTCAGTCACTAGGTCGTGTCTGACTCTTTGCAACCCCATGGACTGCAGCACACCAGGTTTCCCTGTCTTCGCTATCTCCCTGAGTTTGTTTCAACTCTTGTCCATTGAGTCAGTGGACACCCATCTCATCCTCTGTCACCCTCTTCTCCTGCCCTCAATCTTTCCCAGCATCAGGGTCTTTTCCAGTGAGTTGGCTCTTTGCATCGGGTGGCCAAAAACGGGAGCTTCAGCATCAGTCCTGCCAGTGAATATTCAGAGTTGATTTCCTTTGTAATCTGGGCAACCCTTGATCCATAGAATCCAGTCTCCTTCCCCAGCCCCAGTCAATGGGGTAGAGCAATGAATAATGTTCGGGTAGACTTTGAACATGAAAATAAGACAAAACAACTCACTGATCTCTCCTGGAGAAAAAGTGTATACACATTAAAGGGAGTTCAGTTTATAATCTTTGGTGACACCTCTCAAGTCCTGTTTCCTTCTCTCTTCTCTTGGGTTTTATACTATGTCACAACCTTCCCTTCGTGTTGCCCACCCGCCCTCTCCCTTCTGCCCTCAGCCCATCAACCCTCTCTCTTTCTTTTTAGCTGTGGCTTGTCAGGCCTCAGTGAGCCTTCATATGTCTCCTCCCCCTGCTGTCATTCTCAAAGTCAGCATCGCACTTGTCCCGGCCCTTACCTGACCTGTCAGCAGGCTGGGGAGGGTAGACACAGAGCGGCAGATCTGTTGATCAGTGAGGGAGGTGGGTAGAGCCTGAGAGTGTTTCCACATCAGCACCGTTGGCTTTAACCTCTTGAGCTGTGGCTTCCATTTGTCAGAGGCACACAGTGTCGACCGAGCCCCAGAGTCTTCATTCCCAGTCACAAGAAAACTCTGTTTCGTACTTGAGATGCAGCCACATCCAGTCAGTTCAGGGCCGCGTTCTCCAGCATCCTGCTTCTCCAGGATGCTGCTGCTCCAGGAAGCGGGGCTCCTGTTGTGCTACAGCAGGGGATTGGAAGGGCAAATGGCAGAGAGGAGTAGAAGAAATGAAAGTCGCGGCTGTGCTTCTACGAGGCTAGCGTGGGAGACACACGTGAATGATGGGTGATTCTGACTCGAAGACCAAAGAGGGTAACTCATCATACATACGAGTGCAGTTGGGTGCCTACAGGAGTATGTGCTTCTCAGCGTACCGTTCAGATGGTGACTGAGCTGACTTCAAGACCCACAGAGAAGGTCATCCTGAAAGGGTGATAAAGTAAGGCACTCAGGTAGAAAGGATGGTCCCGCAAGGAGCAGAGGATGAACGAAAGGAATAAGGCAGGAGGAGGGAGGTGTCCCTGAGGTAGCCAAAGATCACTAAGCATCCCAGAGTCCATGGAGGACCAGTGGGACACAGACGTGAGTTGGAAGAGTTGGTGAGACCAGATCTTATCGACCGTGAAAGCCAGTCTCAGGCTTATAATGCCATTTGCACTTGAGGAAATTTTTTTTAACTTTTTAGTTTATATTGGAGTATAGCTGAGAGTCCCTTGGGCTGCAAGGAGATCCAACCAGTTAGTCCTAAAGGAAATCTGTCCTGAAAATTCATTGGAAGGACTGATGCTGAAGCTGAAACTCTGATACTTTGGCCACCTCATGCGAAGAACTGACTCATTGGAAAAGACCCTGATGCTGGGAAAGATTGAGGGCAGGAGGAAAAGGGGATGACAGAGGATGAGATGGTTGGATGGCATCACTGACTCAATGGACATGAGTTTGAGCAAGCTCTGGGAGTTGGTGATGGTCAGAGAAGCTGGTGTGCTACAGGCCATGAGCTCGCAAAGAGTCAGAGATGACTGAAACAATGAACTGAACTGATAGCTGATTAATAAGGTTGTGGTAGTTTCAGGGGGACAGCAAAGGGACTTGGCCATACATACACTTCATGGCAAATAGATGGGGAAACAATGGACATAGTGTCAGATTTTATTTTGGGCTCCAAAATCACTGCACATGGTGACTGCAGCCCTGAAATTAAAAGACCCTTGCTCCTTGGAAGAAAAGCTATGATAAACTTAGACAGCATATCTAAAAACAGAGCGAATACTTTGATGACAAAGTTCCATCTAGTCAAAGCTATGATTTTTCCAGTAATCATGTATGGATGTGAGAGTTGGGCTATAAAGAAAGCTGAGCGCTGAAGAATTGATGCTTTTGAACTGTGGTGATGGAAAAGACTCTTGAGAGTCCCTTGGACTGCAAGGAGATCCAACCAGTCAATCCTAAAGGAAATCAGTCCTGAATATTCATTGGAAGGACTGATACTGAAGCTGAAACTCCTTTACTTCTCTTTACCTGATGCAAAGAACTGACTCTTCAGAAAAGACCCTGTTACTGGGCAAGATTGAAGGGGGAGGAGAAGGGAATGACAGAGGATGAGATGGTTGGATGGCATAACCAACTTGATGGACATGAGTTTGAGCAAGTTCCAGGAGTTGGTGATGGACAGGGAGGCCTGGCGTGCTGCGGTCCATGGGGTCACAAAGAGTTGGACATGGCTGAGTGACTGAACTGAACTGATACATGTATCCATCCCCCCTCAAGCTCCTCTCCCATCCAGGCTGCCACATAGCAGTGAGCAGAGTTCCCTGTGCTGAACACCAGGTCCTTGTTGGTAATTCATTTTAAATATAGCAGTGTGCATGTTGATCCCAAACTCCCTAACTATCCCTTCTCCCTACCCTTTCCCTCTGGGAACCCTAAGTTTGTTCCCTCAGTCTGTGAGTTGTATTTGTGAATTTTGAAAAGCATGTTAACCAATATAATCCATGTGTATTTAGGACAGGTCTTTTCAGCCTTGAAACCATTGCCATTTTCTGCCACATGATTCTTTGTTGGGGGACCCTGTCCTGTTCGTTTCAGGAGGCTCTGCAACATCTCTGACCTCTGCTCACTAGACACCAGTAGCACCCTCCCTCCCTATCACGACCAGCAAAGTTGTCCGCAGATATTGCCAGATGTCACCTGCAGGTGAAAATCACCTTCCTGAGAAGCTGTTCTTTAGGAAGGTATTGCTCATAGAGGTATGCTGGGAAAAAGGCATATGGGACCAGAAGCAAGCAAGCCCCTGAGAAGGCTCCTTAGAGCAGGGAATGAGAAGGATGTGTGGATCCCCAAACAGCCCAGCACCTACCTGCATTGCCAGCAGGATTGCCATGAGTCTGTGTCATATTTGGATTTCCCAGGTGGTTCAGTAGTAAAGAGTCCGCCTGTCAACGCAGGTGCCACAGGAGACACAGCTTCAGGCCCTGGGTCAGGAAGATAGATCCCCTGGAGGAGGAAATGACCAGCTCACTCCAGTGTTCTTGCTTGGAGAATCCCACGGATGCAGGAGCCTGGCCGCCTACAGTCCAAGGGGTTGCAAAGGAGACAGACATGACTTAGCGCCTAAAGAACAACAACAAAATGTCATATTTATAGGAGCTCTGAGAAAGGATCATGGGGATCTGAGGTATCTCGAAGGAAGTGGGCATGCTTCATTTTTGATGTATTTTATTTTTCTGAACTTAAGATGGTCTCACAGGCAGAGCAACAGTATATTTACTGTAAATTATAGCAGAGATGTTAGCCAAGTCTCTCTTCCCACCCTCTATGTTAAAAGGCAATGTTAGCAACATCTGATGGTGAGTTTCTGGCAAAGATTCACACTGTCTTACCCTGGCATCTTTTGTAGCATTTTATTTATTTTTAAAGCTCCTTAGAATTGTGCATTTTTGTCTGTGTTCACTCAATCCTCCAGAACCAGCTGGCCATTAAAAAAACTTAGAAAGAAAATTTGCTGAAGCATCTTTGCTCTTGTTTGTATTGCATAATCAACCGAAATAGCCCCAGAAGTGATTATCCTTGAAGTTACAGCGATCGCAAAGGCGCTCCATCATTCACCTTGACCCCGCCTAGGACTGTATCCTTTCCTCAAATATTATTTTGTCAAAAGCAAGGATTTCTCTTAAGAGCGAGTGTGGTGTGTGTGTGTGTGTGTGTGTGTTAGTCGTCTCTGACTCTTTGTGGCCCCATGGACTGTAGCCCGCCAGAATCCTCCATCCACGGAATTCTCCAGGCAAGAATACTGGAGTGGGTTGCCCTGCTCTCCTCCAGGGCATCTTCCTGACCCAGGGATTGAACCTGGTCTCCTGCATTGCAGGTGGACTCTTCTATCTAAGCCACCAGAGAATTGTGTATGTGTGTATCCATTGATTAATTTTGTATGCTGTTTCCAAATAAATCTTCCCCAGTCACATCTCTGTTTGTGCTCCTGCTCAAACACTTTCAATGGCTCCCTATTACTTCTCAGATCCACTCGAAGCCACTGAGTAGCACCGAATGCCCACCATGACCCATGCCCTGTTTTCCAGCCTTATCTTCCCCTACTCGGTTTTGTGCATTTCACTTTTTAACTAAGCTAGATGATTTTTTAAACATTAATTAAAAAATAAAGGATAAATGAATCAATCCACAAGGTTCCAAGTCCATTTATAACATCTTTTAACAGTATGGAATACTAAGGCACGGATGTTTCTCACACTCTCTTTTTACATCAAAATTATTGTTTGTTTCTGACAGTGCATCTGGTATTTAAGTTTACTATGTCAGACAGGAGATCTCAAGTTGCACATTCCAAGTGTGTGCAACTATGAATTTTTCATTAATTACTCCAACTGAAATTGGATACAAGCCTTGCTTAGATGATCATCCATTGTTTATTTATTCAGTTTGTCATCCAGGTCACCCACTAACCAATTAAATCTATCACTGTTCCTTTGCTTTTTGCTTGTTTCATTTGCATAAAGCTTTACCATTCTTCCTACCCCTTCCATCCTTCACGTGAAGTTCAACAATGGAGCTCGTGAAAAGTTCCACACAGCTCACACCCAAACAAGCATGACCTGCCTCCTTCTTGATGAATATACTCAGGCATATCTGTGCATCTCCATTTCCACTTCCTTCTCTTGAAGGAGCTACTACTAGATCGAGGCAAAATATCTTCCTTCCTTTTCTCTTCTGCAGAGTCTCTTTACCTTCTGGATTCGCCACCATGTATTCTCTTCGAGACTATCTTAGGGTACGGAGTAGAGACATAGGCGTAAGTGAATCGGTGATTTAAAAATACCTGATGAAAATAAGTTCTTTCCCCTCTTTCAGATCTCTAGGCACAGTCCTGTTTAAATAATTCCTGTATCTTTGTGAGAAATGGTGTTCGAGATTTTCAATTCTGGTAAACAGCCACCACCATCAATCTGCAGACTTTTGATCCCAGATACCCATTGCCTCTACAAAATCTGTTGAGCTGGGCGAAAGTTCTCCCATTGAAAATAATGCGGCACTTTATATGCAGCCTGTATCCCATGACACTTGATAGATTGCCGCGGGATTAAACATACTTTTCTTTGTCATCGCTGGACAGAGGAGACTTTGGTTTATGGATGCCCTAGATTACTTTCTACCTGCCTCTCTTGCCTGAGTGCAGAGAAGTTTCAGCACCAGGCAGCTCCCTCTGATTCTAAATGACACATGGTTGACCCCAAAGTGCTGCCACTAGATTTTTAGATATTTTAAGCCCTTGGATGTATAGGGACCCTGGCTTTTGTTCCCTTCCTGCAGCTCTGTCTGGGTTTGATGAACTTTCCCTGAAAAGGCTCCCCTGGGGGCGCGGTTCTTCTAGGCAGCCTGAGATCCCCTTTTTCTTTTATAGTAGAGGGCATTTTGGAGTCCTAAAGCCTGTGTTTGGGTTACATCCTGCAGCTGATTAGCCTTGTGAAAGAGAAATTGTTAGTCACTCAGTCGTGTCTGACTCTATGTAACCCCATAGACTGTAACCCCCCAGGCTCCTCTGTCCATTGAATTCTCCAGGCAAGAACACTGGAATGGGTTGCCATTCCTTTCTCCAGGTGATCTTCCCGACCCAGGGATTGAACACAGGTCTCCTGCATTGCAGGGGGATTCTTTACCATCTGAACACCAGGGAAGCCCACTAGTCTTGTGATTGGGTGACTGGATGCATATCACTGAATCACTGTGTGTGCTGGTCTTCTCATCTGCAATGACAAGGACGCTGAAGTACGTACCTCCTGGGCTTTGTGGGGATGTGAAAGGGATGAGGTGTGCAGACGGCTGATGGAATTATTGGACACACAGGGTGCATGGTTCATATCTGCATTGTTATCACATGTGGTTGGTAAATATATACCTTCTGGGCAGAAGGTAGGAGAACGTGTTGAGTCAACACACCTGTGTCTAGACTGTGCATGGCCTAAACCGTGGAGTGAAGTGGAGTCCTGAGGCGAGTGGGATTGAGTGGAATGGGAGAATGGCCTGACCTGGAGTGGGGCAAGTGGGCAGGGTAAACCTGTTCCTGGCTGTTCTTTTTTTTAACTTTTAATTTATATTGGAGTAGAGTTAATTAGGGCTTCCCTGGTGGCTAAAGAATCAGGTGATAAAGAATCCGCATGTCAATGCAGGAGGTACGACTTCCATCCCTGGGTCAGGAAGATCCCCTGGAATAGGGCATGGCAACCCACTCCAGTATTCTTGCCTAGAGAATCCCATGGACAGAGGAGCCTGGTGGGCTACGGTCCGTGGGGTCACAAAAAGATGTATGACTGAGTGGCTGACACGTTCTTTCATCTTCTCCTTAGAATGCCGTCACCTAGACATGTGTCAAACCCTCCTGCACCAAAGACAGAAATTGTTTTGGAGCATGCAGCAGAACGTTTGATAGTCACTTTCTGCATAGGCTTGTCGACAGGCCATGGGAAGGAGTGTGGGGCTCATGACTCCAGTATGTAAGAGGAAAATGAGCTGCTGTCACTTCTGTCCAAAAGGCAGAAAAGCCCTGGCATTGTCTCATAGCTTGTTTTTTTTTTTTTTTTTTTAACTAAAATGGATGTCTCTGGGTCCTGGTTTCATTTCCATCTTTCTGCTTTACTTATTTATTTTTTTTATCTCGAGCAGAATTGTTTTTGTTCTGACTGCGTGTGTGCCTTCTCAGTCGTGTCCGACTCTTTGTGACTGCATGGACGGTAGCCCACCAGGATCCCCTGTCTGTGGGATTCTCCAGGCAAGAAGACTGGACTGGGTTGCCATGCCTGCCTCCAGGGGATCTTCCTGACCCAGGAAGCAGAGCTCCCTGTGTTGCACAGTAGTAGGTCCTTGTTAGCTTGTTCACAGGTTTTCACTAAAAGCCTCGTGTGCTCAGTTGCCTGGTCACGTCTAATGAACCCGTGTCTCCTGCATCTCCTGCGTTGCAGGCGGATTCTTTACCCACTGAGCCACCTGGGAAACCCTTTTGTTTCACCTCGTCCAAGATAGTGGGTCAAAGCGAAAGGGGCTTTCAAAGCAACTGGCTGTGCTAGCCTCCCCAGACGTCAGATGAGGAGTATGATCTTTTCCATGGCTCTTCATGCAGTGTGGAGCAGAAGAACAGAAACGGGCAGAGGAGCCATTTATTGGGTTGTTCTCATCCTGGAAATCAGGCCTCCAGTTTTCAGCCATTCCGCCAGGCTTCATCTTTGTAAATGCCTATGTTAATTTTGTTTTTTTCCCCCAGGCCCCATTGGGTAGGCTGGGATTAGGTTGCAAATTGATAGAAAACCCAAGAAAAAGTGATGTTAACAATTAGTTGACTCTTTTCTTGTATTAAATGAAATCCAGAGACTTGTAAGGGCAGGGCAGGTGTGGAGATTCCTGGATGGTACTTCCCTGGTCCAGGTACTCTTGTCCACCACCTTCTGATACAGCACCTTCCACCGTCACCTTCTCATTCCAACAGACACCACAGAGAACCAAGGAAGCTAGGTCACATTTCTTCTTTTTAAGGCCCCTTTGTAGGAGTTATACACACCAGTATCACTTGGTTCATTGGCCAGAACTTAGTCACGTGGCTACACATACTTAACAAAGGAAGCAGGTGAAATCAGTGTTTATTCTGTGTAACTTTATGCCCTGCTGAAGCGTTCATTGTGTGGCTTCTTAAGAAATAAGTGGGATTTTGGAAGAACATGAATACTTCTCTTGGTCACATCCATCTTTTTCTTTCAATTGTGTTTTTTGTAAACTTCATTCACTTTCTAAGCTTTATCCAACTCTGCCAGAAAGATGGGTTGGAGGTGTAAGAGGATATAGGGGAAACTTTTCCCTTTAAAATTCTTATGAAGTCGTCTCAGGAGATGGAGTAACATCCCTGCAAAGACAGGTTCTTCCGGAGAGTGGAAGCTCAGTGAAGGTTGGGTGGCTCGTTCTGATCATTTTCAGAATTTTGTCATTATTCCTTTTAGGTGCCAAAAGATGAAATGATAGAATGCAGCTGTTCTGTCACACTGGAATTTGATGGTGAATTCAGTTGTCATAATATGGTCGTTTTTTTTAAAAAAAAAGTGTTGCTTAACACAGCTCAGTCACTTTCTTGTCCATCTCATCCTTCTTTCTTTTTTATGTTTATTTATTTATTTACAAAATTTTATTTATTTATTTTTGACTGTGCCTGTTCTTAGTTGAGGCGTGCAGGATCTTTCATTGCGGCATGTGGGATCTAGTTCCCCAACCAGGGATTGAACCCAGGCCCCCTGCATTGGGAGCACGGAGTCTTAGCCACAGGACCATCAGGGAGGTCCCTCTTTTTTATTTTTTTAACTTGAAGTATAGGTTTTCACATCCATCTTGATGGAGACTGTTTATGGTGCAACATCTCATAGGCGTTAGTTAAAAGTGTTTGTGGCTGACTTGACTGTCAACTGGATTGTTGCGTCTTTTCCAACAATTGTGAGCTTCTGTTGACTTTCACCCCCTTATCAACCCTGGATTATCTTAGATTCTGGGGAGAATCACAAAAAAGGGCCAAGGGCTGTGGTTTCTTTGTTATTTCTGCTTTGGGTGGAAAGCATAGGAAGCCTGATTAACCCTTTGTGAGCAGGGGTCATGTCATGCTCATCTCTGGTTTCCTGTCTTCAGTTATCACTTCCTCCAGGAAAGCACCAGGGTCACAGCGGGACACGGCAGGCCAGCTCCCTGTCCTCGTGGAAATCACAGATTGTGGCCAGCACGATCAAGGACAGAAGGATGAAGTTGGAAAGAGGCACTGGGTTGAGATGTAAGCCATCTTAGATTCTGCGAAGATGGGGACAGAATCTTTGAAGAGAGGACAGTAGACTTTGGCCCAAAGGAAAAGATAAAAGTTCCCCCAGAAAAGGAGGCAGGGAAAGGGTTACAGCAGGAAGACTGGCAGGTGCCAGAGACTGGCGCGACGCTGAGTCAGACGTGTTCAGGAGACAGCGGAGGTCCGAGTATTGGTAGCGCAAGAGTTAGAGGAGAGACAAGTGCCCCCACCAGAGATGGTGTCCTGAGACTTCACTCAGCACCATAGTGACAGACTTTCCACCCCTTCCAGAATTCTGTGTCAAATCCATTTGTGTGCAAGTACTTATCACCCTCGGATTTCCTGGAATCATCCTAGCATACGGTGTCCGTTTGAAAACTCTTACGCCAGTCTGGGATGGTAGGGAGAAGGATGCTTCTGTGTTAACCTGAAGGTATGATGGGAGAGGCTTTGATGAAAACATTCAGTTGTTTGGGGGGAAAATAACGAACGTATTTGGAGGCGGTAGTGCTGGTTTACTCACTCAATCATGTCTGACTCTTGCGACCCAATGGACTGTGCCCACCGGGGACTCCTCTGTCCATGGAATTCTCCAGGCAAGAACACTGGAGCATGTTACCATTTCTTCTCCAGGGGATCTTTCTGACCCAGGGATCGAACCCTTGTTTCCTGCTTTGCAGGCGGATTCTTTACCGCTGAGTATTTGGAGGTACGTTTATGAAACCGCCTGATGGGATCAGTGCAGGCTCGAGCTATGAAATCATTTCCCTGAAGTTTTCCCCTACCCCGGCTCTGCCTCCCACTCTGACAGATGTGGTATTTCTCGTGCCTGAGTCTCCATTAGCCAGCTCCTCTCTCCCCACCCCTCCACCCTCTGTTTCTTCAGAGCTTAGAGCTTCTGCTGGTGTTACTGCTGGCTTCCTAGTTGGCACTGTGTGTGTGTCACTCCCTTTGTTTTTGTAATTTGGAGCATTTTCTTTTTGTTTGCAAATTTGTCATTATCCCCCACAAAGCTCCCTGCCATGGTTTAGTAAATATCTTTGATATCTTCCCATGAAAAGCACCACTCCATCTGTGAACTCGAATGCGTTTGTCCCAAAATGTCATTCCGGGGGAGACAGTTGGAACCAAAAGGATTGGCAACAGCGACCACCACCAGCAGCATCCACTATTACAGGATTAATAGGAATTAAATCTGCTTGAGCTGTGAAGTGAGCCAACACTTTACTCACAAGTGAGGCTAAGGGGAAAAAAAAAAAAGTTTACATCAGGACAGTTGTCCTGGACGGTGTTTGACCTTATTTGGACTGCTGGTAAATTTGCACTGGAAGCTCAATAATTTCCCCTCGTATGATCATAAGGCTTAGCATGATCATACTTCTGCAACTGGGCTCATGTTGTTTTTTGGGCTTCTTGCAGAATGTATGCTATTGGGCTCTTCAATGTTGTCTTGAATAATCCATGCACAGCACTCTAAATGCCAGCTTTGCAGCTTCCTGGCATGAAGGAAGGAAAATTAAAAGTCCAGGGGAGTGGCGAGCCCTCCCTTCCTGCACTGTACACCCTGCATGGACTGTGCTAGACTTTCCTCCAGTGAAATTGCACAATATTGGCAATCTGTTCCAGGGTCACTGAAGTGGTTGTTGTCCTCAGCCAATGGATTACACTGTCTCTTGTTGAAAGCGAGTTAAATAGCCTTAAAATGACATCTGAACCCTCCCAGTGGCCACAAGGCGCTGAGCAATTCGATGATACCCAGATCTGTTCAGCCCCATCTCTCGGCCCACCTTGGAGCACTCCGGCCGCTTCTCTGAGACCCTCAGACCCTCCACGTGCTTCTCTTTCTCAGGACCTTTGCGCATGCTCCCCTCGGATGGACTGCTTTTAGGTTTCATCCTCTTCAGTGATTTGGGTCGTAGGCAGGTGTGTGTCTTGGGGGAGCCGCTTGACCTTTATGTGCTCAGCGTGCTCTTCTCAAGCAGAAAGTGTACTGTTTCTTCTTATCAGGGCACCAGATCTTACAATTGTTTGGTTAGTTTGCTCTTCTGATTTCTGTCTTTCCCAGCGACTTTGTTTTCCTTGATTACCACTCAGTCCCCAGCATCTATCAGACTGCCTACCTCCATAACGTAAAATGAGCATGTGCGTGCTAGGTTGCTTCAGACGTGTCTGACTCTTTGAGATCCCATTGACAGCAGCCCTGCAGGCCCCTCTGTCCATGGATTCTCCAGGCAAGAATAATGGAGTGTGTTGCCATGCCCTCCTCCAGGGGATCTTCCCGAACCAGGGATCGAACCCTGACTCTTTATGCCTCCTGCTTGGGCAGACAGGTTCTTTATCACTAGTGCCACCTGCGAATATGATGGATGGTTGAATAAAAGAATTTTGAGCTCTTCCTGTTGGGCACCTCTGACCCACTGTGAATCCATGGATGAGAATCAACACACACCCTCCAACCTTGCCCTAATCCGCACTTCATGTCATTCTATCTTAAATCTTACCAAGTGAATTGTGGACTGATGGTCCAAAGATAGCCCTTATTCAGTTTTTTCCTTTGAGTCATTCAGCAGGCAAGTACCCGGGGCCATGGCTTAGGCCGCAGACACCAGGAACCCTGAAATGACTATTGTGTCATTTGCACGTTCACATTTGTCTGGTTATCCTGTTGTCCTTCTTTATGCCTCCTTTCATCTTGACATTTTGGACAGTTCACACCGTTTATTAAAGGGAAAGAACCTAGGTTTTCTTAATATTTACTTATTTGTTTGTGCCAGGTCTAAGTTGCAGCATATGGGATCTAGTTCCCTGACCAGGCATCAAGCCCAGGCCCCCTGTGTTGGGAGCAAAGCCTTAACCACTGGACCACCAGGGAAGTCCCAGAATCTAGTTTCAAATATGCCTTTAAAGACCTTGATGCTCCTTTACATCAGCACTTCCCAAGCCTTTTCTGGGAGGAGGGGGCATGTGTGGCCACCACCAGGTTTGTTTTGGTGCATCCACGGTGGGAAAAGAAGCGTTTCTTTGCATCCGGTCTCCACCCCCTTCCTTGCTCCTGTGCTTCAGCGGACAGTTAACTAACTCTTTGGAATTCTTCAAATCCCTCTGCCTGTCTCTTTCTCTCCCCCATTCCTTTTCCTCCTCCCTCTTTTTTTGTGCTTTTGAATATTCTACCTTATTCTGAGTCGCCTTGTTGTCACCTGAAACTATCGCAGCGTTGTTAATCGGCTGTAAGAGAGAGCTAGTCGCTGAATTGTGTCCGACTCTTTGCAACCCCGTGTGCTGTAGCCCACCAGGCCCCTTTGTCCGTGGAATTCTCCAGGCAAGAATACTGGAGTGGGTAGCTGTTCCCGTCTCCAGGGGATCTTCCTGACCCAGGGGTTGAACCCTGGTCTCCTGCCTTGCGGGCAGGTTCTTTACCATCTGAGCCACCTCTTAATTAGCTATACTCCAATGTAAAATAAAAAGTTAAAAAAATATTTTGCATTAGCACATTCACAACACCTTTGTTTCACACAGAGAGCTCTAACTTACGCTGTGGATGCATGGTAGATTTATTATTCCTTCACAGATTGTTTTGAATTCTCTCCTTGTACTTCTCACTAAAGGAGGATTTTACATGCTCAACTTTTAGAAAATCAGGAATGAGCATATGACTTTCTTCAGCCAGTGTAACATGGCGGGGGGCAGTGAGAGGTGTCACTCTGGGAAGCAGCTTTAGAGCCAACGTAGAGCTCATCACATCCCTTTTCCCTCTGAGAAGAGACCCGAGAGTCACTTGTCCATCACCCTGAGCCTCCAAGATGATAGTATAGAGCAGAGTCACAGATGACCCACAGCCTGAGTAAGACACCGACCTTCTTTACTGCAAGCCACTGAGATCCCAGCGTCACCTGTTATAGCAGCATACCGAGCCTATCCTGACTGATACTGGATTTTATCTCAGAAGCCATTGCTTTGCGGGAAGCTTCCTCAGACCTTCTAAGATTAAGTCTGTTGTGTTTTTTGGGGTGATTTCCTGTGGCATTCCCTCATAGCCATTATCACATCGTGTCATAACTACTTTTCTGTCTGCTTCCCCTATTGGATTGTGGATAAGCAGACAGAGGCTTCCATGGTGGCTCCTGCAATGCAGGAGATGCGGGTTCGATCCTTGAATCAGGGGGACCCCCCAAAGAAGGGTATGACTGCCCACTCCAGTATTCCTGTCTGGTGAATCCCATGGACAGAGGAGCTTGGCAGGCTACAATCCATGGAACCTCAAAGAGTCGGACATGACTAAGCAACTAACATTTTCACTGTGTAGACATGGCACTTGTTTGGTTCACCTCTGAATCCGCTACTTTCAGCAGAGTGGCTGGCCTTTGATAGGTATTCAGTGAACATCTGATGGATGAAAGTAAAAAGACAAGTGCAGAGACATCAACTTCTCTATTGCCAGTATGAGCGTTTCTGGTGGGATGTGTACTAGTGACAAAAGTGGCCATGTCCACGTCAAGGTGGGGGTGTCAGAGGAGTCCCGTGTTGCCTTGGAAAATATAGGCACCTTTGTGAGTATGAGATCGTTTATGGAAAACCCTGATCCGGTTCCTAGTTAGGAAACTGAATGAAGGGAGAAAATCTGGGGCAACGATGAAAGGAAATATCTTTAGAGCATGTTGGGAGAAAAAACAAAACAAAACAGCTTATCAGTTACATTTATGTAAATTCGCAGCTCAGAATCTGATAATTAAAGGTCATATTTCCCAAGCCAACAAATTGAACTCATATTTTTTGGAAATTTGTTGCATCCATCACAATTCTACATATGATAAACTGCAAGCCCTCCTATCCATCTATATTTCCCTGCTCTGCTCTTCTGAGCCTGGAGGGGTTATCAGGACCTTGTATCTCTTTCTCTGTAGGCTTAGACGAACAGAGCATCAAAATGTCCAGTTGCAGCCTAACTGCAAACAGCAGTGGTCCTATATAAAACAGAGAAGTCACAACCTCAATAGCACACTTCATCTTTCACCTCAAGTTTGTCTGAAATTACTGGTGTGTGCTAAGTCACTTCAGTAGTGTCCAGCTCTTTGCAAGCCTATGGACTGTAGCCCACCAGGCTCCTCTGTCCATGGGATTCTCCAGGCAAGAATACTGGAATGGGTTGCCGTGCCCTCCTCCAGGGGATCTTCCCAACCCAGGGATGGAACCTGTGTCTCCCGAATCTCCTGCATTGGCAGGTGGGTTCTTTGAAACCACTGGTGGAAGACTGGAAACTCCTGTCACTGTGAAGTGTCAGTCTTACAGATACTAGAATAGATCCACACTTAAAAAGTCTGTTTTCTCCTCTTCTCTTGAAGGAGTGGACTGAATTCAGTCAAAAGTGACTGCAACTTACCAGATGTCAAAAAACAGGTTCCTGGTTCCTCTGAGCATCCATAGGTGGAATCCACAGGTGGAAAATGGGATGGTTTCTCAGCCTGCAAAGAAGACTGAACACCATAGCTTTAAATAGGCTATTGCCTTTATATATATTTATCCCAAACTGTTAAGGTCAGCATTAAAATTTGACCTTTTCCCTGCCAACCTGTTTGAAGTAATTAACCCCTGTGTCTTGCAACACAAGGAAGCTATGACTTTGTTATTAAATTCTCATAAAGAGCCTATTAATATTAAAATTGCTTCACTCTTTGGCTGAATGTATTAGCGGTCTTGCAGTGGGTAAACACAAACCCTCAGCACAGTGTTTTAAAATGCATGAGTCCAGGGCACAGCAAGCCCTTCCCCCTTACCTCCTCTGTGGCAGAATGTTACATCTTTTGTGACAGTATCTTCTCATATTTGTTTAAACGTTTCCATTTTAAATCTGTGTCTCTATACTTGCCTCTGTTTATGGGGGAACTCAGTTCATAGCCAGCAATTATGGAGCAGGTCCAGGGACACAGAATCCTTAAAATGACCCCTGATTGTATCACTGTAATCATTTGCTCTGAGGGACCATACTTAGATAGATCCTAACCTTCTGGGTGGGGAGCACAGTTTAGGATTATTCTTTCAGCTGAGTCCAGGAAACACGGGTGGGGACTTCCCAGGTGGCTCAGTGATAAAGAATCCACCTGCCAGTACAAGATATACAAGTTCGATCCCTGGGTCAGGAAGATCCCCTGGAGATCAAAATGGCAACCTGCTCAAGTCTTCTTACCTGGAGAATCCCATGGACAGAAGAGCCTGGTGGGCTCCAGTCCATGAGGACACAGAGTTGAACACACTGAGTGACTTAACACACAAGAAGACCTGTGTATCGCCTGCAAAATGTGCTTTTTATGTGTGCGTGCTAAGTCTCCTCAATGGTGTCCGACTCTTTGTGACTCCATGGACTGGAACCCGGCAGATGGGCTTGTAATTGCAGATATAATCAACCCACCTTGGACCTCCTGAATCAGAACTGACAGGAATTCTTTCCTGAATCTACTGTGTACACTAAATTCTCCAGGGGTTTACTATAGTGAAGTCCACTTTGAATCCTACTAGAAATCAATTAACTAATTTGATGATTCAAAATATCAGTTGTACAGCTGTTATATGCCAGGGATGATGTTAGACCTTGGGAACCACATCGGAAATGAAAGACCTAAGTACTTTTGGATATTATAGTTTATTAAAGAAACACACAATAAACAAAGAGTAAATAAATCAATACAGTAATAAGTAGATTTCTGCTTCTGGGGAGAAGAAGTAGACACACTTTTTCCTGTTTGTCCTGCTAAATGCAAATAACATCCTTCCAGCTTATGGCAGTGGGAAAGGATGGTAGGAAAAGATAGCTAGGGAGTTTGGGATTACCATGTACACACTGCTGTATTTAAAATGGACAACTAGCAAGGACCTACTGTATAGCCCAGGGACCTCTACTTAATGTTATGTGGCAGCCTGGGTGAGAGCAGAGTTTGGGAGTGAATGGATACATGTATATGTATGGCTGAGTCCCTTTACTAGTCACCTGAAACTATCACAACATTGCTAAATGGTTATACTCCAATGCAAAATAGAACGTTCTAAAAAAATTCCTGGACATAAGCATATAGATTCAAATCGCTGAGAAAACTCCAAACGGGGTAAACCCTAAGAAAACCACACTGAGACACATCATTGTCAAATACCAGAAAACAGAAGGCAAAGGTAGAGAGAAGGCAGAGAGAAAAAGAACACTGTGCCAGAGGGGAAAAACAATTTGAAGGACAGCAGATCTCTCATCAAAAACTGTGGAGGCAAGGAGGGAATGGTGTAACATTTTTCAAGTGCTGGAAGAAAATGCTTATCAACAAAGAATTGCATTTTCGGGACAAATATACTTCAGAAAGAAAGGAGATGTTGCCAGATGAAGAGAAACTAAAAGGATTACTTTCCAACTGACTTACCTTAAAAGAATGGCTAGAGGAATTTCTTTAAAGAAAAAGGAAATTGTAAAAGAAGGAATCTTAGAACATCAGAAAGGAAGAAAACAAAAATAGGGATAAATGCAGTACACTTTCTGTTGTTAAAACTGTGCTGTATGATTGAAACAAAAACTGTGACACCATCTGATATGGTTCAAATGCATGTAAAAGTAATATTTAATACACTTATATTACAAATGGGGGAAGGTCAAGGGAAGTAAGGTTTCCACTTCTGCTTCACTGAAACTGCTGAAATGGTGCCATGAGTAGATTGTTATAAGTTGTGTATGTATAATCTAATACCTATAGCAACTACTAAAATCATCTTTACAAAGAGATTCACTTGAAAACACTATAGACAAATTAAAATTTTAATATGAAAGTTATTCAAGTATCCCAGAGGAAGTCAGAAAAAAAGAAACCTAAAGAAACGAAAACAGAGAGAACAAAGAGAAAAATATAAAATGTCAGAATCAAGCAATAAAATGACAATAATTTTATCTAATGTAATAAATTAAGGATTGTTAGAGTGGATTAAAGTGTATAACTCAACTCTATGCTGCCAAGAAACTTCTTTCAAACTTAATTGTACAGATAGATTGAAAATAAAAGATGGAAAAAGATACAGTGTGCAAACAACAATCAAAATAAGGTTGCTGCTGCTGCTGCTAAGTCACTTCAGTCGTGTCCAACTCTGTGCAACCCCATAGGCGGCAGCCCACCAGGCTCCCCCGCCCTGGGATTCTCCAGGCACGAACACTGGAGTGGGTTGCCATTTCCTTCTCCAGTACATGAAAGTGAAAAGTGAAAGTGAAGTCGCTCAGTCGTGTCCGACCCTCAGCGACCCCATGGACTGCAGCCTTCCAGGCTGCTCCGTCCATGGGATTTTCCAGGCAAGAGTACTGGAGTCGGGTGCCATTGCCTTCTCCGGAAAATAAGATAGAATTAGCTATAATAGCTACTACATTAATTAGATGCTACAGTAATATAGCATCAAATAGAGTTAAGAGCAAAAACAGTTACCAGAGACTTAGAATATAATGGTGGTAGAGTCAATCCAACAGGGAATGCAATGATCCTAAAGGTCCGTGCCTTACACATGTGCAGAAAAGAATCACAGCTCTGAAAGGAAAGAAAGACACTCCACTGACCAACAGCAGAAAACATGTTTCATTGAAGCGTCCACTGGACACATGACAAGATAGACCATATGCTGGGCCATGAATCATACATTGATAAATTTAAAATAATTGAAATCCTACAGAGTGTGCTCTCTGACCACAGTGGAACCAAACTCAAAATCAATAGCAAAAAGACAACAGGAAAGATCTCCAAACCCCTGGAAGTTAACTAACGTGCTTCTGAAAAATCCATGGGTTAAAGAGGAAGTCTCCAGGGGAACAAATTATGCAGTTACATGTAACTGGATGAAGATCAAAATATAACACGAGAATTTGTGGGGTACAGCTAAAGTAGTGCCGAGAGGGAAATTTATAGCAATGAGTGACTATATCAGAAAAGAGAAGAAGCCTCATGTTAAAGATCGAAGCTCCCACCGTAACTACTTAGAAAGGGAATGGAAGCGTCAGCCCAAAGCAAATAAGGAAGGAAGTAATAAAGCTAAGAGCAGAAATCAGTGAAACTGAAGACTGTAAACCAATAGAGAAAAATCAGTGAAGGGAAGAGCTGGCTCTTTGAGATCAGTATAGCTGACAGGCCTCTAGCAAAACTGATGAAGAAAAAAGGGAGAGCACACATTATAAATATCAAGAACTAAACAGCAAATATCACTAAAGACTTTACAGATGTCAAACCGATACAAGGAAATGGTATGAACAAATCCACGCACACTTGGCAACTTTGGAGGAGTGGATGACTTCTGTGTAAAACACAAGCTATCATAATCCCCTCAACATGAAGTAGATACTTTGAATGCCCCTGTATTTATTAAGGAAACTGTATTTCTGATGTAAAAGCTCCTTAAAAAAGAAACCTCCAAACCTAGGAAGTTTCATCAGAGAGTTCACCAAATATTTAAAGAAGAATTAGCGTTAATTAAATGCAGTCTTTTCCAGAAATCAGAAGAGAAGGGAAGACTTCCCAATTCATTGTGTGAAACTAGTATCCTGTTATTAAGACCGTACAAAGCTAGTACAAAAAGAAAAGTATAGACTAAGATCTTTCATGACCATAGATATGAGCACATTTTTTTGTCTATAATAAAATATCAACGAAAAGAATTCAGCAGTTTGAAAAAAGAACTTTACACTTGACCAAGTGGGATTTGTTCCAGAGATAAAAGATTGATTCAGTATTCACAATTAAATCAACATAGTAAACCTTATTAACAGCCTAGAAGAAAATAATTGGATCATATAGGCCAGCGTAGGAAAAACACTGGGTAAAATTCAACACTCATTCGTCACAAAGACTATTGGAAAAGAAGGAATAGAAGTGACCTTCCTCAACGTGATAGAGAATATCTACCAGAAAAGCCTGCAGCTAACCTGTGGGTGTGGAAATAATAAATGCAATCAATATAATTTACGATGACTCAGAAAATTATCCTTAGGTAAAAATTTTAACAAAATATGTAAGCAACTTGCTTACTGAAAGCTACCAAAAGTAGTTTAAAAAAAGAAGAGACTGTGTTTAGTGTGTTAGAATAGTCGACATGGTAGAGATGATGGTTCTCTACTAATTGGTAAAAAGATTAAGTATAAAGTGAGAGAAATGAGTCTACCCTATCTCAAAACGTGTTAAGTAGCTACAATAATAATGAATGTGGTCTTGGCAGAAGGATAGACACATAATACGTCAATAAAACCGTATAAAACCCAGAATTAGACCTACACAGATATCCCCAACTGATTTTGACCAAGGTGAAAAAGCAATTCCGTGGAGGAATAATATCTGTTCAATGTGCAGTGCTAGAAAATTGAGAATCCAATTGGACATATTCAACCTAAATTTCACATATTATACAAAGACTGACTCAAAATGGACTCTGAACTGGAACATAAAACTGTAAAACTTTTAGGAAAAAAATGAGAGAAAATCTTTGCGATTTTAAGCTAGGCAGAGGTCTCAGAATTGACACCCAAAGTGTAATTCATCAAAGAAAGAAAACGATTACTTGGATTTCATCAGCATTTTAAAAAAATCTTTTTCTCTTCAAAACATCCCATTAAGAGGTTGCAAAAGTAAACTATAGATTTGGAGAAAACTTTTGGCAAAGCACTAGACTCTAGACTATATAAAGAACTCTCAAAACTCAATGATAAAAAAATCAAAGAAATTGATTACAAAGTGGTCAAAAGACGTAAAGAGACATTTCACAGGGAAGAATACACAGATGGCAAGTAAGCACATGAAAAGGTGTTCGGCTTCATTAACCATTAGGGAAATGCAGATTAAAACTGCAGTGTGATTTTGGTGCCCATCTATTAAAATGACTGGAATAAAAGATAGTAAACACTCATTCTTGCAAGGATGTGGAGAATTAAATTGCTCATCCGTTACTGGAGACTAGTGGTACGGCTGCTTAAAAGTATAGTTTGTTTCTTAAAAAACTAGACGTACAACCATGATGTAACCTAGCTGTTGTCCTCCTCCTGGGTGTTTATCCTAGAGCTGTGAAAACTTATGCTGACATAAAACCTGCACAGGAACATTTATAACATTTCTATTCATAATAGCCAGAAACTGGAGACAACCAGATGTTTCACTGGTTACACAGCCCAGGACCTCAATACCATGGGATAGTACTCAGCACTAACGGAGTGAACAATTGAAGCATCAACAGTCTGAATGAATCTTCAGAGAATTTGCTGAATGAAAAAAAAAAAGCAATCCCCAAAGGTCACATGCTCTATGATGCAATTTCTAGAAACATCTTGAAATTTCAAAATTTATGAGTACAGACTATGCATTCCCAGGGATGAGTAGAGAGAAAGGGAGAGAAGTGGGTATGATTATCAGGGAGCAACAGAAGGAATCCTTGTTTGATGGGAATATTCTGTCTTGACTGTATTAATATTATTGTAATACAACATCTTGTCCATGGGCTTCCTGGCAGCTCAGTGGTAAAGAATCTGCCCGGCAATGCAGCAGGCATGGCCTTGATCCCTAGATCGGGAAGATCCCCTGGAGAAGCAAATGGCAATTTGCTCCAGTATTCTTGCTTGGAAAAGCAGAGGTGCCTCTTGGGCTACAGTCGATGGGGTCACAGAAGAGTCAGACCGACTTATCGACTAAATAACAACAGGATCCTGATAAAGTCATAGGGTTTTGTGACTCATTGGGAGAAACCAGGTAAAGGGTACATACAGACTGTCTCTGTATTGTTTTGTATGACTTCATGTGAATCTAGTGTGTTAGTCACTCAGTCGTGTCTGACTCTTTGGGACCCCGGGGACTGTAGCACTTCAAGCTCCTGTGTCCATGGGAGTCTCCAAGCGAGAATACTGGAGTGGGTTGCCGTTTGCTTCTCCAGTGGGGTGGTCTTCCCGACCCAGGAACAGAACCTGGGTCTCCTGCATTGCAGGCAGATTCTTTACTGTCTGAGCCACCAGGGAAGCCCCTCGTGTAAATCTCCAGTTATCTGAAATTAAAATGCTCAACTAAAAGGAACACTTTTGAGTTAATCAAAATAATAAGTGCTGTGAAGGGGATGAACAGATGGAGGGCAACTAGGCTTAGCAAGATAGGATGCTCAGAGAAAGCCTTTTTGAGAAGGTGACATTTAAATTAATCCGTAAATGATGAGAAGGAGCCAGCTGCCTAAAGTAGGAGAGGATAGCAGATAGACAAAAACCTTCAGAGGCCCGGCATTGGAAACGCCCTTAGCCCTTCGCCGAGAGGTGTCTCATTCCTCTAGTTTGGAGGGAAAGTGGGGACACCCAGCCTTGCGTCCGCTGTGTTCCCTGCTTGCATCCACGGCAGTGAGGGTCATGTCCCCTGAACACATTCCATCATGATGCAACCCGGCTGGGTTCCCATCCCGTCTTCTGTGGGATCGTTCTAGTCAAGCTTCAGGGGCTGCAGAGTTATCGTCTGACAACCAACAAACGTGTGTGAACACTTACTCAACAATGACTGCTGATGTGTGTGCAGCCTCACACGTCTCTCAGAATTCTGTCACACGTCTCCTCTCCTTTGCGTATTAAACCTACTCTGTGTAAAATAGATGACCATTGCAAGTTCGATGCATGAAGCAGGGCACCCAAAGCTGGTGCTCTGGGGCAACCCCGGGGGGTGGGGTAGGGAGGGAGGGGGGAGGGGGGTTCAGGATGCTGGGGGGCGGGCACATGTGTACCTGTGGCCAATTCATGTTGATGTATGGCAAAAACCATCACAACATCGTAAGGTGAAAGTGAAAGTCACTCAGTCGTGTCCGACTCTTTGTGACTCCGTGGACTATACAGTCCACTTCTCCAGGCCAGAATACTGGAGTGGGTAGCCTTTCCCTTCTCCAGAGGATCTTCCCAACCCAGGGATCGAATTCAGGTCTCCCGCATTGCAGGCGGGTTCTTTACCAGATGAGCCACAAGGGAATTTATCCTCCAGTTAAAATAAATTAATTAAAAAGTAAATAAACTCAGTGAAGAAAAGAAAAAAAAAAGAAAACTACCCTGTGGAATAGGAATTTTTAACTCCTTGATTTCCTTTGGCATAAAAGCGATGAGAAGACTGAAAAAAAGTGATGTGTTCAGACATGCTTGATAAGGTGAACTTGGGACTCAAACCTGGGGCATGTGTTCTTCCACTGAGCAGCATCATGGTATTGTATGATTTACTATCATAAAAAACCTGTTTTGGAAAAATGAACAATTTATTAAGGAAACAATTGGTAAAATATTAGCAAGAAATAGAAGGAAAAAATTTTTGGCTGGCAATTAGTGTGGTGATGGTGATTGATACTGTCAAATACAGAAGGGACAATATCATAATCTCTACCAAATATTTTCAACAGTTTTCTCAGCACCATTTCTCAGCTTTATTATATTCTGAATTATCACAGAAACTGAGATGGGTTTCCGTATATTTCATCCCATTGCTTCATGTGTTGATGCTTTCGCCAAACCCTTTTTGTGATTATAATTTCATAGCTTATTTTAATTTGGCACACAGTGAGTCTTCTCTCACTGGTGGAAAGGATGAAATTTTTTAAGTTTTGTTTTTAAAGATCACCTCATTAAGTGCCTATCTTTTCCCATGCAATAAAGGAAAGATTAATGGAGATAAAGCAAGGGGAAAGAATGATTTTGTGACAGTCTTCAGGACTGTGGCCTGGATCTGTTCATATAATTGCAGGCAAGGCGGTCTCCTCTCCTCTGAGTTTGGGACTCGAGCTAATTAGGTACTGAGTCCAACCTGGATGTGTCCTTTTTCTTGTTGGATTCCAGTGTGTCCAGGGCATTAACTGGAACATGGCCATGTTGCGTTAAGTCCCCACGAAGCTCTGCCTGTTCACTCATCAGAGCCTCCTGTCTGCTTCCTTGCACTTATCACAGTCTGTCATTGCTTACTGTCTGTTCCTTACCGGAGGGGAAACACCATGAAGGTCAGGGCCACACTCTTTTTTTTTATGTCTGTTTTTATTTATTTATTTGTCTGCTCTGGGTCATAGCTAGGCGCCCATGATCTTTACTTGGGGCACGTGGGATGTAGTTCCCTGACCAAGGATTGAGCCACCCCCTACTCCCAGCTAGAAGCACAGAGTCTCAGCCACTGAATCACCAGGGAAGCCCCAGGCTATACTCATCTTTTTTTATTATTAATCATTTCTTTTTAATTGGAGGATACCTGCTTTACAATATGGTGTTGATTTGTCATTAATCAACTTGAATCAGCCATAGGTATACCTAAGTCCCCTCCCTCTTGAACTTCCTCCCACCTTCTGCTCCTTCCCACCCATCTAGGTTTTCACAGAGCACCAGTTTGAGATCCCTGGGTCATACAGCAAATTCTCACTTTTACGTGTGGTAATTATATGTTTCCATGTTACTCTCTCAATTTGTCCTGCCCTCTCCTTGCCCCACGGGCTTCTTTGGTGCCTCAGATGGTAAAGAATCTGCCTGCAATATGCAGGAGACCCAGGTTTGATCCCTGCGTTGGGAAGATCCCCTGAAGGAGGAAATGGCAGCCCACTCCAGTGTTCTTGCCTGGAGAATCCCATGCCCAGAGGAGCCTGGGAAGCTACAGTCATGGGGTCGCAAAGAGTCGGATGATGGAGCGGCTGACGCACACTCCTTCGCCCACATACTCGTCTCATGTCACGCATTTATGCAGTTCTTAGAACAGTGCTTGACCTCTGACAGGTGTTCCTTGAAAAAAAAAATTGTTGAGTGAATTGAATGTAAGTAAATTTATTTTTTCCAGAAGAACTGGGAAACAGCTCCTTCTCTTACCCAAGCACGGGTTGTCACTTTGTAAAACAAAAATAATGGCATCTCCATAGAACTTGAGCCCATTTAACTGAACCTTCAGTGATTCAGAAAAATGATTCCTGGTTTGTAATGACTCATGGATTTTATATCATCAGGATATCAATTATCATGTAGGCCTGGGTAAACATACGGAGTCTTTGGATTGGAAATGCTCCCTTCCTGCTGGTATTCCATTTTCCTTTATATATATATATATATATATAATTATATAGATAGATAGATAGATATAATTTTATCTATTTTAAGAGATACTTCTTTGGCTGCACTGGGTCCCAGTTACAGCACTCAGGATCTTTAGTTGTGGGGTATGTGAACTCTTAGTTGCGGCATGTGGGATCTGGTTCCCTGACCAGGGATTGAACCCAGGCCCCCTTGCATTGGGAGTGTGGAGTCTTAGCCACTGGACCACCAGGCAAGCCCCCCTCTATCCTATAACGTGGAGTTTAGGGAAGAGGGGTGGTGAGTCAAGACCTGTGATAGAAATAGAAAAGATCCTGATGGAGGGAACTTTAGACCCTGTTGCTTCGTGTGGATAGAGTCACGGTGTCGTAAAACCCTTGAAGAAATGCCATTTCTTTCCATGGTCTTTCATGGCTCACTTTTGGTTGCCCAGAAACTTAATTTCATGTGATCGCTGGATAGGTGGTGATATTCCGCTGTCCTCCTGAGTTGAACGAATTAAAATCTGAGGTCTCTTAGTTTGTAAGTGGGAAGGAGTTCATTGGACATAACCCATTAGTCACTTAATTTTTATGCTGTATAAATGGGGCGTCTCTTTGCCATTTTGCATGAAGGGTCTTTATGGCAAGCCATAAAGAGGGATAGTAAATTTGCAGGCATGTACTCTGGGGCCACATCACCCCTGTTGGCTCAGTCCCTTTTCAAAGATGATTTCAGTCAATTTCCTGCCCCAGTGCCAGGGAGCAAGTGTTCATCTTGCAATCCTTTCTTTTAAGAATGGTTCTTTGCCCTTGGAAGTTTCTTCCAAGTCCTTTTTTTTCCCTTCAGACAAGGGAAACTGTGGGGCTCAGAAAAAAAAAAAAAATGGAGGCACACTGAGGCAGAGTTTAACATGATTGCATAAAGCATAAATCTATGCATCATGTCTTACCTTAATAAATTGCACTTTTTGTTTCGGGTTGGTGAGTCTTAAATGAGGCTAAATAGTGAAACGGTGACAATTTCTGCATCATCCATGAAGTCTCTTTTGAGCATTTTCTTACTATCTTGAGTCTTTACACAGATTTTGTTTTATTTTTAGGATGTAAAAATGTTACACTGTGTCCATTTTTTTCCTCTCTCTCATAATCTTTTATCTGTAATTTAAAATGTAGAGAATTTGTAGATACTTCTATATAGCTTAAAACAGAGCAGGTGGGAATTATTTTGGTTCATATCAGAAGCTCAACAAACCATTCTTGCTGCTGCTGCTGCTGCTAAGTCACTTCAGTCGTGTCTGACTCGGTGTGACCCCATACCATTCTTGCTACTCAACCTTAAACTACTGTTGATTTTCATGGAGGGTTTTTTTTTTCCCCTTCATGAAGGTTGAAATCTGTCTAACCCATTTAGGTGAATCTGAATCAAGGCTGATGTTTTATTTGTCATTCCTTTGGTCCTAAATTTCATTAGACACTTTCTTAGTGAAAAATTAATTGATCCTGGGAATGGTGAAGATAAATCATTGGAGGGAAAGCCAAATTGATTTTTTGCACCACCTCTTACTTGTTTCAATCTCTGTGGAATTAACTCTATTAGGTTCTGAAGATGTTTATGGGTATTATAAAACATTTACATCTTGATGTATTAAGATACTTGAGTGGTTTTTAGCCATTATTAAGGGAATTATATTAGGATTAGTCTTGTTATCAATCTCAGTATCTGGCACCTAGCTAAGAAATGGCTGTTTTATCCTCATTAAAGTTATAAATAGAACTTTACTAACTAGCACGCACCAAGTGCCAAGGCTGGTGGCAAAAACCCTCTCTACATTGGAGGAGATGGTGGGTTCCTGCGAATCAGAGATTAAATAAATAAGTTTTTGACATTTGGTAAAGAGCTTCCTCTGCAGAAAAGTGCCCTGATCCCTGGGGATTTCAAAATTCTATGGGAGATAAAGATTCCATGGAAACAAACAATTGGGAGTGACAGATCTAATCCCTTCAATGCACTTGTAAAAGTCTCACTAAATGTGCATCTAATTCTGCATTGGTCTTGAAGAATGGATGCTGAGAATGACCGTATGGAAGATTATTATGGAGACGTGATAGATAAACAAAATATTGACCATTAACTACGCCATGTATTTTCTCTCGAGTGAGGCCTTGAATGCAGGGGTTTGGTTCTATTTATCTGCATTTCCTTTTGCCATCAAGATTAGTTCTAATCGGCTTAGATGAAACCTGGCTGAAAGATTATAAACAAAAGATAATGATAAATGGTAATGTTCCCACTTGGCTGGGATCTGGGGCTAGAGGAACAGCGATTCATAATAGCTTGGTCTAGGTGAGGCTTTTTTTTTTTTTTTTAATGATCTGGAAGAGAAAGTAAATTGCATGCTAATGAAATTTGCAGACAATATTAAATTGGAAGGTGTTATGGACAGGCATGTGGACTGAGAACATTATAGAAGGCAACCCTAAAGAGGTAAGAAATAGCAGAAAAGAAGAAAATGAGATCTCACTTGGAAAAGACAGGCTAATTCCTTTTTTTGGCGGGGGGGTGGGGAGAGGAGGTTGGTTGGAGAGGGGAATAAAAGGAATAGTGAAGTGGAGCTGGTGCAGAAACTCAGAAGAAAAGCTGTTCTGTGCCAGTTTCATTGTGGTCTTGTTCCAGAGGCTCCCTCCTTGTTTCTTGGCCTCAGTGGGCTGAATGGCAGCCCCCCCGAGACAGCAGTCTCCCCAGCTTTCTTCCTCCAGCTTCTGGGGCTCTCTCTTTGCTCCTCTCTCCATTTTCCTCTCTCTTCCTTTCTTCCTTCTTTCGTATCTGTCAGCTCACCCACCGCTGGTCTGAAGCATTATTTCTGGTACCTTCAGTAGGAGAAAGGTGGAGACAGATTGGAGAGAGGTTGGAGAGGGAGAGTGAGACAGGTTAAGGGAAGGGAAGGTTTGATTCATGACGAGATATTAAAGGCATAGAATTTGCATACCCTGTCCCGGCAGCATCTAAGGGGGGGACACATGTGCGCAGGCACTGGGGTGACATAAACAGAAAGGTGGCCGTGACATTGTAGAGCCCCAGGAGCAGGGGTGTCACTGGCAGTAATTAAGATAGGGAAATTATATAATCAGAACTCATCGCAGGAGGAAATTAAGGGTTGGAAACGGTGGCCTGAGTGTCCATCCTAGTCAGTACCCGAACCAGGGACATCCCAAGGGCTTTGACCATGCTGACCGTGTAGCCACTTATGAACAGGAAACCCTAGGAACAGGCCCAGATGCCTGAGCCTTCATATGTAAAGTGGCTTTTTCCTTTTGCTTTGAGTTTTCGGACAGATGTGTCCAGGAAAGTGCTCAGCCTAGCAGATCTGCATGTTGACAGCCCACTGGCACACAAAAAGACAGGAGAGCTCAGATCAATTGAGCCTGTGCTGGGGCATGTAATGGGACAGAGATTTTAATAATATTGAGCAGCTAGTATTCAGAGATGCTCTCTCTGCACCAGATGCTGGGATAGGCAATTTACAGATGTTATGCAAGTGAATTGTCAGATGGAATAGGAACGGTCATGGTCACACTTGAGGACCATGAGGAAAGTAAATCTCAGAGAGGTTATGAACACTGGCCACTGTCACACAGCTTGGTAGTGGGAGAGTTTGTGTTATTCTTTTGTCGCTAAGTTGTGTCTGACTCTTTGTGACCCCATGGAATGCAGCACCCCAGGCTTCCCTGTCCTTTACTATCTCCCAGAGTTTGTGTAAACTCATGTCCAGTCAGTTGGTGATGCCATCCAACCATCTCATCCGCTGTCACTTCCTTCTCCTCCTGGCACCCATTTTCCAATGAGTTGACTCTTCACATCAGGTGGCCAAAGTATTGGAGCTTCAGTTTCAGCATCAGTCCTTCCAATGAATATTCAGGGTTGATTTCCTTTAGGATTGACTGATTTGATCTCCTTGCAGTCCAAGAACTTTCAAGAATCTTCTCCAGCACCACAGTTCAAAAGCATCGATTCCTCGATGCTCAGCCTTTTTTGGTCCACCTCTCACATAGGTACATGACTCCGGGAATAACCATAGCTTTGACTGTAAGGACTTTTGTCAGCAAAGTGACATCTTTGCTTTTTAATACACCTTCTAGGTTTCTCGTAGCTTTCCTTTTAAGGAGCAGGTGTCTTTTAATTTCATGGCTGGTGGTAAATCCAGAGAACTGCAAAATGACTCCAGAGCCCATACTTTGAAATAATATATCACGTTATTAGATAGATCATTGAGAAAACCATCACAAATGTGCCAGGGGAGAAACAGCTTCTCCATGGGCATGGACCTTGAAGGACTTCATTCTAGAATTCATAACAGAGGAGGGGGCATAATATTCACAGTAAAAGAAACGGATGGAGCGGGGCACTTGAGAATTGTTACGTGGCATCGTTCAGTAAGGAGGCGCACTGGTGATGTTGATGTAAGAGAAGTGTTCCTAGTAACCAGCTAAATCCCTTGGGTGTTCACTGCGCACCATGCATAGAACGATTGAAGGCAAAAGGGGAAGGGGGCGGCAGAGGATGAGCTGGTTGGATGGCATCACTGACTCAATGGATGTGAATTGGAGCAAACTCTGGGAGGTAATGAAGGACAGGGAAGCCTGGCGTGCTGCAGCCCATGGGGTCGCAAAGAGTCAGACACGATGGAGTGACTGGACAATGACAGCAGACCATGAGTAGTGTTGATGCCTTCTCTATACTGCTCACTGAATCTTCATGATAAGTGCCTGTGGGTCATGAAGGCAACAGTGATGCAGTAACTTGCCTGAGACCTCACTGCTACTCTATGAACTGGACTGAGAGGGAGCCCAGGCAGTGTGACAAGCCATGCTGCTTCTTGAATGAAGAAAAAGTGGAAGAAAATTAGGTCATAATAGGTGGGGTATAGGGACAGAAATGGATAAGCATTTATCATCATCCAAAACAGAAGCACATTCTCTTCAGAGTGGCAAGTTATGATGCTTCTGAGTAGAGAAAAAAATATTACCTACCCATGCCAACAAGTTCAAGTTTTGAATTAAAGGAATTGCCTCAAAGTTTTCATTTTGAGAGAAGCTGTCTTCAGCTAAACTCCCAAGTATTGACTAGTTCTTGGGAAAAGTCCCAGATGGCGCACAGATCAGCATGCCCATCCCGTAGACAGATGGAGGTGGTGTAATCTCAAAGTGAAAAATCTAAGGGAGATTTTAACAAGGTAAATTTTGTCTCCTTTTCTGCACAATGAATTTTACATCTATCTGGCTATGACTTCATGGCTTTCTCCACTCCTTATACTGGGTCCCTTCTCTTAAGGGATGTTTAAGCATCTGTCCATCAAATTACTATTGACTGGGAAGTCTTCAGAACCTTGGAGAGTGAGTTTTGTATACTAAGGAGGCCTTTTTACTTACTGAGCATTTTGTATGTCCCAGATACTTCAAGAAGCATTTTGTATACATTATTTCTTTTGATCTATCCATACAATCTGCATCTTATGTAGGTCCTAGGACCCTTAGCTCACAGATAGGGCAATCCACATGTCACGAGATTAAGGGCTTCCCTGATGGTCCAGTGATTAAGACTGCTTCCGTGGTGGCAGGTGTGGGTTCCACCCCTGGTCAAGGAACTATCCTACATGCCACATGGTGTGGCCAATAAATAAATAAATTTTAGGACTTCCCTGGTGGCTCAGTGGTAAAGAATCCGCCTGCCAACACAGGGCACACAGGTTCGATCCCTGATCCAGGAATATCCCACATGCCATCACTAAGCCTCTGCAAGACATCTGTTGAACCTGTGCTCTAGAGCCCTGGAGCCACAGCGACTGAGCCCACGTGCTATAACTACTGAATCTCTGGTGCCCTGGGCTCCACAACAAGAGAAGCCACTGCAATGAGAAACCCTCACACTACAAGGAAGAGTAGCCTCTGATCACTGCAACTAAAGAAAAGCCCATGTATACAGCAGCGAAGACCCAGCACAGCCAAAAGCAATGAAGAAATAAATTAACATTTCACAACAGAGATTGCAATGTGTGTGTTGTCATGGGCTTCCCTCGTGGCTCAGCTGGTAAAGAATCCACCTGCAGTGTGGGAGACCTGGATTCCATCCTTGGATTGGAAAGATTCCCTGGAGAAGGGAAAGGCTACCCACTCCAATATTCTGGCCTGGAGAATTCCATGGACTGTTTATAGTGTTGCAAAGCAACTAAGCAAGGATTTGATTCTGCATCTAGCAGATATTAAAATCCTCAATTTTTCTTGATTTATACTGCAGAGAATAGGTTCAATTTTATGTGTATTCAGATTTTATCCCATTTCTTCTCAAGCAAACTCTGTGGTTGCAATGGAAATATCAACATTTCTTTTCTTGGTTTGGTTGGAGTGGCCAAACTTCAGATAGTATATATAGGAATCGCCCAGCATCAAGTGAAAAATGAATACTCCGTCCAAATGTTGGGGGGGGGGTTATAGCAGGAAGGGCGTGGTGTCTACCTTCGTAGATTTTGCGCCGATTCATCCACATGTGTCTACGTGGCAGTAGTCAAAGGATAGCAGTGATTTAGGCTGACATACTGTGGAAGCGTCTACAAGGGACACATGCATACACACACATTCTTTTCCTTTCTTTATCGTCCTCTAATGAGAAGTTGCATATCTCTGGTAAGGCCTCTGTAGTTTGACAGTGAGTGGCAGATATGGCCAAATTACCTGCGATGGCATTTTAAATTGATTGCCTACTCCCGGCTGGTCTGATGTGAGACCAGCTTTGTTCCTGAAGCTGTTCTTATTTGGAGGGAAAGAGAGAGGGGAGGCTTTCCAAGGACATGACTACAATGCAGAAAAGCAGTTCTTTGTGTTGGCCCTCGTGGGGTGTGGATGGTGCTGGAAGAGCTGGAGGCAGAGAGCTTTTCCTGTGCTTGTTTTGAATGTCATTCTCTAAAGAGCATTGGCTCTTAATTAGATTCACACGCCATCTAGGCCATGGGTGCTCAAATGGTGGATGGTAATCATTTCACCCCATTATTCATATTATCTACTTAGCAGCTAGAAAAATATAATTCCTCTCTGCAGTTTTATCCCGGTTCATTCTTTGGCTTCGCTAATGGCACTGAAATTAACTAGTTCGGTCAGTCTCTTTGCCTACACCATCAGGGCAGCTCCGGGGGTCGTTCAGAAATCAATTTTCACCCAATTCACACCTGTACCTAAAGCAAACCCAACCATGCTTGCTGGTGAGCTGCCAAAATTTGGAAGTATCCCCATACTTATGAGGCCCTAACTTACACCATCCTGCCTAAGTGAATCATCACATTTGGAACTAGTGCTGGAGATGCTGGCTTGAGGAACTACAGACTTACAGCACATGTTTTTATTCATTGAACGCCATTTCCCCACCTGTATGCCTGAGGAAGAAACCACCACAGCAATGTTTTATAGCTTTTAATACGGTGTGAGTGTTTTCCTTGAGTCAGGACAAGTTGGGCGTGATTCCAAAAGCAGGGGAAGGACCTTGGTATCTTTCATGCCACCTTGTAAACTGAACAACTATTCAATCATGAAGCAGAATGCCCCAGACCTCTGGCAGAAACAGAGATCATTTCCCCCCAACCCTCATCAGTCGTTGGTCTTGGGTCAAGTGACATTCATGCTGGGTTGTCTTAGAGTTATTGGGACCCTGTTCACATCATCACAGGAAGAAAATGTGGTTCTTCTTATTTATTTATTGAAGGATAATTGCTTTACAGAATTTTGTTGTTTTCTGTCAAACCTCAACATGAAACAGCCATAGGTATACATATGTCCCTTCCCTTTTGAACCTCCCTCCCATCTCCCTCCCCATTCCATCCCTCTGGGTTCTTCTTATTAAAGGCTTATTAACTGCAGTTTGGGAAATGGCTAGTGGCGAGCATGTGTGTCATTCCCTTACCTGACACATAGGGCATGGGGGAATTTGCCAAACCAACAGTTTAAAAGAAGCATTCAAAATCCATGGGATCACGCTGAGAAAGGCATAGATAGAAACCTCAGAAATTTGGATTTTTACCCTTGTAGTTTTTTTTTTCAGTAGTTACTATAGGGAATCAAGAGAAAGGAACGTTAAAAATAATCGTCAATACTATTGAGGGGTCTGTTGCAGTAGTGCTGGGATTGGGGGGGGGCGTGCCTGTTATGTTACAAATTTGGAATTCCAAATACTAAATATAACTCCCTAAATAGGGAGTTCTCTATAAGCTACCACAACAAAGGTGTTTTATTAGAAATATGGAAAGAACCAAGGGTTGGGAAGTTTGACCACTTCAGAAAGTGTGAAATTGGAGGGCATAGGAGCTGAATTTCCTAAAGGAAATCAACCCTGAATATTCAATAGAAGGATTGGTGCTGAAGCTGAACCTCCAGTACTTTAGCCATCCAATGTGAAGAGCCAACTCATTGGAAAAGACCCTGATACTGGCAGAGATAGAGGGCAGGAAGAAAAGGGGATGACAGAGGATGAGATGGTTGGATAATGTCACTGACTCAATGGACATAGTTTGAGCAAACTCCAGGAGACAGTGAAGGACAGGGAAGCCTGGTGTGCTGCAGACCATGGGGCCGCAAAGAGTAGGACATGACTTAGTAGCCGAACATCAGCCAAGGAAGGAGAAAAGGGTCTCTCAACAACATCCAAGGCGGCTCTGATTCTGGGTAGCTGCCACACCTCCTCTCTCCTCTTTGTAAGAACTCTGGTTCTCTTGGAGACAGCAGATTCTACTGAGAAGCACCTTATTTACTTGGGTGTAAATGTAACCCAAGGAGGAACGCAATAGTAAATCATTATTCATGGAATTAGGTACATGGAGGCTTCTTGTCTGAAAGTGGGATAACTTGTAGTTGACAAAGCATTATTTATTTCAAACCATTATCACTGTTACAGTAAGCTCAAAGCTGGTGAATGTGTTGAATCAAAATATTAATTACACACCCCCTTGGCACCCGTAATAAATGGTCATGTATGGCCTTCCTTCCCAGGGAAATGCTGAAGTAGGTTCTGAAGCAATGCTCTGAATAATTCATGAGAACCTGAGTCTCAGCCTGACAGCAATGCTCTGACGTCCGTGTCTAGCCCCCACTCCTGTTCTCTCTTCTCCAAAGGGTTCTGAATGCTGAGTCTCCTTATGCCTTCAAATGAGCCATTAAAGACACACCCTTCCTGACAGTGGCTCGTGGAAGGTCCCCAAATCTTGACTCGGATGTGGGAGAATCTTTGAGATGTCTGACCTTGCTGTGACTCCCAGCTCAGTGATGGCCTCCCTTCTTCCTGGTTTGTCTTGGATGAGTTTCTTCATCTCCACGCCTCCTTTTCTCCTTCATCAGTTGAAGCGCTTGCACCTGCTTTTCATGATAACTGTAGGAATTAGACATATTTATTCCCCTTAGGATGTGGTAGTTTCAGGGTTAACATTGTAATGGATGATGAAATCACAGTCATGAGTAATGGAAGGGTACGTTTTGTGAGTTCTCGAAGTTAAGTCATCATATTCTGTTAAAAAATATTTGTTAATTTATTTTTGGCTGCACTGAGTCTTTGTTGCTGCTTGTGGACTTCTCTCTAGTTTCAGGGAGTGAGGGCTGCTCTCTAGTGGCAGTGCTCAGGCTTCTCATTGTGGTTGCTTCTCTTGTTGCAGAGCATGGCTTCTAGGTGCTTGGGCTTCAGTAGTTACAGCACGTGGGCTTAGTTGCCCCACCGTGTGTAGACTCTTCCCAGACCAGGGATCGAATGCATATCTCCCTGACTGGCAGGCAGGTTCTTAACCACTGGACTGCCAGGGAAGTCCAGCAGTCATATTCTGAATCAGTGATCTCTGACTTACTGATGGCCCTGCATGGCCTCTGAGCTGATGCCTCTTGTACTGTTGGTAATTTCCATGTAGGGTCTTTCTGTTGACTCACTGGGCCCAAGAGTCATCTGAGGCTACCTCACAGAGGGAACTGTGGCTTCTCAGGCACTGCACAGGCTCCCCTGAGTAGTAACGTCTTCCTCTCCAGACATAACGTCTTGGGTGACAGATACTCCCAGTGCATCCCATCCAATAGTCTTTGATATGAGAAGACTGGGCTTGGGGGCAGTTGATAACCCTAAATGACGGTGCATATTTCTTGGTTCCATCTCTGTATCCCTGCCCTAGAGTTCACTGTCTATGGGGGCAAGGATGTGTCTTCATGGCATTTCCACTCAAGGCAATATCTTCTCCATACCTTGGATGGTGCCTGGCACAGACTTGACAGGCAGGAGATAGCTTGAATGAATGAGTGAATGAAGTATGGACCAACTGGAGAGTTAGATCAAAGAGTCTAAACCCAAATGCCTACAGAAATCTGTACATTTTGGGTGGGACTGGATCTGAAATGCTGAGGGAGCAATGAAGCCCCAAGTGACAATCTCAGCACCCAAGGGTGTTTAAAGTCATCTGCTCCCTACTGGTGGCACCTTGAGAAAATGCATTTGCATGCAGAGTGAGTCTCCAAGAGTGAGCTCAGTTCCCTTGATTATTCTCAAGTTGGAATGGAGGGTTAAGGGAACAAAGTGACTAATCCGTATTTAAAATGGCCAACGAGCGCTGCCCAAAACAGTCATGGTGTTACGTGCTCTATCTCATCCATCTGTTCCGACTCAAAATTATGCTGGCTGTATTCTCAGAAGAAAACAAACATGTTAACAGTCCTGTATTATAATTGGTATGTGCCAATATGGTGCCCATTAAATTAGCCGACGGGTGTGTTTTGAGTGCCTACTATGTGTCAGACCCGGCCCTGAGCATTTCGGTCACAATACAAAATACTACTGCATTCCCAAGGGCCTCCCTTGTCGCTCAGTCAGTAAGGAATCTGCCTGCCATGCAGAAGGCCTGGGTTTGATCCCTGGGTTGGGAAGATCCCCTGGAGAAGGAAATGGCAACCCACTCCAGGATTCTTACCTGGAGAATCCCATGGACAGAGGAGCCGGGTGGTCGCAAGAGGTGGACATGACTTGGTGACTAAACCAACATCACCAGTGTATTCACGGCGTCAGGGTTTTCCTGCAGCATCATTCTCATCACTCACACAGCGCAGTGCCTTCCTTCCTTCCTGGTATCTAGCTGGGCTTTAATAAACATCTGCTCCGTGAGTAAACATTTCATAGGAGGGAGGAAATGAAGATCTTTGCAGATTGCTGGCTGGAAGTATCTGTATATGCACATACATAGAGACACGCACAGAGGAACACATATGTTTATAGCATATAACAGAGCATGTTAAAACCTTTCTCCCTCTCTCATATCTGAATGTCTAACATTAAGCGTATTTACCTCAATGTTAGAGAAACTTAAAATTATCACACTATTATTCCTGAAGGTGAAGCATCTATGGGAAATATTGGTAAGACATACATTCTTCTGATGAGATTTCTAATGCAGCTGATACTCATTTCCCTTTCCTATGGCAAATTAAGCTTCAGCTTCTTGTTAAAAATAGGCGGTGTTAGGTATCGGTGCATTTGGTACACGCTTAAGTTTTTGCATCTACAAACAGACATTCAGAAGGCTTTTCACCCATCCGTTCCACTTCCTGACTCAGTTTAGCTCTTAGTCGTGTGTGGTACCCAGACGAGATAGGCATGCTCTGATTCGCTGTACAAACAGGAAGATTATTTCCCCTTAAAATTTCATCTCCAAGCTGTTGAAATTTATGGAGAAAATGTTTGTGGTCAACAGTGCCTATCAGAATGATATAAAAAGTTATTTATAGCAGTTTGTCTCAAGCTGTTTCGTGCATAGGCATCACCCAGGAGATCTTGTTAAAATGCATTTTCTGGGACTCCCCTGGTGGTCCAATGGCTAAGACTCTGTGCTCCCAATGCAGGGGGCCCGGGTTCAATCCCTGACCAGGGAACTAAGATCCCACGTGGTGCAACTAAAGGTTCACATGCGTCTCAGAGCCAGTACAGTCAAATAAATACATAAATTTTAGAAAATATATTTAAAAGAATAAACAGTACCCCAAAAAAGAAAATGCAGATTCTGATTTCATAGATGTGGGTTGGGGCGCCCCTGGTGGCTCAGTGGTAAAGAATCTGCCTGCAATGCAGGAGAGATGTCGGTTCAATCCCTGGGTGGGGAAGATCCCCTGGAGAAGAAGATCCCCTGGGGAAGATCCCCTGGCAACCCACTCCAGTATTCTTCCCTGGGAAATGCCCGGGACAGAAGAGCCTGGGATTGCAAGAGAGTCGGACATGAATTAAGCGACTAACCAGTCACAACAAGATGTGGTTTACAGCCTGAGATTCAGCCTTTCTAAATGAGCCCCCCATGATAGGATGGGGAGTTCTTTAGATTATAGACCATTCTGAGCAGCAAGGACTTTGGACCTGTGGGTGCCACCCCATATACTTACTACTATGCATCTGTTATTTCATCCCAACTTACATGAATATCCTAGCGTGGGCACCATGATAGTTTTATTATTCCTAGGTTGAGAGAAAGGAAAGTGAATTAAGGTGCACTTTCAAGAGAAAGCAAAGCTGGGATTTGAGTCCGGGAACTCTGGCTTCAAGCTTATTATTAGTAAGACTGTCTACTGCCTGCCTTTACTGGTTCAGTAGCTGAAGCCAGGACTTAGCTCTGTAATCAGATATGGGAAGAACATCTCGACATGCCTCTCTGCTGGGTTGAGTGTTAGAACCTGGTTTTCCCTGGTGGGGATGGGTGAGTTGGGATCCTGGAGCTTTAAGGTCTTTTGGAGCTGTCAGTAATTCTTGGATATTCATTTTGAAGGTAATGCTTCTCATTAATACCCTGTCACTCTGGGAGGGTACAGAACTATTTCCTTTAGCTCCCAGGAGTGTGGGAAAGGTTAAATAACAATTACCTGTGGGTTCCAACTGTGCTGACAATGATCTGTAAAGCCAAAGCTATGGTTTTCTCAGTAGTCGTGCACGCACATGAGAGTTGGACCATAAAGAAGACCGAACACCGAAGAATTGATGCTTTCGAACTGTGTTGCTGGAGAAGACTCTTGAGAGTCCCTTGGACTGCAAGGAGATCAATCCAATCTCCAGTCAATCCTAAAGGAAATCAACCCTGAAAATTTATTGAGAGGACTGATGCTGAAGCTGAAGCTCCAATACTTTGGCCACCTGATGTGAAGAACCAACTCATTAAAAAAGTCCTTGATTCTGGGAAAGATTGAAGGCAGGTGGAGAAGGGGTTGACAGAGGACGAGATGGTTGGATGGCATCACTGACTCGATGGACATGAGTTTGAGCAAGCTCTGGGAGATGGTGAAGGACAGGGAAGCCTGGCGTGCGGCAAGCCATGAGGTCACAGAGTCAGACATGACTGAGTGACTGACCAACAACAACCTAGCTTTGAACAGAATGAGCTTTTATGATATTTTTTCTACCAATGATGCCCTTTGTTTGTGCACAAGTTACAGAACGATTGTGTGTGTGTGTGGGGGGTGGTTAACAAAGAATCTGTTTAGAAATGTGCATGAACTTTCCTTCAAATCACACCGTTGAACAATCTTTGCAGATGTTCATGTCCCAACTTTCATTTCAGAAGAGTGGAAACACATTGATGGAGGGGGACTTTCCAGTGGCTAAGACTGCACTCCCAATTCAGGTGTCCTGGTTTCAATCCCTGGTCAGGGAACTAGATCCCGCATGCCTCAACCACATATCCCACATGGTGCAGTATAGATGGAAGACCCCACCTGCCGCACTGAAGACCCAGCACAGCCAAACATAAAAGATTGGTGGGAGAACCTGACTTTCTGCCTCTGAATGGTTCTGCAAAAAATAACACCCCAATAGGAAGTGAGGAAGTGTAACCAGTAGGAAGTGAGGAAGTCACTCATTATTCAATAGAAAGTAGGGAAGTCACTCATTAACCAATAGGAAGTGAGGAAGTCACTCATTAGCCAATAGAAAGTGGGGAAGTCACTCATTAACCAATAGGAAGTGAGGAAGTCACTCATTAGCCAATAGAAAGTGGGGAGGTCACTCATTAACCAATAGGAAGTGAGGAAGTCACTTCACTGTTAGCTGGTACACACCAACCAGCTCCCACTTTAATCACAGCAGTAAGAAGAAGGGAAACGTGCAGGAGCCTGCCAGTGCTTATCTTATAGAACTATATCTGTTCATTGGAAATTGCTCGAATGCTGCTTTCTTATGCCAGTTTGACTAGTTTTCCATTTCATATCATGTCCAGCATCTGTCTCATCCACAAACGATACTAATTTTGAATCAAAGTATAGCTAGCTGCCATATAAGAAGATGCAATGAATAAGAATTATAAAATGGGAAAGTAGAGCTAGATGCATCCTGGGGAAAAAAATGCCTCCCAGGCAATTTGAAGCAGCAAAATAATGCAAATGTCTTCTGAATGTAGTAAGGACTTGAGGCCATTTGTAAGGAGAGCAAATTGAATGAGTAATATAAAGAATCAGCCCACAATGAGAGAATAATGATTTCACGAAGCAGTGTAGAAAGAGAAAGGAGGATGGGGAAATCTGAATACCTTTGATAGTTGAGAATGAAATGGAAATATAACAGCTTAACGAGGGGAATAGAGAGAAGAGGCAACAGGATTATAAGAGAGGAACGAGGCTTTTAAGCAAAATGAGGGAAAGAGTATAGAAATGTGGGAAATTGTGGCCACAGCATTTTGGGACAAAGAGGAAGGATCACATTTTCGAAACTACCTTGTCATGAATTCCGCCACTTTGCCTGAAAGTTGTAATTAGTCACGTGTGATAAGCAGCTTGGATTGTCATGGTAAACAGCAGTAATTTCGTTTAGTATGACTAGTATGCGAATGTGGAAAGCAGAGAGTAACACTAGGACAGTGTTCCTATCGTGGCCCCGACGCATTTAACACACATGGGGGACACAAGGCTTTTGTACCGCTTAGGTGCTCAATTAATACTGAAGGTATCCATGGCGGTGCGGGGTAGCTTTTATTATTGCGTGAAATGTACAGTTACAAATAAAGGGTATGATCCTCTCCACACTAGACATTGTATTCTTCATCTAGAGGAGATTCTGAAAGTCATGCCTTCTCTTGCCAGGATTAGACCACAGGACATGGTGGAAGCTCCAGACATGCAATTTATTTTTCCCCTTCCCAGTGTCTCTCTTATTCACTTTTTTTGCCCTCTTAGGATCTGCCAAAACTATAGTTTTCTTATTGGAGTGTATGGGTTTGTGTGTGTGTGTATGCGCAAGCATGCGCTTTCAGTTCAGATCTAAACTGTTTAAGATAAAAGAATGTCTTTTTCTGTAAGGCTGCTCTCAGTTAATCCTGGGGTACCTTTAAACTCTGACATTAAAGTAAGGAGGTGTGGCTAATAAAGAAAATATTTTTCCCTGGTGACTCAGAGGTTAAAACATCTGCCTGCAATGCAGGAGGCCTGGGTTCAATCCCTGGGTCGGGAAGATCCCCTGGAGAAGGAAATGGCAACCCACTCCAGTATCCTTGCCTGGAGAATCCCATGGATGGAGAAGCCTGGTGGGCTGCAGTCCACGGGGTCACAGAGTCAGACACAACTGCACGACTTCACTTTCACTTTCATCACATACAACAGGTAGGAATCACTCCAGTGGCTTCTCGGGGAAGAAACAGTTTCAAAAAAATATTTTAAAGAAAATCTAAGTATATGTGAATTCTTTTTTTTGGTGGTAGGTAGTTTGGAGAATTTACCAAGACATTAAAATCGTTCCATAATCCATTGTCAAACAGAGATGCTCAAACATTAAAACCAACCCGTTCATATCCATGTTTCTATTAGCTTTAAGCCCTGCTTTGTCTTGTGGAGTTTTAGATTAATGTCTCAAAGAAACTGGTGAAATGATGGGAGAGGGTGCTGCTTCTTCCATGTGTGTTTCAGCCTGGGGAATTCCTTTGCTCAAACTGATTTTTGCTCCTTCCACATGAGTGATCTTATTGGCACATTGTCAAAAAGTCCCTAAACTGTCCATGTCAGACTTCACACATCCCTGTTAACAGCTTTGCTGGTCTCCAGATGTGGTTAGGAAGAGATTTGCCTAAAAGAAAGAGTCAACTAAACCCCAGCCTGGGAGCCACATCCTTGAACATTCCAGTTCTCTACTTCTTACAAAACACAGATCAGAAAAAATTCTAGACTGACATTCAAAGTCCTTTTTGATGTGGCTTCAGCCTCTTTCAACCCATTGTCCGCTACTCACAGTGACATGCCAAAGGTTATGATATGGTTGACTTCAGGCTCCTGCAGTTCCTTCCTCCCTGACTCTATCTATGCTCTTTCCCCCACTTGGGGTATGTCTACTCCTTCAGGTCTAAATCATACCTGCCCTGCATAGTCCAGTTCAAATAATAATATGCTTTAGGTATCCAGGAGGTATTGGAGCTGGAATTTAAACCCAGGCGTTATGACTTTAAAGTCTACAATCTTATTAATAGTTCTACAACAGTTGTTCAGTCACTAAGTTGTATCGAACTCTGCAACTCCATGGACTGCAGCACACCAGGCTTCCCTGTCCTTCACTATCTCCCAGAGTTTGCTCAGACTAATATCCATTGAGTCGGTGATGGCATCCAACCATCTCATCCGCTGTCGCTCCCTTCTCCTTTTGCCTTCAATCTTTCCCAGCGTCAGGGTCTTTTCCAATGAGTTGGCTCTTTGCATCAGGTGGCTAACGTATGGGAGCATCAGCTTAGCATCAGTCCTTCCAGTGAATATTCAGGGTTGATTTCCTTTAGGATTGACTGATTTTATCTCTCTAAAGGCCAAGGGACTCTTAAGAGTCTTTTCTAGGATCGTATTTCAAAAGCATCAGTTGTTAGGTGCTCAGACTTCTTTTGGTCCAACTCTCATATCCGTACATGACTACTGGAAAAACCATAGCTTTGACTATATGGACCTTTGTTGGTAAAGTGATGTCTCTGATTTTTAATATGCTGTCTAGGTTTGTCTTAGCTTTTCTTCCAAGAAACAAGCATCTTGATACCCTCTCAAAACTTCCATCTCCTGAGAAGTTATGTTGATCCTCCCTAGCAAGATTTAAGGTCCCTCTCTCTGGAGCATCCTTACGGCTGTGTCTGGGCTCATCGTTTTCTGCTTTGAGTATGTGTTGACCAGGTCTTTGATAAGCACTCGAGACACAAAGTGGAATAATTTTCACCCTTCAAGAAGCTCTTTGTCTTAAGTTTGGACAGAGACAAGCAATAAATATCTAAGAGATAAACCAATATGTGATAACTTAGATATGCTGTTAGTGGGGGCATGTGAACAGAGGATGTAGAAATCCAAGGGAAAAGGGGCTAGTTTAGCCTTCACGGATTGGGGAGAGTTAATTCCAGCTCCTCTTGGGAAATTATATTAGAATTGGACCATGAAGCCCGGGTGTGGTTTTCCTCTACAGAGGATCAAGGAATAGGGTTCCTGCAGAAGGAATGAGGAAGAGTACAACTTTGGACAGCAAGGGAGTCAGACACATGGGGCAGGCCCTAGGAGATTGTGTGTCGGGGTGGTAGTGGACAGCATCAGATGGTCACGAGATGAGAAGTCTAAAACTGTTGCGACAGGTCGGTTTGTTCGGTAGAGCTGATACTGAGCAGTTTCCCGCATTCTGCAGGCTTCGGGAAGCCACTGCGAGTCATATGTGTGAGCCAGCACTGAGATCGTCAAAAACTTTGGTTTCAAAGCTCAGTGTGTTGGTTGAGATCCCCCCCACCCCTTTGAAAGATTTCTGCAATTACAACAAGAACGAAAAGGGAAAAGCCACTTGACTCACTCAGAACGTCATCAGAGAGTCAACCTTTCTTCTTTTTAAATTTTGTATTGGGGTGTAGTTGCTTTTGTATTGGGTTAGTTTCTAACATGCAGCAAGGTGAACCAGCGATACATACACGTATGTCCCCTCTTTTTCCGATTTACTTCCCATCGAGGTCGCCTCAGAGCGCTGAGTAGGGTTCCTTATGCTTTACAGCGGGTTCTCGTTCGTTCTGTGTTGTATGCCTGGCACTCTATCTATGTGAATCCTTTTCTCCCAACCCCAACACCGCCCCCAGCAGATGCATCTGTACATTTGTTCTCTACGTGCGTGTCTCTATTTCTGGTTTTCAGACGAGATAATCTATATACCGTTTTCCTAGATGCCACGTGTATGCGTTAATATGTGATATTTGTTTTCCTCTTTCTCACGTACTTCACTCTGTATGACAGACTCTGGGTCCATCCACATCTCTGCAGATGATCCCGTTTCTCTTTTTCATGGCTGAGTAGTATTCCATTGCCTGTATGTACCGCATCTTCTTTATGCATTCATCTGTCAATGGACATTTAGATTGCTTCCGTCAAATTTTATTCTCTTCTTGTAGCCAATATGCCTGCATGCGTTTGTGCCATCTCAGAATCCTGAGGGTGGGGGGTGGGGGTTGGGCAAAAGGAAAAATTGCATGGATGTTTATCCTAAGAGTAAAAAGCATTTCAGTGAATAAAATGAAGATAGAGTGTTTACCTTACACTCTAAATAGGTGAACGAGACATCAGGGACCCAAATGCCTGCAGAGGGTCAAACAGGTAACATATATGACCAACATGACTCCAGACAGTTGAGATGGATGGGGGCTGAGGAGAGCACAAACCTTTTCTAAAGGAAGCATCAGCTACTCAGCTTGTGAGATTCTTGCCTTGCAAAATATGTTCTCAGCGTGGTTGAACATTTTGGTTTATCAGGAAGAGTCAGAATTAGATATTTAATATTGGGTTTTCAGCATCAGCAAATTTTTCGTGAATTATTTTAAATGGTGAATGGTTCAAACATTGTGTTCACATGGACCACTTAGATCCATTGACTTCCTTTTGTCTAATCAGGCTTAGTTCAGAACTTCTATAAAATGGGGAACAGTAGATATGAATGTGCCCTCTTATAGAATAACTCTCACCCATCAGCAGTGACTGAGCGCCTACTTCATGCTCAGCCCTGTATGAGATTCTCCAAGAGGCTATCAAATTAGCTGGACGGTGTAGAGTCTCCTTAGGTTAATGCACGTGGGGAAATTGTGTTTTGGCAGTGGGCACGTAAGTACCAGATTGTCCTTTTGCATGTCTCTCTGTGATGATGTATAATTCCAGAAATGTTCCTCTTGTTTTGAGTCCCTGGTGGGAAAAATAATAAGCATAAATGCGATGAATTTAAACAGAACGATGAGCCATTGTCCTGGGTTTTTAAGTCATTCTGTATTGTTTAAGGAGACAAAGGGATAAGCAATATACATCTTGGTTTAGTTATTCTGTTTCTTCTAAGCCCCACTAGCCCCACCACCATCAGATTGCTGGATTACACTGGGGGCTCTGATGCAGGTCCTCCCTCACTTGTTTTCACCATGACTCTGCTTCCCAGCCCCTCTCCCTCTTCCTCACCTCCCTCCCTCCCTCCCTCCCAGCTCCATTTGTGGCAGAAAGCTCTTAAGTGAGTCTTTACGCTGGAGGTTTGTGTGCTCAGCCCATCAGTCTGTGTGCTATTACCGAGTCTTATCCTCTGAGTACATAGCCCGCAGTTGGGTTTGAATATTAAGTGTCAAACTCGAGCACACTGGTGAGAGATTTGCAGCGGCCAGCAGGTCCCTCCCGGATCCCTAAAAGCTGCTGGGCACTCTCCTTGCTGATAAGCGGGCTCATTTCACAAGTGTCAGATTACCGGGGTAAAGCTGCTGATACCCTGCATGATGCTGGTGGGACCATTCGGCCTCCTTCCCGAGATGAGGAGGGGACTGGGGGCCGCCACTCAGGAGGAAAGCGTGTAGAGCCGGCCGTTCACAGATGTGAAGGTTACCTCCCAGAGCCCTGGGGGCGTTTTGTCAGTGTTGTTTGCACAGAGCCAGGGAATGGAGGATTATGGCCCTTGGCGCTGACAGTGTCCCCTGGGTCACAAGTTAATCCAGCAGGACACCAGAGGTAACATAACTGTTTTCTTTGCACGTTTCTATGTGGTTATTGTGGAGGGCGGGAAAGGAATGAAAAGGCTTAGCTTGGGAGATAGGCATCAAACAGCATCTCTCCCTCTTCTGCAGAGAAAGCAGAGCCCTGGGTCCGCATGCATTGAGTCATGGCTGCAGTCACTCTTTGCACATTGATTGAGTGCCCGCTGTGTGCTGGGCACCTTGCAAGAAGCTGTGGGCATGGAGAGGAAGCTTCCACTTGACTTCACAGAGATCCCCTCCATGGTTCTAGCCATTCGTCCACTCATCCCCGCTCATCAATCACTGGCTGTCAGCTTGGTGCCAAGTTCAATGCTCGATACTCAAATAAGAAAGAGGGCAGGACTTCCTGGGGTCGGGGGCACTAGTGGTAAAGAACCCACCTCCCAATGCAGGAGACTAAAAGATGTGGGTTCGATCCCCTGGAGGAGCGCATGGCAACCCACTCCAGTGTTCTTGCCTGGAAAATCTCATGGACAGAGGAGCCTGGCGGGCTATGGTCCATGGGATCACGAAGAGTCGGATGTGACTAAAGTGACTTAGCACTCATGCACAACACTTGTATGAATTTGTCTAAACTCAAAAAGGGCCAAAGTTTGATTCGGGAAGGAGAATGGTAGGTTTATCACTAAAAACCTGGGTGGCCATTTTCCTCAAATCCTCATATTGCTTATCTGGAAAATGTATATTAAAGCAGTTACTGCCTCATAGTTCAATATGATGATCAGAGGAGGCAATAATTTTTTGACTTTTTAAATTTTGTCTTGGGGTATAGCAGATTAACAATGTTGCGATAGTTTCAGGTGGACAGCAGAGTGTCTCAGCCATACCTATTCAGGTATCCCTTCTCCCCCAAACTCCCCTCCCATCCAGGCTGCCACACAGCACTGAGCAGAGTTCCCTGTGCTATACAGTAGGTCTTTGTTAGTTATCCATTTTAAACATAGCAGTGTGTACATGACCATCCCAAACTCCCCATCCATCCCGTCCCCCTAACCTTCCCCACTGTTAACCGTAAGTTTCTTCTCTAAGTCTGCGAGGCTGTTTGTGTTTTGTAAATAAATTCACTTGTCTCATTTTTTTTCAGATTCCGCGTATAAGGGACATCATGCAATATTTCTCTCTGTCTGACTTACTTCATTCAGTATGGATGGATGGACAATCTCTAGGTCCATCCATGTTGCTGTGAATGACATTAATTCATTCATTTTAATGGCTCAGTAATATTTAATTGTATGTATATACCACATCTTCTTTATCCATTCCAGAGGAGCCAGGATTTTAAGAATGTTTAGCATACTGAGCAGTAACTGTTATCTACCAGAGCTCCTTAAATGGAGTGCCCAGAAAGTTGAAAGTGAAAGTCGCTCAGTCTCGTCTGACTCTTTGAGACCCCATGGACTATACAGTCCATGGAATTCTCTAGGCCAGAATACTGGAGTGGTAGCTTTTACCTTCTCCAGGGCATCTTCCCAACCTGGGGATCAAACCCAGATCTCTGTCATTGCAGACAGATTCTTTACTAGCTGACCCACCAGGGAAGCCCAAGAATACTGGAGTGGGTAGCCTATCCCTTCTCCAGAGGATCTTCCCACCCAGGAATTGAACTGGGGTCGCCTGCATTGCAGGCGGATTCTTGACCAGCTGGGCTATGCCCATACTGCCCAGAAGGAGACGACAGATGGGTGGCCGCTGATACATCACAGGGTGGACACCTGTGGATCTGCTGTCAGATGGTGGCTTATATCCCAGTGCCACCACTTCCTGGTGACCTTCCCATTGTGGTGACCTTGGGCATGTTTCAAACTTCTCTGAACGGTGGATTCCTCATCTGTAAAGTGATAATGATAATGGTGTGCAAGAGCTCAGTTCTCCTGCGCGGTGTGCTCAACATAAGCCATCACCTGTTACTCTTTTCCACCACTAACAGAGCTCAGAGTAACTCTCAGGGTGACCCATGGGCCTCCCATCATTATACACCACAGGTAAACAGCGAATCCCTAACGAGGTAGAAGATAATGATCAATTCAGGTGGCAAATTTTCATTTTGCCCTTAGGTTTGCAGAATACTCTGGGTGTGGCAGCTGCCAGAGCTTGATGTTTGTTTGTTTTTTTTTTTTCAAATCAAGTTCAAGGCCGCTTAAAAGTATCTGAACTTTACCTTTAGCTAAGTGGAGCCTGATGGGTTCAGTTAAGGTAATACACACATGTGATTCACCAAGACCTTTTGTTTTGTTTTCCTGGGTTGGTAACAGTACTTATTAAAAAGTAAAGAGACCATTAGTGCTAATGTACCAAGGAGGGTTCAAGACTGACAAGCCATCTTAGGGGAGTGTTTCCCAGAGGTTAGCCCCCGGAAAGGAAACAGATTGCAGAGCTTTCCCGTGTTTGTCAGATGCAAATGCAGTCTGAGGTTTGAATGTGTCCTGTTGCCCTTTGGGTGTTCATGGAAAATCTGGAATGACAGTCTGGTTTGGTTCCTGGGTGACCGGGCAAGCCCTCCAAGGTAACTTGGAGCTTAAGAAGCCGAAGAGTGGCACTGGGTGGGCACACGGTGCAGTTGGCCGCAGCAGGTAGAAGGGAGCAGGGGGACCTTGACCCATTTCCCTCTTATCTCGGTTCTCGTCTCTGGCACCACCCCTGCCCCGAACTGTGTGCCCTGGTGAGGAGCCTCTACCCAGCCACAGTCTGATCCAGACGCCTCCTGGGTGACGGCTTAGGTGGTGGGAGCTTCACCAGAAGGGCAGGTCACGCTGAGGACTCAGAGCTCAAAGAGGAAACTGCCGGTGCCTGAAGCCCTGACACCCTGGGGACTCGTCTGAATGGGCGGATCCACCGTCTCTGTTTCCTTCTCAGTGTGTCTTTTTTAAGGCTATGGTAAGCCAGGCTAATTATTGGGCTTCCCTGATAGCTCAGTTGGTCAAGAATCCGCCTGCAATGCAGGAGACCCCAGTTCGACCCCTGGGTCGGGAAGATTTGCTGGAGAAATGATAGGCTATGCACTCCAGTCTCCTTGGGTTTCCCTTATGGCTCAGCTGGTAAAGAATCTGCCTGCAATGAGGGAGATCTGGGTTCGATACCTGGGTTGGTAAGATGCCCTGGAGAAGGAAAAAACTACCCACTTCAGTATTCTGGCCTGGAGAATTCCATGGACTGTATAGTCCATGGGCTTGCAAAGAGTTGGACACAACTCAGTGACTTTCACACAGGCTGATTAATATCATTCTTAAGTGGCTTCAGTGAACCAGGCAGATGTAAAGACTCTAGATAGATGAATGCATTCATTCCTAAAACAATTTTCTTGAGAGGAGTGGTATTATTTTGTTGTTGTTCAGTTGTGTCCGACTCTTTGTGACTCCATGGACTGCAGCATGGCAGGCTTCTCTGTTGTTCACTGTCTCCCAGAGTTTGCTCGAACTCATGTCCATTGAGTCAATGATGCCATCCAACCATCTCACCCTCTGTCACCCACTTCTTCTGTCCTCAATCTTTCCCAGCATCAGGGTCTTTTCCAGTGAGTCAGCTCTTTGCATCAAGAGGCCAAAGTATTGGAGCTTCAGCATCAATTCTTCCAATGAATATTTAGGATTGATTTCCTTTAGAATTGACTGGAGTTTGGGTTGATCTCCTTGTCGTCCAAGGGACTCTGCAGAGTCTTCTCCAGCACCACAGTTTGAAAGCATCAATTCTTTGGTGCTCAGCCTTGTTTATCGTCGAACTCACACAAGCATACATGACTACTGGAAAAACCATAACTTTGACTATATGGACCTTTGTTATGAAATGATGTCTCTGGTTTTTAATATGCTGTCTAGATTTGTCATAGCTTTTCTTCCAAGGAGCAGGCATTGTTTAGTTTCATGGCTGCAGCCACTGTATTGCTATGATTCTCATATTACAGATGGAGACCTTGAGGCTCAGAGGAGGCTGAGTAACTTGCCTCGAGTCACAAAGCCAGTTAGTGACGAAGCACAAATAAACAGCCAGGTAAAGCAGCTTCAGCGACTGTGTTTTCCAGTAGCTCCCTGAACCTCTATTTCCATCTCTGTCACTTCCAGCCCATTCTGTACTGCATGGCCAGATGGTCTCTGAAGATGCAGGTCAGAACACATCCTCCCCTTCCTCAGATGTCCTTCATGGATCCTTCATGGTTACCAGTTGAAGTCTCATTTCAGTTCAGTTCAGTTGCTCAGTCGTGTCCGACTCTTTGTGACCCCATGGCAGCATGCCAGGCCTCCCTGTCCATCACCAACTCCCGGAGCTTGCTCAAACGCATGTCATCGAGTCGGTGATGCCATCCAACCATCTCATCCTCTGTCGTCCCCTTCTTCTCCTGCCTTCAATCTTTCCCAGCATCAGGGTCTTTTCAAAGTTGAAGTCTAAGCTCATTTATTTACCATAGCTTTGGGGGCTGATGGGTCTCAGTGAAGGGCACAGACCCTCTGTTTATCACTCAGATGTCTTTAGTAACCAGGCTCTCTGAACTCAGTTTCCTGGGCTGTGAAGCTGGCATCAGAAGCCCCTGCTTCACAGAGTTATCAGAGAGCGCCTGCCCTCTGTTAGTCCCTGGGAAGCGCCAGGCAGAGTGCCTGGTGTTGGGCAGTAAGCATTCCTTCCATTGGTGCTGTCACTGGGTATGGCCCAGCCAGCCTCCTCCATCCGGTCTCATCTTTTCCAGAATCACTCCCCTCACCAGCCTTCCCATGTTCTGGCCAAGGAAGGCTCAGGACCCTTCAAGATGCCATGGAGTGCCATGCCTCCACCTGGGCAGCATGCTCTCTCTTTACCCTGCAGTGTTGCCAAGCCTTCATGCTCCCCTCCTCTGACTGCAGAACAAAGAAAACCTAATTATTCTCTGTGAGTCAGCTCAGTTGTCGCTTTGCCGTGTCTGCTTCCCCCCACTGCTGCCCCCAGGTTCAAATACATCCCTCCACCCCTGCTCTGCGTGGACCCTGGTTTTGCTGTTGCTTTTCCATCAACTGTTATTAATGTGAGCTCATTTAGAAAATGCAGCGTCCCGTTCATCTCCGAATCCCGAACTGTACCTGGCCCCATGCTTTGATGGTTTTCGCAGAGCAGGAGCTCAGAAAATGCCGAATGGGTTAATGAGTAGATGCACACGTTCAAATGAACAAAAATAACTTCCATTATGTTTCCTTTTAAAAACATTTACCTCTTCTGAATTGTTTTTGAAAAAAATCCTTGAGGATTAGAAATTGAAACTGAAAACTTTGGGAATGATTTTTTTTCCCCTTCCCTTTTGCTTCTTTAAGTTGTAGACTTAAGATGCCTGCGTGAATGCGTGCTAAAGTCGCTCAGTTATGTCGGACTCTTTACGACTCCCTGCACTGTAGCCCACCAGGATCCTCTGTCCACAGGATTCTCCAGGCAAGAATACTGGAGTGGGTTGCATTTCCTTCTCCAGGGGATTTTATGTATTTTAAATCTGAAGGAAATTCTGCTTACTCAGACTATGGCATTTCAAAGAGTTGGACACGCCTGAGTGACTAACAGACAGGAAAGCCATGTGAATAACCTGGAGTTTTGTATGTGTGAATGCTGTACTTTTGATGGCTGTCACGTGGTCTAGAAGAATATGGACCATAGGTGGAAATTAAATGAATCTTTTTTCCCCCCAACTGCCTGGCTAGAAGTTTGCTTTAGGATTAAGGACTATTTTCTTATTAAGTGATACAGTGCTTGTTAAAGCAAGTACCTGTCTTAACAGGATCCTTTTCTAATTTTTGTGAAATATTGGAGCACATTAGGGTAAGTGGAAGTATTCTTTGTGAACTGAAAGTAACTCACAGTTGCTGGAAAGATTCTTCAGTGAAGAGAAATGACAGAGGAAGTTTAGAAGAGGATCTGGAATTTATAGTAAACATTCTATAAATGCTCCTTCTGAGACCAAAACATGAAGCTTCACATAATAGAAGTTGCTAACATTCACCAGAGAGGTGCCTGTGTGCAAGCAGTTTCTTTTCTTTTTTTTTTGCCATACCACGTGGTATGTGGGATCTTAGTTCCCTCTTAGTTCCCTGACTAGGGATGGAAACTGTGCCCCCTGCATTGGAAGCTCAGAGTCTTCATCACTGGACCACTAGGGAAGTCCCTGCAAGCATCTTGTGGAGTGTTTTCCAGGCACTGTTTCCTTCAGTCCTTGGAGTAGTCCCGGGGTGTCGGTGCTTGTCAATTGTCAGCGGACAATACTGAGGTTCAGAGAGGTCCGTAAATGTCTCAGCGTCAAACAGAGAAAAAAAACAGAACTGGAGTTCTGCTTACTTTAGGTCTTGAGTTCTTGCCATTATGTGTTATTGTCACTCATGACAAAGCCAAAGAAACGAACTACTTGAAACGTCCTATATTTCTTGTGGCAGAGTCTACCATATTTATCACTTGCTTGAAGTCATGCTTTAAAGAAAATATCAACCCAAACAAGTTTGGATGTGGTCTCACATTAAACACATAACTTTTAACAATGACCTGATGTGGCCTTCGGAACGTTTACCAAACTTTTCGCGACTTCGGTCTGATTTTATGGCACCCCCTTGTCCCTGCCGGGGTTGCTGAGTGCTCTATCGATCCGCCTTTCTGCCGGGCTATTTTTCTTTCATTTCATTGTCTTTGTTTTTCTGGAACATTGGGCCAAATGGCTCGGTGGTGCTTTGCTGAACCGTGGGGAATTTTCTTGTATCTTCTGAAATCCATTGCATTTCTTTGAGAATTAGATATTCCCTTCTGACTGGATGGGTCTTCTCTATTTTTGTTTAATTTGCGGGGTGGAAGGGGTTGGAGTTTCATACCAAGAGGTACACGTGATATATTTTATCTCACTGTTGTCTTCTGTTGAGACTTATATACGCCTTTTAAAAATTGAAGTATAGTTGGTTTGGATGTGTGAATTTCTGCTGCACAGCAAAGTGATTCAGTTATATATATATATATATATATAGGCTTCGGGAAGATCCCCTGGAGGAGGGCATGGCTCCCATTCCAGTGTTTTGCCTGGAGAATCCCATGGGCAGAAGAGCCTGGTGGGCTATGGCCCATAGGGTTGCAAAGAGTCGGACACGACTGGAGTGACTGAGCATGCGCGTGCACGCACACACACACACACACACACACACACACACACACACATATCAATATATATTCCTTTTGAAGTATATTTTCCATTATGGTTTATCACAGGATACTGAGTATAGTTTGCTGTAGAAGCTTATTGTTTACCCACTCTATCTATCTATATGCTAGTTTGCATCTTCTAATCCCAAACTCCCCATCCATCCCTCCCCATCCCTCTTCCCCCTTGGTAACCACGAGTTTGTTCTCTAAAGACTTAAAGATACTTGTATGGAGGCTTCGCTGGTGCTCTCATTGATTTTCATTCTCATGAGAATGCATGTGAACAAGATCATCCAGAGAAATTAAAAGAGCAGTTAAAATCATGAAGGTCCAAGCCCTTTCTTTTTGCAAATGAGGAAACTGAGGCTCAGAGTTAAGTATCCTAATCAAGGCCAAACAGCTAGTTAATAGCAAGAATAGGATTAAAAAGCACATACCTCTATTAGTGACTACTTTAGGAGACAATTTTTTTTTAAAGCCTATGTTTTTCAGAATACCAGATTTCAGAGTGTGGGTGGGGGTGGTTTAGATGGAAACAGTGTAGCAATGCATCTTTGAAAAGTAGCTTTGGCCACTTGGAAGCAAAAATAACAGTATTCTCAGCAAAGGGACTTGATATATTTTCTATAGAGGTCTCCCCCGGACTTGGGAGTGGACCCTGCCACAGTGATTCTGTTGGGATCTGACGCTTACAGCTCTTATACATAAAGATAACTGCACCAAGCTTGCCTTGATAGTTTTACCATTTCCTTGAGATTACATCCTTGAGATGATGAGATCAGCTTGAATTTTCAGTATAGCTGTGAGACCTTTCTTATGTTGAAATGAATTCTGATAAGCTGATTATCTCTCTGAAGAAAATATGATGTCCACATCCCTCAGCCTAGTTCCTCTCAGGTTAGTGCCATTTTTATTCGGAGGCATCTGCCCTGGTCTGAATTAAATAAGGTAATAAGGTGCTCTGGAGTCTAACACATATTAAATAGAATTTTTTTTTTTTTTAAATTGAGACTTTCAGAGAAGAGGCTGGGTTTTCTTTATGGTCTATTTTCTTGCTCCGTGTTGAAGTAGATGCTGCCAGCTAGTTTCCTTTTCTTTAATAGAGCAGTGAGTTATGGGCCGCCAGAATAAAGTGTTCTCAGTGGTGTAAATAAAGTGGCCATCTGAGCAAATACATCACACCGTGTACTGAGGGTTTTTTCCTTGGCTTTTGCTTTGGTTTTGATTGTTTTTGTTTGGTCTCTTTCCCCGCCTTCTCCATGACATCAGGTTTCTGCTATGGTTATGGCTGTGTATTGTTGACACATTAATCTTGGTAATAGAAATGGAAAGCTTCTTTTCACTGAGAAAGAGATTCAGAGTAAACGGTGATTGATGGCTGAGTAATATTCCATGGGATTGAAATGTATATACTACTGGCGTGTGTGTGCATGCATGTGACTGATTCACTTGCAGTACAGTAGAAACTAACACAGCATTGCAAAGTAACTGGACTCCAATAGAACTAAAGGTGATTAATGAACAAACGCGTCATGTATTTGCAATGACGTGCTTTGTACCCCAGCTCTGTAAATCTCTTAGTATCTCAGCCTCTTGTGAGCTTGCTGGTTGCTATATCTGTTCTGCGTTTCCTGTCAATGGTTGATTGTTGCAGCCCAGCCCCCAGCCTACCAGGTGAACCTACCACATTTGAATCATGGGAGGATCTCTCTCATGGTGCCGTGTGTCTGCTGGGGAGAGAGTTCAAAGGCTCGGGCGCGGTGACTGCTCTCAGAGGAAGAGCCTGTTAGAATCACTGTGTCTGAGAGGCCTCCCGTGGTGGTGGGTGTTCAGTTGCTAAGTCGTGTCTGATGCACACCAGGCTCCCCTGTCCTTCACTATCTCCCAGGATTTGCTCAAACTCATGTCCATCAAGTCAGTGATGCCATCCAACTATCTCAGCCTCTGTCGCCCCTTCTCCTTTTGCCTTCAATTTTTCCCTACATCAGGGTCTATTCCAGTGAGTCAGCTCTTACCATCAGATGACCAACGTATTGGAGCTTCAGCTTCAGCATCAGTCCTTGCACTGAATATTCAGGATTGATTTCCATTAGGATGGACTGGTTGGATCTCCATGCAGTCCAAGGGACTCTCAAGAGTCTTCTCCCGCACCGCAATTCTAAAGCATCAGTTTTCATACTCCACTAACTTTGGGCAAAACTGAGATGCACTTTGTCCCCCATAAGCGCTCCCCAAAGATGCCCAGCCCTCAGTCTGGATCACACTGTTCAGGTGCCTCGTCCATGTGCAGACAGCAGCACATTGCCTGCATGTCTATGCTGTAAATTCCTAAGGGAAGGGTCCTAGTGCCCTTCTGGGGTTCAGCCTTCAACCTCTCCCAGTCCTCTATCCAGGGAAAAGGAAAGTGGGAGGAGCCAGGCTGGACACCCGCATTCCTGGGCAGGTGCCCTTCTTAGAAAAAGGGATGTGGGTACAGGAGCACAACAAAACACCCTCTTCTTCCTTACTTGGCAGAGACCTTTGCTCTATAGCCTCTCCGAGTGATGGAGATGCTGACTCAGCGCCACATTCCCCTGCCCACTGTGGGTCTGGCCACAGGACCCAGAACAGACAGTCTTCTCTGCTCACACAAGAAGAACCTGATGATGTTTCTCACCTGAAAGGACAGACATCTTCCCCCTCACCCCACACCCAGAAAGTTTTAATTTTGTAGAGATTGCAATAATAGGTCTCCTGTGTGAATGTCCTTTCACAGAGTTGCTACCACCTGCCTTGAATGCAATGTCCTGGCTTGTGGATTTGGTGGGGGGAAAAAAATAATAATATAAAATACACCTTGAATTTTCCCTACAGTTCAGCTTCCCTGTTTCATACCCGGTCTTGCTGAAGATTGCAGCGGAAAAAAAGAGCCTCATTGCCTTGCACACGCCCTGTTATCTCTGGTGGGTTCAAATACAGTTTCTCCGAAGAGGCTGTGGTACCCTTGCTCTCCCTGGCCTTGAATCTGAGAGTCTGAGGATTTCTTTGAGTACACACAGCAGCATCTTTTTGACAGACAGTGCAAATTAAAAGATCCGGTGCGGCCTGGGAGCTGGGGACCCACACATGCCCCTGGGGTTTTCATTTACAGTTAGGCAGTGCCGAGACAATTATTGCTGACAGGGAGGCAGAGGCTGGTGGCAGAGTGCGTGTGACAGGAGGCTCATGCCAGCCCATAATTGGGAGGATTACTTTTAATCAGACCATACCCTACAGCCCAAACATTAGAAATCTCCTGTAAGGCCAAGACAGGAAATTAAACACACCAACAATAAGCCTCAAAGCGGGGTGGCGGGTGGGGCGTAATATCCTTAGTCTCTTGAAGGTCCCTGGAGCTTTGGGGAGAAGTTCGGTTCCCTGGGGAGGGAAACCGGAAGCATCTTCTCACGAAGCAGCAGCTGATGCTGTACCTGAACCCTTGCTGGACGGGGTTTGTGCAGCCAAATTAAATGCAGCAGGCAGACTAATTGATGTTTACTGCATTTAAACACTATGACAAGTCAAATATAAGCCTTGGAGCAGCAGCTACAAATGTATTTCATCAGTAAGGGCAGAGCCCCCTTCCTTCCTTAGTTTGGGAAATCTTAAATGACACCTGGGCTTCCCAGCTGGCGCAGCAATAAAGAATCTGCCTGTCAGTGCCAAAGGTGCAAGAGACACAGGTTTCGATCCCCAGATTGGGAAGATTCCCTGGAGGAGGAAATGACAACCTACTCCAGTATTCTTGCTTGGGAAAACCCATGGACAGAGGGGCCTGGCGGGCAACAGGAAAGAGCTGGACAGTGCTGAGCCCCTGAGCACGCATGCACAAATGACACCTACTATGTGCCAGATGCTGTGTTGGCTGTTGAAAGGCCTGGGCTCAGCTGTCTGAGTTACCTGGATAAGCTTACTTATTTGGCAGCATTTTGCAAAGCACGCGTGACGTCGTTTATTGGAAGGACTGCTGTTGACCAAGTAAGCATCGTTTTTGGGCGTCTGGCACGATGACCGTGTATTGGCTAGCAGGGCCAGGTAGTTACGGTGTGTAATCCTCACACAAACCCTCTAAGGAACAAGGTTATTCCCATCCTCCGATAGGTAAGCAAACAGAGGCCCAGAGCGATCAGGAAGTTTGCCCAGAGTTACGTATCTAAATGGAGGGGAGAATGGATTTTGAACCCGAGTCAATGTTCCAAACGACCCTCATGTCATCACTCATGAATAAGGAGCAGTGTGGCTTGGAGTTGTAAAGTGCTGAGGATCAGTGAATGAGACAGATAAAGGCGCCGATGTCGGTGAGCGGTGAGTATCAGAGGGACACAGAGCGGGAAGCGGGAGTTTGGCAAGGGATCCCCGAGGATGTGAAGACGAGGTCTCTATTCCCAGGCAGATGAAGAGAGAATAGACTTCCTGGCAGGGGAACCTGCTAGGGTGAAGGCATTGTGAGGGTAGGTTGTGGGGGGCAGGGTTGGGGTTATTTATTTATTTATTTTTAAATATGTATTTGTTTATTTGGCTGTGCTGGGTCTAGCTGTGGCAGCAGGATATGTAGTTGCAGTATATGGGATCAAGTTCCCTGACCAGGGATTGAACTCGGGCCCCCTGCATTGGGAGTGTGGAGTCTTGGCCACTGGACCATCAGGGAAGTCCCCGGAATCCATTTTGGTTTAGAACTATTGGCTGTTGGATTTTGTTCTTGTTCAGCACGAGTGTGAGTGCTAAGTCACTTTAGTTGTGTCTGAGTCTTTGCGACCCCATGGGCTGAAGCACGCCAGGCTTCCCTGCCCTTCACAATCTCCCAGAGCTTGCTCAAACTCACATCCATTGAGTCGGTGATGCCATCCAACCATCTCATCCTCTGCCACCCGCTTCTCTTCCCGCCTTCAATCTTTCCCAGCATCAGGGTCTTTTCCAGTGAACTGGCTCTTTGCATCAAGTGGCCAAAGTAGTGAAGCTTCAGCAACAGTCCTTCCATTGAATATTCAGGACTGATTTCCTTTAGGACGGACTGGTTGGATCTCCTTGCAGACCAAGGGACTCTCAAGAGTCTTCTCTAACACCACAGTTCAAAAGCATCAATTCTTTGGCGCTCATCTTTCTTTATAGTCCAACTCTCACATCCATACATGACTGCTGGAAAAACCGTAGCTTTGACTATTCGGACCATTGTTGGCAAGGTAATGTCTCTGCTTTTTAATATGCTGTCTAGATAGGGACCACTGAGTAGCTGGGGAAGAGTGCGTGCAGTCACCATTGTCAATGTGGTCAAGATATAGCGTCTGTATCTGAAGGCAGGGCTGGTGGAGAAGCCCCCAGCTCGGGGAGATGCCACCCTTTGTGACACACATGACTCTTCCGTTGGCAAGTGACAGAAATGTACTCAGCGTAGCTCAGAAAATGGGGACATCCAGTACCCAGCACAGGAGTGAGTCTCAGCCCTGAGATGGGAAGTGTGGTCAGTACTAGGAGGGTCAAGTAGGCCCTGAGCTGCTAGGTCATCTGGCCACGAGGCAGCTCCTGCTGTCTCCCAGAACCCTCCAGTCTCACCTGTTTCCCTCTCTGCTCTGGGGCTTGGGAGCTTCTGTTCTTATTGAGTTCATGGAGGAGAACGGTGACCCCACAGTATGTGAGTTCTCAGTTCTGGAAGTCGGTGGAAACTTAGCAGGGCAGTCTGGATTGCTGAGAGGAAAGGAATTCGAATCAAGTGAGGTTTCGTCCCGTCAGAGCCCTCGTGGAACCAGAGTCAGGTCCATCAGACCTAACTTCTGGACTGAGCGGGACAGAGATGAGTGGGGAGGAGGAAGCTCTTAGGGAAGCTGCCGGTCACCGGAAGTGTGTCTGAAGTTAGCCGCCGGGTAGGGAGGCCTGTCTTCCTCCCTTCTCTCCCCTCTCCACCCCGCTATCCCTCCTCCTTCCATCCTTCCTTCAGCAAGAGCTTTTCACGAGCCATCCATGCCCACTGCGCGGTGGTCAGACCTGGAGTTAGACGGGTGAGCAGACAGATGCAGTGACAGTCCCTGCCCTCATGGAGCCCACTCGCCCGGTGACACAGGCCGCCTTGAACGAGGAGAGCATTTTCCTCTCACTGTGAAATGACAGCTGGGAGATGCGCTTTGAAGAAAGGATAATGGACTCATGAGACCGTGGGGCAGAGGCTTCCACGAGGATATAACGATGAGAGTTAATTGGGTGTTAAGAGCATCCCAGGTCAAAGACACAGTATCCCCGTGGCTGGTGGGGAGTAAGGCGTGACCCAGAACTGGTTGCTGGGGTTGATACCCGAGGCGGTCTGGAGGGAGGGTGTGCCTGCTCACTGACAAACAGACAAGGCTGGGCCTGTGGCCAGGAGCCCACCATGCTGGCCATCAGACCGTGTGCCCCAGGTGTGGGTTTTGTCAGCAATGGAAAAGGCAGCCATCCATTTGGGGTTTAAACCATCAAGTAACATGGGTGTATCCATAGCTTGTCAGCATTCCTCTGCCTGCTCCCTGGGGTGCTGAGAGGGGTGAAAGTGAAGACAGAAGATTCTTGGAGCCCATCATGGTCACCCACGTGCAGGAATCTATGGAGGAGGGGGTGGCTGACTCTGTGGAAGTAGAAGCGATGCTGTGTCCAGCCCTGTTGAGAGAGTCTGAGTTAGACTTAAACTCCACACTGCCTGCCCAGGGGTCATCAACTCCAGCGTCTTGGAAGTAATTGGTTCGCTGTTCTGTGCATCCATTTGGATGAGCACAGAGGTGACCGCGGCTAATGCATGGAGTGAGCAGCTCTGCCTGACTTTGTTCTGATGTCCTTTCCCTTTCCTTCCCTCTCAGCTCTTTAACTGGGGCATCATTTCAGGGCCGTGAAAATTCCATCCAACTTCACCAGGATCCAAGATTCTCCCTGGTCACAGATCACTCTTTCCGTTGTTTGCAAGAGTAATTGCAAACTCAGGACAGCCTTAGTTTTGTTTTATTTTAAATAACATCACTGCTTTGGAACTCTTAGATCTTTAGATATTCCATGCTGCCTGGTGCCATTGCTAATGACCATTTCTATTTTTACCTTGTAACAATGGTTCTTGGCCTTCGTTTTTATAAAACAATCCATGTAAAGGATTTGTCAGATTCTTATTAGTGTCAAGGGTGGGGAGTATAAAATTCATTTCAACTGCAGGTTAGATTAAAAACAGATACAGAAGTGTGGGCATGAAGCTGACACGGATGTGAAATTAACCTTATCCCCCTGCATGCCAAGTAGGGGAGCACCATAGAAGGCCATGATGCTCAGAGAAGACTTCTTTCTGGAGTCAAGTTCAGTGCCCTCCCTTGGGGTTTAGCACCTTGGGTCAATGAGGCAGGGCTTCCCGGACTTTCCCAGTGTGGTGAGCAGCTGGGGAGAGGCTGGGCACTGTGCCAGGCAGCAGGGCTACTGGGCTGGCTAAAACACTGTCCTTGAGGGCTTCCTTGGTGGGTCAGTGGTAAAAAAAAAAAAAAAAAAGCCACCTGCCAATGCAGATGACACGGGTTCGATTTGTGATCTGGGAAGATCCCTCATGCCGCGGAGCAACTAAGCGTGTGCCCCGCAGCTACTGAGCCTAAGCTCCAGAGCCCCGTAGCTGCAACTGCTGAAGCCTCTGCACCCTGGAGCCTGTGCTCCTCAGCAAGAGAAGCCACCCCAGTGAGAAGCTCACAGACCGCAGCGAGAGAGTAGCCCCCCACTCAGTTCAGTTCAGTCGCTCAGTCCTGTCTGACTCTTTGCAACCCCATGGACCGCAGCACGCCAGGCCTCCCTGTCGATCACCAACTCCCGGAGTTCACTCAAACTCATATCCATTGAGTCGGTGATGCCATCCAATCTTCTCATCCTCTGTCGTCCGCTTCTCCTCCCGCCTTCAATCTTTCCCAGCATCAGGGTCTTTTCCAGTGAGTCAGCTCTTCGCATCAGGTGGCTGAAGTATTGGAGCTTCACCTTCAGGATCAGTCCTTCCAATGAACCCCCAGGACTGATCTCCTTTAGGATGGACTGGTTGGATCTTCTTGCTGTCCTAGGGACTCTAAAGAGCCTTCTCCAACACCACAGCTCAAAAGTATCAATTCTTCGGCGCTCAGCTTTCTGAGCTCAGCCCACTCACTGCAACTAGGGAAAGGGCCAAACAGCAGTGAAGACCCAACACAGCCAAAAACATATAATTAATTAATTGTTCTCATTACTGCTGTTGTTCATGTCCTACTGCCAAGTCATGTCCTACTGTTTGCAACCCCATGGTCTGCAGCATGCCAGGCTTCCCTGTCCTTCACTATCTCCTGGATTTTGCTCAAATTCATGTCCATCGAGTCGGTGATGCCATCCAACCATCTCATCCTCTGTCATCCCCTTCTCCTCCCGCCTTCAATCTTTCCCAGCATCAGGGTCTTTTCCAATGAGTCAGCTCTTCGCATCAAGTGGCCAAAGTATTGGAGCTTCAACTTCAGCATCAGTCCTTGCAATGAATATTCAGGGCTGATTTCCTTTAGGATTGACTGGTTTGATCTCCTTGACGTCCAGGGGTCTCTAAAGAGTCTTCTCTGGCACCACAGTAGAAAGCATCAATTCTTCAGCCCTCAGCCTTCTTTATTAATTCATTGTCTTTTTTTAAAAGAAATATTTACAAACATTGTGCTCACCCTCCAGGAGTTCACAACCTGGACCGTCCAAGGCTACAGGGGTTAGAAAGAGTGTGTGATTCTTGCTCAGATGAGAAAAAATCAGTCCAGCTGGAGGGGCCAGTCAGTCATGGCTACAGAGAGAAGCTTCCATGTATGTGGACTCTGAAGAGTGAGTTCAAGAAGGGCCAGGTGATGACCAGCTCTGGAAGGGAGATGTGGTCAAAGTGTTGGAGGCAGGGAGTGCCTTGCGTCTTTCCAAATTTTTCAGTTTCACTGGGTCATAGGATGTGCGAGTGAGTGTCTTAAGGGGAAGGATCCCCAGCTTCCAGGATCTAATGCCTGATGATCTGAGGTGGAGCTGATGTAATAATAATGGAAATAAAGTGCACAGTAAATGTAATGCTCTTGAATCATCCAGAAACCATCCCCCAACCCAGGTCCATGGAATAATTGTCTTCCAAGAAATGGGTCCCTGGTGCCAAAAAGGTTGGGGATGGGTGCCTTAGGTGAGGGGAGAGGAGACTGGAGAGGAGGCGGGGCAGGCTTTAAGGAGGCTGACCTGACCAAAGGACCTGTGCTCAGTACATCTGTGGGTTTATAATCAGTCTGTCCGGGATCTGCTGGTGCTGCTATTTTTATTGTTAGGAGACAGACACTTCTCCAGCCTAGGCATGCTATGAATTTACAGAAGTTCATCGATACCTTTGACTGTTCGTTTCCTTGGTCCTGACTCTTCTTTCCACCTCTTTTGGTTGTGTTCTTCTGATCATTGAGATCTCAGCCCTGTTGCCAATTCCTTGGCACTGCCTTCACCAGCCTCCCTGACAAGATCTGTCTTTCCTGCTAGACTGTGGGCCCAAAAATGACAGTGCTTGGCATTCAAAAAGGCTTAATGAATAATCACAAAATTTTTAATAGCATCGATTTTGTGCCAGGCACAATGCTAAATGCCTTACAAATATTACCTTTGATTACTAAGCCATACACTATGTTTATTCCTATTTCTCTGAGACAAAGAGAGGTTAAATGACTTACCTGTGGTCACAAAGCTAGTAGGTAGTGGAGACATGGAGGAAAGGGTAGATGGGTGAAGGGATGAACTGAATGGAGGTGAGAGGGATGGAAGGGTAGTTGGATGCCTGGGGGAGGGGAGGATCGGGAATGTGGGTGGGTGCATGGATGGAAGGGAGGACGGAGGATTGAATGAAGGAAAGAAGGATGGAAGGATGACTGAACGGATGTGTTCCTGAACCAAACTTTGGTCCACTTTCCCACTCACAGCAAAGCCAATCTTCTGACGTGGGGCTGTGGTGAAGGAAAGTGCAGCATCCATTGTGGGCACCAGACAGGGAATCCAGGGCAGCCAATGCTCAAAACACCCAAACTCCCCTTATGGGTTTCAGGACAGGATTTTTAAGGATATGGGTAAGGTGAGGCAAAGAAGTCTCAGGGCGTGTGATCAACTTGTGAACACACCCTGATTGATGGTGAGGTATCAGGGCTGTGTCACTGGGGTTAACATTATCAATTCTCAGGCTCCAGCTGGTCTGAGGTGCATACTCATGATCATCATGTAGTTAAGTTTGTCCATTTTGGGGGGGGGGGTCTTAATATCTGTGAAACAACTTAGGAATGGGCATTAGATACTTCTAGATCTAATTAGACCTAGGTACTTCAGTGGAGAAGGAAATGGCAACCCACTCCAATATTCTTGCCTGGAGAATCCCATGGACAGAGGAGCCTGGTGGACTGCCATCTATGGGGTTGCACAGAGTCGGACACGAATGAAGTGACTTAGCAGCAGCAGCAGTTACTTCAGGGAGGATCTAAAGATTCTGTGACTGCTATATGATTAATTTACTATTTAAATTGCTTATATTCTGGCCCAGTTCCACCTTAGTCTCACCATGTTTATATCTTTTCAATCATCAATTCTTAAGCCAAGTGTTTATGACTCAGGGGAAACTTGGGAGACCAGAGCTTTTCTACAAATGAACGGCAGGCAGTGATCATGGGGGGTGCCTATCCTTGGAGATCCCATTGAGTCCTTTTCGGTTACAGGTGGATAAGCACTGTTCCTGCCATACTCACCCTTCACAGCTGTATGTACCATCAGAATTCTCCAGACAGTGGTCTTTCTCTTTCCAATATTTCGGAACCTCTTGATGTTATCAGATGTTCTGATGTATCAACATCAGTGGACTCACCAAATGTGAAGTTAAAAAAACGGTTCATCATATTAACAAAGGGGAAGCACATATTTTAAATATATGTTTGTAAATAATGTGTATCATTGAGCTCTGAAATGTGTGAATTGCATTGAATCTGGGTATACGTTATAGAACGACTTTGTAGGAGTCGTTGAAAGAGCGTTGGGTCAGGATTCTAGGACACTGCAAACCAGTCCCACATCTGCTCCTTAAGTTTCTTCCAGAGAGGAGGCAGTTCAGGGCCAACTCTCTTTTGTATCTGTGCACGCGTGCTAAGTCACTTCAGTTGTATCCGACTCGTAGCCCGCCAGGCTCCTCTGTCCATGGGATTCTCCAGACAAGAATACTGGAGTGGGTTGCCATAACCTACTCCAGGGCAATCTTCCTGATCCAGGGATTGAACCCCTGTCTCTTGCGTCCCCTGCTTTGGCAGGTGGGTTCTTTACCAGTAGTCCCACCTGGAAAGCCCCTCTCTTTGGTATAAGGCTCCATATACGTCTTTCAGATCTATTAGTAAATCTTGATTTTTCTGGCTGAAGATGACCTTTCCCCCAACTCACTGAATTATATGATATTATAATGGCCATTTTCAGTTCAGGTGATATTTGATTTATTTAAATTTTAATGAAAATGAATCTTGCTCTTTCTGATTGAGTGATGATAGCCATGTTTATAAAATGTATTATTTATGGGACACCTTATATCCATTTTCTTCATTGTAAAATGAAGTCACTTGGAACCTTTGCTGTCATGGAATTGAGCATTACAGAATCTTTGAGTTCTAAGATTGAAAAAAGATTTAGTGTTGGTTTCATCCTGCCTACTCCAATGCAGGAAATTCCACAATAAGATCATTAAAAGATCAGCCTCCCATCTTTCCTTGAAGACATCCTGTGACAAAGAGTTCACTGTGTAGGTTAGGAGCATAGCAGAATGGCTCTAAATTTGTTACCCAATTTCCCAAGTTCAAATCCAGGCTCCACTACCAATAAGCGTACTTTGTACAACCAAGCTGTCTGAGTCTTGGTTTCCTCTTCTGAAACAGAGAAACTGGGAATGCCTTCCTGATTGGAGTGTGAAGGCATTCAATGAAAATAATATTTGAAGCTTTGATCTTTATCCTTTTCATCTTCATCACCATTATCATTGTTAGGTTTTTCCTATTTTATCGGTTAACCAGATATTAGTATGACCAAGACACATGCTTCCCTGGTGGCTCAGAGGTTAAAGCGTCTGCCTCCAATGCGGGAGACCCAGGTTCGATCCCTGGGTTGGGAAGATCCCCTGGAGAAGGAAACAGTAACCCACTCCAGTATTCTTGCCTGGAGAATCCCATGGATGGAGAAGCCTGGTAGGCTACAGTCCACGGGGTCGCAAAGAGTCAGACACGACTGAGCGACGGAACGGAACGCAAGACACATGCAGACACAGTTCAGGAATATGTTCCTAGGTACTAAAGTCTTTCCTTCTCTTTTTCCCTAGGAAACTGCTCGGAGGACTCATGCAAGTGGAACTTACAGCTTCCCTGATCAGACTCAGCATTCAGTAAGTGCAACTGCTTTTGAGTGGTCACTACATAATTCCATCCATTGATTTGAATGTGTTTGCGATGAAAAGCTCTCTTCTGCAGGCCTGGGGTTCCCACAAACACTTTGCTGCCTGCTTGTGTCTTTCTTTTTTGCGCCACTACATTGGGTTCAGAGGTGAGAAGAGGCTTTTCTGGGTAGTATCTTGAAAAAGAACAGAAGGAATGTCAGAGAAGAGTGGGAAGAGTGTGATGGGTTAAACCTACCATTACTGCCTGGGGGTTAAGTTAAATGTGCTTCTGTTTTCTTTCTGTTCCCTAAGTTTTTCTCAATGCCCCTGTCCCCTTCACTGGAACCCTGCAAAGTCAAAAGAAATGGCAGGAAGCAGACACGTTAGTGAGACCATGTATTTCTTGAGGCATTTCAGAGCAGTTCTTTTTGCTCTTTCTGAGCCTGAATGCATTCCTCCCATATAAAAAGGACTGCGAAAAAGAAGTTCTGTACTTTAAGATGCTGGGGTATGTTTTGGAAATTTCATTTGTTTTTAGCAAGTAAGCACTTTCTGCCGTCTGCCTTTCTCGTTGCACACAAGGTCTTTATTTTTGGTGAAGTTAGCAGTATTTTGTCCAATTTCTCCAACTCTTATTTTTTTTCTGATACACTAGCATTCGGAGTGGTGGTAGGGGTGACACTGCATTCTCCATAAAGTCTCTGCCATCAGCTTTCTTCTGCCTGAGTTCTGTTGGTGAGCCACTTGTTTTCGGAAGAAATCTGTAATAATTTAGCCATAAATATAAAAATTTTAAAAGGCTTACTTAAAGAAATATTTATTTTTTTTCCAAGATGTAGCTTCCTTCCTAGGTCTCGGAATTTCTTAGTATATTCGACTTCTGAGAGTGCTGGAGACTAATTTGATACATCAAATATCATAAAGGGGCAGGTAGAAATTGGTGGCTGTGGGACTCCAGGCCTGGAAGAGACTGATCAAAGAGAATTCTTTTGCCCTCAGTGGTGTTGCAAGACTCCTGTTATTGCTGTGGCATTTGCATATGCGAAGGGAGCGGGGAAAGAGGAGGAGACAGAAAGAAATAAGAAAGATGATGTATTCGCCGCTCGCTCGCCACATCAGAATGACTAAGTGTAACCCTGATCAGCTAAAGCTTGTATCACACAAGAGATTAGACCCACAGCTTTTGTTCCCAATAAGAAAGGAAATTTCATGTTTAATTCCCTACATGCCACATCTATCCTTTAATGCCTTTGAAGTTCGGGCTACAGCGTCCCTTGAAAACTGGGGAGATTTTGTTAGCGAAACAAGGAGAGGGCTGTTTGGCATGCAGTCTGTTCAGATCTATTTGGTGCCAAGCTGAATGTGCGTGTTACTCTAGCTGTTCGTGTTTTGAGCAGCGTCCTTTTCCTGGTCTTCTTGGTGGTGCTGGAGCAGGCCGGGGAAGAATGGAGGACAGAGGGTGTTGAGGGGGGTTTTCCAGTGATGCACGCCCCTTCCACCTTTCTCTGTACCTTCCCGACATGATACAAATTACTGTTTCCCAGAAAGAAACCCGTGTTCCTTTCCAAGATTGGGGCTGAAGACTCTGACCTAGGGGAGTCTCTGGTCCCTGAGATAATTAGCACACTGTTGTAAGAAACTCATGTTAATTTGTCTACGGATATGGTATTTTCATATCTACAATTGCAGTCAGAAGAGGAAAAAAAAATATTAATTTGCTGCTCCAACCCAGTGTGCAGATATCTGATAATTTTTTTAAAAAATTATAAAGGAAGAAATGGAAAACTTCTCATCGGGGATGTTTAGAGCTGTTGCCCAACCTCCGTGCCTAATAGATTCTGGTGCCTTCCTGTGATCATAGCTTCTCTGACTCAGTGAATACCTCCGCCAGCTCCCAGGGCCCACAAGTACGTAGGTGGAATTCTGGGAGGTTGCTTGGTTACCAGGAAAGGAGATGATCTGGCATGTCCACTGGGCCACGTGCCTGGTCCTTGGGTCCCCTTCACCAGGCCTGTGTGTGATACCTCGTTGCAGGGGTCAGGAAACCACTCCAGCCTCTCATGGGATTTTACAGGGAGCAATGACTGCTGTTGGAATTTTCTCAGATCTAACTCCGTGCCTGGGCTGATGCTGGGGCTAATATCTTATAGGCTGAGACAGGGGTGGATATCGTTGGCTTCATTTCCTGCTTCCAAAGTTTGGTGATCACTCGTGGTTTATTTTTTCCCAGAATTTCCCATCTGTATTAACCTTAGGACACAGATTGGCCAATGTACATGACGCAGGGGGTTAGCTCACATGAACCTACGTCTCTGTAGGCATCTGGTTCCCACATCCCTTTATGAGCTGCATCTAGGAGGAAAGCTGCATAAAGCTGGTTATAGCACCATCAGCGGTTGAACTTCAGCCTCCGAGTAATTCCTTACAACTTTTAATCTTTCTGTTTAAAAGAATTTTAACAACATTTCCTTTTATATTGGAGAATAGCTGATTAACGACAGTGTGTTAATTCCAGGTGAACGGTGTAGGGACTCAACCATACATGTACATGTATCCCTTCTCCCCCAAACCCCACTCCCATCCAGGCTGTCACATAACTTTGAGTAGATTTCACTATCCTCCAACTTTTAACTTTAACTTCTGGTAGAAGCCTTCCCTTGACCTCTGTCTTCTTTCAGATTGCACTTTCATGGCATACTATCAGAATTAAAACTCATTCATTTGTTGAGCAAAAAATAATGTCATGTTTGTCTTTGTTTTTAGTCCAGTGCCATCCAGTAGAACTTCCTGTGAGGATAGGATAGTCTTTATCTGCGCCGTGCAGCGTGGTAACCACCAGCCGGATCTGGCCATCGAGCCCTTAACCTGTGGCCATCAGCACTAGTGCCTCTGAGGAACTGAGTCTGCAATTTTATTTGTTTTTAATCAAATGAAGTTTAAGCAGCATGCTGTGGCTAGTAACGGCCTACCATGTTGGATGGGGCATCTGTAGACCAGACATCCTCTGAACACAGGGGCGAAGTCTGAGCTGTCCATTCTTGTACTCAGGCTGATAACCAGCTGGTATTATTCAGTGTGGATATGGGTTGGTAAACTCCTGCTGTCCCAAACTCTTAAGCATCTTTCACCCCTGCAATTCCATATGCCTTATCCCCCCACATGGACCCTTGATGCAGAACTAAAGGTTTAATGATCTTCCTGCCTGACCCTCTGGTGCCCTGACATGTGTCCATTCTAACTGGTTGGTGTCTGACTCATGCTGGTCATTAAATAATATATATGTGTGCTAACTCACTTCAGTTGTGTCCAGCTCTTTGAGACCCTGTGGACTGTAGCCCCCCAGGGTCCTCTGTCCATGGGGATTCTCCAGTCAAGAATACTGGAGTGGGTTGCCATGCCCTCCCCCAGGGGATCCTCCTGACCCACGGAGTGTACATCTCCTACACTGGCAGGCAGGTTCTTTACCACTAGGGCCACCTGGGAAGTCCAAATAATATATAAGCTCTGATTATATTCGCACTTGTGACTGCAGTAACGGCCGTAATATACAGTCAGTACTCCTTGGGTATGGTGCTGGATGAACACGTGGAGTGCTGGGGGATGGGCAGATACCGTGCGGGCATCTCATCTTCTGCTGGAGTGTTATATATGTGAGGACGACAGAACTGACCTTGGGCCAGAGAACAGTCTGGTTCCCCCTGATGCTGTTTCTTGTCCTTACCTCTCACCGAGTATTCTTCTTCCGAGCTTGTACCTCTGCTTTGTTTGCTGCTGGGCCAAGAGCAACTGGCTTCAGATCCGACACTGGGCTCTGGTGCCACGTGCAGCACAGACTGCTGTATCTCTCCACTTACTTCAGGCTGTCATTTCTGACTCCAAATTCCCAATGCGAAAATCAGACCAGACCCCACTCACTCACCTAAGGATGCCATTCTCCTCCCAGGGACCCCACTCCCAAGCTTTAGCCATCTCTGGTTTTGTCTTCTTCCTCCTCCACCACCAAGAGAGAAACGAGTTTTTGATCTGGGCCTCCAAAAGCCTCACTTCCAAACCCTCTTGTTGGCATACACTCCACAAAGTCCTTCTTTACATGGCTGTGAAGTCTTCCTAACTGGTCCTCATGCCTGAAGCCACCTTTCCCCTGGATTCTATACTATTTATGGAAGGAATAACATTCCTGAAGCATGAATATCATCTTGTTCAAAAAGCTAGTTCCTACCAAACACCCAGCCTTCTCTCCAAGGATCCCTAAATACCGTCTGTTCCAACTGGGCAAGATGATCTCTTGAGTTCTAAATATGTTTATTTCCCAACGTCATGCATTTGCAATCCTTGGTCTCTTCCCTGTGCTCTTACTATAGAAACTTCTGTTACGATCTCTGTGAAGACTCTCCTGATGAAGGAAGTTTTCCCCATGTACTTGAGTTCCTTGATTCCCTTTTGTAGGAGAAAGAAAATATTAAGTCTCTTTTCAAGGTAGAAGGGTGACCCCCACAATCCTATTTTTAGAATCTGGAGCTCAGTGGAGCAGACGAGAGGAAAATGGTGCAACGGTGAAAGGGAAGAGAAGCAGCAATGATGGTCACCCACAGAGGTGGAATTCCTTTGAGTTAAGGAAGTCAGCAGCCTGACTGGGGGTGGGAGAGGGCGAGCATCACTGGGAATTCAAGAGGGAAGGAAGAGCAAGAATGGGGCAACGTAAGAGCATTAGTTTCATCCATGTCCAGACCTCGGGAGGGTGTCACACCAGTTCACTTGGAGTCCTATGGTCTAGAGGGCACAGAAAAAGACGCTCACTGACCTTCTCACTTTCATTGTCACTTGGCCAACCACCTAGTACCACCAGACACCCTTGTTCACACATCCCACATGTGTGTCTCTCATCTGTCTTGAGCTGCTGCCTAGCAGAGCCCTAAGGCATTCTTCCTTCTCTCCCCATCTCCCCTCTGCAGGATTGGGAGTAGGAACTCAGGGGATATTTTTGATTTAATGAGTATATGGAAATGAGAGGTGAGAAAGAAGAGTGTAGGGAGAGAAATACAAGAAGATAAGCATTTCCTTCTGCTCCTGTATTGTTAGAGCAGGGGAAGATAAGAAAGAATGAAAGTTATAAGGAAGATGTGGGTGAGGGTAGAATTTCAGGACCATGGATAGAGAAGAGAAGCCTGAAGTGGTACCTGGCTTGTGGTTCTTCATCATTTCTACCATGGTGCTCATCATGACCGCTATTATCCTGTTTATCACTTGTGTATTATCTGTCTCCTCCATTGGGCTGGAGGATATAGAAGGTATGGTTTGTGTTTGCCTTACTGCTATATCCTAGATCCCTAACACCTCTCAAGTGAGAGGCACACATCTATTTTGAAAGAATTATTGAGCTGCATAGATTGAGGTATGAAGGATGATCACACTATTTGTACTTTGAATCATTCTTCTGTCATTCCTAATCCCTTACAATCCACCTCTACGCCATGTCTCATTCAAGATCAATCTCTGAAACATCAGGAGAGCTAGACTCATGTCCTGGCATTATTAATCGACTGTGTGAGTCTTCTTTCCCCCCTTTTTGGCTGTGCTGGGTCTTCATTGCTGCACGGGCTTTCTCTAGTTCCAGTGACTGGGAACTGCTCTCTAGCTCCTCACTGAGGTGGCTTCTCTTGTTTGCATGGCGAGGGCTGCAGAACACAGGCTCAGTAGCTGTGGTACACGGGCTTAGTTGCTCTGTGGCATGTGGGATCTTCCTGGACAAGGGAGCGAACCCATGTCTCCTGGGTTGGTGGGTGGGTTCTTTACCACTGAGCCACCAGGGAAGTCGCAGCCATGTGATTAAACCAAATTTAAGTTTCCTCATTAGAAATTGTAATAATAACAGCAAGGAACTGAGCTCCAGTAGTGTGGACCTCGGCTTCCTTGTTGCCTCAGACAGTGAAGAATCTGCCTGCAATGTGGGAGATCTGGGTTCCGCCCTTGGGTCGGGAAAATCCCCTGGAGAAGGGAATGGATACCTACTCCATATTCTTGCCTGGAGGATTCCATGGACAGAGGAGCCTGTCTGGCGTCAGTCCACGGGGTCAGGGAGAGTCAGACATGACTGAGCGACTTTCATTCACTCATTCAGTCTGAAACTAAGGTCCCTTCCAAGTTGGAATTCAGTAAACAAACATGGAAGACAGAAACTAGGCCACGGAGGAGAAGGCTGAGGGAGGGTATCATTATCTCAGCAAGGCCGAGATTGTTGTTATGACCAGCAGTGGTTCTTCACGCCCCCACCTGTGGGCAGAAATGAGCCCCTTGTCTCCTGGACAAGAAAGAAAATATACCAGACACGTTGGGGACTAATGCAGTACTGATAGTCTGCCTTCTGTTTTCTGTATTAATAAGTTGATAGGGTTTCCCTGGTGGCTCAGATGGTAAAGAATCTGCTTGCAATGCAATAGACCTGGGTTCGATCCCTGCGTTGGGAAGATCCCTTGGAGAAGGGCATGGCAACCCAGTCCAGTGTTCTTGCTTGGAGAATCCCATGGACAGAGGAGCCTGGTGGGCTACAGTCCAAGGGGTCACAAAGAGTTGGACATGACTGAGTGACTAACACACACACACAATAAGTTGATACTGATAAAGTTTGATCCACACGCATAGATTGCTTTAGAGAATTCGAGGAAATAAAAGCAGATTTTGCCTGAAACTTCTCATACTGGCTTGAACATGTAAGAGACAAAATCTTGGTATTCGTCCTGATTATTCATCAGTTCCCAGCTGAATGACCAAGGAAAACAATGACTCGGGATTTCTGCTAAATCCCTTCACTTAAGCTAAATATTAGATCTACTTGCTGTTTCTATTTAACACTGTAATGTTATACATACAGGTTTATATATATACATATGAATATATATATATATATATAAAGACATTGGCGAACCTGTGGCAATGGCTAGAAATTGCAAAGGACAAACAAACATTTCAGTAAAATGGCTGGTTAGTGAGTTACAGCAACAAGGAGTTTGGTTTCTTGGAATGGAGGAAGCTACAGATTTTTTTAATTTCTGGCAGGCTCCACAGAAGGATAAGCTTTCTCCAAGTGCTGTTAGCCAGAACAGTTTTTTAAACATGCGGCTAGTTTCTTTGGAACCCAAGTAATTAATTCCCGCAAATGAAGATTCCTGACTCATTGAAAAATTATGTTTCTGTTCAAGAATGTCTGATCGATGTTAGCTTAAAGAAAGTTAAACAGGGATTTCTTCTCTGTGTAATGGGAATATGGAAACCCCAACTCTATGCCTGGCATACAGTCAACACTAAATAAATGATAACAGTGATTACCTTTTTTGTTACTCAGAACAATGACATAAGTGAGAAGTCATCTCCTCTCACTGACTGACACATGTGGGGGCATGAGTGTGTGCATCTTGGCAAGTTGGTTAGTTCACTGGACCTCAGTCCCCATTTTTAAGGAGGATGAGTCATCTTGGAGAAACTGGATTGCTGTACACTGCAGCTCAGGTCTTAGGAGAGTGAACACTCACTCTTACTCTGTAATGTCTTCATTCCTTCATTCACGAACAGATAACTGTAGAAAATTATCGTGCTGGATTCTTGCTGGGTACTGGGGATATTGCAGGAAACAGACAGACATGGGGTCCTGAATTTATGATAAAAGTTAAGCAAGTAAAACATTCCAAGTTCTGTTAACTATCCTAAACCATTCAGTCACAAAGAGGCATATATGTTAGGCTCAGAAGACAGGGATATGATTAGATTCATCTCAGATGTGGGCAAGGTCAACGGTTATCCCCATTACAGGTAAATTCTTCTCTTCCATCTTCCCAAGGTTGTTTTTTTTTTTTTTCTTTTTGAGCTGGCTGGTCTTTGTCCTGGCCCTCTCTGAGCCGTTACCTGCAATCCTCTTGCAGGGCGCTGCCCCTCAGCTCCCCAGAAGTGACCATTTTCACGGAACAAGGCTGGGCTCTCCCTATCAAGTCTCTAAGCTTCCCTCTGCAGAATCAATGCCCATTTCCAGCTGCTAATGCATTAATAACAGAAATGTCCCTGGCCGTGACCTACCTGAGTCATTACACACTAATCATCGGAGGCAATTTCAAGCAGATTGACTAGTGATCGGTGTCCTCCCCGGCGTCCAGGCAGGAGGACACACCGCTGCCTTCATGGCCCCGGAGCAGATGGCCGAGAGCGTGATCACTCACCACAGCCGGCGCGGCTCTGACTCCAGGAAGGGGAGTCGCCATGTCCTGCATGCAAAGTCAGGCTCTCTCACCCAGGGGCTCTGCTCCAAGGGCCCACCTTCTGTTTCCAAACAGATTCCAGGCTCTCCCTGACCTTCTTTGTGCCCATTTGAAACTCAATGCTCAAATAACTCTCTGAAGATGAGGAAACAGTCTTTCTAATAGACATAGCTGCCACAAGCCAGTCCATTTCCTCTCCCACGGTTCAGTGTCATTCCTTGTCCAGATTCGTGGTCCAGCATGGGCTTGTGAACCAGTGTTCTGATCTCTTCCCTCAGGTTTTAGCTTGAGTGTTTGTTTTCCTGTTGCTCAGTCACTGCCCATGATTGTTGTTTTCAGGGTGACACAATGTATCCACAGAATGATGCCTTGCTTCCTTATTATGAAATATCTAGGAGGTTCCCATTCTTTTCACCAGCACTATTATTGTCAGAGTTAATGACTCAGGATCTATAGAGTTTTCTTCCTGGGATAACTTCCAGGGGATGTACCCCCAAGGGGAATTTACACAGTCAAAGGATATGAGCCTCTTTTTCACTTTGGGTACAAAAGGTCTCTTTTTTATTTGTATACAAATGGACCGTAATTTACAACCAGCTCATTGTATTTTAAGTTTTCTACTCTTAACTGCCTATGTTTTATTAGCCCATAAAGAAGATTCAGGGAGTTCCCTGGTGGCCTAGTGGCTAAGACTCCAAACTCCCAGTGCAAGAGTTCAATCCCTGGTCAGGGAACTAGATCCCACCTGCCAGAACTAAGAGTTCTTATGTTGTGACTAAAGATCCTGTGTGCGACAATGAAGATCAAGGATTCTGTGTGCCACAAGTAAGACTCAGTGCAGCCAAATAAATGAATATTTTTTAAAAAGTACTGTCCCCTAAAAATAAAGAGAATTCAGATTATATTTAAGAGGAGCTAGGCAATGGAGTGGTAAATGTGAGTCAGATCAAATCTTTATTTTCAAGGCGCTCACAGAGAAGGAGAAGCCGGATTAGGGAATAGCCTGCTACTCCCCAAAACAACAAAGCTCTAAGGAATATGGAGCTTCAGGACCCCTGGATTCTGGCACAAAACACCATTTCTGAGACTAGTGTCATTCAAGAACCTTTCCTTTGATCTGAGTTGAATGTCATGCTGTTTCTTGAGAAGGGGTTACAGACTCAGTGTACTGGGAGTCTCATGGTTCTCCAGTCCCACGTTTGTTGTTCAGTCGCTCAGTCGTGTCCGACTCTTTGCCCCATGGACTAAAGCACGCCAGGCTCCCCTGTCCTTCACTATCTCCCAAAGTTTGCTCAAATTCATGTCCATTGAATTGGTGATGCCATCCAACCATCTCATCCTCTGTCACCCCCTTCTCCTGCCCTCAATCTTTCCCAGCATCAGAGTCTTTCCCAATGAGTTGGCTCTTCACATCGGGTGGCCAGAGTATTAGAGTTTCAGCTTCAGCATCAGTCCTTCCAATGAATATTCAGGGTTGATTTCCTTTAGGATGGACTGGTTTGATCTCCTTGCCATCCATGGGACTCTCAAGGGTCTTCTCCAGCACCAGTCCCATGTATCCTTGTTATATCTATAAATTCATTTCTGAGAACTCAGTTGTAGGCAGTGTTCTCAGTCTAAGTTTATAAGCCATCCTCTACAGTACACTCTGAAAAATTCTGTTGGTAGAAATTCATAAAAATTGCACACTTCTAGCTAAAGAAGCAGTGAGCCTTTTGGCTGTGTGTGCTCAGTAGACACAGTGGGTTATATCTAGTCATCTAGGTTCATTTAGATTCAGGTAAAGGAAGCAGCAGTCCTGGAGGGAAAAACACAGACTTTAAGACAAATAAATGGGGATTCAAATCTTGGCTCTCTATTTATCAGTCCTGCAAGTTTGGGAAAGTTATGTAACTTTTGTCAGCCCCGATGTCCTCTTCGATAATGAGGACAGCAGTCACAGGCCAAAGGTTTCTTGTGAAGATTAAATGCAGATTCCTTTTGGGGAGGAGGGGCATCTGCTTGGGGAAGGCCACTGGGATGGAGAACAGGAGGCTGAGAGCAGAACCTTGGCAGCAGTCAGCTCAGCAAGGAGAGCAGCAAAATCACCGTTCTATTGGGACTTCCCTGGTGGTCCAGTGGTTAAGACTCTGTGCTACCAAAGCAGGGGTTGCAGGTTTGATCCCTGGGTAGGGAGCTAGGATCCCACAAGCTGTGTGGTGTGGCCAAAAATCTAAATAGAGAAAGAAATAGGAAGAAAAAACAGTAAATCGAAACAAAAACATGGCTCTGTTTCAGTTGAGGAAGACCTTGTTGTGGTTCTGACGGGCAAGAAGATGGAAAAATTGAGGCAGAGGACAGAACCAGCAAGTGGGTGGGGATGCGACCACATTTGAGGGGAGGGCCCTCACATGGCCCGGACTCGAGGTCAGTTGGAAGTCATTTGCCTTGTCATAATCCAGTCGTTCACTCTGTCTGCCTGTTCACTGACTCCCAAGAGTGAAACTAACTTTTCACTTCAAAACACTTACATTTAAAATGTTTTTGAGGGATTTCCCTGGTAGCCCAGTGGTTAAGACTCCAGGCTCCCAATGCAGGGGGCACAGGTTCAATCCCTGGTCAGGGAACTAAGATCCTGCCTACTGCACTGTGCAGCCAAAAAAAAAACAAAAAACGCAAGTTTCTGAGAGTGAGCTTTTTATAGACGTTTCCTGAAGTGATGCATTCCTGTCTGGGTCCATGCCAAGGAGAACAGATGTTGTCCTCAGTCATTCTGAAGGTGACAACTAAGGTGCAGGACATCTGCTCCCACACCAGGCCTTGGGCTAAGCTTTGTACACGAAGCGCTGTACGTTCTTTCATCCACAGGAAGACCTGTGAGATGGGGCCTGCTAATGCCTACCGTTTCATAGACGGGGAAACCGACCCTTGAAGGGGTTGCGTGGGCTGCTCATACTCAGATGGCAGGAAAGTGCGGGGGCTGGGCTGGACTCTGGCCATCTCAACTCTGGAGTCCACACTCTTGACCACTGTATACTGAGTTCTTTCTACGAGTAGGACCCTGAGTCCAAAGTGCCAACAGGGCTGAGCATTTTAGTCAAGAAATCGTGGCAAGGAGTTTTGGCTGCAACAGAGGTTGGAGGCTTGTGGCGCCTGAATATCTCAGTAGCATCTTATTCCTGTTGTTCAGTCGCTAAGTCGTGTCTGACTCTTTGCGACCTCATGGTCTGCAGCACCCCAAGCTTGCCTGTCCTTCACCGTCTCCTGGAGCACCTAGGTTGTTTTTATTCTCTATAGTGTAGGTGACATTGATGACTGGTATGATTAAAGATAGTATTTTGTGGAGCATTCCTTTCTCTTCCTCGCAAAGAAAGAATGAGAAACGTGATGTATGCTACATCGTGAACATGGAAACTGAAGCATGGTCTGTGGTTACCAGGGATGTTACATCGAACGGAGACTCTTGATGTTGAGGCAAGCAGGTCTACCTAGAGCCCCAGCCCTGAATCCTTCTGTTGCTTAACATGCTTGTACAGTGAGTCCCTACATTCAAACCCTCAAGGTGAGAACTTGCAAAGATATGAACCTGCATCTGGTTCCAGCAAGGAACCAAAACCTGTGCCGTCAACGCCAGATGTGAGCGGAAGTGCAGCTTGTCCTCCGTCTCCTATTGCTGGCGAGCCTTCAGCTCTCCCTTCTCCCAGCTTCTCTCCCCGCTCAGTCAGCACCTCTTCTTGCCTGCTCACTTGATGCCGGCCCCTGTGTGCCGGCTGCTGTACTCTGCTACTCTCCTTTGCAACGTTCAGTCCTGTCCGATTGAAAGTGTTTTCTTCATTTCTTATGTTTGTTGATGTGCTGTTTGTGTGAAAGGTAGTATAAACCTACTACAGTACAGTACTATATAGCTGATTGTGTTAGTTGAGTAGGCTAGCTTTGTGGACTTACAAGCAAATTTGACTCATGGACACGCTCTTGGAATGGAACTCGTTCGTATGGAGGGGATTTACTGTAGACTCAGATTGGCTTGATTCTCCCATCAACGTTTTCACTGGGTTGCAACTGATGTTCAGTGCTGAGAACAACCACAATAAAAAAAAAAATAAAAAAGGTGAAGGACTGACTGGCAAGGAACTGAATTGTCCCTTTGAGATTTTATATGTAGTACTTGTTGTTTTTGTCCAGTCTCTCAGTTTTATCAACTCTTTTCCACCCCATGGGCTGCAGCAGGCCAGGCTTCCTTGTCCTTCACTGTCTCCTGGAGTTTGCTCAAACTCATGTCCATTAAGTCAGTGGTGCCATCCAATCATCTCATCCTCTGTCACCTCCTGCCCTCAGTCCTTCCCAGCATCAGGATCTTTTCCAATGAATTGGCTTTTATACGATCATATTCTTGACTGGGAAATCCCATGGACAGAGGACCCTGCCAGGCTACAGTCCATGGGGTCGCAAGAGTCAGACAGGACTTGCTGACTAAACCACCACCACATGTGTATAATATGCATGTGGATAAAGAGTCAGCCTGCAGTGCTGGAGACATGGGTTCAGTCCCTGGGATGGGAAGAGCCCCTGGAGAAGGAAATGGCTACTCAATCCAGTATTCTGGCCTGGATAATCCCATGGACAGAGGAACCTGGTGGGCTACTGTCCACGGGCTCGCAAAAGAGTCAGACATGACTCAGCACGCATGCACACATATATAGTTTAACACTGTGAATATTCATAGGTGTGTTCACAGCTATTTTAATACAGGATTATGAGACTGGGGAAGTGAAGAAGGATTACGTCTATCTCGGTCTAAAGTAAAAAAGACCTTGTTATTCAGAGCACAGGGTCCTGCTTCTACATGGTGGCCACTGTCTCAGGTCGGGTTACAAGCTCCTTTCTTAAGGCTGACTCTGCAAAGATGACTTTGAACAGTCAGGCAGTGCCACCTCTGCACATGCTCCTGAGAAGGCTTGTACATCTTTGCATCCTTCTTCAGTGGTCCTCGCGGTGCTGAGCTCAGAGTTGCGGATGCTGCGGTACGTGTCAAGCCCTCTATCCTCCCTGTGAGAGCTTTGATCAGGGATGTGGTCAAAGGTGAGGCGTCAGAACTGGTTCCCCACCGTCCCTGTGATCCTCGTCCTTGTCTGTTCTCAACAGGAATTGCCCTCTCCCTGTATCCAGCAGGCAACTAGAGCCCTGCTTTCATGTACTGGACAAATACACATTGAATCCTCTTCTATGCCAGGCATGGTTCTAGCTGCTGGGGACAGAGTGATAAACAAGACAAGCAAGTTCCCAAATCCGTGGGGATTATAGTTCTTCAGAAGAAGCAAATATTAGACAAACAGTCATACAAATAAACATATGTTCTCTGAGATAAATGCACAGCATGTTATAAGAACCTGGACAGAGTGTGGTGGGCTTCCCAGGTGAATCAGTGGTAAAGAATCCTCCTGCCAGTGCAGGAGATGCAGGAGACAAAGGTTTGATCCCTCATCAGGGATGATCCCTTGGAGTAGGAAATGGCAACCCACTCTAATATTCCTCCCTGGAAAATTCCATGGACAGAGGATCCTGGTGGGTTTCAGTCCATGGGGTCGCAAAGAGTTGGGCAGGACTGAGCAACTAAGCACAGACAGGCACAGAGTATGGTAACTTAATTTGAGATCAAAGAATTGATATTCAAGTTGAAACATTCTAGGGAAAAGTCTCTGGGTAGGGCAAAACAGTTAGGACTTTTGAAGAATTAAAAGAAGATGTGGGAAGGGAGTGCTATAATGGGGGCATTTGATGGTATTGGATGAGTGGACAGGGAGAGAGATCCATCAAAGTACAGATTTCAGGTTTTATTCTAAGTGCCAGGATCAGCCACTAAAAGATCTGGAAAGTAAGGAACATGATCATACTTGTGTTTTTTAAAATATTACTCTGGCTACTGTATTGAAGTTGTCTTGGATGGAGGCAAAGTGGAAAAGGATAGCAGATACGAGGTATGTTAAAATAGTCAGAGGGAGGGCTGACATTGGCTTGTTATGGGGTTGTGGCTATGGGGTGGAAAAAAGGTCAAGGATCCTCTCTACCTGTGTGTCTACCTATTTGCCTATCTATGTAGGTATGGGTACATCTATCCATCCATTCATCCACCCACCCACACATCCACCTAACCTCCCTCCATCCATCCATCTACCCAACTACCATAGCACCCATCCTATCCATCCACCCACACATCCACCCAACCTCCCTCCATCCATCCATCTACCCAACTACCATAGCACCCATCCTAGCCATCCATCCTTCCTTCATCAACCTACCCTTTATCCGTCCATCCATCCATCCATCCATCGTCCATCCACCCACTCATCCACCCAACCCTGTTTCAATCCATCTCTATCTATCCCCCCATCCACCACCCACCTGCCTGCCTACTTAACCCCCGTCCATCCATCTACCCATCCTCCCATTTACCCCTACCCATCCACTCAACCTGCTTCTCTCCCTCCATCTGTCCATCCACAACACCATCTATCCTTCCATCCATCCATCCTTCCTTCATCCACCCTCCCAACCCCGCCTCCATCTGTCCATCCACCGTACCATCCATCTTCCAGCCAGCCATCCATTTTTCCTTCATCCATCCAGCCATCATCATCATCTGTTCCATGTTGCATGAAATCCACTTGCTCATTTTTTTAGTGTGTCAGTGAGCAGTGCCACTGTATTCTAAGTCCTACAGAAGTCACAACGCTGTTTTTGTTTTGTTTTGTGATTTTCTGTATTGCTCCAGGAATAGGCAGGTAGTTCTTTCTTCCCCTATTAAAGTTTCCTTGGAGGCTGTCCTGTTGGCTCCCTCATTTCCCTTTGCTGCTGTTTACCTCGGATGACACCATTTGCTTTTACATAAGTTCCTCATGCACTGAAGGCTGACATTCTTAATCATTCTGTCACCTGTATTGCAGCGGGCTGCTGAAGAGATACCAGGTACGCCTGCAGGAGCTCAGGCCGTCTCAGCAGTTTGTGTAACGCCAATGGGATGTGAGGCAGTAGGGAGGTAATTAGTTTAGCCAGATGTAAATGGAAGAAGACTGAAGACACCACTAATAGGTGGATGCCTAGGAGGAGGGGTGGCCAACTTCCTTTCAGATTTGAGGAAGAATAATTGAATCCATAGCTAAGAAAATGAAAGCAACATTAAGAGACTTTTATGGCAGCGTATGAGGCGGGAAGAGCTAGATTCAATCAATGTGAATTTACTGAGTGCTTATTATGTACCTGTCACTGTGTGAGGCATTTTAGCCAAACAAAGGGGAAAATAATAGCAGGACATAAATAAGTCTTTATATTCTCCGTGGGAAGTCAAGATTTCAAAACAGGAGGATGCTTCAGGCATATATTAGACAGGTTGAGTAGCAAGTATAAGCTGTATTAATAGGTAGCTTTGACTATCCGGCTCTGTGACTATGATTAATTTACCTAACCTCTCTGAATGTCAAGCCTCTCCTTTATGAAATGTTCACATGACAGCATGGAATGCCATTGCGTACACACACACACACACACACACACACACACACTATGATTAATTTACTTAACCTCTCTGAATGTCAAGCCTCTCCTTTATGAAATGTTCACATGACAGCATGGAATGCCATTGCATACACACACACACACACACACACACATGCCATTGCATACACACACACACACACACACACGTTGGTTAGGGTTCTTCAGGGCTGTACCGGTGGTATTGTGCCAGGTAGGCAAGTGAAGAAAATGCCCTTCACTAGACTTTTCAAAGTCTACTATTTTAGCAAATTATTTAAAATATCTACATGTTTAGAGTAGAGTTGCTGCTAAGTCACTTCAGTCGTGTCCGACTCTGTGTGACCCCATAGACGGAAGCCCACCAGGCTCCCCCGTCCCTGGGATTCTCCAGGCAAGAACACTGGAGTAAGTCAGCATAAACCTTGACATGGACTAGAAAACTAAATATGTGTTGAAAAAAACAAAGATAAGGCATCCAGTCCCATCACATTATAACAAATAGAAGGGGGAAAAAAACTGGAAGCAGTGATGGTTTTTATTTTCTTGGGCTCCAAAACCACTGTGGATGGTGACTGCAGCCATGATATTCAAAGACACTTGCTCTCTGGAAGGAAAGCTATGACAAACCTAGATAGCATTTTAAAAAGCAGAGGCATCACTTTGCCGACAAATTTCTGTATAGTCAAAGCTGTGGTTTTTCCATGGATGGATGTGAGAGTTGGACCATAAAGAAGGCTGCGTGCTAAAGTATGGGTGCTTTTGAATTGTGGTGTTGGAGAAGACTCTTGAGAGCCACTTGGACTACAAGGAGATCAAACCAGTCAATCCTAAAGGAAATCAACCCTGAATATTCATTGGAAGGACTGATGAAGCTAAAGATGAAGCTGAGGCTAAAGCTCCAATAGTTTGGCTATCTGATGGTGAAGAGTTGACCCACTGGATAAGACTCTGACGCTGGGAAAGATTGAGGGCAGGGGAAGAAGGCAGCAGCAGCGGACGACATGGCTGAATGGCATCGCCAACTCAGTGGACATGAATTTGAGCAAACTCCGGGAAATAGAGGAAGACAAGGAAGACTGGCATGCTACAGTCCATGGGGTCGCAAAGACTTGGACATGACTTGGCGACTACACAACAACAAAGATTTTCCTGGCGGTGCGCCCTTCCCTCTGTTACGTGAAAGGTATGGGGCTCATGCAAGTTAGTGTATTAGCTGCCATTTTCCAAAGCATGGGCCTTTCTATTAATAGTGGATCTTAGTAGTTGAAATCACACTGAAGTCTTACTTGTATTCCATTTCTGACATCCGTGTTAGACACTGACATTCTCGGGGTCCTAATACATCTTTCCCATGGTGTGTTCTTGCATGTTGAAGGTTTTTTTTTTTTTTTTTTTTGCATCTTATACAGCAGATTTCTCCATTTCCAGGCTTTTTGTGAATTCAGTTCCTTTTTAAAAATCTCTCCTTATCATCCTAACTTCTCTTTTACCTCGCAGTCATTTCTATCATTTGTCTAACTCTTCACTAGCTTTTCATTCTTGTTTTCAGAATTCTCTCTGTAGGATGTGCTTGTAATTTCTACACAACTGAATACTCTTAAAGTTTTTATTTAAAAAATAAAGATATTTTCTTACATGCTGTGTTGAAAATAAGACAACAGGAGTCACTTATGCTAAGCTTCAGGTTTTTCAGAAATAAAATCTTAAAACAAGTCAGTCAGAAATTGCCTGATCAACACTGGTTATCTGCCCAATAGACTGCTATCCCCTAAAGGAAAGTAACCTTGCAATAAACAATCCCTTTTTTGCCGAATATAGCTGCCTTGTTCCAGCTCCCTTCTGCCTATAAAAACCTTTCATTTTGAAAAGCTTTTCAGAACTTTCCGTCTGCTTGATTGAATGCTGCCCAATTCATGAATTGTTGGATAAAGCCAATAAGATCTTTAATGTTTATTCAGTTTAATTTTTAAAATAGTTTTCATTAAGTTTAAGGTTGGTTATGTATATTTAAACATATCTCATAGGCATTATAACTTGGTTTCTAAAACATATTTTATATATAAATGCTTAGGATCACAGAGCATTTTTCTTAAGAAGAACCTGCATATCACCTGACAGTTTCATTATTTACCAATTAATAGAAAAGTGATTTATCATATCACTAGATGATTCTCTATCTCCTCATTTATTGGCGAAAGAAAAGAAAGCCACCTTTCATTAACCATCAAAAGGACATAACTACTTCATACTCTGAGGGCTAATGAACAATTTAAGTGAATTAAAATTGCTTTTATTTTTACAGTGATAGGGTCAGAAATGGAAAGGTTAGACTCAGAAGGATTTTTCTAGAGATGGATTTTAACAGTTGAATAGATTTGCCTTGATTAAAGAAGGAAATAAGAACTTGGAGAGGAAATGCAAGTGTGACTTTAGGGTTATTGAGAAAATCTGGCTCATGGGACTGAGCTGGACAAGGAGAACTCATCAGCCGCTTGAGATAAGTTGTTTTATTAAAAGTCAACTGAATATGCCAGAGTGATCATTCTCTACTGAGAAGTAAGGCTCAACATCCCATGGATTTTGGTGCTCTCGAATCTGAGTATCTGGATTGACTTGTAGGGAGATTCGTATCTAGCCTTAGTGAAATCAAACTTTAGACAGAGGGCGGGCACATAGATTTCTTCTTGCTTGCCAGGTCTGATGAAGAGAGGCTTCCTGTAGTTTTGTTGAGGAGAAGACATCTGAGCTCAGCGGGAAAGTGCTGTGATGGATTAGCAATGTCTTCCAGGTGTACAGGAATGGGGGAGGTGGGAGCACTCAAGCCAAGTATCACCATCCTACCTGAGACAGGGCATCTTCCCCTGTGGTCAGAGACAGGGGGTGCTGTTTGCTTCTGGAGACCGTGTCCACTTGACTTGGTGCGTAAATATTAAGATGATTTCATTTCATTACAACTGTCAAGCAGAGGGGAGCGATGGCATCTTAGAGTCCCGTGAGGGGATGTTACGGTTTACTTGGGGATACCTATTAGTATTTCTAACCCAATTCCTTTTCAACACAACGGTTTAATTGTAGGAAGAGTTGTTTAGGGAATACTGTTTGATGGGGTTTAATCAATTTATGCTATTGGCGTCTGCTGCAGATTATATCGTTCAACACACAGGGCAGACTTGATTCCATTCATCTCGGGGAAAGGCGATTTAGAATGGAATACGGCGGCTTTGAAGCTGCTGTTCTCATTTCTGAATGTGGATGGGTCCCAGGTGGAAGGTCTTGGCACTGTGTGCTGCTGTGTCCTTCCTGAATCTCTCTAAACAGATGCTTGATCAGAGAACAGAGCCAGCAAGGGGAGGAGGTTGTTGAGATGTGCTGCTGGTAAATGTGTCTAGGGAGACTGACATTTTCTTAACCACCCCTCTTAATCATAATAAAAATGTAGTGAATTAGAAAATTTGAAAATAGATAAAAATGAAAAATATATCATAAAACCATATAACCTGCCTTATGATACTTTTTTTTTAATCAAACTTTTTCTTTTGTATTGGAGTATAGCTAATTAATGGGCTTCCCTGGTGACTCAGATGGTAAAGAATCCGCCTGCAATACAAGAGACCTGGGTTAGATCCCTGGGTCAGGAAGGACCCCTGGCGAAGGGAATGGCAACCCACTGCAGTACTGACTGGAGAATCCCATGGACGGAGGAGCCTGGTGGGCTACAGTCTGTGGGGTTGCAAAGAGTTGACACTACTGAGCATTGAACAACAAGCCAATTAACAATGCTGTGGTAGTTTCAAGTGAGCCTCAGAGGGACTCAGTAAATAGACATGTATCCATTCTCCCCTAAACCCCCCTTCCATCCAGGCTGCCACATAGCATTGAGGAGAGTTGCAAATGTTCAACAATAGGTCCTTGTTGGTTATCCATTTTGAATATAACAGTGTGTATATGACCATCCCAGGAAAAAAAAGCTATGATTGCTGGGGCGGGGGGCGGGGAGGGAGAGTAAGGGAGTCTGGGAAGGTCATGTGACATTTTGCACTTCTGTCATCACGCACATCACCTGCTTTTCTAGGTGTATAATAAGCATCAGTGGCAGGTAAGAGAAGCAGGGAGCCAGGAGAGCGGAGCTGATGGGCTTTGACTCAAGGCGCCATCTTTGAATCCAGAATCAGTTAGCAGCTTCTGGTCCTCTCTGAGCTTGGACTTCTTCATCTGGAAGATGGATCAACAAATCAGAAGGATTAATAACTGTTACTGATCTTTAGTCCCTCTTGCCGATGAGGACACTGGGTCAGAGAAGTCAAAACCCATAGGTGGGAAGTGTTGGAGCTGGAAGTATCCTTCGGAGCTCCTAAGAGACAGTACCTTGTGAAGTTCTGTAGGGAGACCTGGATTTGTTATCTGAATATGGGCTGGATTTTGAATCTAAAACTGGTCCTTCAGCTCCAGCCTTGGCACACACTATCTGTGAGCTCTTTGCCGATTCCGAACTTCCCTCAGCCTCAGCCTCCTCATCTAGGAAAGCCTTAAGTTTCCCTAAAGGGCTGGTGTGAGAATCATAGGATGCAGCAGATGTCACAGCGGTTTTCACAGCAGAACGCACCATGCCGATGGAAGGTAGCGATCCAAGCAAAACCAGATGTGTAGCTGGAGGAGAAGGGCAGGAAAGACGTGGACCATCCCTTAGCCCAGGGGTGCAATTCATCTAGAACAAACATTTCCAGGCTGCTTGGATCCTAGCTAGAGTTATATCATATCTGATAAACATCAGATTCAGTAAATACCATTTCTTGAAAGTCTACTACGTGCAAATTACTCTTCCCATTTTCTTTTGTGATTAAGGGCTGCTTCTAACACAATCCCTATCTTAGAGGAATGTAAAGTTGCACTGAGAAAAGCATTTTTCAATCTGACCCATTTTTTTGAAGCCTAAAGATTTAGAGTAATTTTTATTACTCAACAATTTCTTTCCATGAGGCTATTCTAGAAATGCTCTATCTTTATGTATATATTACGAACTTAGGATTTTCCCAAGAGGTATTCCCTCAGCCACATTGGTCCCCCTTATTTCCTTCCCCAAAATACCAAAAAAAAGTAAGCCCCAACAGTGTCTAATTGTTTTCTTAGTGGTGCGTTTAGAGTCAAAGATGGTGATGCCAAGACCTGTCCATGTCCTGCTTTCCCGACAGGGATATTTTCTGGAAAGGGAATCTGGGGTGAGAGATATGAATCACTGCCCTTTTTCTTTTTGTGAAAAGCCAAGGTTGTACCAGGGCGACCCAACCTGAAGCAAACCTAAAATGTGAATGAATGATAGAATGAGGATATATGTTGGGGGCTGAGAGAGTCAAGATCATACAGAAGTGACAGGGTACTGATGGATGAAAACCAGTGATTCAGAAGTCAGTCTCTTAGCAGAGTGTGTAGCAGGTAACCACTCAGGGAGGCTGAAGTAGCTGCAGGGGATATGGGCCTTCTAAGCTGTGCCTCTTGGATCAGCAGCTAGGGATCTGGGCAGACAGCTGTGGGGGCTGGAGCCGGTGCTGTGCACGCTGCGCTGCGGGGGCCGCTGCAGGTGCCTGTGTAGTGGCAGAGGTTATTTTCTACACAAAGCATGTAGCAGAGTGTGTGGCACTCTCCCTGCGCAGCCCGGCAGAGGCAGGCGTACAGTCTAAAAGGACACACGTCTTACACGTGTTGTAAGACACCCAGTGCTACTTGCTGTCTCTATTTTGTCTCTGATAAATACATGTCTTAGGAAGGACTGGATAATCCCTTGGCATCATGCATCTTTACAAGACCATCTCTGTGAAAGGTGTCTTAAAGGAGCACTAGCAGAGACCATCATAGCAAAACGGTCCTGCACTTAAGAGGAAGTCTTTTCTTTTCGAATATCCCTACAAAGGCATCTGTTTGTCTTCTTGGTGGGCCACCATCCTCTGGGAACCAATCAGTGCTTATCAGGAATGCAGTGGGCTCTTATCTCAATCCTAATTCATGCCAACTCACTCAATGGGTCAGGAAAGGACGATTTTAATTCTCACACTTTGTTTTTATGCTGTATGAGTTATAGGCAATACTAGACACTTTCATCCAGAAAGTCTGTATTCTGGAGAAGGCTCTTGAGAGTCCCATGGAGATTAAGGAGATCAAACCAATCAGTCCTAAAGGAAATCAATTATGAATATTCATTAGAGGGACTGATGCTGAAGCTGAAGGTCCAATACCTTGGCTACCTGATGCAAAGAGTTGACTCATTAGAAAAGACCCTGATGCTGGGAAAGATTGAGGGCAGGAGAAGAAGGGGGCAACAGAGGATGAGATGGTTGGATGGCATCACTGACTCAATGGACATGAGTTTGAGCAACTCCAGGAGACAGTGAAGGACAGGGGAGGCTGGAATACTGCAGACCATGGGATTGCAAAGAATCTCACAGGATTTAGCAACTGAACAATAGCAATCTGGCAGTGACAATATCAAGATTTTGTCCTTTTCCATTAAATAAAATATTTTATGAATGTTTTATTATCTCTATCCCTTCCTGTTTTGAAGATTTTTTTTTAATGTGGACCATTTTAAAATTCTTTATTGAATTTGTTACAGTGTTGCTTCTGTTTTCTGTTTTTGATTTTTTTGGCCATAAGGCATGTGTGATCTCAGCTCCCTGACTAGAAATCGAACCCGCATTCCCTGCATTGGAAAGTGAAGGCTTAATCACTGGACCACCAGGGAAGTCCCATCCCCCACCGTCCTGGAATGCCTTCCTCCTCCAGTCCATAAACATATACATGCATATTTACTCCATAATTATAAGCTTTTAAAGGGATTGTATCAAGATCACGTATCATTTATAGCTTATTACTAGTTTAACAACTTTCCACACGTTAAAAGTTTATTAAGGTGCTGTCTATGGTAATGCTTGAAGCTACTTCAGTTCAGTTCAGTTCAGTTCAGTCGCTCAGTCGTGTCCGACTCTCCGCGACCCCATGAATCACAGCACGCCAGGCCTCCCTGTCCATCACCAACTCCCGGAGTTCACTCAAACTCATGTCCACAGAGTCCGTGATGCCATCCAGCCATCTCATTCTCCGTCGTCCCCTTCTCCTCCCGCCCCCAACCTTTCCCAGCATCAGAGTCTTTTCCAGTGAGTCAACTCGTCGCATGAGGTGGCCAAAGTATTGCAGTTTCAGCTTTAGCATCAGTCCCTCCAATGAACATCCAGGATTGATCTCCTCCAGAATGGACTGGTTGGATCTCCTTGCAGTATAAGGGACTCTCAAGAGTCTTCTCCAACACCACAGTTCAAAAGCATCGATTCTTCGGCGGTCAGCCTTCTTCACAGTCCAACTCTCACATCCATACATGGCCACGGGAAAAACCATTGCCTTAACTAGACGGACCTTGGTTGGCAAAGTAATGTCTCTGCTTTTTAATATACTATCAAGGTTGGTCATAACTTTCCTTCCAAGGAGCAAGCGTCTTTTAATTTCATGGCTGCAATCAGCATCTGTAGTGATTTTGGAGCCCAAAAAAATAAAGTCTGACACTGTTTCCACTGTTTTTCCATCTATTTCCCATGAAGTGATGGGACCAGATGCCATGATCTTTGTTTTCTGAATGTTGAGCTTCAAGCCAACCTTTTCACTCTCCTCTTTCACTTTCATCAAGAGGCTTTTGAGTTCCTCTTCACTTTCTGCCATAAGGGTAGTGTCATCTGCATATCTGAGGTTATTGATATTTCTCCCGGCAATCTTGATTCCAGCTTGTGCTTCTTCCAGCCCAGCGTTCCTCATGATGTACTCTGCATATAAGTTAAATAAGCAAGGTGACAATATACAACCTTGACGTACACCTTTTCCTATTTGGAACCAGTCTGTTGTTCCATGTCCAGTTCTAACAGTTGCTTCCTGACCTGCATACAGGTTTCTCAAAAGGCAGGTCAGGTGGTCTGGGATTCCCATCTCTTTCAGAATGTTCCACAGTTTATTGTGATCCACACAGTCAAAGGCTTTGGCATAGTCAATAAAGCAGAAATAGATGTTTTTCTGAAACTCTCTTGCTTTCTCCATGATCCAGCGGATGTTGGCAATTTGATCTCTGGTGCCTCTGCCTTTTCTAAAACCTGCTTGAACATCTGGGAGTTCACGCTTTATATACTGCTGAAGCCTGGCTTGGAGAATTTTGAGCATGACTTTACTAGCGTGTGAGATGAGTGCAATTGTGCAGTAGTTTGAGCATTCTTTGGCATTGCCTTTCTTTGGGATTGGAATGAAGACTGACCTCTTCCAGTCCTGTGGCCACTGCTGAGTTTTCCAAATCTGCTGGCATATTGAGTGCAGCACTTTCACAGCATCATCTTTCAAGACTTGAAATAGCTCAACTGGAATTCCATCACCTCCACTAGCTTTGTTCCTAGTGATGCTTTCTAAGGCCCACTTGACTTCACATTCCAAGATGTCTGGCTCTAGGTCAGTGATCACGTTATCGTGACTATCTTGGTCGTGAAGATCTTTTTTGTACAGTTCTTCTGTGTATTCCTGCCACCTCTTTTTAATATCTTCTGCTTCTGTTAAGCTACTTACTAGAATACAATTTTGCAGATTTTAAAGCAAAAACTCCAGGGGTGTTCCTGGGTAAGAATCTGAATTTTGAATAGGCACACAACATGATTTTTATTAACATTAACATTTTAAAACCACAGCCTTATATAGATAAAGCCAAGGCTAATTCTCATACAATTTGAACATTAAGACCAAAAGTTTTTTTTTGCAAAACTTGGTCTCTGAGTGAAACTGAAGTTCTTGTTTCTTTTTTTTTTTCTTTCTTTTTTTTTTAAGAGAAAGAGTGCTTCAAAGGTTAGAAATCCCCAGTAGAGAATACCTGGCCACATAATTCTGAATTTATTCCTCTTTTAAGATACAGAATAGCACCCAAGAGACCTAAAAAAGTTCATTCTTCTCCAAAGAACCAACTTTTCTAAGTTGATACCATTATCATAATTTATGTTTCTTATTGAGAGTCCAAAACATTTCAAACACTAGAGAAATTTATCCAAAAGCATTTAACATTTGCTTTTGACGTAGGTATATGGTAAAGATTTGCTTCACGGAATGCCTGAGTGAAGAACCCATCTCATCACAGAGGAGAATGACGGAGATCAGCTGGGAAGTGCAGTGTGTGGAGTCATAGCCTTCATGGGACTGGCTTAATCACAGAATTGGGTAGCGCTCAGGATGTTGTCACTGGAATAGACATAGATGATTAAAGAGAAGTGTAAGAGTGAAAGGAATATACCAGAAACATGTGCGCATGCAGTAAAAGGTGATGAAACGTTAGGTCTGTTGATTCATTTATGCCTTCTCGAGTGCCTGCTGTATGCCATGCCCTGTGCTGCTGAGGAGGGCAGACTTGATAAGGTGATCAGACACCCCGGATCTTCCCGAATCAAAGAATTTCCTGAGAGGTGGGACTTCCGCACTAAAACCAGGCAAATTCTGTGATAGCTAGGATGAGTCCAACGCTCTGGACTTGAAGAAGTGCTAACAAGTATGATGGATGTTATAGATGCTATGGGATCGTGAAATGGGCATTGAATCCTCCGAGAGGACTCAGGAAGGCTGGGTGTTGTGGGAAAGTCTGAGATCACTCACCCAACACTGAGGTCTGAGCAGGACCAGGCTGGGAGAGAAGACCATTTGAGGGGGCAGTCCAGCATCTTTGGGGGATTGTGACCGCAGGAGCCTGAGAAAACCCACAAGAAGAGGGGTGAGGGGTGAACAGAAAGTGGTGCAAACTGCAGCTGAGAACTGGGCAATGCCCAGCCTCATTTGGTACTTAGAGGGCATGTGTTAACTTCCTACTAAGTGCAGGTGGAGTGGGTTGAAGCTGGACTTGGCTTCTTCCTGGCCAGAGGTTGAGATCTGGCCGAGGCAGTGAGAATGCTGCATCCTGTCCACTAGACCAGAGGTCAGGGAGAAGGCCCTGGCCCTTTGGCTTTACAGAGAAGAATTCCCACAGAGACAGGAAGTAGTGAAACGAGTAAAGCGTTTATTAGGAGGAAAAGAGTTTAGTGCATGTGGACAGACTCAGACTCACACCCTCGTGGCAGTTTGAATCATGTATACTGGGCATTTCTTCTGGACTTCCTTTGGCCAGTCCTCTTGCTTTGCCTGGTTCTGAGTCTGTATTTGGTCCATCTCAAGACCCTCCCACGCATCTCTCAGCCAAGATGGATTCTAGCAAAGAGGCCTTCAGGAAGATTTGACATCACTCCCCTTTTCACCTCCTTGGAGCTTTCTAGTTGGGAAAAACTCTTGATTTGAGAATGAGAAATATTTGGTCTCTAACCTTTAATCTTGGCAGGGCCCAGCCTACTTACTCTTGATTGTCCTGCTGTTAAGATCCTGCAGTTTCTGTCTACTATAAAGAACTCCAATTTCTCACCCTTGGGGGGTGGGGGCATCTACCTCCTGCCTCACTACTGCTGATATAACAAATTATCACAAACCTTAAAACAGCACCAGCTTATTATCTTACACTTCTGGAGGTCAGAAGAATAGTCACTCGGTTGTGTCTGACTCTGTGTGACCCTATGGACTGTAGCCCACCAGGCTCCTCTGTCCATGGGATTCTCCAGGCAAGAATACTGGAGTTGGTTGCCATGCCCTCCTCCAGGGGATCTTCCTGACCCAGGGATTGAAGACAGGTCTCCTGCATTTGCAGGTGGGTTCTTTACCATCTCAGCCACCAGGGAACGCCTGGAGGTCAGAAGTCTGGGCTGAAATCAAGGTCTTAGCAGGGCTGTGTTTCTCCCAGAGGCCCTGGAGGTAGGGTCTGTTGTGTTGCCTCTTCCTAGTTGCTGCAGACTGCCTGCATCCCTTTGCTCCTGGCCCTCTTCCACTTTTAGAGCTAGCGATGGAGGGCTGAGTCTTTTTCACATCAAATCACCCTGATGCTGACTCCCTGTGTATCTGTCTTCTCCTTTCGCACTTTCTTGTGATTGCAGGAAACCCACCTAGAAAATCCAGAATAAGCTGTACATCTTAAAGTCACCTGATTAGCAACCTTAATTCTGTGTGCAGCCTTAATCCCCTTTGCCATGAGAAACATAAAAATATTCACAGGTTCTGGGAGTTAGGATAAGGAAGCCTTTGGTGGTGTTGTTGGTGGCAGGGTTGGCTGGGAAACATAATTCTCCTGACCTTGGGTCACATTAAGGATTCTGTGCTGGGTTTGAAGAGGATTGGGATTCAGACATGATCAAAGCCTTTCTGGGGATGGAGTGATGGTGGCCTATTTGCATTGTAGAGGATCACCCTGCTGTGTGTGTGGGGGGTGAGGCTGTGGAGCAGGTCTGCAGTATGGGGACACCTGCGGCGAAGCTCTTGCCAGGCTGCTGGTGAGAAATGATGAGCTGGATGATCCGGACTAGGGCTTGCACCAGGGAGATGGACAGATATAAATAAACCAGAGCTGTTGGCCGCAGGTGGGGATGCCATAAATTGGAGACAGACTAAAGATAGGAGAGAATGAGGAATCCCATGCTTTTCCGTGTGTGTATTCATGAAGAAGACTATTTCCTTTATCAGGGGTCACTTTGAGACCTTGTTGTGGAAGAGATAATGATTTCAGCTTGTCTTTGCTGAGAGCATCAAATAGACACCCGTTCCGGGTTAGGTGTACAAGTCTTGGTTTCAGAATTCACATCCCCGTCTGTTTTCTCCAAATGAAGCATTTATTCCCCCAAATGCTTTTGAGAGGCGTGTTTCGATATTTGATAAACCTCTCCTGTGCATTTCTTCAAATTTAGAGATAGGAACCTTATCAGAGCCATTTCTGTTCGGTGCTTCTCCTGGACCGGTCTATGCTAATCACCTTGACATTTTGTATTCATCAGGTGTGAGAGGAACGCTTTATCCTGAATTGATGGGGACACTTGTTTCTAATGAGAAATCTGATGAAATCCAGTGCTTTGAATACAGAACATCTGCAAACTTTTGTAGCTTTAGAATTCTCCTGAAGTTTTTCTCTTCTCTTTAGAAGACGACCATGGTGGGTTTCAGTGCAAAACTGCATCTCATAGTGATGTAGCTTGTCCATGTGATAAGGATTTTACTTTAAAACCCCATCAAGGAGGAGAAGGGACATTTTCCAGTGGAAAGATATGAAAATAAGTCTTGGTCTGTCTCAAGGTCTAATACCCCTCTCCTATTCAGTTGTTCCCCCGTCCCCAGGAAAGATCATCTCATCAGAAATTCAGGGGGGGTGAAGAAGGATTTTCATTCTTATTCTCATTTCCTGACATTCATACTCTAAAAGTCATTATTAATGGAGAGAACTCTGCCTGTTAGGTAATCTGTGTCTTCCCCTAGCCTGGTGGTATTTCATTATCATTTAAATATGCCACCCACTGCTCCTTCTAAAACCTTTTGAATGGAGGATCATTAGTAGATTTTTTTCCCCCCTAAATTATGCACAGCAGTTGTTAAAGCAAGATGGTCTCTAGTGAAGCTCATTCCATGTTGAAGAAGTGGAGTGTAGACTGAGATAATTATCTGGATAATTCGGTTTCCCGTTCTCTCTCCTGAAATGAAACGTGTCTCTCATCCTTTCTTCTCTCCCTTCTTTCATCCCTTCTGGGTTATCTTTGCCACAGAAAGGCACTCTGGTTTCCATGCTGCCATAGACTGCAGCACATTTTTTAAAATGTTTTTTGGAAGTGTTGGCTATTTTTTTAAAGGTGCATCAAACTTGTAATGATCCATTTTAAAAGCAGGACTCATCTTTCCTTTCTCAGCCATTTGGGGGATTAATTCTCTGTTTCTATGCATCAGATTCCCTTTGGGCTGAGGATTACTCCAAACTTGGACTTTGTCTTTATTCTTAAGAATCACAACCCCCTGAGAATTAAAGATGCTTCTTCTCATGAAAATTGCTGGAGGTTTTCAGAGAGTCTTTTGCTGTTACAAATGTGAGCTGGGCACAACTCGCATTTTATCCTAGCAGAAGGAGCCTCTCCTGGGCATCCCTGTTTTCTATGGAAGGAAGTGATCAGTCATTCTTGATCTCCATTCCCCATACACAGTACCAAGGAGTGGTGACCCAGAACATGGAAACTGTCCCTGGGGGACTTGCTACTAGGGCAGGCATGTCCCTGTCTTAAGCAGTTTTTCTGGGCCTCGAGTTTTCATCTGTGAAATGGGAACATCATATGCCTACATGGAAGGTGTTGTAGTGATAAAATGTGCTGGAGAGATGAAGACCCTATAAACATGTGACATATTCGCCTGTTTGCCGTTCACTCTTGAGGAGACCTGATCCCATGTGGCCTTGATCTGCAGCGGCTTGAAGCAGGGCTTCGGTTCTGGGCCAGAGATTGAGGTCGGGCCATGGCAAAGAAGAGTCCTGAATTCCTAGCCACTAGACCAGTGGTCAGTGAAAAGGGCCCTGGTCCTTCGGCTTTGCAGAAAAGAATTTCCACAAAGAAAGAAAGTAGTGAAACAAGTGAAGTGCTAATTAGGAGGAAGATGACAGTACCTGGGGATAGGCACACGAGTGGGCTCAGAGTCAAGCCCTTGTGGTAGCTGGAATCACTTTTGTGGGCATTTCTTCCAGTTTCCTTTGGCTGGTCATCTTGCTTTGCCAGGTTCTGAGTCCGTATTAGTTGCATATCAGGGTCCTCCCATGTATGCATGCATCTTTCAGCCAAGATGGATTTTCCACTGAAGAGGCTACCACCGTGGCATCACTCACCTTTGGACTTTCAAGGAGCTTTCTAGTCAAGAAGGTCGTCTTGACTTTCAGAATGAGAAACATGTGATCTCTTACGTCTTATCTGGACAGGGCTTAGCATCTTCTTCTTCTTACTGCTATGGAATTTCAGTTCACAGGGGACAAACTCCACCCGCTCTCCCTGGGGCCCATCTATCTTCTGCCTCAGACCCAGACCAGCAGCTCTGTCATACTCTTTACACTGAGTCCCAACAATGTGGCTGACACGATCCTAGGAGCTGTCACCTTCAGACTGGCATTGCCACTGGCATTTGCCCTCTGTCTCTGCAAGGATCAAATTATGAGCTGCTGCAGCTGCTGACCTTCCACACCCCCTGTATGGAGCTCATGGTGGAGAGCAGGAACAAGGTGCTCTGTGCTCTGGGAAGACTGCCAGAACAGGTCTTCAGATAGGCAGATATTTTCAGGAGAAGATTTTATGAGCCCGATTCTTGTATCTCCTCCAATCTAGAAAAACACTAAAACCCTTCATGGTGATGATGGCTCCTCATGACTTGCAAAACCTTCATTAGACTAGCAGAAACCTTTTGGAAAACTAAGTGCTTGATTACATGTGTTCCCCTTCATCAAAATCACATATATACTGACCCCCCTCACCCACGCATCTTTGGAGCAGTTTCTCGTGGCTATCAGAAATGCTATTTCCTGGGCTCTGGTCCTCATTTTCCCCCCCAAAACACCTAACTCTTCCTAGGTGGTGCAAGTGATAAAGAACTCTCCTGCCAATGCATGAGAAATAAGTGACGTGGATTCAATTCCTGGATCAGGAAGATCCCCTGGAGGAGGGCATGGCCACCCACTCCAGTATTCTAGCCTGGAGAATCCCATGGACAAAGGAACCTGGTGGGCTACAGTCCATGGGGTCTGAAAAGAGTCAGACACAACTAAAGGGACTTAAAACATGCACACAACACCTAACTCACAGCTCTCACATTGTGGATTTTTTTTTTTTTTTTTTCAGTGAACAGAGTGAGGACACACTGGGAAACAAAACTGCATTCTTGTCCTCCTGGATCTTACCCTCCAGGAGAGGAATCAGAATATAAGAAATAAGCAAGTGGGTTTTTATTAAAGTGACAAATGGTGATAAAGGCTCAGATGACCAGGAAATCAGGATGTGAGGATGGAAATGTCCAGAAGGCATGATTTTAGACTGTATAGACGTCTGGATTGTACTGGGGCCTCTTTGATGACATGGCACTTGAGCAGAGAACTGAAATACCCCATAACTGAGGCTTGTCTTGAGACTGGTGATGTTGATCATGTCAAAGGCTAACTCCTCCCAGACATTAGTAGAACAACCTCTGGATAAGATGAAGCTGGGTTTACTAGTTACTGTGTTAAGACAGAGCTTTGCCGGTGGTCCTAGTGGTAAAGAACCCGCCTGCCAATGCAGGCAACGTAAGAGACCTGGGTTCGATCCCTGGGTCGGGAAGATCTCCTGGAGGAGGGCATGGCAACCCACTCCAGTATTCTTGCCTGGAGAATCCCATGGACAGAGAAGCCTGGTGGGCCACAGAGTCCATGGGGTCACAGAGTCAGACATGATTGAAACAACTTCAGTTCAGTTCAGTTCAGTCGCTCAGTCGTGTCCGACTCTCCGCGACCCCATGAATCACAGCACGCCAGGCCTCCCTGTCCATCACCAACTCCCGGAGTTCACTCAAACTCATGTCCACAGAGTCGGTGATGCCATCCAGCCATCTCACTCTCCGTCGTCCCCTTCTCCTCCTGCCCCCAACCTTTCCCAGCATCAGAGTCTTTTCCAGTGAGTCAACTCATCGCATGAGGTGGCCAAAGCATTGCAGTTTCAGCTTTAGCATCAGTCCTTCCAGTGAACATCCAGGATTGATCTCCTTTAGAATGGACTGGTTGGATTTCCTTGCAGTATAAGGGACTCTCAAGAGTCTTCTCCAACAACAACTTAGCATGCACTAAAGATATTTCAGCATTCTTCGTTGGGGATGTGCAAAATCACAATATTTTTTGAAATTCAGAAGTGTGTTGAAGGTGGATCTTTTCATGCAGGGACTTGATTAGGAGAGGGTAAAGATTGTGATGTAATAATTTAGGATTGGTAGACAAAACAAGGCGAGGACCTTGGGATGAAGAGTTCTGAGGGCCTTGGGCTGGAAGAGGGTGTTTGATACTTGCTATTGAAAAACTGACGTTTCTTTCAAAAGTTCCTCCAATAAGCCATAATGTCATTTGGAGGTTTTGCTTTCTGGGCAAGAGTTTCCTGGAACAGTAAGGTTATATGGTGAAGACAGTAAAATAATAAAGTCACCATAATGCAGGCAGCAGTTTATGGTTCTGATTCTCAACCACCGCCATCGTCAGTATTATTTGTAAAGATTTATTGAAGACTTACTTTATCCTGAGTACTATGCTTGGTCCTAAAGGTACAGACAGCTGTGAATAAGTAGGCATGTTTCTTCCATCTCATAGACTATCTATGGAAATAGACACTAAACAGATACTCGTGTGAATAATTAATTACGAATATGATTTATAGATGTTGCATAGGGAGAATGTTACTTGCTATGATGATGACTTATAAGTCAGAGGGTCCCTAAATGGTCCCGGGGGTCTGATACAATGCTTCTTGCATGAATGCTAGCTGCATGAAGGAGCCAAGGAGAGAGGGGGGTGAAGGAGACTGAACTTTATCTCAAGAGCAAGGAGAAACAGAATGTCCCTGTATGTCAATGAATATCGTGTCCCTGTATTCACGCACACGTCGGCACCAACAGTATTCTAAGATACATTCACAGTACACAAAGACAGTGCTCAGAGTCATCCACATTGACACAGTCCATCAGCAATTGCTTGGCCTGTTCTTCTAACTAAATAGCAGTTGTTTGTTGAAAGAATGAGTGAATGTTGAATTAATCAGCACTGTTTAGTTCCTAGGTGACCTCCAACAGATCATTTGCTTATGCAAAGCATACAGAAGCTTGATAGAAGACAAGTTTGCATACCAGACTAGCCTGCCCAGGAATGCAGAAAAGCAGGCAATTCTCACCGTCAGTCCTCAACTATTCCCTCTCCTACTGATTCAGTGGGCTTCCCTGGTGGCTCGGATGGTGGCAAATCCACCTGCAATGCAGGAGACCCGGGTTTGGTCCCTGGGTCTGGAAGATCCCCTAGAGAAGGGAATAGATACCATCTCTGGTATTCTTGCCTGTAGAATTCCATAGACAGTGGAGCCTGGCGGGCTACAATCCATGGTGTCCCAAAGAGTCGGACAGGACTGAGGGACTTTCACACATTGATACACACATGAATTCAGTAAATCTGGGATGGCATCAGGTTCCTTGGGTGATTTGGATATCCAGGTATTCCAGGAACCTCTTCTATTTGGGATTTGTCCTCAGTGACCCCTGATGGACTTTTTCTGACATCTCTATGTATTCCTAAACAAACAAACAAGAGCAGGATGGGGATAACTCAGCCTATTTATATCAGCTGGTCCATTTTAATTGGGGACTGGAAAGGGGGAGGAGCCGAGAGGGCTCTGAGAGAAGTTATATCTTAATGCATCTCTCTGCATGGTTTGAGGTCTTTGCTCTTTGCACATAGTGGGAGATGAGGTTACCTTGTGATGAAATTTAGGGCATGCGTGGGGTCAGGCTGGTTAAGATCACATTTTCTAGCTGTGAAGATTTGGCCAATTTCCTTCACTCTTTCTTGCTCCATCTGTAACGGAGAGGTTGTGTTGGCAAGTCCACATGGTTCTTGAAGGGGTTAAATGAGAGACTTCAGTGTTCACGTAATACAGAGCCCTCTCATGAAGGCAGTCACTCTACACACACCCTGAGAAGGCAAACCGGGAAGAGCTGATTTCAGTTGTGTGCTTCCTTGCCGGGCATGCGATGGACAGAGACAGATTTGCTTGTATTTGGAAATCAAGCACTTGAGAGGCGATTCATATCTTGAGGTCTGATTCCTGATTGTATCAGAATCTTGCAGCAGCTTCCTTCATGGAAAAGAGCAGCAGTTGGCATGGATAGCTGATGCCATGCCATGGGTTATTGGTGTCTCTTTCAAATTCCTATCTGAAATAACCTCTGTCTCACTAAGGCTGAACCAAGCACATCTTTATTTTGACTTACACTTTAGACAGGTTTACAGAGGCCAGAATAAAGCAGGAAAATGCCCTTCAGGACTCAAACCAGATAAAATTTTTTGTCATTCCCTACCCTGCCATCGAGTTGAGTGTGGAATTCACTTAGCTGATAAGGATGGTGACATTTTTCCTCTTTGAAGTTTTATCAGATATGAGTCAGGCAAAGCCATATTTACCATCTACTTTGAGTTTCAAATGTTGGATGGTGGATTTAAAAAATAAAACCATGAAGATGTGAAAATCATGGTGAAATAAGCGTTTGGAAACTTAAACATTTTTTAATTTTGTATTTGGGTGTAGCTGGTTAACACTGTTTTGATAGTTTCAGGTGAGCAGCAGAGGGACGCAGCCACATATGTGCATGCATCCATTCCTCCCCCACCCAGCTCCCCTATTGTCCAGACTGCCACATAATACCAACCAGAGGTCCCTGTGCTATCCAGTAGGTCCTTGCTGGTTATCCAATTTAAACATAGCAGTGTGTACATGACCTTCCCAAACTCCCTAACTTTCCCTTCCTTGCATCCTTCCCCCAGCAACTGTAAGTTCATTCTCTGAGTCTGTGAGTCTGTTTCTGTTTTATAAATAAGTTCATTTCTTTTTAGATTAAGAGTTTAGGAACTTTTAATGAATGTAAACATGATATTGGTAAAGCTACCCTATAGAATTAAAATAATGAAAATGAAATACAAACTCAGATGGTTCTAAATCCCATTAAGAGAAATCCTTAGAGAAAAGCTCCCTGCTTGGCATGTACCATGAATGGATGGTAAATGTTTTTGTATCGTTTACCAGGATGATACTAATATTCCTGGTGCTCAAAGTCCAGATGGCAGACAGCACAGGTATCATCTTACTGAGAACACATCTTTGTTTGTGGAGCACAACCGCAGAATTAGCAGGGAAGTGAAAGTCATGGCGTTTCCCCCCGAGAAAAAGACAAGCGTGAGTTGTGGGCCAATTGTCAAGGGTAGACTTGGAGCCCTTCACGATTTCTACTCCTTGTTTTCCAGTACTTCACAGAAGGGAATGATTAATGAGATTTCCAACTCAAAAGATTTCAGAGGTTCGTGGAGATAACAAAGGAAGGCAATTTAATTTTCTTACCTGGATTCTTGCCGTCCCCAGGGGTGGCACTGGGGGCAGTGGTGAACTCAACTGCCTTTGATCTCCGTGGGGGAGTTTTGTGTGTCCCCCATGGATGAAATAAATGGAGGAAGACTGACTCTCAATTACATTGGCATCCTCAAGAATCTTTTTCAGTGTTCTTAAAAATTCCAAGAAGTCCTAGACTTGTGAGAAGAATCATGCAGCTGGTACTGGATTAAGTTTATCTGTGGGCAGGCCAAAAAGTTCGTTCGTGTTTTTGCACTTTGGTTTTTTAGAAAAACCAGGATGAACTTTTTGGCCAAACCAATGGAATACCAGGAGTTGGTGATGGACAGGGAATGTTTGCAGTCCATGGGATCGCAAAGAGTCGGACATGCCTGAGCGACTGAGCTGAGTGGAATATAGTCCCCAGCATCTCTGTAAGTACTTGCTTTGATTTAATTACTTATAGGGAATGTTTGCCTAACTTAGGTGGTACTTGTATGCTGAGAATGGCATCTCTATAGCTATATCTATAGCTTTCTAGAGATGAACAGTCCTTTCTTGTAGACTTTCTAAATCTTTTCCCTGTAGTTAATCACCACCATTTTGTGAGTACTTCATGGACACCAAAACTTTTTTTTTTTCCCACGGTCTGAAATTTGATCCTCATTAACAACCCTAGGGGGTGAAATATGCTGAAAGGGTTAGTCACTCAGTTATGTCCAACTCTGCGACTCCACAGACTGTAGCCCCAAGGTTCCTCTATCCATGGGATTTTCCAGGCAAGAATACTGGAGTGGGTTGCCATTTCCTCCTCTGGGGCTCTTCCCAACCTAGAGACTGAACCCAGGACTCCTGCATTGCAGGGAGATTCTTTACTGTCTGAGCTGCTAGGAAGTAGATAACATTAATTCTATTTTACAAGTGAATTCAGATGAACTTTACAAATGAATTTGAACCAGGGCCTGAAGCACATTGAGACCCACACTGTTGGTTGGTATTCTATTCTGCCTCCATCAGAACTGGTTGCACAGCCCTGAAACTCCCATGGAATTGCATGAAATGAAGACTAAACCCCGTGCAGTGGACACTTGGCTGACATGCAGGAGCCAAAGCAAAGTTATAATATGTCAGATATGTTGTCTTATTCCTACCCCCTTTTTCTGTTGCCTTTCAACCACAGTTCTGGCAAGATTTTGTGATGGAGGAGTTTTATGATGTAAAAGATGGAGATCACAGAGTTCCCATCTTCTATGGGAGGAGGCAGGGTTTGTGCCCATGGAAATACATGCAGTCCTAATAAGAGGATATTTGTGTATGGACACAGAATAATAAACACCCATGTCATCACAGGTATGCAGATGCATGCGGCTGAACTGCACTGTAGAAAATTAAATCAGTGTTAACATCGTTCGGAAATGGGAGGGAAGATGATGACCTTAGCACCTCTTGAAGCCTACAGAATGCCTGGTTCTTTGCTCACATAAATTCATTCATTTCCCAACATATTTGTAAGAATAGGTACCATTTTTGCCATTATATATCTGGACAGCCAACTCATTGGAAAACACCCTGATGCTAGGAAAGGTAGAAGGCAGGAGGAGAAGGGGACGGCAGAGGACGATATGGTTGGATGGCATCACCAACTCCATGAACATGAGTTTGAGCAAACTCTGGGAGATGGTGAAGTACAGGGACACCTGGTGTTCTGCAGTCCATGGGGTCACAAAGAGACGGACATGACTAGTGACTTAATAGCAACAAGACAGATTATGTAGCTTGTCCAAGTTTGCAAAATTAATACATAGCACAGCCATCATAGGGCTTTCCTGGTGGCTCAGTGGTAAAGAATCTACCTGCTAATGCAGGAGATGCAGTTCAGTCCCTGGGTCGGGAAGATCCCCTAGGGAAGGAAGTGGCAACACCCACTCCAGTATTCTTGCCTGTAGAATCCCATGGACAGAGGAGCCTGGTGGGCTGCAGCCCATGGGCTCACTAAACAGTCGGACATGACTTAGTGTTAGAAGTAGAACAACAACCACTGTCTTGCATATGGTATATTAACTTGTTCCCTCCCATTGGGATATAAGTGTTATTTAAACAAGCACCTTATTTCTTTTATTGATAGGATACTTTTGCCTAAAAATCATGCTAGGCATTGAATATGCTGTTCACCACCTGTCTATTGAAATAATGATCACAATTATGATTGCACTCTTTTTGACAAATGACCAAAATTTGCTGTTTATGTGTAATGTGTAACGATGATGATGACCATCCGTGATCACTCATGAATGATAATGACATTAGAGATTTAGTCTGAAAATTTTCCAAAGACTTTTTTTTTTAGCCCAGGGGAAAAAGAAGAAGGTCATAAGTCGTGAATGGAGGAAGTCAAAAAGCTACAGAACAAAAATAATCATCTATTTATCCTGTCCATGCATTGGGTTAGTATGCAAAGTCATTGGTGACTTTGAGAAATAATTCATGCAGCACTATAAAAAAAAGGATAACCTGTGTGTTTAGAAATAAGGGGCATTCATCATATTGAAACAGCGAAAACTTTTCAATCCCATCCATTAACTCACGAAGGCTGCAAGCTGGTTGAACGCTGTCTTGCCTGTCTATTTAGTATTTCCAGACAGTGACTGTACAGTACAAAGCAATTTGCCTTTATATAATTTCCTTCATGCTTGCAAACACAACAAGCATCACAGGGAGAGTCAGTCATGAGCTGAAGAGAGAAAGGGAATGATTTAAAGTGGGAGAGTGGTTCATTTGCTTTTGGGGTATGAGAAACAACTCTTTCAATAGGCCAGAGTTTCTGCAGGAAGTCAGGTGAATAAGAATGCTTGTGCTGGCCCTCTGCTTTCTCAGGACTGCTTTGCCTAAGTAACTTTTTCTATTTAAAGGATTTCTTACTGAGCCGTGAATGCTTTTTGCCGTGATGAGGGCCAGATTTGCCTCTTAGAAACCTGGGACCAGTAGTTTTCATTTCCCCCTACTTCTCCCAAAGATCATCTACTCTGACCTTGCTGCTTTTATCATTGAGTCATGTATTTGAAATGCATTTGGATTTTAGCCAGGATGGAGAACCTGATCTTTACATAAACTCCTTTTCAGCTCTGTGATCAGTTTTCATTTATATATGTATGCATTCGATTATTTGAGAGAGGATTAGCTCATTTGCCTTCCTTGATGTATATTTTTTCAACGTCTTCTGTGCGTTTTTTTTAACTTTTTGTTTTATACTGGAGTATAACTGATTGGGGGCTTCCCAGGTGGTGCTAGTGGTTAAGAACCCATCTGCCAATTCAGGTAGACATAACAGACACGGGTTCGATCCCTGGGTCGGGAAGATCTCCTGGAAGAGGGCACAGCAACCCATTCCAGGATTCCTGGGTTTCCCTGGTGGCTCAGAATCTGCCTGCCATGTGGAAGGCCTGGGTTTGATACCTGGGTTGGGAAGATCCCCTGGAGGAGGGCATGGCAATCCACTCCAGTATGCTTGCCTGGAGAATCCACATGGACAGAGGAGCCAGGTGGGCTACAGTCCATGGGGTTGCAAAGAGTTGGACATGGCTGAGCTGCTAAGCACACAGCCAGTTAACAATGTGACAGTTTCAGGCAGACAGCAGAGCAACTCAGCCATACATGTACATGTACCCATTCTCCTAGAAACTCCCTTCCCATCCAGGCTGCATAACACTGCAAAATTCCTTTGTGTTTTCACTGACTGATATAACGAGGCATTTATTAGGCTTCTGTAATAAACTGTAAAGTAGTAAAGGTTCTTTGAAGTGTCAGGCGTTGCACTAGGGTTTAGCGATTGAGCGGGAAGTGGACAGAAAGGTGGCTATAGGAAGCTTTCTTGACCCTGGAGAGCTTAGGAAAGATGAGTCCTTGAGCCCAAATGCATTGCTTATGGGACATTCGAAGCCCTCGTCATGATGCTTTTGAATCCAAAGGGGTTCATATTGTGTGGTTCCCTATGTCCGTGGCCCCTGGTTTTCTGCAGTGTCTCCCGGGTATTTGGCCCCGACGTACAAATTCTTTGTGCCACTGGTTTCCATGCAGTTGAAACAAGCTGATGATGAGTTGAGCAGATGTTAATGTAGGTCCGAAGGACACGGGGAGGGCTCCTGTCTCAGGAGGCAGAGTCCCCGTGACACAGCGCTGTCCTCCCAGCTTCTGCCCTCAATGAAGAGCCCCGTTGTACAGTTTGCCCTTCTTGCCTTCGGTCGCCTTTTCCAGAACAATGAACACACAGACCTGCAAACAGCCTCCCCAACCCGCTGCAGAGAGGTGTTGCCTTCTGTCTCCATACTCAGCCCATCTCCCACCTCCAGTGGGACCCGTCCACTCCCCACTGCCTCTTCCCTCACCTGCATTTTTCTGTAAACCTTCACCATCTCCCGGCCTCCACTCTGGGTCTGCGCCAGGCTCTTCTCCCCGATGCTCCCACACGTGGTCAGGTCCATGTTCCTGACGTGTCGCCTTCAGTGGCTCAAGATTAAACTCCTTTCAAAGGATCCAGACCGTATTTCTCTCTGTATGACCTTTCAGGTCTCTGCCCACCTCTCTTTTCTTCTCCTCTTCTCTCTGTTCCAACAGCACTGGTCTTCTTTAACTCCTTCAAAGAACCTTCCTTCCCTCCATCCTCGATGTTGGTGCAGGCTGTTCCTCTGTCTGGAATATTCTCCCTCCCCCATCTCACCCATCTCTAGATCCAAGGGTGTCTCTAACCTGGTGGTGCATCTTCAGTATTTAACACAAGGACAAACCAGTCCATCCCAAAGGAAATCAACCCTGAATAGTCATTTGAAGGACCGACGCTGAAGCTGAAGCTCCAATACTTTGGCCACCTGATTGGAAGAGACAAGTCATTGGAAAAGACTCTGGTGCTGGGAAAGATTGAGGGCAGGAGGAGAAGTAGGTGACAGAGAATGAGATGTTGAATGGCATCATCGACTCAATGGACTTGAGTTTTGAGCAAGCTGTAGGAGATGGTGAAGGACAGGGAAGCTTGGTGTATTGCAGCCCATGGGATCTCATAGAGGCCGACAGGACTGAACACCAACCATCACCTGGAAGGCTTTCATTTACTCCAGAATGAATCAATACGTGAATGATCAATGAATGAATGGATCAGAGTGAGTTCTGAGGTTTCCATGGAGATAACGTTATCCATCCAATGAGGTCCACGTACTCTACAGGTTCATGCCCCTAAAGCCATGGTGTAACTGCAGGTTAGTGGACGTCCATATATTTTCTTCCTCTGATAGCTATGGGGAACTAGGAGCAGTGGCATCGTGCTAGCAATACTCATACCTTGAATCCAGAGCTCGGGTTCTAATGCCATTTCCAGTAACTCCTTGAAGAAGTAACTGAGTCCAGGTCTTAGACAGGAAATGTACAAGATGGGCCAGGAGGATCTTCTACTGCCAAAAAGTAAGCAAGTGGTCAGAAAACAAAACAATGGGGGTTTGTCAAAGAAATAGAGGAGCCTGAAAAAGCTCCCAATGGCCAAACTGGAACAATTTGAGCAACAAAATAAAGTTGTATTGCATTATAACACAAAGGATAAAATATACTACCTAGACAGTGTATTAAAAAGCAGAGACATCACTTTGCCAACAAAGGTCCACATAGTCAAAGCTTTGGTTTTTCCAGTAGTCACGTATGCATGTGAGAGTTGTACCATAAAGAAGGTTGATTGCCAGAGAATTGATGCTTTCAAATTGTGGTGCTGGAGAAGACTCTTGAGAGTCCCTTGGACTACAAGGAGATCAAACCAGTCAATACTAAAGGAAATCAACCCTACTATTCATTGGAAGGACTGATGCTGAAGCTGAAGCTCCAGTACTTTGGCCACCTGATGTGAATGACTCTTTGGAAAAGACCCTGATGCTGGGAAAGATTGAAGGCAAAAGAAGAGGGGCTGGCAGAGGATGAGATGATTGAATGGCATCGTGGACTCAGTGGACACGAATTTGAGCAAACTCCAGCAGTTAGTGGGCTTCTCTGATAGCTCAGGTGGTAAAGAATCCGCCTGCAGTGCAGGAGACCCTGGTTCGAGTCCTCAATCAGGAAGATCCCCTGGAGAAGGAATAGGCTGCTCACTCCTGCATTCTGGCCATGAGAATTCCATGGACTGTATAGTCTATGGGGTCACAAAGAGTGGACTCGACTGAGTGACTTTCACTTTCATTTTCCGGGAGAGAGTGGAGGACATAGGAACCTGGCATGTTACAGTCCATGGGGTCCTAAAGAGTCAAACACGACTTAACAACTGAACAACAACAACATAAAATAATTTCCATAAGTTCATACTGATGTAAATGAATTCTTGAATAAATTAATACATGCAAGAGGAGAAACAAATCTCCTGGGTAGAAGAATTACAAATAATTTACTTACATTCTTCATCCTCAAAGAAGTGAAGCAGAACTCTGTACTCTGAAGTGCTGGATATGCATAGTGATTTTTTCCCAAAAAGTACAGTGTGAAAAGCCAAAAAGAATAAAGAAGTTTTATGGTGGGGAAACCTGTTGGACACCTGCTCAGCCAGGAGATCAGACTCACATCACCAACAATAACTATGCTGACTGTAGGTCCCTGATCAGATGTGATGAACTTGGAACTTTTCCTCTGTGATCTTCCTCCCAAGACCAGTAACCCTAGTCTAATAAGGAGAAAAATGTTAGACCAATCCTCATTGAGAGACAGTCTACAAAATCCCTGAGCAGTACTTCTCATAACTGTCAAGGTCTTCAAAAATAGGGAAAACTGAGAAATGGTCCCAGTCCAGAGGAGCCTAAGGGGACAGGATGACTAAGGTACCATTGCTGTGATAATCTCGGTGGGATCCTAGAATAAGAAAGGGACATTTGGTGAAAACCAAGGGAATCATTCCAAGAGTGGGCTGTAGTGAATCACAATGTGTTGATACTGGTTCATTAATCTGACAAATGTCCCGTATCAATATGATCATAATAAAATTATTAATGGGTGTGTCCTCTTTGAGAGCTCTCTTTGCAATTTTTCTGTAAATCCAAACATGTTCTAAAAGCATAAATAAATCAGCTCTGTGGAGGGAAATGAAAAGCCATGGGCACTCATTCGTCCCGCACCTGGTGATGGATCCCACCGTGCTGCTACCCGGGGCCAAGACTCAACTGGGATTCTGCCCTCCGTCGCGCTCCCTGGTCCCTCCCCTTGCGCCCTGCCTGCAGATTTTATTTTCCTTTGCTTCACACAGCACTCAGCTGCTGTCACAGGCAAATATCTGACTGCCTGGTATGCTATTGTTCAACACACTGGGGAATAATGAGCCTTCTTGCTGGAGTCTGGGTCCCTGAGCAAAGAAACAGAAAAGAAAAACAGTGCCTGCAGTGGGGTGAGAAGGTAGAGAGAAAGATGGGGAGGCAGTCGGTGCAGAAGTCTGTCATTGACTCAGAATTTGGGGAAATCCCACCCTTCTCATCTATTCCCCTGTTGCCCAGCCCTCTACCCCCACCCCCACACCCCCAGTTCATCAGTGAGCAAGGGAGGGTGTTGTGGTTGCTGGCAAGATGTCCATTCCCAGGGTTAAGGGTTGGAGCCAACTGTTTTGTGTCTGTAACTTTCATGCTGGTTTTAGATGCTCTGCCTAAGCTCTTGAGTCTTGCATTCTGGATTCTCTGCTGGGCACTGGAAACACACTGGAACAGAAATGGGTGGTGCAAAGACTCTGGGAAATCCCAGCAGTGGTTTAGTAGCAAGCAGAGGTTTCATCTTCCCCAACGTCTCGGAACCCTGTTGAGAGGGCAGAGGTGGAGGGTGAACATGCTGTCTAGTTCACCCTCCAGCTGTGAGACTGGAGAAACCATTTAACCTTGATGAGCCTCATGTGCAGAATGGGGTGACTGTGTGAAGATTAAATGCTTCGATACAGATAAAAGACTTTAGGAGTACCTGGCATCTGGAACACTCCCAATATAGAAGACCCCCAACCCCACCCCAAATTAATTGTGTATACTTAAAATGTGAAGCAGTAATATTTCCTATTTCATCTCTTGATCCTGCCTTGTGTGTCCATGCGCAGTTGTGTCTGACTGTTTTGTGATCCCATGGGTTGTAGCCCACCAGGCTTCTCTGTCCATGGGAGTTTTCCAAGCAAGAATACTGGAGTGGGTTGCCATTTTCTTCTCCAGGGGATCTTCCCACCCCAGGGATTATTGAACCCATAACTCCTGCGCCTCCTGCATTGCAGGCAGATTCTTTACCTCTGAGGCATGGGGGAAGCCCAAAAGTGTTGTCTGAGAAAAAAAATTAGAAATCCATCAGCTTAAAGGTAATATTTGTAATTGAGCAGGCTTAAATTTTGTCTGGATTATTAATTTCCTAATCAATTCTTTAGGTAAAGTTCAAACTGAGAAGTCTCATTTTCCCCGTTATTAATCATTTGAATATTCCATTTACTGAATAACTATTATGTACCAGACTCTGCAGCAAGTACTTTATGCGATTGTCTCATCTTCCCAACAGCAGGAGGTAGATACTATTATTCCTTTCTCTTAACCCAGCATCCGAGAGGTTAGGGGACATTTCAAGTTTGCAAGGCTTGAAGCCAGGATTCAGAACAGGGCTTGCAGATTCCAGCAATAACCTCTCCATGGTGATGCTCTATTGCCTGTTTGTTCAGTAACTTAGAAAAGAGTGGTATGAGGCATCTTGCATCTCCCTGCTTTTATGGGGAGAGGGGATGATGAGAGAACGTGCTGTTTGCACAGGTATGAAGGTGACTCGAGGCCAGAAGAGCATGGAGAATTTGAGACGCCTGCAGGCAGCCAGTCTAAGACCCTGCAGTCTGCTTTCTCCTTTGTTTATCCCTGTGCTCTGTTGGTTTCCATGGAAGGTGGGTTGTTTGGCTTTTCACTCATCCCAGGCCTCTTACAGCTTATGGCTGAAAAGGGTCTTTTGAACTCTCCTGGGCTTCATTAATCACTGAACATGGAAATTTTCAGTCACTTGATGGGAAGATTTCCTGTGCTGTGTTTTTCAGCATTTTTAGGGCTAGAGTATAGTCCATCTTAAAGGAAATCAGTCCTGAATATTCATTGGAAGGACTGGTGCTGAAGCTGAAACTCCAGTGCTTTGGCCACCTGATGTGAAGAACTGACTCATTGGAAAAGACCCTGGTGCTGGGAAAGATTGAAGGCGGGAGGAGAAGGGGACGATAGAGGATGAGATGATTGGGTGGCATCACCGACTCGACGGACATGAGTTGAGCAAGCTCCGGGAGTTGGTGATGGACAGGGAGGCCTGGTGTGCTGCGGTCCATGGGGTCGCAAAGAGTCGGATAAGACTGAGTGACTGAACTGAACTGATACTCTCTGGATGAGAGAAGCCTCCATGTACTGTCACTTTTTGGCCCCACGCTTACGATGAAGATCATCATCAACAAAGGAACACACTGCCTCACATCCTGTTGTCTTCTGTCCCTAGTGCCTGCTGCTTCTGTAATTGAGAGGCTTTGCAGACATTCAGTCTCTTAATCCCTTCTACCCCGAATGCATCTCTCATGTCATAGTCATCCAGAATATGACAGCCTACTATGTGTGCTTCGTGGCATCTTCTAGTCCATAAGAGCACTGAGGATGTTTAAAGAATACACTGGAAACAATTCAGTAGTGTTTATATGAATTATAAAACCTCATCTGGTGCTTAAAATTAACACTGGGAGATTAGATCATTAAATTAATGGGATGTGATCTGTGTCCTCCAAGATTTCAAAAATACCATTCTTTTAATTGTTAATTAGTGGAAGTACTGATCACAGAGCATGAGGAACAATTTTGCTTATTTTCAATGTGTTGTGTGTGATTATGTGAATTATTAACTCTGAGTGGCATTCAATTTAGTTCATTTCTGTGGCTTTATGAACTATTTCCAGTCTGCATCTGTTCTTGTTTTCAATTAAAAAATATGACATATAGATTTCAGCCTGTACCTTGCAATGAAAATAAGAAGGAAAAAAAAAACTTTCTTATACTTTTATATAATTATGTAATATTTCTTCGTAGAATTCATCCCACTGTGTACCTACCTTAAAGATTTTCCTTAAAAGAAATTGAGATGTGCCAAAATTTTGGCAAAGAAAATTTGGACTTTTATTGACTGTAGAGTTAGTGCTATTATATACCTCCACTCCTGGAAGCAAAAGTTCTTATCAGATTTATTGAGATTATTTTAACATTCTGAAACAGATTGTCCACACTATATTTGGAAAAAGAATCCAAGTGCAAGATAGATGTATTTGCAGCTTAGATTTCAAGTTTTTATTATAGTTGTCATTGGATATTTTTGAAAGTCTCTACTCTTCTGTTTTATAGAAATGGCAATGCCAGTCAGTTCCATCCAGTTCCAATACAGTTGTAACATCCCAGGAAAAGATGGGCTATCTATTGCTTGACAAAGCCTTTGAAAAGTAGATGACACAATTTAGGGAGTTTTGGAAATAATCTCAGAAACGTACTTATTATCAGTTCAGTTCAGTCGCTCAGTCGTGTCCGACTCTTTGCGACCCCATGGACTACAGCACGCCAGGCCTCCCTGTCCACTACCAATTCTGGAGTTTACTCAAACTCACGTCCATTGAATCAGTGATGCCATCCAACCATCTCATCCTCTGTCATCCCCTTGTCCTCATGCCTTCCATCTTTCCCAGCATCAAAGTCTTTTCAAATGAGTTAGTTCTTCACATCATGTGGCCAAAATATTGGAGTTTCAGCTTCAACATTAGTCCTTCCAATGAATATTCAGGACTGATTTCTTTTAGGATGGACTGGTTGGATCTCCTTGTAGTCCACGGGACTCTCAAGAGTCAACACCATAGCTCCAAAGTATCAATTCTTCAGCGCTCAGCTTTCTTTATAGTACGGTTCTCACATGCATACATGACTACTGGAAAAATTTACTCATTATAGGTTTTAATAAAACCTATAAGACTATTATAGGTGTTAAGACTATTCATTTATGTTTCTAAGAACAGGGAGAGGACCCCCCTACCCCACAGGTCTATGGATGCCTTTATGTAGACAGCAATATAAACAGTGCCACCTACACTTATGCTGTGTATAGTGTGGGGTCTTGATGAATCCCAGTTTCCTCAGGTTATTGAAGCTGAGGATCAGCAGCTTGCATTGCATCCTATTGTCTTCCTGAACAACTGATGCTTTTGAACTGTGGTGCTGAAAAAGACTCTTGAGATTCCCTTGGACTCCAAGGAGATCAAACTAGTCAGTCCTAAAGGAAATCAACCCTGAATATTTGTTGGAAGGACTGATGCTGAAGCTGAAGATCCAGTACTTTGGCCACCTGATGTGAAGAACTGACTTGTTGGAAAAGACCCTGATGCTGGGAAAGATTGAAGGCAAAGGAGGCGGGAAGGGCAGCAGAGGATGAGACGGTTAGATAGCATTACCAACTCAATGGACATGAATCTGAGCAAATTCCAGGAAATAGTGAAGAACAGGGAAGCCTGGCATGCTGCAGGCCACAGGGTCGCAAAGAGTCAGACATGACTGAGCGACTGACCAACAATCACCATGTGTCACCCACTATTCTGTGAGTTGAAGACAGAGTTGATAACAAAACAGACAAAATCTCTATCTCTAGGAGCTTGCATTCTAATCTACTGAATCAGATGCTTGCTTCACTAGAGATCACATCTGAGGGGTAGTTACAACATACTTTCTCATACTAAATGCACAGTAGGATCATTTTCATGGTAGTAAGTGTTTTGGATCACAAAAAGGAAGTCTTGCCCACCCCCCTCCCCCTGCCATCCAAAACTTAAATGAAAAGCAGCTTGTATAATGGATTCATATCACTTCTAGTGAAATTCTTCTCTTTGAACACCCACCCGAACCCCATGCACGAATCTTTTGCCTAATTTGTCAGGGCAAGACTTGTACCAAAATGTGACACTCTTACAGATGCCATGATGCTGAGATCTGCTTTCCAAATGCTTTGGGCATTTCCATAATATTGAATATACATAAAGAATACATGGTCAGGGGTTCCTGCACTGAGGCAAGGTGCTAAATTCGTCTGATTCGAGGCCACCTGCTCGCATGTCATCTGTTGGCACCAGCCCACGAATTCATGTGCCAGGACATATGAAATTAAGTTTACCTGATGCTCTGTGACAGCGGCTTTCTGTTACAACGTGCAAATTAGATTAGGTTACGGTAGAGGGCAGAGGGAATGGATGGCTTCATAGATTGATACTAGAACAGTGATGGCCCTAACCAGAAGGTGACTGGTTATGATCCAGCTGGGGTCACGGGCGATCACAGGTTCCTATTACTGATGCCTGTGCGGTGACCTGTGCAGAAATGCATGGTTTATTTTTTATTGCATTTTACAGTACAGCCAAATAGTACGTTACTGGTGGGACTTCATTGTCCTTTACTCCGGAATTTGAGGAAGGAAGGTCAAAGATTGAAAGAGGAAGGAAGCTGAAGAAACTAGTTGTCTCTTGAATATTGTTGGGTCCCCAGTCCCAGTGAGTGACATGTGAGTTAGGGGACAATGTGGTACCCACTCCCCCATCCAGCCCCACGCTGACATGATGATCTGCATATCTCAAGGCATGTTTGCATAGGTATTCTCTCCACATGAAATGACCTAATTATAGACTTGAAAATTTACCAGAAGAATCCTTTTTTTAAGTTAAAGGAGGCTAATGTTGCCTCTGCCTCATTAAATAGCTCAATTGACTCCAAATGCGTTTTTCACTTGTATTGAAAATTCAGAGATTCTCAACTTCATCTGATTTTTGAAGATTATTGTTCATAATGTGGTATTCAGTTGAGTAATAAACTTTAATAAAGCATCCATGGTACAACTTAATGACATTTATTCAAAGCTTAATGGCATAAACAAAGGGCCATAGGGAAAATAGATTCAGATATTTAAGCATAATATATACAAAAACCTAAATCTTTCATTGGAAAGTTGACCAGTGATGCACAGAATGAAACAGAAATGACTATCAAAGGGATTAGAATGTGATCGAGAGACTTTTCAAGGATGGAATTGATGGGTTTATTAATTTGCTTAAATAATTGTTTCTTTTGGAATTGTCTTTTATACTACCGTCATTTTAAGTAAAGTTGAGGTCGTTTCTGGCAAGGATGAGTGTTACATTTTGAAGGGAACAACAAGAGAAGCATTCAGAAAACATTCTTAAAGTTTTTGAAGATGAAATAGAAAAAAACACTTTGGGGCTTAGCTAAGAGGCTAAAGGGAGAAACGGATTTTACATAAAAATCAATCGCTCTGTTCACTGACACCCAGTGACAGAAATAATAATTGTGTCCGTGTAGAACCAGACCCCCTTGTTACTTTTTAATGAAGTCTGTCTGATTCTGTGATATTTTTGGCCTAGGAAATGAAAGAGATGTTTTATTAAATGAAGCTAGGTCTATATAGGTAAAACGACTGCACACTTGCGTCATTTTACACCACACACTAAAAACCAAATATAGAAAAAACAGAGAACGCGAATATAGTTCAAAACCACTTACTCCCCTGCCCCCTAGAAGCCTTATCTGTGTTGTCAGTGGCACAGTGGCCCGTATTTTGCATTTGAACAATGGCAGGAAGCCATTGGAAAGGAAAGAACGGTTTTCCCTACCCCCCTCTTGAATCCTTATGCCACAGCGTCTGTTCCCTGCTGGAGTGAGAAGTCCAACTCTTCTTTGTGAGCCAAGAAAAATAGGACCTTTTTCAAATTCTGTTCTGCTAAGATGCTGGCAGAATTCAACCGTGCTTTCCCCAAACAGTGTAAAGCCTTTACCTGCTTAAAGCTGCTAAAAGCTGGTTAGAGCTTGGTTTACCGAGGTGAAAAGTTTGCTTATAATCTTTCTTGCTTTTGTTTTTTTTTTCCCTGTGGGCTTTTCTTGTTTCTTCTCTGTCTCTCTCTCTCCTCCTCCGTCTGCCCCTTTTTCCTCCCTCCCACTTGCTTCACAACATTAAAGTACTTAGTACAAGTGCCGCATTATTACTTCCAACACTCACCTTGCCAAGGGTCATGCAACTCCAAGAACGCTTCTTTGTTTTAAGCAGACCTCCTCTCTTTTTTACTGAACCCATGTTGGGAACCTTCAGCTGACCATTTTGCCCCAGTGAATGTGCGTGTGCGTGTGTGCGCACACGTGTATGCACGCTTTCATAGAGGCGTCTGGTCGTTGGGAGGGTCTGTGCGGTCCCCTGAATTTTCCAGTGTCACACGTGATGTGTTTGGTCAGATGACTGAGACGGAAGCATCCTCGTGTGTAATTCCTCACCCTGAATTGCACATTCAACCCTGGTTACCACAGGACATCCAACGGATTCCTGTGGGTTCTGAAGCTAAACTTTTTGTTTCTCTCTTCCCCAGTTGGTTGACCTGGAGACAGAGGCAGAGGCCAGATGTCAGCGCTGGCCTGTGGAAGATTCCCATAGGAACTGGTGTGGGGTGGTAGTGGTGGGGTGTAGTCCTTTTATGAGGACTCCCAGTTCTGACAGCTGTGGTCCACATGGGTCCAAAGAGTCGGACACTACTGAGCGACTGGACAACAACAACTTCCATCCAGAACTGTGAGAAGATAAAGCAACGCAGGTGTGAGGTTGTATATGAATGGGAGCGGTTAGCTCCTTAGATTGTGGCGTCTCACAGGGAGTGGCTTAGCAAAGGCACAGTCATTAAAATTGATGAGTCTGTAAGAGGATTCACCTTTTAAAAAAAGGAGAGGTTTTGAAAAAGCTAATTGTTTCTGTTATTGCTGTTGGTGTTAATTTTTTATTGGAATATAGCTACTTTGGGCTTCCCTGGTGGCTCAGACGGTAGAGTCTCCCTGCAGTGCAGGAGACCCGGGTTCGATCCCTGGGTTGGGAAAATCCACTGGAGAAGGAAATGGCAACCCACTTCAGTATTCTTGCCTGGGAAGTCCCACGGACAGAGGAGCCGGGTGGGCTACAGTCCATGGGGTCCCAGAGAGTTGGACACACTGAGCAACTTCACACATAGTTACTTTACAATGTTGTGTTAGTTTGTTCTGTACAAGCAAGTGAATCTGCTCTCTGTTTACATATATCCCCTCCCTCTGGGATCTTCCACCCCACCCACGCCCCTCTAGGTCATCACAGAGAGCCAAGCTGAGCTCCTTGTGCTATACAGAAGGGTCCCACTATCTATCTATTTTACACATAGCAGCACCTATATGGATAAGGCAATGGCACCCCACTCCAGTACTCTTGCCTGGAAAATCCCGTGGACGGAGGAGCCTGGTGGGCTGCCGTCTATGGGGTTGCACAGAGTCGGACACGACTGAAGCGACTTAGCAGCAGTAGCAGCAGCAGTGCCTATATGTCAATCCCAATATCCCAATTCATCTAACCCCTCCATCCCCCCAACCATTTCCAGACATCCATTCTCTACATCTGCATCTCTATTCCTGCCCTGCAAGTAGCTTCATCTGCACCATTTTTCTAAATTCCAGATATATGCATTCATATACACTGTTTATTCTTTTCTTTGTGACTTACTTCACTCCATGTGGCAGACTCTAGGTCAGCACTAATTATTAGCAGCATCTTCTCATGTGCTGAATTCTGCTATAAATACCTTACTGAGATTATTAGATTTGTGCAGCCAATTTAGGTACTCCTGTTATCCCCATTTTACAGATGGGGCAACTACTCAAACTACCACACAATTGCACTCATCTCACACGCTAGTAAAGTAATGCTCAAAATTCTCCAAGCCAGGCTTCAACAGTCTGTGAACCGTGAACTTCCAGATGTTCAAGCTGGATTTAAAAGGCAGAGGAACCAAAGATCAAATTGCCAATATCTGCTGGATCATTGAAAAAGCAAGAGAGTTCCAGAAAAACATCTACATCTGCTTTGTCGACTATGCTAAATCCTTTGACTGTGTGGATCACAAAAACTGTGGAGAATTCTGAAAGAGATGGGAATACCAGACCACCTGACCTGCCTCTTGAGAAACCTGTATGCAGGTCAGGAAGCAACAGTTAGAACTGGACATAGAACAACAGACTGGTTCCAAATAGGAAAAGGAGTATGTCAAGGCTGTATATTGTCACCCTGCTTATTTAACTGATATGCAGAGTACATCATGAGGAACGCTGGGCTGGAGGAAGCACAAACTGAAATCAAGATTGCTGGGAGAAATATCAATAACCTCAGATACGCAGATGACACCACCCTTATGGCAGAAAGTGAAGAGGAACTCAAATGCCTCTTGATGAGAGTGAAGGAGGAGAGTGAAAAGGTTGGCTTGAAGCTCAACATTCAGAAAACAAAGATCATGGCATCTGATCCCATCATTTCATGGCAAATAGATGGGGAAACAGCAGAAACAGTGACAGACTTTATTTTGGGGGGCTATAAAATCACTGCAAATTGTGACTACAGCCATGAAATTAAGACACTTGCTCCTTGGAAGAAAAATTATGACCAACCTAGACAGCATATTAAAAAGCAGAGACATTACTTTGCCAACAAACGTCCATCTAGTCAAAGCTATGGTTTTTCCAGTGGTCATGTATGGATGTGAGAGTTGGACTGTAAAGAAAGCTGAGCACCGAAGAATTGATGTTTTTGAACTGTGGTGTTGGAGAAGACTCTTGAGAGTCCCTTGGACTGCAAGGAGATCCAACCAATCTATTCTAAAGGAAATCAGTCCTAAATATTCATTGGAAGGACTGATACCGAAGCTGAAACTCTGATACTTTGGCCACCCGACATGAAGAACTGACTCACTGGAAAAGACCCTGATGCTGGGCAAGACTGAAGGCAGGAGGAGAAGGGGACGATAGAGGATGAGATGGTTAGATGGCATTAGTGACTCAATGGACATGAGTTTGAGTCAACACTGGGAGTTGGTAATGGACAGGGAGGCCTGATGTGCTGCGGTCCATGGGGTCACAAAGAGTTGGACACAACTGAGCGACTGAGCTGAACTGAGCCATGGGTAGCTGAAAGGACAGGCTGAAGTTTGCAGAAGTAGCATGAAACAGACACCAGTTTCTCGTGATTCCAGGAATCAGCCCTCCTGCGCTTTTCTGTCTTACAGGACTATCAGAGCTGCTTTCTGTTTGGTGCTTCATCTCCACATGCCGCTGTGGTTACTGTCAACAGGAAGCAGTTCCTCTGTCTCCTATAAAAGTGCACGTGACAAGAAGGTGCACACTTGCGGGGCATCTCTTGGCTTTTCCACACTGTCCGTTGGTGCAACCCGCTGCTTTCCTCCTCATTCTACATTGGCGGCTTGTGGCTCCCCCCTGAGCTTTGGAAGTGAAAGCTGAAGTTTCAGCTCAAGGCCGGTGTTGAAACCAGGGCAGAATGAGTAAAGCAGGGACCCTGATGTTGGCAGCTAGGACTCAGACTTGGGTTGTATTGACTATCGGCAGGTCCTTATGTCACTGCAGGTTTAGCTCTTCTTGGATTTCCTTACAGATTTGAAATTAGGTAGGAACAGGGCAGGGGAGAGGGAACTGGGATGTTTTTTTTTCCTATGATGCAAAGCAGTGCCTGCATGTTGTACGGTTTAGATAGTTAGGAAGATTGTAATAACAGAAAAGGAAGTATGATGCCAGGAACTTAAAGCAAAGATATTTTTAGAGGAGTTAGAGAGATTCTCTTCCAATCACAAAAACCTTTCCTATCTTCCCCGACACCTGGGATCACCTAAATCCTCAACTCCTGCTTAGAAAAACAAACCCTAGATGTTTTAACATTTTCCTGCAAAGTGGTTTGGGAAAATTCAAAGTCAGTGTGGCAGGAAGAAATAGCCCAAAGTGAGACATATCTGTGGGCTTCCCAGGTGGCACTAGTGGTAAAGAATCCACCTTCCAGTATAGGCGATATAAGAGACCCGGGTTCATCCCCGGGTCAGAAAGATCCCCTGGAGGAGGGCATGGCAACCCATTCCAGGATTCAGCCTGGAACATCCCATGGACAGAGGAGCCTGGCAGGCTATGGTTTGTGGGGTCTCAAAGAGTTGGACGTGACTGAGCAACTAACACATACGCATATATGTGAAGTGCATCTGGGGGCTTCTAACCTATTGATGATATCTTATTTACTAAACTGGGTATAGGAAGCAAATGTTAGTTGTATTATAATACCACTTGTCTCCAATTAAAAAAATACTGCTGTGCATCTGAAATATTTTATATAATTTTTTTATAAATAAAAATGCATTTGCTTCAAATGTATACAATCTTAAGGCAAGGAGATCCAACCAGTCCATTCTAAAGCAGATCAATCCTGGATGTTCACTGGAAGGACTGATGCTAAAGCTGAAACTCCAATACTTTGGCCACCTCATGCGACGAGTTGACTCACTGGAAAAGACTCTGACGCTGGGAGGGATTGGGGGGCGGGAGGAGAAGGGGACGACAGAGAATGAGATGGCTGGATGGCATCACCGACTCTATGGGCATGAGTTTGAGTGAACTCTGGGAGTTGGTGATGGACAGGGAGGCCTGGCGTGCTGTGATTCATGGGGTCGCAAAGAGTCGGATACGACTGAGCGACTCAACTGAACTGAACTGAAGGAATTCGTTGATTATTTTTCTGTATGGAATGATGGAAAAGTTGACAGGATTGATTACAATAATAGAGATCTGAAAGGAAAAGAAAGCTGAGGCTGTTTTGAGAACCCTTCCCTTATACCCATCTCTAATGAACAGGTACCTCTTACTTAGCTCTAGTGGTTGGGGAAGAATGGTTAACTCTATGCGAGTTCTACTTCATTTGAGTTGCTCTCTTTAGGCCTAAAGTTTTTAGGAAAGAATAGATCCTTCCAGGCCCTTGAGGGCTGGTGGGAAGACTCCGGTCTTACCATGACCTCAGAAGGTCATCTTCCTACTTTTCTCCTTTGTAAGTCTTGCTTACCCTCCAAACCTACCTCTCGTGTGAAGTTTTCCAGACCCTTTCACATTCCTCCAAAAATCCTCGTTTCCAAGAATCTTTACACTTTGTACCATCCTAAACCAGAAACTGATGGAGCCAGAGCAAAGCCTGGAGGTCATACGACCTGGTTTGGCTCCTTTTACGGGCAAGGAGACAAAGACCTGGAGAGGATGCAGGGCTTGTCTTCTGGTTCACGTTTGCGTCTCGCACACACTTAGATAAATTTTTTTTAATGTGAGTATGATTTTTAACTTATGGCAAAATTTCAAGAAGTGTGAAAATGGCTTCTAGATATATTTTATCTATTTTACCAGTTGTTTAATTTTTCGCTGTTCGACATATCCTTCCTTCTTTCTCTCTTCTCTCCCTGTCTGTTTAATCTGCCTCTCTATCTACTTATCCAGCTACCTTTTCCACTACCATATCTGTATTACGTACTTATTTCTTAAGGGGGGACTTTTAAAATTTAATTAATTATTTTTTGCTGCACGGGGTCTCTGTTGATGCGCTCGGCCTTTCTCTAGTTGCGGCGGGTGGGAACCACGTTCCAGTTGCAGTGATTGGGCTTGTCATCGCAGTGGCTTCTCTTGATGCAGAGCATGGGCTCGGTAGTCATGATGCTTGCACTTAGTTGCTCTGAAGCATGGGGAGTCTTCTTGGACTGGGGATTGAACCCATGTCCCCTGCTTTGACAGGTGGATTTTTAACCGCTGGTCCCCCAGGCAAGTCCCACACACACTCACGTTTATTCTTCACTCTCTCAGTGTAAGTTACAGACATGGGGTCCTGTCATCCTTGTCTATTGCAGCCCCTCACTGCTAAGAACATTTTCTTACATGACCACAATACAATGTCAAAGAGATTTAACGTACTTAATAGTCCTGTTAACTAATCCACGGTTCATTTTCTAAACTCATCAGTTGACCCCAGAATGTTCTTGATAGCAGTTTTTCATGGCCCTGAATTCAGTCTGTCATGCATTTCATTTAGCCATTGTCTCTTTAGTATCTTCCAATCCAGAACAGTAACACAGTCTTGCTCTGCCGTTCATGATCTTGACAAATTTTAAGAGTATAGGCCAGTGATTTTGTAAATAACCCTCCACTTGGTTTTCTAGCTGTTTCCTCCTGAATGGAGTCGGGGATCGCACTTTGCCAGTGATCTCACAGGAGTTCTCGTACCTAGCTTTCCCCAGTGAACCGTATGAAGAAGCGCATGATGTTGTTGTATCCCGTTGGCAACGTTATCTTTAATCACCTGGTTCAGGTGGAGTCTCCCAGATACCCACTGAAAAGTTTCCCATTGTCATTAACAAACAGTTCGGTGGAAAATAGTTTTAAACTTTGTGAATATCCTCTTTGCTGTCAAATTTTCATTCACTTGTTTTTACTATCCTCTGGTAGCTTTTGCGTGAGTCAGTTATGATCATGATGGCTGTCAAATGGTGGTTTCTCTAAGTCCATCACACTTACACTTATTAGTTTGCCTTCTCTTTCTTTTCCTTCCTGTATTCATTTCATCATTTATTTCAGATGTGGAGTCATGAACTCATTTTATTCAATGGGTTAGAGCCTGTTCGGAGAAGGCAATTGCAAGCCACTCCAGTACTCTTGCCTAGAAAATCCCATGGATGGGGGAGCCTGGTGGGCTGCAGTCCGTGGGGTCGCTAAGGGTCGGACATGACTGAGCGACTTCACTTTCACTTTTTACTTTCTCACATTGGAGAAGGAAATGGCAACCCACTCCAGTGTTCTTGCTGGAGAATCGCAGGGACGGGGGAGCCTGGTGGGCTTCCGTCTATGGGGTCACGCAGAGTCGGACACGACTGAGGCGACTTAGCAGCAGCAGCAGAGCCTGTTACTATTTGTTCTGGTGCTCACGCCACACCCTCTTTGGTCACTTGGAAGCCCTTTTTCCCTGGCTCCTGTGTCCTTTTGCACATTCCTTTCATCTTTGTTGTTGTTGTCAGTTGCTAAGTGATGTTAGACTCTTTGCGACCCCATGGACTGCAGTCCACCAGGCTTCCCTGTCCTTCACTGTCTCCTGGAGTGTGCTCAGACTCATGTCCATTAAGTCAGTGATGCCATCCAACCATCTCATCCTCTGTCGCCCCCTTCTCCCCCTGCCCTCAGTCTTTCCCAACATCAGGGTCTTTTCACTTGGGTCAGCTCGTTGCATCAGGTGGCCGAAGTATTGGAGCTTCAGCTTCAGCATCAGTCCTTCCAGTGAATATTCAGGGTTAGTTTCCTTTCAGTTCAGTTCAGTTGCTCAGTCGTGTCCGACTCTTTTTGACCCCATGAATCGCAGCACGCCAGGCCTCCCTGTCCATCACTAACTCCCAGAGTTCACCCAAACTCATGTGCATCGAGTCAGTGATGCCATAATTACCTTTAGGATTCAGTAATTCGATCTCCTTGCAGTCCAGCACCACAGTTTGAAAGCATCAATTCTTCTTTGCTTAGCCATCTTTATGTTCTAACTCTCACATCCATACATGACTATTTGAAAAGCCATAATGAGATCCTTACTTTCTGGTACCATAGGCTATTCCAGGCTCCTCTTGTACCAGCCCTTCCCCAACTGTGAAACCAGATGTTTCTTTAAGGAACAATGTTTCCTTTTAGTATTGAATGGTATTTAGAAACAAAGTCCTGGGTGCTCATGTTTTTGAGGCCCTTTCAATGCATCGTAGGGATAGAGTTAGTAAAAACACACACAGATACCTGGACATGTATACCTGTCTTATCTTTAAAAAATGAACTTACGTGATGTCTCGAATTCTAATACGACACTCCTTTCCATATTCTTACCTACCTTCTCCAACAGTAAGAACCTGGCTCTCATAGTTTTACTTACTGGCTTTATCTTCGAGTACCCAGGAAATCATTTCTGAAATGTTAACCCGTGCTACTTTGAAAAATAAACCTACCAACTAGTGTTCAATATTTGTTTACAGTTATTTTATCTTCAGAATAAATGTCCGTAGTCAAAATGTTCTGTTCTGAAGTTATATGGGTTCATTCATTTTTCCTCTCTGTGTGCCATATTATTCATTTGAAATACAGATCCATTTTTTTCCTCCTTATACTTCGTTTGAGTACCTTGTCCTTCATCCGTGTAGATGCTATTTAATTTGGATTTTTGAGTGTGTTAAACATGACTGTCCCTCCAGAACTCAAAACCCTTCACAGATTGTGCTCACAAAGTGTTGCTCATCCATTCCAAATGCGTCTATTCTGTTTCCACTTAAGTAAGCATTTTCATTATCTTTTAATTTATTTTCCCTGTGCATTTCCCCTAAAATTGGCACATGTTTGTGTTTCCCTTATTTCTCCCTTTATCTTACGCGAAGGATGGTATACTGGTTTGTACGCTCTTTTTTTTTAGTTTACCTCTTTCTTCTTTCTACCGTGAACATTTGTAGGCAATTAGGCACGAAACTCTTTTTCTCTTCTGCCATGAACTCTTCAGTACCTCTTTTATTCTACCATGAATATTTACAGGCAATTAGGCACAAACCAGTCATACTGCTGTCTCCTATCAGCTCTGCAAAAGTGCATCTCCTTGCATTTAAAGCTCTCTATCCAAATTTAGGTCTACCTGATGTACATGCAATGGTGCTTTTGGAGGACTGAGCACTTCCTTTACTGGGTCTTCCCTTGCAGCTCAGTCAGTAAAGAATCTGCCTGTGGTGCAGGAGACCTGTGTTCGATCCCTGGGTCAGGAAGATCCCTTATAGGAGGAAATATCAACCCACTCCAGTGTTCTTGCCTGGAGAATCCCATGGACAGAGGAACCTGGCGGGCTACAGTCCATGAGTCGCAAGAGTCGGACATGACTTAGGATCAGAATATATCAGAGTGCACTTTGATTTTCTCCTGGATGTTATATCCTGCAAATCACTCCTAATCAGTCCATAGAGATAGCTCTCACTCTATTTTTTTTTTTTACAGCTACATAATGCTCCTTACTTTGAATGACTGTGGATTGTTGAATCGATCTTCTATTGTGTGCATATGTAGGCTGTTATCCATATTTTGTAAATGTAAACACTGCTACAGTGGATCAGCTTATCCATGTGCTTGTTTGTTGTTTTGAATCTCACTGGAAGGTTACTTTCAAAATATATCCCTAGAAGCGGGATAGGTAGATGAGAAAAAGGCAAATGATTGTGTGTGTGTGTGCATGCTCTCAGTCATGTCCGACTCTTTGCGACTTTGGATTGTAGCCTATCAGGCTCCTATGTCCATGAGACTTTCAAGGCATGAATATTGGAGTGGGTTAAACTTCCCTCCATAGGGATTATGTTCCATCTGTAATATATAAGAATGACTGTTTATCCAGAGCATTTCCAGAAGATGGGTTATTTATTTATTTATTTTACCTATCCAATAGCATTTATTATTAGTAGTATCTTTTGTCAGTCTCATAAACTGTGAGGAGATTGAGGAAAGAGATTCTATTTTCCCAGTCATGTTTGTATCCCCATTTCCATCGGACCATGTCTGGCACAGAATAGATGCTCTAATATCAGTTGGTAGGGGTATTGGCTGGCTGGTGGGAGTGCTGTTAGCTGGGTTGATGCTTTCTTGGGTGGAGAAAGGACAACTGCATCGGAGGAGGTCTGCCTGTCTGCTTCATCAATATATGGCTGCTTTGGTTATACTTCTAGGCTCTTTGAGACCAAATACTGTTGTATACCTCATTTTAGTTCCATTTGGTCTTCACTCAAAATCTGTTCATTTTCTGAATATGACAGAAAATCACAGTCAGGACTGTGACCATCACCTTTGAGTCCACATCTGCCATAGTGCTTGGCACTTAGTACATAGTGCTTAGCACTAAGTATTCAATTTGTCAGTTAGTCAGTTATATCAGCAAAAAATATCTGCTCTAATTTTTCATGGAGTGAAGCTGCTTTATCAGTTATTTTTTTTTTTAGCACTGAAAATAGGCTTGATTCATACTCTCTGGACAGGTATTTATTTGCTCTGAGGTCATTTAAGGAGTATTCTATTGAAATCAGCAGGTATTTTAAGAATAAATGGGCACTGTGTAGTCTTGTAATGATTCACTGGATCATGTGATCAAGGGACAAGCTTTTGCTTTGGAGTCAATGTTTAAGATCCTACTTTGGAGGCCATTTCATGATCAGGCAGCAGAACTGGCTGGAAGAAATTTGTCTTAGAGTTGATGGAAAATGTTCATGTTAAATGGTTTCTGTCTCAAAAGAGCTGTTCTAACCATCTCTTTTTATCCTCTCCCCCTAATGAAATGAGAGGTTGTCTGTAGTGGCTCAGTGGTAAAGACCTGTTAGAGCAGGAAGTGGCAACCCACTCCAGTATTCTTGCCTGGAGAATCTCGTGGACAGAGGGACCTGGCGGGCTACAGTCCATGGGGTCCCCTAGAGTTGGACACGACTTAGTGACTGAACAACAACAAAATAAGAAAATTAAATGAGTAGCAAATTTTTCTCACAGTGACTTTATGAAAAGAATCCCGATTCATAAAAAATTATTTCTTTTTGTTTTCCTTTCTGGGTCTATTATGGGTTTTGGTGTCTTTAGATAAAATGTTCATGATGAAGCTTAGATCAGAAGACAGGATGTTGTATCACATAGGTAAGAATGTGGAGAGACATTACTTCCACAGAAAATGCCTTCTCCCAGGTCATTTACATCCTGCCCTAATGTTCTTGTGCAGAAGTTCCGTTTTTCCCACCCAACTCCAAGAAACAAGCCGTTGTTATTGCCACTGGTTGATATTGAGTAATCGTGCCTGGGTGGAGTGGGGGAGAAGGCAAGCTGAATTATAAAACGCCTTCCTTTGAAGTCAAATCAATTTTTATTCTTAATCTGTGAGCATGCGATGGGAACAAATAACTTCTGAGTGAAATAAAGATTTCTTAGGCTGTCAAGATTTATCTTATCAGTCTGAAGAGGTGGGATTCCTGTTAGCAACTGGCAGTTTTAATAATCCATTCGCCTGAGGAAGTGTGAAAACAGCCTGCAGAACAAAGACTCGCAGCTCTGGGTGTATCGAGTTCCTCTTTGCTCCTTTTTTTCATTCTCTACTTGAGACCCTGCCAGGTCCAACTTTCAAATATTTTCAGGCCAATGTGTGTGTATACAGGGAGTCTCAGAACTCATTTGTTTAGGGAGGAGGAGTCTTATGGTGCAATATTATGTTCTGCTGCCAAAACACCAAAAGGAAATAGGGCAAATAAGGTATCTTCTAGGAATGTCTCAGGGGGCCTTCACAGCGAATTCTCCGTGTCAGTCTCCAAAGTCGAAGCCTTTGATTGGTCACTGTTTGACCACCTTTCCCAGGTAAATTTCTCCTTTAAAAATAGAGCCAAAGTCAGCAATCCGACTACTGGGCATACACCCAGAGAAAACCATAATTCGAAAAGATGCATGTACCCCAGTGCTCATTCCAGCACTATTTACAGTAGCCAGGACATGGAAGCAACATAAATGTCCACTGACAGATGAATGGAGAAAGATGATGCGGTACAAATATACCGTGGAATATTACTCAGTCATAAAAAAGGAACACAGTTGGGTCATTTGTAGTGATGTGGATGGACCTAGAGTCTGTCATGCAGGGTGAAGTAATTCAGAAAGAGAAAAACACATACTGTATATTAACACACACATATATATGGAATCTTAGAAAAGTGGTAACAGATGAACCTATTTGCAAGGCAGGAACTGAGACACGATTGTAGAGCACGGACATGTGGACGGGGCATGGGGAGGGCGGGACCAATTGGGAGGGTAGCATTGACGTGTATAAAACAGATAGCTACTGGGAAGCTGCTGTATGGCGCAGAGCTCAGCTTGGTGCTCTTTGATGACCTAGGGTGGGAAAGGGAGATGGAAGGAAGGTTTAAAAGGGAGAGTATGTCTGTATACTTACAGCTGACTCACTTTGTTGTACAGCATAGACGAACACAACGTTGTAAAGCAATTATACTCCATTAAGAAAAGGAAAAACCGTAAAGCCACAGTAGACAGTTCTATGAATGAATTTAATAAACCTTTGAGCTTAGGGTTAGGCTTTGGGTTAGGGTTAGAGTATGTTTTCTCCCCTAAGGCAAAGCCAAAGGAAGACAGCCTGTGCTATGTCTCGTGTATCTGTGGGCAGATGATAACTTCTGGGCAGGGAGACGCTGACAAGGCCTGTGCAGTTCTGGCTCCCGTGAAAATGCTCTAGGAAAGACCACTGCCCATTCTCTGCCGGTGCTCCTGGGATGTGCAGAATCGCACCATCGCCTGGCAGCCCCTTGGAAGCCAGCCAGCCCAGCCTCCCCTTCATCCAGATGGAAACCCGGAGCCTCAAGTCACGGGGCTGCGGATGAAGCCAAGTTCACTGTGCTCTGATTGGTGGCAGAGCAGGAATGGTACCCCGAGGTTTCCAGCATCTCAACAGAAGTGAAGTGGAAGTTGCTCAGTCATGTCCGACTCTTTGTGACTCCTATTGAGTCCATTATTCGGTCCATGGAATTCTCCAGGCCAGAATACTGGAGTGGGTAGCCTTTCCCTTCTCCAGGGGATCGTACCAACCCAGGAATCGAACCCAGGTCTCCTGCATTGCAGGTGGATTCTTTACCAGCTGAGCCACCAGGGAAGCCCACAAATACTGGAGTAGGTAGCCTATCCCTTCTCCAGCGGATCTTGCCAACCCAGCAGTCAAACCAGGGTCTCCTGCATTGCAGGTGGAATCTTTACCAACTGAGCTAGGAGGAAAGCCCCATGCAAGAGAGATCCATTAAAAACAGACTCCTTCCTACCCTTTCTCCCTCCCATCCCCCCAATAAACAGTGAGGAGACACTGCCCCTGAGTGGCCAGGTCCAGGGAGTGATTACAGATGCCTTCCTGTGGTTTGGGGGATCAGCAGGGGTTCTGGGCTGAGGATTCCCCTTCCTACCACCGGTCTACCCCAGCGCTCACCTGCCTGTGTCAATATTGATATGACTCTGTCTCCCTATTTGAGCTCATTGACCCTTTCTATGGGGATCCACCCATGACTCCTTTGGGCAAACCAAGCCCCCTCCATCATGAATTCTCCTCCCGTGCTGATCTCTTTTACAGCAATTATTCCTGGTCGCAATTGTACATTGACTTCTGTGATTCTCCGAGTGGTTTCTCTCTCCCACCAGACTCCAAGTTCCCTGAGATGGGTGGCTTTGTTCTTTATATTCTCTGCTCTGTCTGTGGCACCTGGCCTGCCACTTAATGGGCGTGTGTGTTTGTTTCTTGCTCTGTGTCAGTCTCTCAGTCATGTTCTGACTCTGTGACCCCATGGATGGCAGCCCACCAGGCTCCTCTGTTCATGGGATTTCACAGGCAAAAACACTGGAGTGAGTTGCCATGCCCTCCTCCAGGGGATCTTCCTTACACAGGGATTGAACCTGAGTCTCCTGCATTGGCAGGTGGTTTTTTTTTTTTTTTTTTTTTAGCTCTAGCACCACCTGGGAAGCCTGCTCTAACAATGTACCTGTAAACTGAGAGACTCAAGCAACAGAATCTTAGTCTCTTACAGTTCTGGTGGCCACATACTTGGGGAGCTTGAAACTACAGAACTGTCTTTTCTCACATTTCTGGAGGCCATAAATCTAAAAGCAAACTCTTGGTCGAGCCATGCACCCTCCAAAAACCTCTCTCTAAGAGTCCTTCTCTGCCTCTTTTGGACTTCAGCGTTTGTGCAGGATCTCTGGCCTCCCTTGGGCAGTAAATGGCATCATTTCAATCCACATCCGCCATCCTGCCACGTGTCTGTGTGTCCGCTCTTTTCCTCTAAGGATGCCAGTCATTGGATCAGCTCGCACCCTAATTCAGTATGGCCTCATCTTGACTTGATTTCATTTGTCCAAATCCCATTTCCAGATAAGGTCACGTTCTGAGCTTCTGGGATGGGGCGGGGGTGAATGTTGAAGGTATCTCCTTCAACTCAGTATGGCAGTGATACATTTGATGAATAAATGATAGTGTCCTGGTCTCCGGCAAGTCCTGGCCGAGGAGAGCTGTGTGGGCACATGTGAGCAGACCCTAGTAGGACACCCACTCCAGTGGAATTTTGAGGGGAGAGGGTCAAGGTCTCTGTCTACAGAGATGAAACCCCTCCCCTGGGCCACCTCACCCCTCTTGAAAGGCTCCTAGAGATTGCTTCGCTGTCCCTCTTCCCTCCACAGAGTGTTTTTAATGTGTCTATTTAAATGCAAATTTTGACTTTCTGTCTGTAATCATATAAAATGTTTGGCACTAAAATTTTAATCAGGAATGTAATTTTATATAGAGGCAGTAAATGGAGTGGTAGGCCACACGTAGTAGAACGGAGCATCCCAGGTCTGGATTCCCAGCGTGCGGGAGCTCCGACCTCCTGGCTTCCCCGTTGAGTTGGAAAACCCCCCGCCCAGCTCTGCAGGCTGCTGTGCCAAAGATGTGCCAGGCTTCCAGGCGTGCCTGTGTCTTGTCCCTAATCCCCCGGCTTGACTGTCCTTTCGCACCGCAGAAGGCCACCAGGTGCCGTCTTCCTGTGTCCTCCAGTCTCCTCCGGATCCCCGCAGACCACAGGTGTGGGCGGCAGGGCTGTACCAGGTTCCAGTCTCTGGTGATGGCTCATTTATCAAGATGCGTCTGGAGGCTCGGCCGCCGGAGCCTGTGTCGTTTGGGGCGGTTGCTGCCACAGCAGATGTTTCTCATCCCCTCAGCTCCCTGCAGCCTCGAGCTCCATCTGCCCTGGACTCTGGCACAGCTGTCAGCTCGCCGCCTCTGCCCTCGCCTGGTCAACCTCTAAGGGAGGCGGGGGCATCAGGCAGGGTCTTTCCAGACACAGCAGCCCTCAGGGCCATGGTCCTTCTGGACAACTCCCCGGGCAACTTTCTGCATCTTTCTGTTGGCAGGTTTAAAGTCACCCTGATCAGGGTTGTAGAGAGAGGGTGGACTTGCAGTTTGTCACTTTGGTCTTGGGTGTCCCCCGCTTCTCATGGTGAGGGTGTCAGACTGCATACAGCTGTCCTGCAGGTGGGCTTCTGATGGTATGTGAGTGTGGTCAGACTCTCCCATTTCTAACTAGGCTATTCACTGCCTCAGGGCATCGGCAGTGGCTGTTACCTAGTCCTGGATTGCCCTTCCCTGTTGGTCAGCTGGCTGCACATCCTTGAGAGGAAATGTCCCCACCTCCAGGAAGCTGCCCTTCTGCTCCCTAATTAAACTATATACCCCTGTATCATGTGTGATCTCAACACCCTCTTTATTTTCCTCATTGCCATTATTCCAAGCTACAATGATCAGGTTTGTAAAATCCCTTGAATGGTTCACTCCTCCTAGAATGTACACAAGGATTCAAGGTGGGGTGGGAGTGCAGAAATGAAGGTAAAGGGACGAGGTTGGCGTCTGTAGCTTTGATCCTACTGAGAGAAGATTGGCCCCGGAAATAGAGAGTAGCAGCCGACAAAGAAATAATTAGATGCACGTTAAAGGACAGGGAAGCCTAGTATGCTGCAGTCTGTGGGGTCGCAAAGAGTCAGACATAACTGAGCGACTGAACTGAACTGAGCACTTTTAACAAGATGGATGAGAAGAGAAGGTGATTGCCCGCCAGGACTGCAGACAAGCGAGGGCGATGCCCAGTTTCCCAAGTTGGACCTTGGGGAAGATGGGGGGTCCGTTTTGCTGAACATAAAGACTAGATTGGGGAGGGGGAAAGATGCTGAGCTCATTATGGAAATGTTGGGCTTGGGGCTCCTGCAGGAGACCTGGCTGAGGTTTGGATGTAGGGATGTGATTGAGAGTTCATCAGAGAAGCAAGGGGGCTTGAGGTCATGGCGATGGAAGGTGCTCCCTTGGGAGGGAAGCAGAAAGAAAAGATCAGGTCCAAGCATTAGGGCCTCCGGGCGTCTCAGTGAACTGGCTGCTCATGCTCTGTGCCTGTCGTCTCAGCACCATGTCCAGTAGCAGCCCTTTCATTTGTCCGTCTGCCCCAGTTTGGAAAGTAAGGTATGTGATTGCTCCACCCAGTGCTGACAGCTGGGGACCTTCAGAGTTTACAGGAGGGCAGAGAAAGAGCCACTAAAAATCAGAGCGTGAGCCGAGGGGTAGGAGGAAGGCCAGACACGTGTGATATCGTGTGGTGGACGCCAAGGGGGTAGACTTTACGCGCAGAGATGCGGTCGTTCCTGGCAAACAGTTCACAGAGCTAGAGTCATGCAAGGATTTGAATCCGCTGTTGACTTGAGCTACAAGAGAAATATGACTGATGTTGTCCTGACGGAGACAGGCAGGGGCCAGAGGGTGGTGGGCTTGAGGAGCCAGTGGAAAGTGAGAAAGGAGAGACAGTTGGTCTCTCTAAGCTTTGCTGCAGAAGAAGGGAAAGACTTGAGATGGGGGGTGAGATCAAGAGAAGGCCATCAGAGATGTTTGAGGGTCTCAGGACTGGGCAAAGCCTGGCGGTGGTCTAAGGGCGACTCCTTCAGGAGGAAGAGTGTTCATCTGGGGCTCCTAATGGGCAGGGAGCAGGGGTGAGCAGGGACTCCTCCCCACTAAAATAGGAGGGAAAAGAAGAAAGCATGGGCGTGAGGAAGTCCCTGTCTTCAGAGCAGGTATCTGGAGAGAGTTCCTATCCCTGGGTGTGTGTGATTCCTTCTGCAGTAGAAGGCGTCTGAGAGCCAGGGAGACCCAAGATGTGAAGAGAGCAGGCAGTGCTTTAAATCGCCCAATAGGAAAATGGGGGCTTCCCTGATGGCTCAAGTGGCAAAGAAGCTGCCTGCCAGTGCAAGAGATGCCGGAGACAAGGGTTTGATCCCTGGGTCAGGATGATTGAGTGGGGGAGTTTGTTGGAAGAAGCAGGACTGGGATAAGGGGACTGATTTCATTAGACAAGAGGGGATGAGATTCTAGAACCATGTTAGGCGTGAGGCCTGGAGGGCTTGGTGACCCTTCGAGGAGCAGGAGAGAGCTGAACCCCTTAATCAGAAGGGATGCTGCAAAGGAGATGCAGGTTTGGGGGCTGCAGGGTGTCCCGGGGCTTCCCAGGGGGCTCAGCAGTAAAGAATCTGCCTGCCAGTGCAGGAGATGCAGCAATGACTCCTGGGTTGGGAAGATCCCCTGGAGGAGGAAATGGCAACCTGCTCCCGTATTCTTGCCTGGACAACCCCATGGACAGAGGAATATTTGTTTTTGTTTAGTTGTTAAATGGCATCTGACTCTTTTGCAACCCCATGGACTGTAGCCCGCCAGGCTCCTCTGTCCATGGGATTGTCCAGGCAATAATCGGGAGTGGGTTGCCGTGCCCTCCTCCAGGGGATCTTCCAGACCCCGGGAATGAACTCAAATCTCCTGCATTGGCAGGCGGATTATTTACCACTGAGTCACCTCAGAAGCCCTGACTGCGGAGCCTGTCAGAAAAATGGGGGCGGAATTGCACCCATTTGGAAGACTTTTACTGGGCGCCTTTGTGCTCTAAGCCCTGGGAATCCAGGTGTGAATACAGCAGTCACGTTGGCCCTCTCTTCTCCTTGGGAAGGGGTGGTAGCCACATTGCAGGCAGCGCTGGGCATGGAGGTGGCCAGGGACCCTCTGCTCAGAGTGACATGGGTCTGTGTGGTACATGGTTTTCTTTATTCTGATTAAGAACATCTCAGTAGCTTTGGTCTAAACCCAGAGGAAGTTGACATCTGGTTGGTCTAGAAATGGAAACAGAAGGGCATATGAGTTGAAGTTCTAGGGGGAAAGTAAATGGTGGTTAACGTTAGGGACCATTAAATCGAATCTGGATGTGGAATAAAGTGCACATTTCGATTGTTTCTCTGTTTCTTTTTTCTTTATTCCCTGAGACAAGCATCGCTATGGTGAGTGTCCTTGAACACCTCTCTTTGGGGGCTTAGACATATTTTTCCCTAAAATAGATCTTGCCTGGAAAATCCCATGGACAGAGGAGCCTGGTGGACTACAGTCCATGGGGTCACAAAGCATTGAACATGACTGAGCGACTAACACTTTCACTTCACTTTCAAGATTTACTGATGGGGCCTGAGTGAGGAAGGGACAGGGCCCGTGTCCAGGGGGCCATGATTATGGATGGATTTGATCCCACAGTCTTCCAGGATGAGCCATGTTTCAGCCTCCATGTCTTCAGATACTTCTGTGTTGAACTTAGTAAGTTCCCACTCCTTGGAGATGAAGATCTTGTGGCCGGGGAACTTGAACTTGCCCCTGTGAAGTGCCGAAATCACATGGCCCTTGTCCTGCAGCTCAGATGGGTGTGGTGACCGGGCCAATGTGTCCTGGGGCTTTCCAGAGGCACCCTGTGGATTCTGCTGTGTACCCTCTGGAACATAGACTGGGGACAGCGTGAGGCCAGATAGGAATGTCCACTGGAAAAGGCTGTCTGTAAGGTCCCGTGGGGCAACCCGAGGCTGCCGTTTGCAGCCTTTGCACCCCAGGGTCCCCACATAGAAAAAAGTTGGCTTTATTATCTTTAAACTGAGGATTTTAGTTCAGCCTGGATGAAGTGAAAAGTGGAAGTGTTAATCGACTGATAGTGTCCGACTCTTGCTACCCCCTGGACTGTAGCCCTCCAGGCTCCCCTGTCTATGGAATTCTTCTGGCAAGAATATAGGAGTGGGTAGCCATTTCCTTCTCCAGGGGATCTTCCCAACCCAGGAATCGAACCCGGGCCTCCTGCATTGCTGGCAGATTCTTTGCCGTCTGAGCCATCAGGGAAGCCTCTAGCTTGGATGAGGTAGATATCACACCTGAGTGATGATATGGCCACAGTTGAACCAAAGCCGGGTCTCCTGAACTTGGCGTCCCTTCCCTTTCCCCCTCCTCTGCTGACACTCTGACGCAGGGTGCCACGTGGTCTGGGGGACGGAGAGGCTCGCGTGTGTCTTCTTTCTGTCCTGGGGCCATCTGTCCAGGGATGTAGTTTTCTTTCTCCATCTTGTTCCCTTTCTTTACTGAGTCAGGACAAGACCGATACACTGGACATCTTCTAGAAAAACAGCTCAGTAGGCAAGACAAGTGGTTTCAACCAAGCATTTTAAATCGACTGTCCAAGTACAAGAAACTACTCTGGGGGTTTAGTGGGAGGATCTAGTTTGTTCTGGTTGTTGTTGATGGTGCTGTTTTGTTTTTAAGCAGGATGGATCCTCTGCTGCGTGGGGGTTTTCAGGGGAAAGATGACTCCTCTGCAGTACATCTACCATTGCTGTCAGTCTCCTCCTGCTCCAAAATGTTTGTTTCACCACCATTCATCTTTCCTTATTGGTTTTGCTTTTCTTTCTTCTTGGATGTGGCTAAATTTGCTTGTAAAGTTTTGTTTATTCATCGGTGCTCAGTTGAAAGGTGCTGGATCATTAATCTAGCTATTCAAGGTTAACCGTGCTTTATGCTGAAATTGCCTTTTATGGAACAGATTTCAAGGTTTTGCCAGAGTTGAGTGCTACCTCATTTTTGACATTTCGGCAATGAATCCTGTTTGAAATGTGATTTGAATCCAATCATCATCTTATTTGTGAAGAAAGATAAATATAATATACAAATATTGCAGTCAAATTGCCTTCCTCCCTGCCCCTCTTGCACATACTGAATCAGCTAGCTTTCGCCAGGGTGGCGTCAAGCAATGTCATTCCTATTGTAAATTCTGTCTGGCATTTTTCTCCCCTTCCAGAAGGCTTAAACGCGTTTCTTTTCTATCTGACATGAGTTGTTCAGACTTCTCAAGAATGTATGTTGAGGAAGAAATGGAGCTCGTGTAATCGCTCCTGCTCCTTGCTGCAGAATCTGAAGTCAAGGACTGTGTGTGCGTGCTAAGTCGCTTCAGTCATGTCCAACTCTTCGTGACCCCCTGGACTGTAGCCCGCCAGGCTCCTCTGTCCATGGGATTCTCCAGGCAAGAATACCGGAGTGGGTTGACATTCCCTTCTCTAGGGTATCTTCCCAACTCAGGGATCGAACCTGAGTCTGCCGTGTCTCCTGCAGTGCAGATGGATTCTTTATCACTGAGTCACCAGGGAAGCCCAGCATAAGGACTGTAGATAGAGGTCACCTAATTCATCTAGTGAGGCAGTCACACAATATTCTTTCTTTAAAGGAACAAATAAAGAATTTAATCTTCGAGGCCTCTTTGGAAATGTGTGAACGAGTTTCTAAGTGCCTCCGCCTCCCAGGGTTTGGATGTGGCATTTTAATTAAAGATTGAGGCAGCAAGCTTGGTTGTTTTTTATGAGCTGATACCGACTACAGTTCCCACCTTACCCCGTGGAGCTCTCATTCAGCCTGTGTGTCTTGGAGGCTTGCTCTCTATTCGAAGAGCGCCCATCCCTTAGAACTAGCCTGCGGGCAGCGACCCTTAATGAACTCACACCGGGATTGACACCCTTTCTGTAAACATTACAGCCGCATCCACGCTCCCCTTACTCACCGTCTCTCCTGTGTGGTGTCCATAAATCTTCCCCCTCTGGCCTCTGAGAGCTGCCCTTCCAAAGCTTCTCAAACTCCTGTTTTCTGTAAGGTGATAATGGATGGATAATGCTCAGCCTCATCTTGGTTATGCCCATGGGAAGATGCTAATGGTGTGGATAAGGTCAACCCAGTAGGTCACACCAGCAAAGCTTGCGGAGCCCTGGCTTCTGTGCTTGTGTGATGGAGATGATCGGTGGAGTGCCTGGTAGTTAGGGACCTGGCTCTGGGTTCAGATCCTGACTCTGCCACTTAGTAGCTGAGAGCATTCTGTGACTTAATCTCTTTTTGCCTCAGTTGTCCCATCTTAAAAATGGGGACAATGCTCTCTCATAACACTGTTTTGAGAACTCAGTGAATTAATGATCCCCAAACACTTAGCACAGAAGCCAGAACATTACCCGTTCTCAGACAGTTATTAGCCACAAGCCAAAGAAATGATCCCCTTGCTGTAAAATCTCAGATTCTAGTACCTGGTGACTGAAATGCTAGCTTTGCATAGAGTAAGCCCGTGAGATCTTCCTATGGGACCTCCTCCCACAACTTCCCCTTGGGGATTCCACTTGGGGACACATTTCTCAACTCCATCTGTCTGGCGTGTTCTCGTGATCACATAATGGTGTAGATAGCAGCACACCTGATGCCTGCACTTATACACAGCTTGTGACCTAGTGGGAGGAACAGAAGGGGAGCCACAAACAAATGGACAGATAAGTAAAGCAATCAGAAGAAGTGACATGTATGGGGGGAAAAAAACACAAGTCATCACAAAGAGAAACACAAGACATTTGCTTTTTTCCCTCTGAAGACAGCCTGGGCTTTGCAGTTTTTACCGGTTGCAACTGAGAGAGTTCTAACTGTTGCAGGGTCTCATTAGTACTTTCAGATCACTACAGGGGCTCTGAGGAAGGGAACACCATGGGGGACGTGGGTGAAGGGTTGCCCGCTTCATTCCTTTCTGTTCCTGGAGGCTCCAGCAGGAAAAAGAAAAGAGTAACTTAAGAAGACAGACAAACACACACGGGACTGTGCGGAACAGGTGCAGCTGGTGTTGGCACAGACCCGCTGTCACCTCATATAGCCTCTGCTTGTTGTTTAAAAGACTTTTCAATCATTAACCCACACCCTGTTTTTTTTTTTTTCCTTGATAGTGTTCAAGAAAATAAGATCATTAAATACATCCTCATGAAAGCAGGCACTTGGCTTTTGAAGTATTAGATTTCTTCACTCCCATCCTCTCTGTGGCTTCATCCCCACAACTTTAAAATGAAGGTCCACTTAGTCCAATTACTCTTCTAAGAACCTGTGATCTTGAATCCCTCCCTCCAGGCTCTGGTATGAGGGTGGTGTATTCACAAGCACCAAAAATTGAATGGGCCTTCCTTGGCGGCTCAGTGGTGAAGAATCTGCCTGTCAATGTAGGAGACTCGAGTTTGGTCCCTGGGTTGAGAAGATCCCCTGGAGAAGGGAATGGCAACCCACTCCAGTATTCTTGCCTGGGAAATCCCACGGACAGAGGAGCCTGGCAGGTTACCATCCATGAGGTGGCAGAAGAGTCAGACAAGACTTAGTGATTAAACAACGGCAAAAACAAATTGAAGGATGGGAGTAAACACAAGATAGACTTTTCTCTGAACCCATCAGTGATGGCCACCCTGCTCAGACATTCAGCTCAGGTCACAGCTGCCAGACAAGTGACTGTGGGCCAGAAGGCTCAGGGACTTGGAGCATGAGGCTGCCCCCGGGAGAAATCAGCACATGGACCAGTGAGGCTTGTAATAAAAATGGATGCTGCTTTGGGATCCTGCGACGGTACCTCTTCCGGCGACTCACAGGGACAGAGTCACCATCTCGACATTTCTGGCAGAAATACAGTGGTGCTGGGGAAATGTGCCCCGGGGGATGATTCGTTACCCGTTTGGATGACCAGGCAGGGTGCGTGTTTTGGGCTGAATTGCTTTAGGTCAGGAATTCCATCTTTCCTTCTTCTCATGACTGTGAAGTGAGGGATGTATGGGAACAGTCAAGCTGAGAGCGCTGTCTCCTCCGTTATCCTGTACGTGGACACTAATCTATTAATTAGAAGGTTTGCCGTAATCATGGGCACTTTATGCCTGTGTCCATTAGTGTTCCTGTTTATGCTTATGTATTAGATGAATTTGCATATCCATAAACCCAAGTCTTTCCACTTAGCTCTTAGAGGTGCCCTTCTAATTATTCCCTGGTTCAGAGGTGGAAAGTCAAAGCCCGCCCCTCCCACCGCAAATTCTGAACTTGAGTGAAGTTGTGGTGATAACATTGACCTGACGGACAGGGCAGAGACCTTGTGTCTTACTTTGAGAAAATCATTTATAAATATATTTGTTGATTTTTGAAAAAATGTATTGAGTGATTGGAATATGCCCAGGCACTGTGTTACTTTCTGAGACTAAAACACAAAATAGAGAAGGCCGCCGCCCTCAGGGAACATTTAATTCAGCTGTTCCCAACCTTTTTGGCACCAGTGACCAGTTTTGTGAAAGACAGTTTTTCTATAGGCAGTTGAGAGGGGGATGGTTTGGGGATGATTCAAGTGAATTACATTTATTGTGCACTTTATTTCTATTATTATTGCATCAGCTCCACCTCAGATCATCAGGCTTTAGATCCTGGAGGTTGGGGACCCCTGATTTAATTTACTGGGTGATTAAAATAAATAAATATGTAAGAAACAGGTGGTTATGATTTAAATTGTGATTTAAAGGAAATAAAAATGAACTGTGGATTAACCTCAGTTCATTTGACGGTAAGGGGCTTGATGGGTTTTTAAGCATGGGGGTTAAAAGTGGCTTTTACTAAGAGATAACATTTAAGCTGAAATCCACATGACACAGTCACTCAATTGTGTCCGACTCTTTGCGACCCCATGGATTGTAGCCTGCCAGGCTCCTCTGGCCATGGGATTCTCCAGGCGAGGATACTGGATTGGGTTGCCATTTCCGTCTCCAGGGAATCTTCCTGACCCAGGGATCGAACCAGGGTCTCCTGTATTGCAGGCAGATTCTTTACCACTGAGGCACCAGGGAGGCCCAACCATGTAAATATCAAGCGAAGCAATTCAGTCTGAAGGCAGAATTAGCACAAAGGCTGTGGGGTTGGGGTGAGCTCACTGGAAGCTTGCTGGGACCAAGAAGGGGCAGATGTGGCGGGTTTGGCTGGTGGTAGGAGGGCAGCATCAGATACAGTTGGGGTGGAAGCAGGCAGCCGGTCCAGGGAGTAGGGTTTCTCAGCCTTAACGCTGCTGGCATTTGGGGCCGGACAGTTCTTGGATGTGGATCCATCCCGTGCACTGCAGGATGTATGGAAGGATGTTTGACCTCTGCCCACTAGATGCCAGGACCCTGCCCTCCTCCAGCTGTGACAACAAGTGTCCCCAGACACCGTTACGAGGCCCCTCCAGGCGTGGTAAGGTCTCTTTCGGTCGAGAACCACTCAAGTTGGATTCGCAAGCCTCTCAGACGTTTGCATTTGATTCTGGGTTCCTTGGAAATTCACTGAACATCTTAAACAGGAGGGTATCATGATTTGATTTACGATTTTTCAAAGATCTCTCCGTCTCTTCTGAACCAAGGGATGGTAGAAGGGCAAAAGCAGAAGAAAAATAAAAATAATCGTGGTCCCAGTGAGAGGTTGTGGTGCTGTGATGAGAGCGAATAGCCATGGGAACAAAGCCCCGTGGGCAAGTGTGTGGTGGGTGAAGTAGGCAGAACTTATTTATGAACTGGATGGACCCGACCAGCAGGCGAAGATGAAAGAGAATTCCTAGATATATTTTTAAATAACAAATCCGATACCTCTGCCTTCTTTGAGGTGCTCACACTGGAGTGAGAGAAAACGAATGTATACATTATGCTTATTACAATGCACTCTAATAAATGTATGTTCAGAGTGTGGCAGAGTGGAGGGGGGACTGAATAATTCTTTCAGGGACAGTCACAGGAGGCAGCTCAGAGGCTGTAAAACTTTAGAAGAATGAGTAGGATTTTTCTAAGTGGAGAAGGAGCTCAGATTCCTGGTTTATGAAGAGAAGCCATAGAAGCCTTTATCAATGTTTTATACTTTGGTCAAGGAAAATTATGCCCAGAGTGACTCTGTCCTATGTCTTGAGAGGGAAACAGCCTCCAAATTGTTGTCTTTGAAAAGGCTATTTTCTAAATTTGTGGGCCAGAGCAGCCTTTTGCTGGCAAGGCTGTGTTTTAAGATATTTTGCAAGTGTTTTAACTTAAAAGAAGACAGAGTCTTATTTTGTTTCTATTGAATTTCAAAAGAAACATGTGCTATAAGGAGAGTAACACAGTATTTCTAGGTAATTGTTTTCTGGATCATAGAGTATTTAAGTACATCAGAGCTTATAGTTTAGTAATAGTAATATGGGGGGTGACTGTCCCTGAAAGAATTATTCAGTCCCCCCTCCACTGTGCCACACTCTGAACATACATTTATTACAGTGCATTCTAATGAGCACAATGTATACATTTGTTTTCTCTCACTCCAGTGTGAGCACCTCAAAGAAGGGAGAGGTATTGGATTTGTTATTTAAAAATATATCTAGGAATTCTCTTTCATCTTCGCCTGCTGCATTCCACCTTGGAATGCAGGGGAAGTAGATTTGATCCCAGGTCAGAGAGGTAAGATCTCACATGCAAAGGAGAAACCAAGCCCAAGTGCCTCAACTGGAGAGTCCATGTGCTGCAAAGAAAGATCCTGCATGATGCAAATAAGACCCTACACAGCCAAATAAGTAAAATTTACCAAACAAACAAACAAAAAAATAGTAATATGGTTTCACCAAGAAACTGAGAGGTAACCAATTGTAGTTCGTTCATTTGAACCTTAGGAGCCAAATATTACTGTTTCCATTTGTGTAAATACAAAGCTAGAAAGTTAAAGCTAAATTTTACCGTATTCTATGCAGTTTGAGGGGATTTCCTAGGTGACACTAGTAGTAAAGAGCCCTCCTGCCAGTGTAAGAGACATAAGAGACACTGGTTGAATCCCTGGGTCGCGAAGATCCCCTGGAGGAGGGCATGGCAACCCACTCCAGTATTCTTGCCTGGAGAATCCCATGGACAGGGGAGCCTGGCAGGCTACAGTCCATGGGGTCTCAAAGAGTCGGATATGACTAAAGCGACTTAGCATGCACCCATGTAGTCTGAAAGGTCAAAATGTAGGGTCCTAATGGACTATGGTGATGTCCCTGTCCCTTCACTCTCTGCGTTGTGGAAACGTCCCGCGGGAACTCAGAAACTCTGCGCCCACCCACCTTAATGAGATGCAGACAGTGACTCAGAGTCGATGGCCTTCCATAAATACTTGGGGGCCCTCCAGACTGGGGCCTTGAGAAAGTAGATGGTATGTTAAATTCCCTCCTTCCTTTGCAGGGATTAAAAAACATCTCTCAAATTGACAAGAAAATTGGATAATAAATTAATCGTTTACAGTTTAGTAAACCATGTGCACGATTGAAGCCACACATCACGGGCATAGTTTTATCTGATGGAACACCAGATGAGGGATAAGCTATTAGGCCCACCCTCTTCTGCCACGGAAGAACAATGGACTGAAGTCTTTCATAATTGCTTGTTTCAAGATGCTCACTAAATCAGGCCTGCGGTCCTGTCTTTTGTCTTGAAGGGATGTTGATCAGTGGACCAGGACAAAACCAAGCAGGGACACTGGAGTCAACTGAGCACTCTTGTCTCTTTTGTATATTCTTTGAAATGTATGTTTGAGAACTTTTAGCAATAGATATAGTTTGCAGACAAATGCTGTTTGCTTTTTGAATGGTGGAGTTGGTATGAATTTAACCTACCATATGTAGTTACAGAAAATGTCACATTATTTTATTTTCTGAGGATCCAATTTCCAGAGTTTTGAGAAATTCAATCACAGCTGTTTATGGTGAGTGGGGATGGATTCTATGACTGTCCACCTATTAAATGGACATTCATTGTGGAGTTTATGAAAGTTTTCAGTATAAGAAACATCTAGTTATCTATGGGACCTCGTGGGCGTGATTGGGAGGCTTATAATTAAACTTGCCCAGTTCATTTAGAAAGGAACTGCTCTGCTAATTCTGTGCTGACCTGGAACAAGAGACCTTTGCTGATTCTTGGGTACTCACCTCCACGTATCCAAACCCTTGTTGGTGGTAGTATTCAGTAGCCTAGTTGTGTCTGACTCTGTGACCCCCAGGACTGCAGCTTGCCAGGCTCCTCTGTCCTCCACTATCTTCAGGAGTTTTCTCAAATTCATGCCCATTGAGTCTGTGATGCTATCCAACCATCTCATCCCCTGCCACCCCCTTCTCCTTTTGCCTTCAATCTTTCCCAGCATCAGGGTCATTTCAGATGAGTTGGCTATTCGGATCGGGTGGCCAGAGTCTTGGAGCTTCAGCTTCAGCATCAGTCCTTCCAATGAATATTCGGGGTTGATTGCCTTGAGGATTGAGTGATTTGGTCTCCTTGCAGTCCAAGGGACTCTTCAGAGTCTTCTCCAACACCACAGTTCCAAATACTTGAGGACCCATCAAAAGTCCCACACCCTTCTCAGTTCCCTTTTGAGAATCTCCCTTTTCTCAGAATCACTGCTTCTGCCAAGCTCCCAATGCTGGTTCCCTTCCATCTTTTCCTACTTCACCATCCCACATGGTCTCTTCTCACTGTTTTTGTGGACACAGCACTGTGCTGTTCCCTGGGTTTTGGTTTGGGAGAGGGGACTGGCTGTGTTTTTACCAGCCTCATCATGTTATGCCAGTGGTCTAAATGTTTCATCAGCAAGGTGACCAGTTGACTCCTTGTCTTAACTGGAGCACTCTTGAGAGGAAGAGGAGGTTCGTTTTCATCATTATGCCAGAAAGCTGGTTTATGGGCCTGGTAACTGTTCCAGGCAAGCTGGGAATTGTGATCACCTTGCATAGGGAAGGAAGAAACAAAATAGGAGGGATAGCCTGCAATGTTTCCATGAAGCATCTTGAGGAACGACTTCATTTTGGAAACTGTTTATAAGAGGCTACTCCATGTCACTCCCTATTAGCAATAGGTATAGTAACATCATGAGATGCAGGCAGGCATGGCGAGGCGTGTCAGGAACTCCCAACAGTGTACCTTTTATCACCATCTTGAGTTTCCATCCCCAACCTTGAAAATATGGGATTCTGAGTTCAAATCGGGCTCAGATACTGACTCTGTTTGACCTTGAGCAATCTGCTAAATTTCATAGCGTTTGTTTGCTCATCTGAAAACAGAAGGGATAATGCTGATGCAAGCATAGAGTGAAGATTAATTAGTTTCTGAAGTGCTGAGATCAACAGATGAAAGGCTTTGAGTGGAAACTATTTTTTTTAAAGGAATTTATCGATGTGGGTGAATAAAAGAGAACTTACTGAACTGAACTGCAGGCATTCGGCTGTGGCTGAGAGTGGGGGAAGAAATATTGCTTCTCTCAAAGAACCCCAGATTCTCCCCCCAAATAGCAATGGGGAGAGTTGTTTCTTTGTGATTCTGAAAGGATGAGAAATTGTGCAAAGTAAAAGAGCAAGAAGAATAGGAAAATAGATGCTGTTAAGACATTTCAAAGTAACTTTCCAGGATAAACAACTAGGTACCAAAAAATAAAACATGCTCTGCCAGTCCTCTGTGATTAGGTCGTTAGCCAAATGCTTGTAGATCCCCTAAAGAGGCCTAATGGCCTCATAAGCAGGAAGATCAGGTTAGGAATGAGAAACTATTTAAAAGTTCTAAACCTGTTTATCATTGCAAGATTGCTAGCACTTAGATTACCTGTGTTCCTATTTAAAACCAGTTTCACTCTTGTTACATCTGGTCTTTTCTCTAAGAAATATTATTGCTGCTGATGTAGAGATAGAAAATTGAGTCTCAGAGACATTAAATGACCAGTCAATAGCCGTTTGGTTGGGTTAAGTGGTACAGGCAATATTTTGGTGGAGGGCTTCTGATCTGAGAGATACCGATCATTCTACAGGAAAGTCTCCTAAGTGATATCCAGACAACATATAGAGATGAATGATTTCCTAAGGATCACAAAATAATTGGAATGAAGACAAGATATTATTTTTGTCAAAGGAAATAAAACATTCTGAATATTAAACTAATGCACTTTTATCATGGAAATGATGGGAAGTTCTAACAGAATAGAATTTAAAAATTCAAACATCCCCAGTGTCAAATAGAAACTCTGAGCTATAGTTGTTCTTTGTCTTTTATCCCCGCATTTTTATAATATAGTCGTGTTATTCCTTTTAAAGTATAGCATTAATGACTCCATATCTTTCCACCTTGTGGCTTTTGCATGGTTGCCTTGGTCTCCCCCTTAGATTTTAGAGATTTAGTCTCCTGTATAAATAAAATTAATAAATAAAAATTACTAGAGGTGAAAAGAAATAGAAAAATATAACCCATGATCATGAGAAAACAGTAGTTAATACCTACATGACTGTGATGTTGGAATGAGCAGATAAGGACTTTAAAACAGGTATTGTAACTTTGAGTAGGAGTTTAAAGACATGCATAGTCATACAAAAATGAAATTTTTAGAATTAAAAATGAAATGAAAGCTTTGCTAGTTGGGTTTAGTAGCAGAATGGAGACAGTAGCACAATAGTTTGTTGAACATAATAAAGATTACTATAAAATATTCAATCCAGGAAACAGAGAAATATGATTAAATTATTAACAGACCAGTGGCCTGTGGAACAGTATCGAGTGGTATAGCCTACAGGTAATTAGAGTCCCAGAAAAAAGAAGGACAAATGATGTGTAAAATAGTTGAAATTTCCCCGAATTTGGTGAAATAATTCAAAGTTAAATTCAAGAAGCTCAGAAAATCTCAAGCAGGGCAAATATGAAGAAAACTACAGCTAGTATTATTTTAGCATCCATATCATGGTAACGGTGATGAAGGCAAAAGATTTTTAAAAATCTTGAAAGCAGTCATTAAGTATAAGAAGCATAACAATGCTAATAATGGTCAACTTCTCATCGGAAACACTTGAGGCAAGAAGAAAATAGGATGAAACTTTAAATAATTAAGTAAGAAAGAAATCTGCTGACCTGGAATTCTAAATTCATAAAGGGTATCCTTCACAGAAGATGATATAAAGGCAGTTTTTTTTTTTTTTTTTCAATAAAACCGGAGGTTTTATCACCAGGAGACCTTCACTATAGGAAATATGTAAGGAGAATCTTCAGGCTGAAAATAAATGACCCCAAGTGAACTTATATTTAACGACAAGAATGAAGAGCATTGAACATGATATGTATGTGGATAAGTATAAAAGGCTGTAATATTTCTTTTGTTATTTTTGAAAATACATGTAGCTGTTTAAAGGAGAATGATATCACTGGTTTTTTTCTGAGGGGAGGGGTGGTTATGACATATGTTGACACAAAGGATGAAAAGGTTAAATCTACATTGTTGAAATCTTCTTACACTTTACAAGAAGTAGTGTGGTTTTAATGCTAAGTTGACTATGCTGTGTTAGGATATATATTTAATTTCCAGAGCAACTAACAATATAAAAAAAGGTGTATAGTTTAAAAGGTAGAAAAGAAACTAAAATGGAATAATATAAATTTTAGTTAACCTCAAAGACAATTGAAAAGGAGAAATAAAGAAACAAGACAAAGCAACAACAGCAAAAATAAAGGGCAAATAGAAACAAAAAGCAAATATAAATCTAAGTTCAACTATACCAATACCTACACTAAATATAAATGGACTAAACATTCAAATGAAAAGAAGAGGCTTCTCAGACTTTTTTTTTTTTCAAAGAGACAACTATATGCTGTGTACAAGAAGCCCACTTTAAATACAAAACACAGAAACACATGTTAGGAAATAAAAGAACAGAAAAAAAACATAGACTGTAACCATAGCAAGCGCAGAAACAGCTATAAATGGCTTTCATACCCAGCAAGTGGAGAATATACACGCTTCTCAAGTGGGCATGACATGTTCTCCCAAGATCTTAATCAGTTTCAAATTTGAAAAATTACTGGGTGTATTTTCTGACAATAATCAATTAAAATAGGAGTTATTAATAATGATATATCTAGAAAAGCCCTCAATTTTTGGAAATTGAATAACACACCTCGAAATGACTCTTGGATTAAAAAAGATATCATAGGGGAAATTTTATTTTGAATTGAATGATAGTGACAGACAACATGCCAAAATTCAGGGTTGTGTATGTTTGTGTGTGTGTGTGTATAAGTGTGTATATGTGTGTGTATATGTGTGTGTGTATGTGTGTGTATGTGTATGTCTCTGTGTGTGTGTCTCTGTGTGTGTCTCTGTGTGTGTGTCTGTGTGTGTCTGTATGTGTGTGTGTGTGTGTATGTGTGTGTGTGTGTGTATGTGTGTATATGTGTGTGTGTCTGTGTGTGTATATGTGTGTGTGTATAACTGTGTGTATAAGTGTGTCTCTGTGTGTGTGTGTGTATAAGTGTGTATATGTGTGTCTGTGTGTATATGTGTGTATGTATGTGTATATGTGTGTGTGTATGTGTGTGTATACGTGTGTGTATATGTGTGTCTGTGTGTATGTGTATGTGTGTGTGTGTGTGTGTGTATATGTGTATATATCTACACCACATCTTTGCTATCTGTTCACCCCTTCATGAATGGACACGTGGACTGTCTCTGTGTCTTGGCTGTTGTGAACAATGCTGCCATGAACAGAGAGAAAAGAAAGAAAGACAAGTCATGTCCAACTCTGCAACCCCATGGGCTGTAGCCCTCGAGGCTCCTCTGTCCACAGGGGTGCGTATATCTTTTTGAATTAGTGTTTTCTTGTTCTTTGACTAAATACTCAGAATTGGAGCAGCGGGCTCCTATGTTCGTTCTAATCTTCAATTTTTGAGGAACCTCCATTCGGTTTCCAAAGTGGCCACACCAGTTCATAGTTCCACCAGCAGGAAGTATGGATTTCCTTTATTCCACATGGTTTCCAACACTTGTATTCCTTGTCTTTTCAGTAACAGCTATTTTAACAGGTGTAAGGTGAAATCTTGTCATGTTTTTAATTTGCATTTCCCTGATAATTAGTGATGCTGAACATCTTTTCATGTTCCTGTTGGCCATATGTAGGTTTTCTCTGGGAAAATATCTATTCAGATTCTCTACCCATTTAAAAAATTGGGTTGTTTGTTTGTTGTTGAAGTGTATGAGTTCTTTATGTATTTTGAATATTAATTTCTTAATTAAGGGTGATGGTATTGTTCCTACTTTACTGATAAGAAGAAAAAATACTCAAAGAGGTGAAGAGTCCACAGAATCGGAGCCAGTTTATCCAACTCTGTAAACATGTGCCCCTGGCCTCATCCACTGTGCCTCTGCCGGGCGGGGCAAGGAGGAAAATGGGAGGGGTGAGGTGGCATAGGAGAAGACAGCAGAAAAAAACACGTGCTTCTTACTTCCCTCCTGAAGAAAGGCCATCCACCCATTAATTCCACAAGTGCCCGTTGAGTTTATAGCACATCCACAGTGAATCTGGGATTTAGAAAGAAATCTGACCTTCATCCCCAACCATTGGTTACTGGGGCAGAATGAGCTTAAGGATGCTTCCCAGGAGGGAAGCCAAGGTTGATGAGCGAAATCTCCTCCTTTTGTATCTCACAGGGAGAAAAATGAAATGAGCATGGATATGTAGGTTAATTCTTTTCCAAGCCAAACAAAAACCAACAGATTTGTTCTCCTTGTACTTTTTTTTTTTTTTAAGGAATTTCATTGGAATTCAGTCCATGTCTCCTGAAGGACGGTTGAAGTATTAAATATAGTCTTTTTCTCCTAAGAGCACCTAAAGAAAAGCTAAGTACTGCTTACTGCCTGGTGGTTTTCGATGTGTCCTTGATCTGTACATTTATACTGGGTTGTTCTCTTCTGTCGCCTCCTCCTACTGTCTGTACAAAAGTTACATAGACACCCACACCCCTTAATTCTGCGTAGATTCCATGCATCTGAATAACATGGTTTGAATAATATGTTAGTTTGAAATCATTTGCAGATATCTATGTATTTTCAGTATTGAATATTATTGCTTCTTTCTTTGTTGGGTTTCTGCTTTCCACTCCAATTGTAACCAGTTCTTTTTTCATATCCATTCTAGAACCTAAAGTACATGTGAGAAGAATGTAGCTGTAGCCAGGTATAATTGTGATTGAAGCAGTGAGCTGAAATACAAAGGCTAATCAAAGCTTCAGGAGACATGCTTTGTGTACTTTAACACCTAGCATTTTAAAATGTGCCACCTTTGCCTTCTCAATTTCTGTTTATTTGCTTGCTCGTTGATTTATTTATTTAATTTATGGATCAGAGGCTCAGGTGTTAAAAGCCGAGAGCTGGGGTACTGAAAGGGACTGAGAGCAGGAAATTGTTTTTTTAAATTATTTTTTTATTAGCGTAGAGTTGCTTTACGGTGTTAAGTTAAAGTTTCAGCATGAAGTTCAGTGTTAAGTTTCTGCTGTGTAGCTAAATGAATCAGCCGTATATGCACATATATCCACACCCTTTCAACTGAGATCTTATACTCTAGTCACTGGTTACTCAGTCCTGTCCAACCCTTCATAACCCCAAGAACTTAGCCCGCCAAGTTCCTCTGTCCATGGAATTCTCCAGGCAGGAATACTGGAGTGGGTAGCCATTTCCTTCTCCAGGGGTTCTTTCCCACCCAGGGATCGAACCTGCATCTCCTGCATTAGCAGGCAGATTCTTTACCATCTGAGCCACTAGGGAAGCCCCAGGACCCCACATGACTCAAGGCCAAAAAAAAGAAATATAAACAGAAGCAATATGATAACAAATTCAATAAAGACTTTTAAAATGGTCCACATCAAACATCGTTTTCAAAAAATTAAAGGAAATAAAAAAAGGGTTGGTAAAGGAAGTGACTAGGTGGATTACCTACTCAGCAACCTTTCAGACCAGAATGGGTTATCGGCATCTGATACTTCTCCTTCCCCATTTTTTAGGGTGACCCGTGGCCCTCGTTTACTGGGTAGTGAAGGGTTTTCAGGGATACGGGGTCTTTGGTGATAAAACTGAAAGAGGACCCAGGAACCTGGGGTGATTGGTCGCTGTAACCTTTCTGCAGCATCTTTCCTGAGCTGGACCTCTTAGCTCTGCTGAGAGTTTCACACTGCCACAGAGAAGAGTGAATTTCAGCAGAGACTGAGGGCAACTGGAAGGGTGACTGTCGGAAGACAGCTCTCAGAGCACCTAATCCTTCGATTGTTCCTGCTTTGAAAGGAAGAAGCCTGGCCATCTTAGGTTGGGAGAATTAAGAACTGGCAAAGGGTCCTGTGGATAGAGGAGCCTGGTGGGCTACAGCCCTTGGGGTCACAAAGAGTTGGACACGACTCAGTGACTCAACAGGAGGGGAACCCCCACCCCAAGTAACTTTAATCCTCCTCTCTTTATATAACCTTATGTGAATTCTATGGCAAGAGTGCTGAGACCAGGTATAATTAAACTGCTAAATATTTATGCTTGCATAACAGAGTGATTAAAAGGCTTTGGGTGAATCTGGTATTCCTATTTCACTATAAAGCTTATTTTAAATCTTGGAATCTGCTTGATAACACAAACATATTTATCATGTTTATAAATGCTCTTAAGACTCCTGTGATGTATCTGCTATCCAATCACACAAGAGCAAATGGCTGGGTTTTCATCGTGTTTTGAAGGTATTCTGAGGCTGAGCCATGAATCCTTTGGAGAATTGGATTCAGAGAATCAGAAAGCTGCAGAAATAGACTCTCAGATCTCGGTAGCTTCATATGACAGTTTTTTATTATGTCCAGTGCAGGTCAGAAAGTGCATGCATGCACTGTGTGTTCAGTCATGTCTGACTCTGCAATCCCATGGACTATAGCCCACCAGGCTCCTCTGTCCATGGGGTTTTCCTGGAAAGAATACTGGAGTGGGTTGCCCTGCCCTTCTCGAGGGGATCTTCCTGACCCAGAAATCAAACCCATTTCTCTTGCACTGGAAAGTGTATTCTTTATCAACTGAGCCACCTGGGAAGCCTGCTTTGGGAAGGGCTGTCCTACACAGAGTGCCTCAGAGATTCATGCTCCTCTCTTGCAGCTGTGTCATCTAGGATGCATGGCTTCCTTTGTGCTTCAGTTACAAGTGAAGCTTACTGGTCAGGACTTGTAACATGGCCCCACCCAACACAGGAGATCTGGAGCTCAAGCTTCCTGTGGCCAGAAAGGAAAGCAGAACCAGATACTGATGTGGGCGTGGTATCTAACAAGCTTCCCTAGTGGCTCAGCAGTAAGGAACCCACCTGACAATGCAGGAGACACAGGTTCGATCCCTGGGTTGGGAAGAGCCCCTGGAGGAGGAAATGGCAACCCACCCAAGCATTCTTTCATGGGAAATCCCATGGACAGAGGAGCCTGGAGGACTACGGTTCAGGAATCACAAAGAGTCAGATCCGACTTAGCGATAAACACACCAAATGGTGTCTAACACCAGAATCAGATTAGAGTGGACCCTCTAGAAGGCTTCCCTGAGGTGGCTCAGCTGGTAAAGAATCCGCCTGCAATGCAGGGGATTGCGTTCAATCCCTGGGTTGGGACGATCCCCTGGATGAGGGAACTCCACTCCAGTATTCTGGCCTGGAGAATTCCATGGACTGTATGATCCATGGGGTCACAAAGAGTCGGACACGACGGAGCGACTTTCACTTTCACTTTCTTTTACTCTAAAGGCAAGCTGTCGTGCCGCAGAAGAGCAAGGCATTGACTCGGGCTCTGGCCCTTTTGCCGGAACCAATTTATAGTTGCTCCAGTAATTCTACTAGTTACAGGGATTTATTTAATAATGATCCACGAGACTCATATATCAGAGAGGCCAGCTGCCTTTATTATGAAGTGTCATTGTTTAACCCACTTTCTGCAGACTAAAACTGAATGTGCACAAGAAGGATGCTCCTCATGTGCCCAGGGTTATCTACGCCTTGGATGCACAAATTCTGTGTGCAGGAGAGTGAAGAGCCAGGCCAGCCAAGGAGGCAGCACTATCTGGAGAAACTGCTCCCTCTGGGTGACAGCCGATGCCTCTTGCGTGCGTGTAGAATACACAGAGCTCAGCAATGAATGCCTCTTCGACTTTTCCTACGTTGGTGACACTGAGGACCGTGTATTTTGCAAGATGGCATCATGCAATCTCAAACTTGTTAGAATGATCAACTGTGCAGTAGAATGGTCAGTTCTCATAGCATTTCTCTCACCATCTCAGATTCTCTTTACTGAGGCAACAACCATGAATTTTATGCCACCTTTCGTCTCCTAGGGACTCAAAGTCTTTCACCACCATTGCTCCTTCATATAATCCAACTGTAGTGGCCTCTCCCTGCACTGAAGCATGTTCAGAAGCTATGTATGCAGCACTGCACTCTGCCAATAGAAACATAAAATTTAGACAAACACGGAAGTTGTTAATGCTATGCTGTTATTTGCTTAACAGCAAAATGGATAAAGCATAATTCTTGCCTGTGGAAGGGAAATATATAATACTTGTAGGGTTATTTGGAGGTCAATTCCTTCTCTTTTCTCCATTTGCTGAACTATTTCTGGAAATTCAGGTTTTTTTTTTTTTTTTTCCTTTTAAAGCACATTATTGATACTTGGCACCTCCACAGTAATAGAATTTTGAAGAGCTCATCCTGTCCCCATCCTAAGCCAAGTCATGGATGGGTCAGAAAATGATGCTGTAGATTGACAATTCCGAACATACATCATTCTGGGAGTGCATTATTGCAAAGGGTGTTTGAAAAGCTACGTTTCTCTGTGAGGTCAGGAACAATTTGGGGCAGGAAAACTTGAATGGGCCGATTGATGTTAGGAGTGAAGAATAGAACTGTGACTTGAAATTAACTGTTTTGTGTTTATCCAATGGCTGATCAACTACTGTCCATGTGACTGTGGGCAGAACAGAAGCTCTGCTTCTCATCATTGAAACTGGCACTCGAATGCCCGTCCAGATTGTGGACATCGGTGGACTGCTGAGGTCCAAATAAAGTAACCTGCTTTGAGAGGGGTTAGGAAAATGATGAGTGGTCCACAAATACGTGGTGTTACAATGGGGTATCATTGATGGGGAATGGTTAAGATCAATACATAAGCGAATTGGCCAGGAGCTATCCATTTACTCAGCAAATAGTACCTGTGTGTCTGTCTGTACGTGTGTCTATACGTCTGTGTCTAGCAGATGGTCTCTATACTCTATGTCTGTCTGTATGCCTTTATTTCTGCATCTATATGTTCATCTGTGTCCATAGTTATACTGTTATATATCTGCCTTTATTGCATTCAACTCTCTGCAGCCCCATGGACTGCAGCCTGCCAAGCTCTTCTGTCCATGGTGTTTCCCAGGCAAGGATACAGGAGTGGGTTGCCATTTCCTATTCCATGGGATCTTCCCAACCCAGGAATCAAACCTGAATCTCTTGCATCTCCTGCACTGGTAGGCAGATTTTTTTTCTTTTTACCACTGCCCCACCCTGGGAAGCCCTGTGTTTATATGTCCATATCTAATTCAAGTCTCTATATCTCTATGGTGATATGTTTATATCTGTACCTATACTTTGGAGAAGGAAATGACAACCCACTGCAGTATTCTTGCCTGGAGAATTCCATGGACAGAGGAGCCTGGAGGGCTATAGTCCATGGGGTCGCAGGAGACAGATACGACTGAAGAGACTAAACCATACTTGCAAATTTATCTCTACGTATATCTATGAAGCTTCAGTACTCTGGCCACCTGATGCGAGGAGCCGACTCATTGGAAAAGACCCTGATGCTGGGAAAGATTGAGGGCGGAGGAGAAGGGGACAACAGAGGATGAGACGGTTGGATGGCATCACCGACTCGATGGTTATGAATTTGAGCAAACTTCTAGAGATGGTGAAGGACTTCTAGAGGAGCCTGACGTGCTGCAGTCCGTGAGGTTTTAAAGAGTTGGACATGACTGAGTGACAGAACAACAGCAATAAAGCCCTCCCCTACGGAGAAGGAGAGAGAGGATGAGCAAGCCAGCACTGGGGAGACAGCGTTATGTTCCCGTCTAAGGCCCGGGGGAGCAGCTGGAAATGAGCCATCACGGTTTTGACTTAGAGCTCTCAGGAAGGACTTGCATTAAACAAATGTGTCTTGAATGAATTAAAAGCGTCATGAAGGAAAAGTACCAGATTAAAGTAAGAATTTCATCCCAGTAGGACCCATCCGTGTGTGTGGGGGGCGGGGGGGGAGCACACAGGAAATAAAATAAGTCATAGATCCTCACACTCTGCAGGTGGTCCATGTATATAGACACCAGCTTTGGGGAGTAGATCCCTGAAAAGAGAAACACTTCATTCTAGAGAGTGCCGTCCATGAACACAAAATGGATATGTCTTAAGGAATAAGAAGGGTACTTTTCATTATGTCGCGGGCTGTATCTGACTTACTGTGTGTTTAATATCCTGGATCTAGGTGTTATGATTTTCTGTAATGTATTTATCTATGCATTTATTCATTTTTGGCTGCCCTGGGTCTTCATTCCTGCATGTGGGCTTTCTCTAGTTGTGGCCCGCGGGCTCCCCACTGCAGTGGCTTCTCTTGTTGCAGAGCACAGGCTCTAGATGCGCAGACTTCATTAATAGTTGTGGCGCTGGAGCTCGGTACTTTCAGCCCCCTGGCTCTAGCACATTGGCTCAGCAGTTGTGGCGCTGGAGTATGTTTTTAATGCACCGGATTTCCCATCAAGATAAGCTCTAGGTTTTTACTCAGCAGGTGCTCCTAGCTCATCTTTTTCCAGATCAGGCTCTTTTCTCTCTCTTCTTGTTATGGCAGACAGATCCTTTCACCGTTCATAGGTTTTGAAATGGAAGGAATATAGGGTCAGCACCTGAGAGTTTCCATGTGTTGTATATCATGCTTGGACTTCAAAGCCAGTTTCTCTCTCTTTTTCGGATATCTGTCTCGGATATTTATAAGCCCAGCCTTTGTGGAGGCTGTAGCAAGTTCCCACCACCAAAGGGTGAGGTGCTGGAGAGACTGAATTCACAGCTAGGAGACAGGTGCACCTAGGAAACGACCTTGCTTTGCGCTTGCATTCTAATCGGTTTCACCCCGAAACGTAACCCGTCAGCTTGTTCTCTGTCCTCAAACCCCGTATCTGTCCTCTGTAGCTCTTGTCACAGGTAATCATTATGTACATGTTTCTGTTCCTGTTTTCTTTTGGTATGTTTCTACTCCACTCTCTGTAGGTGCCCTGAAGGTAGGGACCGTTTCTGTTTTATTCACTGATGTACATCACTGCCAGGCACATGTTTGGTACTCCATAAGTATTCATGGTTTCAATACATGAATGAATTCGTGGGTATCTCCTCATGCATTGCTTTCAATATTACTTGCTGTTCAGTCGCTAAGTCATGTCCAGCTCTCTGCAACCCCATGGACTGCAGCACACCAGGCTCTTCTGTCCTTCACCATCTTCTGGAGTTTGCTCAAACTCATGTCCATTGAGTCAGTGATGCCATCCAGCCATCTCATCCTCTGCTGCTCCCTTCTCCTCCTGCTATCAATCTTTCCCAGCATCAGGGTCTTTTCCAGTGAGTTGGCTCTTTGAATCAAGTAGCCAAAGTATTGGAGCTTCAGCTTCAGGAGCAGTCCTTCCAGTGCATACTCAGGGTTGATTTCCTTGAGGATTGACTCGTTTGATCTCCTTGAAGTCCAAGGAACTCTCAAGAGTCATCTGCAGCATCACACTTCGAAAACATCACTTCTTCCGTGCTCAGCCTTCTTTATGGTCCAGTTCTCACCTCTGTACATGACTACTGGGAAAACCATAGCTTTGACTATATTAACGCTTTATAACAAAGATAGATTTTAGCAGACATGTAGAAACTAGAAAACCAGAAATTTACTTTCTACTTAGAAGTTAAGATGTATATGAAGGCTATTTAAAAGTATCTCTATAATTGTGCGCTTTCAGTATATATGTTTTACCTTAATAAAAAGTTGCTTTAAGCTAAGACACACAACTTAAAATATCTGCAAAATGTCAAAAATTATAAAAGGGATAATTTGAATGAACAAAATAACTTGGTCCCCAAATGATTGTTTGAGAGGAGAGAGTCTGTGATTTTAACTAGAATTTATCCAGCTACAAACAACTGTCTTAAGCAGCAAGAAATTTATATCCTTTCAAAGACAAGGGGAAATCAAAATCCACCAGCGACCCTTCCCTTCCCAGAGCTGTTTGGTACATAGCTCAGTTTCTGGAGATCTGAGATAATCATTTTGTCCTTGAGAGTCTCGTGGCTGTGCTCTTGGAGAGTTTGGGTTTAAAATCCCAGGATTTGATCCTGCTCAGAAAAAACAAGGTGTGAGCACCTGTGAAGCATCTGAAATCAGCCGTTGCCAGAGGCTGGCTGCTGTCCCTGCTTCCCAGTCTGCTGTGCTCTCTGTAAAGTGAGGGCGGAGTACAAGCCCTGCTTCTGGGAATCTGCCTTTGTCTCACATTCCTGAGGTTGGTTTTGGGATCGCCAAATTGACAACTTTCTTTTTTCTTCAGTGCAGTTTAGATTTTTAAGCATCCTACGTCTGTGTGTGTCTGTTGGCACATATAGACATGCTTTTGCAGGTACAACAAAATAAATCATCCAAAGCCAGCCCTCCCTGTGCTGTATGCCAATGACACTTTGACCCCAGGTTTCATCTCTTTGAGGCCCTTGTATAAGAACTGCCATTCATACCAGAGCATGTGGAATCACACGGATGCTCAGGGAGGTGTGTTGGACGTTGTGTGTCTATTCAGATGGAATTTGTATTACCTTCTAGTGCCTTTTGTTGGGCTTCCCAGGTGGCACTAGTGGTAAAGAACCCGCCTGCCAATGCAGGAGACTTAACAGAGAAACGTGGGTTCAATCTCTAGGTCAGGAAACTCGCCTGGAGGAGGGCATGGCAACCCACACCAATAATCTTACCTGGAGAATCCCATGGACAGAGGGTCCCCGTGGGCTACAGTCCATGGGGTCACAAAGAGTCGGACACGACTGCAGTGACTTAGCGCACATGCAGTCAGCGCCTTTTGTTGGGCTTCCCTGGGGGCTAGACAGTAAAGGATCTGCCCGCAAATGCAGGAGACCTGGGTGCGATCCCTGGATTGGGAAGATCCTAGAGAAGGGAATGGAATGTGATGTGCAGAACCAGTGGAAAGTGTATTCAGAGGAGAGCCAGACTGTGGGTGTGAAAACTGACCTGCCCTGGGACGGAACAGCCGTGTTCTGCCATATCCTGCAAACATTATCCTAGCGTCTCTGAGCCTCGGTTATCTCATCTCATAATTGGGGATAAAAGGGCTCATTGACTGAGTGTTAGATGAAATAGATGTGTTAGATGAAAAACATCTATTTCTGCTTTATTGACTATGCCAAAGCCTTTGAATGTGTGGATCACAATAAACTGTGGAAAATTCTGAAAGAGATGGGAATACCAGACCACCTGACCTGCCTCTTGAGAAACCTATATGCAGGTCAGGAAGTAACAGTTAGAACTGGACATGGAACAACAGACTAGTTCCAAATGGGAAAAGGAGTACGTCAAGGCTGTATATTGTCACCCTGCTTATTTAACTTATATGCAGAGTACATCATGAGGAACGCTGGGCTGGAGGAAGCACAAGCAGGAATCAAGATTGCTGGGAGAAATATCAATAACCTCAGATTTGCAGATGACACTACCCTTATGGCAGAAAGTGAAGAGGAACTCAAAAGCCTGTTGATGAAAGTAAAAGGGGAGAGTGAAAAAGTTGGCTTAAAGCTCAACATTCAGAAAACAAAGATCATGGCATCTGGTCCCGTCACTTCATGGGAAATAGATAGGGAAACAGTGGAAACAGTGTCAGACTTTATTTTTTGGGGGCTCCAAAATCACAGCAGATGGTGATTTCAGCCATGAAATTAAAAGACACTTACTCCTTGGAAGGAAAGTTATGACCAACCTAGACAGCATATTAAAAAGCAGAGACATTACTTTGCCAACCAAGGTCCGTCTAGTCAAGGCTATGGTTTTTCCCGTGGTCATGTATGGATGTGAGAGTTGGACTGTGAAGAAAGCTGATCGTCGAAGAATTGATGCTTTTGAACTGTGGTGTTGGAGAAGACGCTTGAGAGTCCCGTGGACTGCAAGGAGATCCAACCAGTCCATCCTAAAGGAGATCAGTCCTGGGTGTTCATTGGAAGGACTGATGCTAAAGCTGAAGCTCCAGTACTTTGGCCAACTCATGTGACGAGTTAAGTCACTGGAAAAGACGTTGATGCTGGGAGGGATTGGGGGCGGGAAGAGAAGGGGACGACAGAGAATGAGATGGCTGGATGGCATCACCGACTCGATGGACATGAGTTTGGGTGAACTCCGGGAGTTGGTGATGGACAGGGAGGCCTGGCGTGCTGTGATTCATGGGGTTGCAAAGAGTCGGACACAACTGAGCGACTGAACTGAACTGAACTGAAGGGCTTACCATGTACTATATGAATAGTCTCTGCTGATTAACCCCAGAATGTAGTCATTGCCCCCTTTATCACTCCTGTGTTGATAGAGGGGCTTCCCAGATGACACAGTGGTAAAGAATCCACCTGTAATTGCAGGAGACACGGGAGATGTGGGCTTGAACCCTGGATCAGGAAGATCCCCTGGGGTAGGAAATGGCAACCCACTCCAGTGTTCTTGCCTGGAGAATCCCATGGCCAGAGAGCCTGGTGGGCTCCAGTCCACAGGGTCACAAGGAGTCAGACACAACTGAGTGACTGAGCGTGCCTGGCACGCATGCATGCATGTTAATGGAAGGGGAAATGATGGCTCACGCTGTCGTCGGGGACACTACTAGTGTCCCCCTGCCTTTAGATGCCTTTTCTCCACCATGACCAGGTGTACTGAAGGTCAGTTCAGTTCCAAAAGCAACAGATGCCACAAGTCACGGGCAGAGTCCGCCACAAGACTGAAGCCATTTCACACGCCAGCCACAGTTCTGAATGCCCTCAGGCCACCCGCACTTCTGCCCCACCGACCAAATTCAGGACTTCTCATCACCCCATCAGGTTCAATTATTTGGCTAAAAAACAACTTGCAGAACTCGAGGAAGTACTGTACTTTTATTTGCTAAGTCGCTTCAGTCGTGTCCGACTCTGTGCACTGTAGCCCTCCTGGCTCCTCTGTCCGTGGGCTTTGCCAGGCAAGAATACTGGAGTGGATTTTCATGCTGTCCTCCAGGGGATTTTCCCGACCCAGGGACTGAACCCATGTCTTTTACATCTCCTGCATTGGCAGGCTGATTCTTTACCACTCGTGCCAACATTTGATTATAAATGATTCAAATAAATAGCCAGATGAAGTGTACTTCATCTTCACGGGCAAGACCTGGGAGGGTCCCAGGTACAGAAGCTTCTGTCTCCATGGAGACTGGATGCATTACCGTCCTGGTACACCGAAATGCCCACCAATCAGGAAGCACCACTGAGCCTCCGTTTCCAGAGTTTTTATTGGGGTTTCATTATGCAGGTATGAATGATGAAACCATTGGCCCCATAACTGAGTTTTTCCTGCAGCCACAGTCCCCTCCCTGGAGGCTGGACTGACCCAGAGTGCCCGATCGGTTCTTCTGGAGACTCATCTGGAGCTGTGTGGAAACCCACCGCACATGGAGCCCGTGGTTCCTTGCTGTTCCTCCTCAGTGTGCTCCAACTTAACTTCCAACAGCCACCCTGCATCGCTGCCCAGTGACTGCCTCTTGACATGAGTAACTTTGCTCCCCAGGCAGCAAGCTGGAAATAACAGGGATTCATGCTCCCCAGAGACGTGCCCATTTCACATGAATGAATGGGGGAATGAAACTCAGAGAATCAGGATTCACTGCATTTTGTCGAGCCTAGCGTGCTGGCTCCTTGACTCAGTTCTCTCCTTCAAATCAGGAGCGAGTCAGGAATGCTGTCAGAAGGAAAGGAGACAGTAGGTCATGACAGACCCCACGAATGCCAGCTTTGCTCTCTTATGTTCGAGAATTACTGTTAGCGATGATAATGATCCTGTTTCTGCTGCTGCTACGAAGTTGCTTCAGTCATGTCCGAATCTTTGACCCCATAGGTTGTATTCCCTCAGGCTCCCCTGTCCATGGACTTTCCCAGGCAAGAATACTGGAGTGGGCTGCCATTTCCTGTCCTGAGGTCCAGGCAAAGTTGCACTTTCTTCTAGATAGCCGTGTGTCCAGAGGTGACTGCAAGAAAGGAGCCACCTGTGTGAATGGCTTGATCGGCATGGTGATGTGTACATTCATTACTTCTGTTTGGTGTGTTCCCGATGATCACATGCCTTGGTTATTAATTATTCATCTATCTCCCAATATAATTTTAGATCTGGTGATAATTTCTGAATTTCTCTATTTATAGAAAACTTTGAACTTCATAAATATTAAAATTCCCTATTATCTACATGCAGACTGCTTTTTCTATGGCCATAGAAATTATGCAATTATTACCAGAACCATTAATTAAATTGGAAAATTGATAAATAATGGATAAGGATGCTATTTGTGAGTTAAAAATGAGCAAATGAAAATTATCTTCTGTTCTGTCACCTTTGATGAGTCTAGCCTTACAGTGTACTCTCAGCTTTTATTATGGATGGTGTTTGTGTTCCTTGGCATAAAATAAGTAATTGGTTACTAGTCTTGAATGGTGATTGATTTTCAGATGGAGTGATTAAAATTTTTTCCTAATAGCATAGTCAAAAAATGATCCCGTCACAGTGGTCAAATAGTAGGCAGTTTCCATATTCTACAAGTTAAAAACTTGAATCTTCATGGAGAGAGGTTGTGTCCTCAAGAAAAGAAGGAGTGTATATATGGAACTAACGTGGAAAACTTTCATAAACTTTTGTGGTAGAATAATGCACTCATGGATTCCCTCTGGTCAATCTCCTGGACTTCATTCTTCCATTTTGGCCTTTAAACAGAGGCTAGGTGGTTCTCTCTGGTTGAGCGGGGATAGCCTTTATTTAGTTCACAATGCTCATAAATCACCATGTGCCCTTAAATCAGCACCCTATTCAAATTGTCTTTCTTCTTGGTTTATTAGATCTGAGTTCTCAAATGGAAACTTTCACTGATGTCTTTGCTTTTTTTTTTTTTTAACTGTGACCATTAATAAGAAATGCATTCCCATTGCCATGAGCACCCACCTACATTAATGGAAGGGGTGTTTCACACTCACTTGGTATGTTCTCATTTATTTCTCTTTAGAAGAAAGCGTTGGTCGTAAATAGTACTCCTGACTCTGTGACATGTCCTGTTAGTGGACATGCAGATCCCTGATTTAGATGCCTCAGAACCACCTAGTAATCTGGTTCCTTGAGCAGAAGCCTGAATGCGGGAACCCGGCATGCTCACGAGTCTGTTTCCCACATTCCCTGAGTTACGGGAGGTTGGGGCTGACATTGGTTGAGTCTCTTTGGGTGGTTTGCACGGTGCTCTCACAAATGGATTTTTGAAAAATTGGTGGTTTGGAAAGAAAAGTCATCGTTGAATACCTTGCCTCAGATACATCAAAATTATTGAGACAATAAAAGTTTTGAGGAAAAAAGAAAAGATAATCTATTGTTTTGTGAAAAAATTATTGAGAAAAATGACAGTGAACCACATGATTAAAATTTTGTTGTTGCTGAAAAATTGACCTTTTCCTGTAGAAAAAAAAAAGAAAATTGCTAAGCCTATTCAGTTCAGTTCAGTTCAGTTCAGTCGCTCAGTTGTGTCCGACTCTCCGCGACCCCATGAATCACAGCACGCCAGGCCTCCCTGTCCATCACCAACTCCCGGAGTACACTCAAACTCATGTCCATAGAGTCGGTGATGCCATCCAGCCATCTCATTCTCCGTCGTCCCCTTCTCCTCCCGCCCCCAACCTTTCCCGGCATCAGAGTCTTTTCCAGTGAGTCAACTTGTCGCATGAGGTGGCCAAAGTATTGCAGTTTCAGCTTTAGCATCAGTCTCTCCAGTGAACATCCAGGATTGATCTCCTTTAGAATGGACTGGTTGGATCTCCTTGCAGTATAAGGGACTCTCAAGAGTCTTCTCCAACACCACAGTTCAAAAGCATCGATTCTTCGGCGATCAGCTTTCTTCACAGTCCAACTCTCACATCCATACATGACCACGGGAAAAACCATTGCCTTGACTAGACGGACCTTGGTTGGCAAAGTAATGTCTCTGCTTTTTAATATACTATCAAGGTTGGTCATAACTTTCCTTCCAAGGAGCAAGTGTCTTTTAATTTCATGGCTGCAATCAGCATCTGCAGTGATTTTGGAGCCCAAAAAAACAAAGTCTGACACTGTTTCCACTGTTTTTCCATCTATTTCCCATGAAGTGATGGGACCAGATGCCATGATCTTTGTTTTCTGAATGTTGAGCTTCAAGCCAACCTTTTCACTCTCCTCTTTCACTTTCATTAAGAGGCTTTTGAGTTCCTCTTCACTTTCTGCCATAAGGGTAGTGTCATCTGCATATCTGAGGTTATTGATATTTCTCCCAGCAATCTTGATTCCAGCTTGTGCTTCTTCCAGCCCAGCGTTCCTCATGATGTACTCTGCATATAAGTTAAATAAGCAAGGTGACAATATACAACCTTGACGTACACCTTTTCCTATTAGGAACCAGTCTGTTGTTCCATGTCCAGTTCTAACAGTTGCTTCCTGACCTGCATACAGGTTTCTCAAGAGGCAGGTCAGGTGGTCTGGGATTCCCATCTCTTTCAGAATGTTCCACAGTTTATTGTGATCGACACAGTCAAAGGCTTTGGCATAGTCAATGAAGCAGAAATAGATGTTTTTCTGGAACTCTCTTGCTTTCTCCATGATCCAGCGGATGTTGGCAATTTGATCTCTGGTAGCAGTTGGTAAAAAGAACATGGGGCATTCTTGGTCAAACTGTTATTATTTGAGACATGGTAATGCTCATTTAGTGAGTGTAGGTGAGGGATGTTGGACACAGCATTCTGAGATGCACAGGACATCCTCAGTCGCAGATAGATCTAGCCCCAAATGTCAATGCTGTGGAGCTTGAGACTCCCCACTATGAAGGTTCGTACTCTGTCTGCCCCTGTCTTGTACAAAAGCACAATAGAAGACCCAGGTGGCTTCTGTGACATGCCGGAACCCAAACAGGTAGGATGTGGTACCCCACGGCTTTGCACTCAAAGAGCGTGGCTCCAGAGCTCAAACGTGTAACCCCTACAGTCGCAGAATACATGTGAGACCCATGAATGCAGAAACATGAATGACTCTGCTGAGAGCTAATGTAAGGGCTTCAAAATCTCTCCTGGTTTGAGAAATGGGACGCGTTTCTGAAGATGAGCACCGGAGAGATGGGCTCACTTGAGAAACCTTGGATTAATCAGAAGCTGGGGGTTTGTTGTTCCTCTGTGCTTGTCACAGTATCCCATTGTTAGCACCTGCCAGCGTTGTCATCCTAAACTGTCACTGCTATTTTAGAGACGGGTCACAACAGGTGTGCCAGATATTGGGCCATTAGTGCGTGGTAATTCACCAGCATGAATATTTATCATCCCGTAACGAGACAACAAAAGCCGTGTCTACTTTTTAGAACAATGTGCAGCCGCGTCCTCAAAACCAAATTGTTTGAGTTCCTCATTTATGCAAAGGAAGAGCAGCTCCTCTGTAATTTTCCATTAGGTGGATTTATTTTCTCAGCTGTCTCCACATCAAAACACAGCCCTGGCACGTCCTTGATTTTATTGAGCCAGGAAGATCACCCAACAGTTTATAGAGCTCAGGGCCCTGATGATCAAAGTACCCATTCTCAGATCGTTCTTGAATCCAGTTGCTGGTCTGCGGGGAAATGCCCAATCTGATGGAAAGGAAAACTTTTTTTCTTTTCACTGTTAATTCCTTCCTTCCTTTCTCCCTCACTTCTTTTGTTGCTTTTTCCTTCTCCCTACCCCTACCCCTTTTTTTTCCCCTGGACCAAGTTATACTCTTTGAGGAGGAGAAGTGAAAACTCAGAATAAGAGAGACTCTTCCTCTTCCTTCATGGCCTCTTTCCTGATTCTGTCTTTACACTTGATCAAATATGAATTTCAGCTAGCCAAACATAAATCTGTTCGTCTTACCTATTAAGAGAATGGTTTTTTAGTCTGCTTCCTTTCTGCTTTCTGTAGTTTGATGATAGACACACAGAAAGCAGAACTTCTTGAGACGTGTATTTTCCCCTTTAGAAAGTTGTGTCAATAATACCTAATCCTTAAGAAGAAGCTCAGAAAATATTTGACAAATGAGTGAATGGTCAAGGTTAAATAAGGACCAGAGGTCAAAGCCTAAAACCAATTACATGGGACCCAAAGGGCTCCTTTTGGCCTTGTAATAAGAGTAATCTCATTTCTAGGTTATAATGATGTCTAATATTGACTGAGGACTTACTGAACATGGTTGTGCATCATGCCCTGAACCTCACGAGAGAAGTACTTTCATTTGCTCCATTTTACAGTCAGGTGATGGAGGCTTGAAGAGACAATTGAGCATGCCCCGTTGCGCCTAGTGAGGGACTGAGTCTGGACATAAATCCAGCAGACTGTCTTGCAGTCACTTTACTAAACCATTCTCATTACAGTAAACAGAGAAATGATAGTGTCTCTTAAGGAGATTTCTCTGATTAGGAAGACCTATTTAGAGCTGTTCTTTGGGGGAAAAGTGAAAGAAAGTGTTAGTTGCTTAGTCGTGTTTGACTCTTTGCAACCCCATGGACTGTAGCCCGCCGGGCTCCTCTGCCCATGGGATTCTCCAGGCAAGAATACTGGAGTGGGTTGCCCTTCTCCAGGGGATCTTCCCCACGCAGGGTTCAAACCCAGGTCTCCCACACTGCAGGCAGATTCTTTATCATCTGAGCCACCAAGGTATCTGTGAATATGGGGGCAATAAAGTGAAGTCACTCAGTCGTGTCCGACTCTTTGCGCCCCCATGGACTGTAGCCCACCAGGCTCCTCCGTCCATGGGATTCTTCAGGCAAGAATACTGGAGTGGGGTGCCGTTTCTTTCTCCAGAGGATCTTCCTGACCCAGGGATCGAACCCAGGTCTTCCGCATTGCAGACAGACACTTTAACCTCTGAGCCACCAGGGAAGTCCCGGGGGCAATAAAGCCCTGTGAGAAATGGGACCTATATGATATGTGAGAAATGACCTCCTATATGATAACATGTGGAGTGGATTGGAATTCACGTTGTCTGTATCTTGGATAGTTGTTTCTCTGACAGCCTGATAAGCTTTCCCTTGATAAGATTTCCCCCAAATCCCAAATCCCTTGTTGGATTTTGTCCTTGAGTATTATCTGAAAGCCATGAAAGATCTCCATCTGGGAAAACCATTGCATTGTGATTTCTGGGGACCAGAGGCAAAGTAATTTTGGGGCAAGAGTACAAGCCTGGATCCTTCCTCTCCCAGAACCAAAGACCGTTTGCAGAATGTTCACTGTGACGGGTTATCCCCAGTGTGGGCAATGTTCCTTCCATCCTCAGGGTTATCTTTGCAATAACTCCAGTCACCTCCCTTCTGCCCAAGGCAATTTTTCTTAGATTTTCTAAACTTTGTTCTAAACCTTCCAATTTTCTGAACACACAATACAAACGCTGACTTTGTTGGCAAGACCCAAAGTCCCCTCCTTGAAGCACTCCGGGATTTTCTTACACCTCCCAGCATGAGCCTTGCTCTTGTTAAACTGTTGCTATTCTTTGCCTTCTTGTGTAAAACTTCCCTACTGACATGCGAGTTCCCTCTACTGAGTCCCTGAGTCCCTTAGAGCCTAGAACTGGGCGGCGTTCATCCTGACTTCTCCATCACCTACCCGTGTCTCTGCATATTGGCCACTCGGGTAAATGTTGAAAGGGGAGAGAGGGACAAGGAAGGAGCTTGAGAAGGATCTGAGAAGGCAAAGAAGCGAGAGTTCATACAAGTCCATGTGTACCAAATTTCTGGAACCAGAGTCCTGAGCTAGGAGGCTCTGGAGCTAAGGTGGGCCCCGTGCCAGCATCATTTCAGAAAACATTTAGATTGATGCTCTCCTGCCTGCGCTGGGAGTGCGCGTGCACCTGTACATCTGGGGTCGCTACAGGTAGCACGTCATTCTCATCCTTCATAGATGACAGACGCCTCCCTGCTCCCCGCTCTCTCTCGCACTTAGCACGCATAGGCCGCTTTCCACCTCGTGGAGACTTTAAAGCTCTTATTATCCCAGATTATGAAGACAAACTGTGGCGGGGATAGGCATGATCTCAAACTGAGTTAATTGAAGGTGGAGGTCAGTTCAGCTTTCTTGAACCATCAATCAGTTTAAAAAAAAAAAATTTTGTTTAATGCACAAAGAGAATCCAAGTGAAGGCCCCTCCCCATCCCTTCCCTTCGGGGCTGTCAAGGTAGATGTTAGATTTCACTGAGCTGTTAAAAATCTTAATGGATCCCGCTGAGCTGTTTCAGGTTGTTTGTGACAATCTCTTAATTTCCTTGTTTTGCAGCTAACAATGATTTTAATCTTCATTTCAGATTAATCACATAAAACCCTCCCTTGTCCTTTTCTCCCATCAGCACGCCTGCTTCGACTCCGTGCAATCATGCAATCAATGAACAGGGGGGCTCCATTTCCTTTCTCTTCAGCAGTTTCACAAAAACGTATCTTCAGCAATGTTGTGTATTTAGTCATTTCTCATGTATGTTAAAAACACACAGCAGCATAGATTGGAAATACCGCAAAGTTTATAAGAGTGATTGCCTCTGGCTGATCTGATGGTGAGATTTTTTTTTTTTTTCTAGTTTGTACATTTTTATGCTTTTAACATTTTCTGTGATGAGCATGTGTTATTTTTCCAGTAAGAATAAGTAAATTAAAGAATTAGTGTTTCCAAATCAAGGATGAACAAAGAAAATGCAGTCTTTTGATGAGATGTTAAGCTGGGGAAAAAAAAATCAACATTAAAGAGGAGGGGAAAAAACTGCATCAGGATAAAAGAGTGAGTTTGGAAAATTAGCTTGCAACTTGAAGGATGGTCCTTATTATAGGTAATGCCGCCAACAGCCTAGGTTCATCGCATCTCTCATTTTTAGTGTATTGGAGTTTGCTCATAGGAAAGTTCCCACTTTGAGCTGCTAATTATTTCATCGCCATTCGCTTGCACAATTTACAGTCTCTGTACCAATATTACTGCACAGAGCAGAGAAATGATTCTCTGAGAGAGAGGTGATTGAAGAGGCGAAGGTTGGGAGAAATGAAGAAGATGTCTTTGGCGGTCTCTGAGTGCTTTATGCAGGGGATGAAGCTCGGATGGTGCAAGCAGTAAATAGTGTCGTCATTTTAAAAGGCCAGACCTGCAGCCAAGGGCATTACTGTAAACCCGAAACTTGAAGGGTCAGAGGATGCTTTCTTCCTGTGGTCCTTTGTTGGAGATGAATGTCTTCTGTCTTTGTATTTTGATTGTACTGTTCCTTAATGGCTAATTGCTAGGCAGTAGAAAACATAATTTATACTTCAATTTGTAAGTCAATCAAACGAAGGCTGGGAGTCAGCAGACTAGGAGAGAAAGGAACACTGGGATAAAAAGGAGAAGCCCAGAGGCGTGTGGGTGCAATTTTAGGAGTCCCCGGCCACCCCCACAGCATTGGTTCCCACTGCGTCCTCTTCTGAGAAGAGATGGAGGCATCTCACATCTCTGCTCCTCCATCTCCGGGTGTTCTCCGTGGAAGAAGGAGCCCAGAGTCCTCTGTGGACTGTTGATTTGGGAAAAAAAGAAAAGCACATACTGACAAATTGCAGTGAATGAGAAAAATGTATTACGTGGGTATGAAAATGTTTGCACGTCTGAGGACTGCACGGTTTTATTCAAAGGAGTCCTACTTTTAAGGAGGTTATGAATTTTGAATCAGAGTTTTGTTGTCAGGGGAATGCTTCTTAGAAGGAAGGAAATGTACTTTTTAACAAGATTTTCAGCAAAGTTTGACACATTCATTATGGTCATGAGCATGGAGGCGGCTCAGATATATTTTGCATAACATGGGGATAATGTTACACTCGGTGGCTTCCTTCCCCAGGAATGACACAGTCCACAAGGAAACATAGGTGCTTTGAGATTTAAAAAAAAAAAACTCGATCGGGGCAAACTTATCAAAACACGAATCACAGAGAGACTTCTCCACATATCTTTTCAACATAAAAGTTTATCTCAGCCCTGACTTGGGCTTTTCCCCAGTGACTCTAGTGGTAAAGAACTCGCCTGCTAATGCAGGAGACATAAGAGACACGAGTTCGATCCTTGGATTGGAACGATCCCCTGGAGAAGGAAATGGCAACCTAGTCCAGTATCTCGCCTGGAGAATCCCATGGACAGAGGAGCAGGGAAGGCATGGGGTTGCAAAGAGTTGGACATGACTGAAGGGAATTAGCATGCATGCACACAGCCCTGGCTAATCCCTATGCCAGCGTTTTACATTGCAAACCAAGCCAGACTGTGTCACATGTCACATGTGAACCAACCAAACTCTTCCCAAGTCACAAATCCCATCCAACAGACCAAAGCCGTGTATCCCATCCTCCTAGTGCTGGGGCCCTTGACTTCTCATTTATGTCATTTTTTCCTCTCTTGTATCACCTGCTGTCTCTCCTCTCCCTCTCCACTTTTCTCTGATAATAACATAAGCATTTGTCACAGGTATCTGACCAACAGTCTACCTTCTGAAGGTGGCAGAGATGCTTCTGAGAAGCCTGATCATAAATCTTGCCATTTTCCCCATAAGAGGTGAGGCTTCTTGCCACCAGGTGTAGCGGGGAAGATATAGGCTAGAAAGGCAATACAGGGAGAGGGCAGGTTCTGATGCAGGAGGTGGGCTGGAGGAGGCTGGCCTGTCTGGGAAGACCAGCCATGGAGCGGAAGGTCAGCTGAGACACAGATCCATGGCTGTTGGAAGGTGAGTGGTCCAGAAAGAAATCAGAAAGAAGTCTGTAAGGAGTCACAATAGAGGTGCTGAAGAAGACTTGAGAGTCCCCTGGACAGCGGGGAAATCAAACCAATCAAGCCTAAAGGATACCAACCCTGAGCATTCACTGGATGGACTGATGCTGACGCTGAAGTGCTCCGGCCACCTGATGTGAAGAGCCGACTCATTGGTTAAGACCCTGATGCTGGACAAGACTGAAGGCAGGAGGAGAAGGGGGCGGCAGAGAATGAGATGGTTGGTTGGCATCACCGATTCAATGGATGTGAGTTTGAGCAAACTACGGGAGATGGTAAAAGACAGAGAAACCTGACGTGCTGCAGTCCATGGCGTCGCCAGGTGTTGGATATGACTTAGCGACTCAACGAGAGAGTCAGGATCATAAGTCTTGAGGACTGGAGAGCAGGCGTGTGTTTGAGCAGAGTGTCTGTGTTAGTGGTGCCGGAGTGAGGACACGGTGTACACTCTCCCCTTGGGGAGGTGTGTGTTAGAGGTCAGGTTGAAAGGTGCGGAAACTTGCATCTCTTTCCACCCTGCGTTTGCACATCCATTATTGCACCCCGGCAGTGCTCAACAGAAGGCCATCATACCCTACTGAACGAGCACTGTGCGGAGACAGCTTTAGCATCACAGCTGGGGGAGGGATGCAAGTTGTACCCAACGGGTAGAGGCCAGGGGCGCTGCTCAGCTCCGCAGAGTGCACAGGAAGGCTGCTTATCACCAGCAACCCTGGTATATTTCAAGCAGTGTGTGTCGGGGTGTGGGGCAGAAGCGGTTATAACTTTGTACACAGGTTTATCTATAGAGATGTTTATTGTAGCATTGTTTACGGTGTTAAAAATTAAACAGGCTGCATGTACAACAGCAGAGGTTTGGATAAATAAATGCCATTTGCTCTTATATGATGAAGTGACCTTGCAGCCATTATAAATGATGTCTCAGGACAATGTTTAATGAGATGGAAAAATGTTCCTGGGATATTATTAAATGGAAACAAGCAAACAAGTAACACGATACTATTTGCAGCGTGATCCAATTTCTGTTTTTTTTTTAAAGGCTATTTATAGATATTTATGCTTATCTGCATCTAAGTCAAGATTTGAACTAGAATACCAAAGAACAGCATCTGAAATATCAAGTACTACCCCTTAGGTATTGACATTATGGATGAGTCTAATAATTTTCCTCCATGTTATTAAATATCTGTTCCATGAACATACATAACTTTTATAGTGGGAGTGAAGTGACGTAATTATCTGAAAAAAAAAAAAACAACTATTTTTTAAAACGCGAAGCTGAGATTGGAGTGGATAGCTGAGCCAGGACTTTCTGTGCAGGGTCTCTTTCTAGGTTGGCAAGTCCGAGGAGAACGTATTTCCAAATGCAGAGAGGGAGAGGGATCCGGTCGCTGAGCAGTGAGTCTGGAGGCGGCGGCATTTGGTTCTCACTTGAAGCAGCAGTTTCTGGGCTAGAGGAGGAGCGCTCTAAAGTCATTGCTCTTTCATTTAGATATTCTCGACCGAATGAAGGCCCTCTTCTCGTGTTGCGATTACACTGAAAACTGGGTGTCGTTCCATCTTCGCTTTCTACCGCCCCCTCGCTGCCCCTCATCTCCCAGGCCTTCCTCAGCCCACTCTGGCTCGTTTGGGTCATGGCCAAGTATGTGCACGTGGTGTGTGTGTGTGTGTGTGTGTGTGTCCTGGAGAGCAGGAGCTCAGAGAGAAACAGTCACTCACAACTTCAGCTCCCCGTGGAAGATGCACACGTTTAGATCTATTGCAGGTGGTTTTCTTTGTAATTATTTGTTGCTGTTTTAAGAAAATCCTTTAAAAAAAAAAGTGTGATGCATTCTGTAGTCATTTCAGTTAGTGGGTTCGTACAAAATTGGATCCATAGGTACCCTGAAGGGTATGTAGGGAGCTGAGGGTGGGGACAGCAAAGATTGCTTTCCATTCAGAAAGGGTTTCAGATTCTCTTTCTTCTTCAGGGATAAAGCATTTAACCACCATTACATTTTTTTTTTTTTTCTTACATAGACTCTGACACTCTGGTCAGCCCTTACGTTCCCATTATGTTTTATTTTTGCTTTATGAGAGCAGTTATTTCACTGGGCCACTAAACTGTGAAGCAGACAGTGGCACAAGAAAAAAATCCACACCTGGATTCAGGCCACACACACACACGACCAGCTTCCACCAAAGTACTCACTTCCTAGTTCCTGGGTGAGCTCCAGAACTTCCTTTTCCCTTCCTCCCAGAGGGAAACTCACATTAGATGGAATTCACTTACGAAAGGAAGTCTATGTTTATTTAGAGTCACAAGCAGTTGATTGACTTAGTGTGACTCAGACCACAAAGACACCATTTCTCCTTCACTCCATTCTGGGTCCCGGGGTTGGCTGGGGCCCAGCGTGGAGGAGGGCTGCCGTGGCCCCTTCACAGGTTCACAAGCTTCTCATTGAGGGCAATTTGTGACTGTGTGAGGTTGGCCAGATAGGTCACCATCAACAGGTCGTTGATGTTGCTGTTGAGCATGGTCTCGAAGTCCTCGGGAACTATTTTGGGTACTTGGTTAACCAGACTCATCAAGAAGCGGCCCACGGTATTGTCGGCTGACACCTTTCCAGACAGCACGTCCTCCGCATACTGCAACACTGTGCTGAGGGCATCCTGGATGCGAGCCGAAGCCCCGCCCACTTGCTGCAAGTCACTGGAGAGGCCAATCACCCGGTTGGGGCTGAAACAGGTCTCACGAGGGAGCTGTCCGAGTTATCGGGACCCTGCTGGGAACCGTCCACCATTACATTTTTGACTGTCTTTATTGAGGTTAAATTTTGCATCACATAAAAATGAACCATTTTAAAGTACACAATTCAGTGGTGCATAGTGCAGTCAGCTGCCGAAAGGAAGCTCCCTGCCCACCATGCAGTCACTCCTGGCTCCTCCCTGCCCGCTTCAGCCCCTGGCAACCCCTGGGTGCACTTCACACGCTTCCTGTGGCTGACTTTTAGAAATGTGTTGGCCTTTGGTGTTGTATTTTAGTTCATATTGTGACTGAGTCTCTTCTTGCTTCTTCTCTCTCTGAGAAAGGCACACAGCAGAAAGACAAGGCAGGTACCCAAGGGGATGGGAAGACGGAGAGAAGGGAAAGGGGTAAGAGGGATGGACAGACGGACAGAGAGGAGGGGAGGGAGAGAGATGAGAATGAAGACTGAGAGAAGAGGGAACGGGAAGGGGTAGGAGGGAGGGATGGAGGGGAGAGAAGGGAAAGGGTCAGGAGGAAGAGGGTCTTGATGTGGAAAAACCAGGTGTGATGGAGCCGATGTTGCCCTGTATCCGTAAACAGAGGGTGATGCTGCCCTGGAGCCACTGCAGGGAAGAGAGTGGGAACTCGGCTGGAGACATAGAGCTGCCCTCCCCCCAAGCCCTCAGGACCTGCAGCCTCTCCTGGATGACGCTCCTGAGGGTGTTGAGGATGGAGAAAAGCAGGATACTGAGTCCAGGTTGTTAAGGCACATATCAAAGAATGGTTTCAATGAGTCCGGATTCTTGCATCTTCCCACACATAGAAAAGCACTGAATTCATTAACTTGAGGTATATGGTTTGCTTTTTAGTTGTTCAGTCCTTCAATGGTACCTGACTTTTTGTGACTCCATGGACTGTAGCATGCCAGGCTTCCCGTCCTTCCCCATCTGCCAGTTTGCTCAAACTCACGTCCATTGAGTTGGTGATGCCATCCAGCCCTCTCATCCTCTGTCACCCCCATTCTCCTCCTGCCCTCAATCTTTCCAGGCATCAGGGTCTTTTCCAATGAGCTGGCTCTTCGCATCTGGTTTTCCTTAATTAATAGCAATCTTCTGAAGTTCCAGCCACCTGGTCCTAGTTGCAAAGACTCCTGTATATCCTGGCTCCTCGCTGACCTCCTCACAACAGTCCAACGAGCCAGCTGAGAAGCTGAGTCCCCGATGTCAGTCCCCAGTTTTGCCCACCAAGTAAAACATTATTCTCAACTCTGAGGTGGTGCATTTTTTTCAGTCGATCCTGGGTAGGCTTTAAAGGAAAGAAACCCCAGCCTCCATATACCCATTGAGACAGAACCCACTTGAAAGAACTGCTCAGTAATTCCAAATGATCCTGACCATTTCACAGAGGTAACAACGGATAAGAGAAGAGGCTGGGGAAGACCTCTGCTCAGATTCTGGGGTGGTGCATCAATGCTGGGTTCTACCTCTGGCGTCTAAGCCTCCTGAGCGTTTGGGGGTCCCGTTGTGATCTCCGCAGTCCTTTTGTTGACCTCCCAGCACCAACTCTCCATCACGATTTTGGCTTTTCAGTTTTTTTTTTCTTCTGACTTAATAATCGAGTTTCTATGATTCCAGTGCAGACAGTGGGGTGAACTTCAGAGAGTCTATAGTTATTATATTGAATAGATTAGCCCTGCTGATACTGCAAGCTTGGGAAGAGTTGATATGTTGTAGAATGACATGGGAACCCGATAACAATGGGAAAAGAGACTTTTCTATAAATCTTTTTAAGTATAGTATTTCCATATTAAACCTTACAAAGTGAGTGTCTGGCTCCATTGATGAATGGATCCTCGCTGATAGAATATGCTTCAGGCTTCCTGAGGACCCCAGGTGATCAAAGCCGACTGGAGTATTTCTTCACTATCACCATCATCTTACACTTACATTATTCTCCTTGTCATTGAGAACTCCAGACTCCCTTTGGTAGGAAATGTTTCACACATAGTTGAAATACAAGCAGCACATTTCAAGGAGTAGCTCTGAACACCTAGCACAGCCTTGTGTGGACTATTTCATGGGATTCAAATCCTGAAAAGGGAGAAGAGCTGACCAAAGAGTTAGCCTGCTGGTCAGGAGAAGTGGGAGGCTGAACAGAGAGGCTCTAGGACAGACAGGGAGTTCATTAATCTGGGTCGATTGGTCTCAAATTCACCTGCATACCTTTCTGCAAATAATGAACAGTGTTCAGGAGGGTGTGGAGCTGCCTAGGAAAGGGTTTTTTTTTTTTTTTTTTTGAGGAGGGCAGGGCAAGCAGTTTTCTTACTGTGATGATGTGTGGATTGAAGGCAAAGACTCTGAAGCCAAGGGGCCAGAGTGCAGGCCCTTTGTTCACCCTTTTCTGGCAGCATGACTTGGAGTAAATCCACCTCATTGTTAAAGTGGGGATGGTGGTGATTATTTAGAGGGTTATTCTGAGGATTTCAGGAGGTAGTGTAAGAACTATGAAATATGATGGATGCGTACTTAGTATTCAGTATATTTGCTATTATCGTTATCACCATTAATTATTTTCATACTGTTCATGGTGTTCTCACCCCAAGAATGCTGGAGTGCTTTGCCATTCCCTCCTCTAGGGGGCCACATTTTGTCAGAACTCTCCACCATGACCCGTCCGTCTTGGGTGGCCCTGCATGGCATGGCTCACGTTTTCATAGGGTTTCATAAGCCCCTTTGCATGACAAGGCAGTGATCCATGAAGGGGACTCACTGGGGAAGACTCCGATGCTGGGAAAGATTGAAGGCAAAAGAAGAAGAGGGTGGCAGAGGATGAGATGGTTGAATGCCATCATGGATTCAGTGGACATGATCTCCAGGAGATAGTGAGGAACTGAGGCCTGGCGTTCTGCAGTACACGGGGTCTCAAAGAGTCAAGACTTAGCGACTGAACAATGAATTATTATTATTTGGAAGCTTATGTCCTGGAATTTCCAGTGAAAATAAGATTTACTGAGCTGTATACATAGATATATGTGTTATGTGTATATATGTGTGTGTGTGTGTGTGTGTATATATATAGCTCCTTCATATAATCATTTCTTATTTGATATAATATAGGCATATTCTATGATTAAATAAGTTACTTATGCCCTCTGTGCCTCAGTTTTCTCATCCATAAAATGGGAGCAAGTCTGGTACATTTTTGGTTTGTTATGATGATTCCAAGAGTTAATACACGTCAAGTGATTAACATACACTTCACTGGAAAGGTAGTATCATCACCACCATCATCCTCACCACCATCAGCATTGTTATTATTACTAGGACCTGGAAGCTGCTCAGGTCCTGAAATCTACAGCGAGGAAAATGTTCACTGAGGTATAGAAATTTTAAAACAATTCTGTTTGTATACGTAGTTCCTTGATACAATCCTTTTAATTCTATAGTATTCAGTATGTTCTAGTTTTAAGTTTGACAATCTGAAGTCTGAGTTAATTCAGCAGATAAATTAGGGTGCAGTTGCTTATCTTCTTTGAGATTTATTAGCTTTATCGAAATATCCTTCAGGAAGCCGTCAAGTCTGTTCTTAGATTACGGTGCACTGGGAACGTGACTTGGTTTACGGGCATGGCACACACAGCGTTGCCTGGGACACTCACCTTCGGAAGGTGCGCCTGTTCTGTGCAGGTGACAGAAAGAGGAGTATGCAGGTTCCTCCCACTGTCTGACGGGCATGCTTATGTTGGAGAGGCGGGGGTTAGGACCGTATTCAATTTGCTGTTATTCAATTGCTCTGTCATGTCTGACTCTTTGCGACCCCACGGACTACAGACACGAGGCTCCTCTGTCCTTCACTATCTCCTGGAGTTTGCTCAAACTCATGTCCATTGAGTTTGAGTCCATTAGTGAGGCCATCCAACCATCTCATCCTCTACCACCTCCTCCTCCTCTTGCCCTCAATCTTTCCCAGCATAAGGGTCTTTTCCAGTGAATCTACTCTTTGCATCAGGTGGCCAAAGTATTGGAGTTTCAGCTTCAGTAGCCATCCTTCCAGTGTTATGTAAGTTTGTGATTTATTTATGACTCAGACCAGGATGACTTTTACCACCATCTACCCTACCCTGAACTTCACTTCCTAGGTGTTGATTTCCTCAGCCTTAAGCTGAAAATCTTTCTATGTGAACTGTCCATTAACTCATTTAACTGAATTAGCTGATGTAAGTAATACACGTAGCTTACTGCCTGGCACATAGGAAGCAACTACTAAAATAGAACTCAGCCTATTCTTGCAATCTATAAATATCATTTTGAATCATGACTCTGTCACTCTGCTTACGAGCTGACTCCAGGTCCATGCCATCTGTAAATTTGATAAACACATCTCTCAGGTCTCCCTTTCCTTTGTTGATAAAGATGTTCAACCAGACAGAGACTCTGACGTGGTTTTCTAGTAGCCCGTGACCTGGGTGTAAGTGTTTTTACTTTTTAGAGAAGGTCTGTACACAGTATTCCAATCAATTATCGTCTTCCAACAATTTGTGTTTGTTGATCCCACCACCCATTTGGCCCTTACTAACTTGCTTTGTTCAAGGAAACCCAGGAGATTAGATGATAAATTGCAGACATAAGACCTGCATCCTAGGAACTTATGTATCTTGTCAGATGATACAGACATGCATGTACAGCTGCTCCGTTTGTTAACACTCTCTGGGGAAATTGATGAACCAACTGTGAGTTCACGTCAGAGCCCACATTTCTCATCTTCTCAGCATCGCACCAAGCTCAGTCCATGGCCTGACTCAGCCCATCGGTCTAGGACCTTAAAGAAGCAGAAGGGGTTTACTTGCCTTGTTTTTTCCTGGTGAGCCCATGTTCCCTCCTAAGGGTCACCTTTACTAGTTCCCAGTGGTGGCTTCAAGCCATCCATTAGCAGCCTGTTGTTTACAGGCATGGGCGTGTGCATGCTCAGTCGTGTCCAACTCTTTGCAACCCCATAGACTGTAGCACGCCAGCCTCCTCTGTCCATGGAATTATCCAGGCAGAAATACTGGAGTGGGTTCCCATTTCCTATTCCAGTTGATCTTCCTGACCCAAGGATTGAACCTGAGTCTCCTGCGTCTCCTGCTTTGGCAGGCAGATTCTTTACTACTATACCACCTGGGAAGCCCTGTATACAGCCACGTGACATCATGTTTATCACTCCATTGTGAGTTCCATCCACCCATCCCCATTAATGGGATATTGGGCGATTTACCCATTTCTAAGTGTTTGCCTTCTCTCCTATTATCTACAAATTGCTTGTGAGTCACTGTATCTAATTCCACATACTGTTTGCTCTATCTAATTCCAGCCATAATGTTTGGAAGATTTTATGATACCTGGGGCATGATTGATCTGGGCCCATATGATTAATTCCAATCAGAGTAGGAGCTGTTGCCTAAGTGGGCAGTGGTCGTCAGATAGTAGATGGACTTATCTCTAACGTGCCATCAATCTAATTCCAGTGTTGTGTACATTTATGATTTATTTATGACACAACTTCTCTTGCTGCCATCCTCCCACCCCTGACCTTCACTTCCTGTTTGATGATTTTCATTCTCTTCTTAGTTGTTTTGAGGTCATTCTCTTGGGGGAAAAATGTCAAAAGCAAATAAGAAACAGTAAATTCTGCTTTCTCTCTTCTCCCTTAGACTGTGTTTGCAATGCACTAGAGAGAAACTCCTTTTGACTCTTGGAAACACATGAGGCAAGCTTGAAAATATGGTAAATGCTTTAAAAGAGAAATGAATGCTTTCTTTTCTGGTTAGAAAGATAAATGCAGGTCAATAAAGTTAAGTAAATGTTATACCTGTTTTAAGAGTGGTATTGACCATGGAAATGCAAGTGCTACCCTAATTAAAAGTGGCTGCTGGGATGGTCATGCATTATCTCGACTTGCTAGTGAAATTGCTTTCCTTTTTCTAAGCCTTCTCTCTATGAGAGTATTTCACACCAGAAATGGCTATAAACACCTAAATTTCTGGAAGATGCAGTCTACTTCTTTGCCCTGACATCTTGCTAAAGAAAACAGAAATTTAATTCCCTTGCACATGACACAGAGTTATAGTTACTTAAAAATGTACTCTAAATCGTGCGAGTTTTTTATCTACTTGTTTGGTAAACATTGGGCTTCCCTGGTGGCTCAGACAGGAAAGAATCTGCCTGCAATGCAGGAGACCCAGGTTCAATCCCTGGGTCAAGAAAATCCCCTGGAGAAGGGAACGGTTACCCACGCCAGTATTCTTGTCTGGAGAATCCCATGGACAGAGCAGCCTGGTAGGCTACAGTCCACAAGGTCACAAAAACTCAGATACGACTGAGTGACTTACACTTGGCAAACATTGCTAAGTTCTATTTACCAAATAGATTCAAGTTTAAATATTATTTTCTCACCACTGGGGAGTAATTGCCACCCTGAAAGCCAGTTTCTTCTCTGCACTTCCTATAATTGCAATCAATCTATGAATTGATTTTTTTCTGCCATTACTCCTATTAGACCATAAGCTACTTGAGGAAAGACTTGATAATTCCATATCCTCGAATTCGAGCCCAGCATCTGAGATAAAACTACAGCTCGATGAATATTTATTGGACAAAGGAAAAGACACCGGACCACACATGCATATTGGACAGACGAGGATCTTGGGAAGGTTCACATTTGTTGAGGAATTTGGCAGAAGTGATGGTCTCAGCAAACAGGCAACGGGGTGGGGATTTATTCTGCATCTTCTCTCCAGTCGATGGTGATCACCATCCTTCAGTCCTGCGAGCCCAGAGTCAGAGCTGTCTATTTTTGAGTCTCTATATATAGAGAGAAGAAACAGTTACCCAGAATGTGGAGTTGCTCAGTATTTTTGGCTCTTTGGCTATTTTCACGAATCTTCATCTGGACTTAAAAGCCAAATTAATAGGCGACCGTTTGCTCTCATCGCTTGCACAGACACTATTTTGGGAGGAGATACATCACCCGGGCCGCGTTAGCCAAGGGACAGAGTGTTTTCACTCTCGTAACAGGAATGATCACCCATGCTCCAGTATTCCCTGTTGACCCGCGCTGACTTCATTTAGTTTTATTCATTTTCATTTATTTATTCATAAGCCAAATGAATTTTCTTTTCTAAGAGTGTCTCTGCAGAACGAAGCACCCAGAACATATTTCTGCTTAACTCGTTTTGTCTGCAGCTTCCAAGCTGTGTTTTGGTTTTGCTTAGCTTGAGTCTTCGTTGGTCTGTGTCTTCTTCCCCTGACTTGATCGTTTTAAAAGGTTCACAATTCATTGTTGCTGCTTCAGCCCCGTCGATTAGGTTTGCCCGGAGCTGTCTTCTTCTGGAGTCACACGACAGGATTCTCTGGAGATGACGTGGAAATGAGGCACTTCCGACAGAACCAGGAAGCTGACAGCATCCTGATCTTGACTCTTGTGTTCAGAAACATCAGCTGGGTGTGATTCCCACGCTGTTCACCCTGGGGGAGCCCTGGTTTCAAAGAGTTTGTCTTGGTCCCTATGTCTCATCAAAGGCCATGCCATCTGAGAACTCCACCTCAATGTCTTTGATAAACCGGAGCTGGAGACAATTTTTAAAAAGACTCCACAATCTCAGAATTTCTGGTTATCTAATAGCTATCATGTAATGAATAATAGGGAAGATCCCTGGGAGGAAGGGATGGCAAACCACTTCAGTATTCTTGCTTGAAGAATCCCACGGACAGAGGAGCCTGGTGGGCTACAGTCCATGGGGTCGCAAAGAATTGGAAATGACTGAAGTGACTTAGGAGCAATAAATAATAGATACTGTGCAAAGTGCTTCTTGGGCATTATCTGAATTTGATTTGGAGCCAAATCTTTGTGAGATATGCAGTGCTGTACCCATTTGAAAGATAGGGAGAGTGAGGCTCAGGGAGGGTCAACAGTCTGGTTCAGCCACTCGCCTAGTAAATGGTGGAGTCAGGCAGTCCTACTGCCCTGAGCTTCTCTACCAGCTACTGCCTCTCAGCTTCAGGCATATGACCAGAACGCTGTATGAAGTTTCATCAGTCACTTCAGATAAGGATTTTGGACCATGCATGTTTGATGGTGGACTGGGATCCTTGGGAGGTAACTTCATTCACTGTTTTAAGTAACCTTGGGACAAGCGTATTGAATTACTGCTCTCACTTCTTAGAACCGAGTTGCAGTTGGTGTCATTTGGTCACTTCTGAGGAAGACCAAATCAAGGAGCACATGTTCAAGCCTTCAGCTGACATTTCTTGAGCACCATGTAAGAGCTTTATCTTGAGTATAAGCTCTGCAGTGGCAACTGAGACATAGTCTGTATGATCAAGGACCCCAAGCATCATAAGGATTTCTTTCTTGGTCTCCATTGTATCTGAAGTTCTCAGCATTGTGCACAGTGCTGGGCTGGTCATCTGTAAATATTTGCTGAGTTTTACAAAGGATAATGTGGTCAGTGGATGACTATCAATGAAGGACATCTTTCTTTTGCCTTTTTGCTGTCTATGGCTTCAAGTTCCGCACTCCTAGAGTAGTCTGAGTTTCTGTGGGTTTGAGAGGTCCCCTGGAAACTGACCCCGGATGAAAACTAATCCAGTCATTTTTATTGGATGATGCTGTTGTAAAAACCAGGGCACTCAAGGGCAACTGGGTCCTCCAGATGCCCACAGATGGTTCCCTGCTGTCTGCAGGCTGTGTTCTCACCGAGGTCAGCTGCGTACCGGCAGGGAGGATGTGACTACAGGACAGTCACGGCAGATAGCACATCCTTCAGCCTCTGATGAAAGATGCAAATGGAAACCGCCGTCATGAAGGTATAATCAAACACCATCCACCCACGTTAATGTAGATTGTCAGGACAGCCAACCTTTCCCTTCCCGGGAGCCTGACAGGCGTGATTAACATGCTGCGAGCTTGGCAGAAATCACTGTGGCTCTTACCTTGGACTGCGCCTCTGCTCAGGCCCTGGTGAGACAGCTGGGGCAAAGGATGGGCTTGCTGGGGAACGACGGCCATGGCCTGATCCCCTTCAGCCCCGGCCCCCACGCCTCTTGGGTAGCCAGGTCATCTGGCCTGCCATCTGGGAAAGGGGAAGGCGTTGACCATAAAGCTCAAGGCAGGGGTCTATCCTTGATGCCTTGACAAATTGTTTCCCCAAACCTCTATTGTCTTGCATGAGGCTCTGAACTACTTCCGGTTGCTAAGCAACCCACAGGCAGCTGGAGCCCTCGGTACTTCACAGACGTGCAGGCATGTGGCTTGAGTACCTGCCCAGGCTCCCCTTCTCCCGGTGCTGCCCCTTCCCAAGCTCTCGCCTGCCCTCTTGCAAGCTCATCCGAATGGCCATGGCGTGTGGCCCCGACCACTGGCCCAATCTGAGTCCCTGTCAGTCTGTGCAGTGCAGAGACAAGAGCTATGTTCAGAAGGTTTAGAATCAAAACATTTTGCAGAATGAAGATCATGGTATTGACATATATATATAGTATCACGTGTAAAATAGGTAGCTAATTGCTCAGCCCTGGTGCTCTATGATGACCTAGAGGGGTGGGATGCCAGGAGGGAAGGGAGGCTCAAGAGGGAGGGAATAAATAATTATGGTTGCTTCGTGTTGTTGTATGGCAGAAACCCACACAACATTGTGAAACAATTTTCCTCCAATTAAAAAAAAATTAAGATGTAAAAGCATTGTTAGATTTGAGACTCACGTGCTCATTTTCAAATTCATGCAGGTTGTTGAGTAGGCCAAGAAAACTGGTCCTTAACACAAAATAGGAGCTTGGATATTGGAGAGAAAGGAGACGAGAGGTCTTGGAGATGGAGGAGATGGGAAGGAGTGGGCGCTTCATGGCTAAAGGGGAGCTGGGCTGACCCGCGTCAGCGGTTTGTCCATGAGAACTTGAGAGGGATGAGGAAGTGGACGGCAGGGGCCAGGGAATGGTTTGTGTCCTGGTCTGTGGCATCAGGCTGAGAAATTAGGAAGAGAAGGTACATGGAGGGCAATAGAATTGGGGGGCGGGGATCCAGGGACTGGAAATGTCCAAGAGGTGGGTCTCGTATGGTTGTGACCAGAGGGGATGAGCTGGAGAGACACAGGTGGTGCTCAGGAAACAGGATTTCAGAGCCAGCGTGAAGGTGGAGGAGGGGTCCACGGAATAGGCAGGCGAGTGGAGTGGGATACGATGCTGTCAGAATGGATGACGAGGAGGACTCCGAGCCCTGGGTGTGGGATGCCGCCCAGAGGCATGGTGGAGCAGAGGCGCTGAGCGGGCTGCTGATGTTGTTCCTGGTGCGGAGTCGGGATGGAGAGAGTGCCAGCCCCAGGGCAGGGTAGGTGTAATCGAGTCTGACGCCGCTGCTGCCAAATGAGCCAGGTTCTTAAGGCAGAAGGGGTGTGCTGTAAGCGGGATGGGGAATACGGAGGACCCGCAGGTCCCCAGGGAGCCTGTCCCCTTGCTGCCCCACCGTGGGCGCACTGTCCGCTTCTCTGCTGTCAGCTTCATTATCTCTTGTTTCTGATGGGCTGTCTTCACATCGCAGGCACATGGCCCAGGTTTTACTCAGAGCTTTAGCCCCTGGAGAAGGATGGACCGAACACTATCCTTTGCCCCAGTCCGGGGAAGGGAGTCCTTGCTCTCCTGAGTCAGATGCAAACCCCGAGCCAGTCACCGGTAGGCAAGGGTGGGTCGTGTGTCACCAAGAGGGTGACTCTGCACGCAGGCTCAGTTCCTAGAAAGCGGTACACATCACGCCAGAGTAACCTTCCAAAGCTTGGCCAAGGAACTCACAGGCTTGGTTCCGAAGCTCTCTGACCCCTAAGGCTGATGGTCGGCCAAGCTTCTCTTGGAAGCTTCCAGGTGACAGAAGGGGTTAATGCTGTCCCCTGACCCATCTGGGTGGAGGATCAGGGGGACAGGGCTCAACTTAGTAGTACCCTCCCAGTAGGTGTTTTGGGGTAGTCCTTCGGTTCTTAAAGGGAGAAGCATTCTTGAATATACTGGAATATTTTTTATTTTTTTTAATTATTTTTAAATTGATTAATTTATCTGGTTGCACCACCAGGTCTTCAGTTGCGGCATGTGAGATCTTTCGTTGTGGCTTGTGGAGTCTAGTTCCCCAACCAGGGATCAAAGCCAGGCCCCCTGCATCAGGAGCTCAGAGTCTTCACCACTGGACCACCAGGAAGCTCCCTATGCTGGGATATTTGTATTTCTGATTAGACATGAATACTCTTCTGTCCTTCCTCTGAAAATCTCCTCGGCCTATCCTCCCCTCGGGTGTTCAACAGTCATGGAAACTGTGGGCTCTGTGACATCAGCCTTTTGTCTCTGTGATTTCCCCAAAGCCATGTTTTGTTTCCACGATGTGGTTTCACATACCACCTGCCTGCCTTCTTGCACCAGGAGGATGTGGCGGGGAGGGGATCTCTTAACCGAGGGGTCCTCCAACTCTGGAATCTGATAGCAGGGGGTGCTGCTGAGTTCCGCCCTCAGAGATTCCGATTCAGAAGGGAGTGGCTTCCAGGAAGCAGCACTGGAAGCCAGAGTTCTGCGGGACACGCTGAAGAATCTCGCTTTAAAATTTCATTGCAGTCGAACTCGGCAGCCAGTGTCCAATCCCAGGATGTCCTGAAGGGCTGCCGCTTGGTCTTCACGTGGACCCGGTCGAGCCGTGGTGGCTCTTCTGTCCGCCTCCAGGAAAGACATACCCATTCCATGCCAAGTCCTGCCCAATGCAGAAGCGTGGAGCTCCCTTTTCCCTCTCACTTTCCTTCCTTTCCTCCTGCAGGACCCCTTCATCTTTCCCCCTCACCCTGCTCCTCACTCCCGCAATCAGTAAAAATGAAATAAACCACAGACCTCCTCTGTGAAAGGGTTCCTTCTGCTGTTGTTCTTCCCATCCCCCCATCCTGGCTGAGCCTGCCTTGCTTAAGAGGGTTTTGCATTGTTTTTCTTTTTCCTTGTGAAGCATTTATCCCCAGCAACTCTCTAGTGAACAAGGATCTTTCTGAGAATCTCTCAAGGATGTCAGCGGGAGCCTTAACAGTGCTTGAAAACACCCAGTATTCTCTGGAACGTTTCTCCCACAGGTAGAGGTGGTCCTTACAAACTTATATATGAGAGCCTCTAAGATGCACTTGTTACCAGGGACACAATCTTAATCAGTGATTTATAAAGCTGAAACGATAGGGGAACATGTTCCTTCACTTACTAATTCATTCTTAATGTTTCCACCCGTCCATCCATTTCATCCACCCATCCATCTGTCCATCCTTCCATCAATTCAGTTAATATTTTTGAGTGCCCACGTATGTTTCTTGCTTGACCCCAAAGTGATTATTTGAGCAGTGGTGACCCTCAGGAAGGGGGGACATACGTAAACAGATAGTGTCTGATGTGGTGGCCCTTAGTATAGCATCGGCATCCATAATGTATCATGTTAAAAGAGGGAGTTGTTTTTCTCCTGCCTTGCACTCACTTTAGTTTCTGTCCTAGTGTGGATCACGACTACGATTGAGTGTGCATTTTCGGTTTTGTCAGCTTTCCCTGGGCAGGTTGTGACGTCCACCAGGGCAGGGGTGGCGTCTGCCTTACTCAACATGCTTTCCCCAGTGCAGGCGCTCGAGGGCTCAGAAAGCGGTGTCCCCGGCAGAAGGTACAGTGAGGGGAAAATACCCAAGAAATGAAGAGGCACGGATTGTGGTACAGAGAAGTGATGGGTGTGGAGAGAGGCTTGGGAGGGGCAGAAATGAGTCTGGTTTTGCTCCAGAGGAAAATACAAGCTAGAGACCACAGAACCCCCAAAAATGCAACATTGGGATGGCCCGACAAGCTGGGGCTTTGTCCTTTGCAAGCATAGGAGTCATACCAAGACTTGAAGGAGGGGGGATGGCTTTTCCACGTGTCCCTCCAGGCTGAGTGGACAGTGGAGTTGAGGGTGAAGGAACTAGTTTGGAGGCTGTTGTATGGATTCCAGGCAGAAGATAAGATTCTGATGAGAGTGAGGTGGAGCTGCAAAGTGTGTGTGAGATACTCACCAAGACTTGCTGACTGCATGTGAGGTCTGAGCAATTCAGAGTGACCTCCAGATTCCCTGCTTGGGGTGACAGGGTGGACGGAGAGCTGGGAAGGACTGATGGCTGATTACTTAAGCTTAATGAGCCTCAGTTTCCTTATCTGTACAATGGGGATGCAAGGCCAAATTTGCCTGTTACTCCAGGTATCTCTTGACTTCCTACTTTTGCATTCCAGTCCCCTATAATGAAAAGGACATCTTTTTGGGGTGTTAGTTCTAAAAGGTCTTATAGGTCTTCATAGAACTGTTCAGCTTCTTCAGCATTACTGGTCAGGGCATAGACTTGGATTACTGTGCTATTGAATGGTTTGCCTTGGAAACGAACAGAGATCATTCTGTCATTTTTGAGACTGCATCCAAGTATTGCATTTCAGACTCTTTTGTTGACTCTGATGGCTACTCCATTTCTTCTAAGGGGTTCTTGCTCACAGTAGTAGATATAATGGTCACCTAGTTAAAGTCACCCATTCCAGTCCATTTTAGTTCGCTGATTCCCAAAATGTCGACATTCACTCTTGCCATCTCCTGTTTGAGCACTTCCAATTTGCCTTGATTCATGGACCTAACATTCTAGGTTCCTATCCAGTGTTGCTCTTTACAGCATCAGACTTTACTTTCATCATCACCAGTCACATCCACCCCTGGGTGTTGTTTTTGCTTTGGCTCCATTGCTTCATTTTTTCTGGAATTATTTCTCCACTGATCTCCAGTAGTATATTGGGCATCTACCGACCTGGGGAGTTCATCTTTCAGTGTTCTTTTTGCCTTTTCATACTGTTCACGAGGTTCTCAAGGCAAGAATACTGAAGTGGTTTGCCTTTCCCTTCTCCAGTGGACCACATTTTGTCAGAACTCTCCACCATGACCCATCTGTCTTGGGTGGCCCCACACGGCATGGCTCATAGTTTTATGAGTTAGACAAGGCTGTGGTCCATGTGGTCAGATTGGTTAGTTTTCTGTGATTGTGGGTTTCAGTCTGTCTGCCCTCTGATGGAGAAGGATAAGAGGCTTATGGAAGCTTCCTGATGGGAGAGACTGACTGAAGGGGAAACTGGGTCTTGTTCTAATAAGGGTGGGGGGCATGCTCAGCAAATGCCATTCAACCATCTCATCCTTCTGCCTGCCCAATTTTCCTCCCACCCTCAATCTCTCCCAGCATTAGGATCTTTTCCAGTGAGTCAGCTCTTCCCCTCAGGCGGCCAAAGTATTGGAGTTTCAGCTTGGTCTTATCAGTCCTTTCAATGAATATTCAGGTTTAATTTCCTTTAGGATTGACTGGTTTGATCTCCTTGAAGTCCAAGGGGACTCTCAAGAGTCTTCTCCAGAACCATACTTCAAAAGCATCAGTTCTTCAGAGCTCAGCCTTCTTTATGGTCCAACTCTCATATCCGTACATGACTAATGGAATCAGTAATAGATACCGTATAGAATATTCTAAATGATTAGAGTTGGACTTCTCTGGTGGTCCAGTGGCTAAGACTCTGAGTTCCCACTGCAGGGGGTACGGCTTCCGTCCTTGCTTAGGACACTGGACCCACTTCGGGACAGCTAAGCGTTCACGCTGTTTGCATGCCGCAGCGAAGGCTGAAGATCTCATATACTGCAATGAAAACCTGGAGCAGCCAAATCAAATACATTTTAAAAATAGTTAATAGACAGATAATTATTTTTATTTAAAACCTGGAATATAGTAAGGGTGGGAAGAAAACCAGAGACAGGCATTGTGATGGGATTATGTTTACATTACCTTGGCTCCTTAGTGACTAGGCACAAGCTCGAAAGGGGTTTAATGAGAGTTTAAAGTGTCCTGATTTTCCAAACCAATGCCAAACTGGGAGGCAAACAGCCCCTGTCTAGAATACTAATAAGGATGGGCTTGTGGGTTTTTTTTTTCCTTTTTGCAGGAGTGAAAGATGTATTTTCACTCTTTGTCATTTTAATTAAATCAAGTCTCGGAAAGCATAAAGCGAGAGTCACATTCTTTTTCAGCAGGAAAACTTCGAAAACTGCACACCAGATTGCAAACTGTTAAAATTCATTCATTAAAAGTTCATGGTCTATTGGACTTTTTTTCCTTCAAGCATTGCATTATGTACATTTCCTATCTATGGTTATGTGACAGATTGTCTGACAGACTTCGTGTACAGTAGAGTTATATAGTCTGCCAGAAAGACCTCGTTTGGAACCTGTGGCCATAAGTGAAGTGGATTTGGAAATGCCATCTTGCAATCTAGTGGATAATTTCGTAATAGTGGCCCCGTCGATCCCTCAAGACCAGCAATTACATACCTGTTTGAAGTTAACTGAACTATGTAGAAATGAATTATTTGAATTATACGTTATAGCAAATGTGGTAGGCGTTGAACGGACTGACAGCACCTTCTGAAACCTGGTATTGATGCTCAGTCATTTTAACGTGCAGACTGCAGTCACCAGCATCTTTGCAAGTCTGTCTGTCGGTACAGAAGCGCCCGTTGTTGCACCATGTGTTAATTCTGTGCACAGCTATGTGAATACGCACGTGTATTGTGTGTCCCTACACGCATGGACAAATCACATATTTATTTACACTTACAGTTTGCTAATACCAAGTGTTTAAAAAAAATTAGCATTCCTCATCCAGATATTTAGGCCAGCCTTTACGCTACACAGAAAGACTTCAAGAGTTATGGGAAGGCTTTTATTTTTAGCACTCAGTAAATGAAACCTTTTATTCATCATTCTGAAAGACGACGGTAAAAGATGAGAACATCTGTTCTTTTTCATTTCAGGAAGGGAAGAGGCAGCCATCCAACCATCCACTCACACAAGGGTTAGCACTCGTTCAAGAGGCTCACACATTTTGGTCAGCCTCCCATCAACGGATGGGTTACACCTATGTTACAATAACACATTTTCTCTGATAAGAGTCGGTACCCGCCACCTCTCATTCATGACAAATTTAAGTGTAGTAGTTGGAGGAGGATTGTATTCTGGTTGCAGAAACAGTTTCCTTAATTCAAGAATTTTTCTCTGAATGATTCATGGTTATTATTATTATTATTTTTTTGCTTAATTTTTAATGCAAGGCGTACCTGGTCAGGGTTTCTCATCCAGGGTACCTTTCACATCTTGGTCCTGATGATGTTATCATAGGGTGGGGATGTCCTGTGGACCCTCAGGGTTTCGAAGCATCCCTGGACTTACACCTGCCAGTAGCGCTCCCTCCAACCAGCCACCTATCACTTGGAGGACAAATTCACCCTAACTGAGAGCCCCTGGTGTATACTTTCAGGGCCGTCTTTCAGGTTGCTGATTGAAAAGGCACTGGGAGCATATGCACCAATATTGGATTCATTCTGCACATTTTTTTTGGTGTCAGCCACCTTCTTCTCCTATTAAGCGCTCCCCAAATGCAAAGTACACATATAGCCTCTGTTTTGGTACTGGTTCTATGTAACATATTTCATTTTGGATTGAGAGAAAACAGCCATTTGCCGTCATTTTCAATCTGATAAAGCTTTAATGGGAAGAGAAGACAAAAAGACATACATTTTCATACGCTAATTTAAGCAGATGTATGGATGGCTTCCGTAAAACTACATTGAAAGGGAAAGTAGAGTTTATCCTTAGGACAGAAAGATGGAAAGTCCTAGTTTTCTGTCGTTACAAGTATACAGTGGATTGTACACATCCAGATCAGAAGTGCCAGCTGTCTCAAACTCTCCACTAATGTCATCAGGGAAGAAAAGGATTTTGACAGAGGTGAAGTACAGCATGTAAAATACAATAGCTTTATGCAGTGGTTCTCCATTAAAGTCTCAGAATTAAATTATTATTGCATCAAATCATTCATAGAAAAAAAAATGTTCATTTTTCATGCCTACCCCCACTGCCTTCTGAGAGGCATCTGGATGTTTCAGAGCCTTGATGTAACGATTGTGACGCGCATGTCTGCATGCCAAGTTGCTTCAGTCATGTCCAACTCTTTGTGACACTGTGGACTGTAGCCCGCCAGGCTCCTCTGTCCATGGGATTCTCCAGGCAAGAATACTGGAGTGGGTTGTGCCCTCCTCGGGGGGATCTTCCTGACCTAGGGGATTATTTTGCAGGAGTTGCAGTGCTCTTGTTTTGGGGTAGAACATTCTGAGTTTCTCTGGAAGCAGGCACCTGATTAGGTGTTTCCAGATGCTCTGCGTTTACGTTTGTTTTCTGTTGATGGTGGCTAAGAGCTGAGTGATTGCATTTTTCCTGTAAACAGCTGATTCCTCTCAGTTGGCCACAATCAGAGCATCCATCCCCCTTTCCGACACGCACAGTGCCGTGTGCTATGATGGGTACATGGAGAGAGGAGCGTGAGAAAGAGGAGGCATCCTGTCTTTTGTTGTCTCACCTCAATGCTGGGTTAAATTTCTAATGTGGCATTCCAGGGTCATTTGAGTGGGTTTACGTTCTTTAAAATTCAAGCACAGGGGAACAAAAGGCTGCGTGGCGGCCCATATGTAATTAGTCACATCATGTAAGCATCCGATCAGGGTCTTGTTAATGAAGGTGGCTTGACCTCAGTGCCCCCTTGAATCGGTAAGAAAGTGAGTGGGAGAAACAGTATTAAGGGGAGGTTTTGAGAAGGATCTTTTCCTTCCCTTCCTCCAACTACTGTAGAAGTTAGGGCTGGGGATGCCAGACCAGCAAGGAGCGTGTGTGTGGAGTGGCTTATGTGGGTTCCCTCCTGGAATTGCTTTTATTAGATTGCAGGTTGGTGTAATATCAGAAAGCCATATACAAGAATACAGCAAGAGACGTGAATGTCCCCTGTGCTGGTGATGGAGAGATGTGCCCTGAGTGTTTACATTGCAGGCTGTTTGCACACTGGCTGAAAACACAGACGTCGCTACGTCATCTGACTGCCTGGTCCAAATCCTGATTCTGTGTTACCTTCAGCGTCTCTCCTGACGCATGTAAGCATCTGTTTCCTATGATGTGAGGGACGTGACAGTCGGTGTCTGCCTCGTGGTGTCAAGAGGTTTCCTGGATCCCCCCAGTGTAAGGAGGTGTGGCCTGCGTGCTCAGCAAACAGTGAGTGGCGTGCTTGTTACTCAGCAAAAACTGCCTTTTGCTTCTACATTGAGGAACAATCTTACAAAGTTGAGTCATTGCTTTACTTTCTCAATATAGGCACCTGGAATTATGGAGATTAGTTAATCCCACCACTCTACGCTTGATTAGTAGGAAAATCCAAACAAATGTTTTTACCTGTGAGCAAAGAGGGAGGGTTTTGTGCTTTGTGTGTCAGTATTAACTCAATTCCTGGGGTCAGTGTGTTTGCTTCTCCTGTTTTCATTTCTTCCCTTTTTATCACCTATTAACAAGATAACTCCAATACTTTGGCCACCTCATGCGACGAGTTGACTCACTGGAAAAGACTCTGATGCTGGGAGGAGACGGGGACAACAGAGAATGAGATGGCTGGATGGCATCACCGACTCGATGGACATGAGTTTGGGTGAACTCCGCGAGTTGGTGTTGGACAGGGAGGCCTGGCGTGCTGTGATTCATGGGGTCACAAAGAGTCGGACATGACCGAGCGACTGAACTGAACTGAACAAGATAAATAGAGCTTCCCTAGTGACTCGGACAGTAAAGAATCCACCTGAAATCCTAGAGACCTGGGTTCCATCCCTGGCCTGAGAAGATCCCCTGGAGGAGGGCCTGGCAACCCACTCCAGTATTCTTTCCTGAAGAATCCCGTGAACAGAGGAGCCTGGTGGGCTACAGTCCATGGAGTCGCATAGAGTTGGACATGACTGAAGTGACTTAGCACACATGGACCCAACAAGATAAATAAATCGTTTAATTTGTTGTATTGTGTTTATCAATGGGAGGCCATTTAATCCTTCCTGGAGGAGGCAAGGGGAGGAGGAATAAATGGACCTAGAAATAAATGTAACCCCCAAAATACTGATCTGGTCTCATTCTTTACACTCCCTAAACAATGGGCTCAAATACCCATGCAGATAATGTGGACAAGAAACCTGGGCCCAGTGTATGTAAGGCAGTCGGGAGTGGTGGAAAGTGCTGGAACCGGCTGGATGTTTACCCCTCTCGCAAGGCTATCCCCTGGCTCTCCTTTCCTCACCGCTGGGCCTCTCAGTCACCCCATCCTGAAGCTTCATCTCTCAAGTGCACTTCTCCAGACTCAACACAACTCCTTCTTCACCTAAAGATGCATCTGTGCAAACTTGGCTCAAATGCTACCTGTAATTATTTTTCGAAGCCGAAGAGTATGTTACAAAGTGGCCTAAAACGTGTGTCTCACAGAAAGCACTCTGTGGATGTGCGATAATAATTATTGATTCTAATGATTATCAACATTATGGATAACTGTGGCTGAGGTGGATGTAGAATTGTTGTGTTCTGCTTATTGGCGTTTCATGCTTCACCTACATTGTTCATAGCCAGGTACTGGTATCGGCGAGGATATGGAAACAGGGCTTTAAAATATATATGTTTATTTGTTTGTTCTTGGCTGTTCTGGGTGTTGCTGCTGTGCGTGGGCTTTCTCTGGCTACCGTGAGCAGGGGCTACTCTTGGTTGCCATGCTCGAGTGTCTCACTGCAGTGGCTTCTCCTGTTGCAGAGCTTGAGGTTTAGATCACAGGGGCATCAGTAGTCATGGTACACAGGCTTAGTTGCCCCCCAGCATGTGGGATATTCCCGGACCAGGGATCAAACCCATGTCCCCTGCATTGACGGATGGATTCCTGACCCCCGAGCCACCAGGGAAGTCCAGGCCCTTTGCTTAATGCTTGCTGCCACCTCTCAGCCTTTGGGTGTGGCGTGACTCCCCACGAGGTTGCTGTACCTTTCTACCTGTAGATCGCCTTCACCTTGAAAGATTTCCTGACCCTCCAAACTGGATACTTCCCGATCATTTTCTAGATTTATCTTTCTGGAATTTCCTGGTTGGGAAAGCTTCCCTGCCCACCATTGCCAGGGTTAGGTGCCCTGCCCCGTGTTTCTCAACCCACAGCGCCAGAGGCAGGATTATGACGGACCTTTGGCCATTATTACTCTTCCTGCCATTATCCTGTGCTTCCAGCACCGTTGTTTGTAGGTTCCAGCTTTTGGAGGGCAGAGAAGACCCTCTGAGAACCGTCCACCAGGGACCTCAAGATTATCAAAGGATGCCAGAGCAAACCTTGGCTACAGGGGTTTAGAGCATTAGTCCCTACAGGTAGCTTGGTTGAATGTAGATCCTGCTGTCCTGTCTCACTAGCTATGTGACCCTTGAGTGAGTCATAAACCTCTCTGTGCCCCAGTTGCACATCTGTGAAGGGAGGAAGTACTTCTCTCTCTTCCCACGGGGTTCCTGAGTTGATCCAAGATAGTGTTAGAGTAGGGTTTGCACGCAGAACGCCCTCGTGACATGTTAGTTAACCATTCTCCGTGATTATTCTAACTTGTGTAGTCACGTTCAGTATCACTTTATGGGGAAATACTCCAGCCAGTTCCATTGTTACTTCTTTCATTCTTATTCCCTCCTCTCCTTCCACGGACATTTATGGCACAAAGTAGACAAAATCCTTATCTTTCAAGGATTTTTCTAATCTCTACCTGTGGTGACAGAGGTGTCTGCCATGAGGCCCGTGTGGCTATTTAAATTACATGTAAATGAGCTAGAATGAGATGAAATGGAAAATTCACTGCCTCGGTCAGACAAGCCGTATTTCTAGTGCTTACTAGTCACTTGTGACTGGAGGCTACTGTTTGAATGGCACAGATGGGTGGTCCCTAGCCCATCATCAAATGTTGTTTTGGACCGTGGTGATCTAGTGGAGAAGGGGGACAATAAAAATGTACCCAAATAAACGTCAGTGTTTTTTAAGAATACTGATAACATACTTCTTTTTACAACTTCTGGCTGCACTGGGTCTTCCTTCAGCACACGGGCTTTGTCTGGGTGCAGTGTGTGCGCTAAGTTGTCTCAGGGCATATGGGATCTTCATTTCCCCAGCAGGAATCAAACCTGCATTTCCTGCATTGGAAAGCAGATTCTCAACCACTGGACCACCAGGGAAGTCCCCCAATAACATGCTTCTTAACACCATCATTTGACCTAAAGTTTTCATGATTCCAGGACTTCCCTTATAGCTCAGTTGGTAAAGAATCCGCCTGCAATGCAGGCGACCCCGGTTTGATTCCTGGGTCAGGAAGATCTGCTGGAGAAGGGATAGCCTACCCACTCCAGTATTCTTGGGCTTTCCTGTGTCTCAGCTGGTAAAGAATCCAGCCTGCAATGTGGGAGACCTGGGTAGAATCCCTGGGTTGGGAAGATCCCCTGGAGAAGGGAATGGCTACTCACTCCAGTATTCTGCCCTGGAGAATCCCGTGGACTGTGTAGTCCATGGGGTTGCAAAGAGTCAGACACAGCTGAGCGACTTGCACTTCCATGATTCTGCCTTGGAGATGTTAATGCTGTGTGCTTGGGAGAGTGTTTTTGTGTGCCATTCAGGAATGAACTTGAGTGAAGAGGGACATAGACCTCCCGTCTCTTCCTTTCTCTCCCCATCTTGCTTTCCCTTTCCTGCCCTCCCCAATGTTCCTTTGTTCCTCTTTACTGATCATTCAAACTCTTTCCTTCCTTACATACCATGTTCTTTTTAAAATATTATTATTATTATTATTTGGCCACACTGTGTGGCATATGGTACCTTAGTTCCCTGACCAGGGATCAAACCCTTGCCCCTTGCAATAGAAGCACAGAGTCTTACCCACTGGACTCCCAGGGAAGTCCCGAAAGAATTTTTTAGAGAAAAAAGTATCTATCCTTATGGATTCCTAACTCTATGGGAAATGCATGGAGTTTAAAAATCTAAGTACATCGTAACAGCAATAATTCAGTGATTGAAGGAGGAAGAGATGAAATATCTACCCCAAGTTGGGAGACACCCTTTCTGCTTGGCAGTGATGGGGAAGGCTGAACAGAGCAAGTTTACCGTCAACCTTGACCTTCAGCAAAGCCCCTTTGCCTCCAAGTGAGTGGCAGGCAGGATGTAAACAAGACCTATCTCTAGAGGGCAGGAGTTCTCTGAATGCAGTTGTTAATCACCGTGAAGCTGCTGTAGACTATTACCATAAAACCATGACGCGCTGCTCTTACTCACCTAGATCAATATTACCTCAAGGCCTTCCCGTCCCAGGTTTATCGTATGGACAGGTGACTTGTATTGCCATAAATACACGATGATTTTTTAATCCAGTGTTAGCGGTCTTCAGCATTTCAGAAAGCGTGAAAGGCTGCAGTGGGGCGGGGGTAGGGGGGCAGTAACTATAGCTCGTTATAGCCGTATTTGTTTTAATTTTATGGTTGCCTTTTCTCCCTCTCTAGTTCCAAATGGGTTTGGGGTGGCTTACAATAAAAGCACAGATTCAGTAAACCATAAGATGATCAAGACAAAAGAAAACATGTGCGTGTAATAATGAAAGGATGGGGGAGAATGCCAGCAGGAGGAGGGTGGAGGCTAAAAATTACTCAGATCTACTAACAGTCTTAGGCGAAAGCCAGACCATGCAATTGAGTACAAAGCTTCTATCTTTGTATCTAAGAATTTCTGCAAAATGGAAAGAAGGAAGGAAGGAAGGAAACAAGCTAGGGAGCTGCATGCCTTCCTGTGTTCCGTTGTGTGCTTAGTTGCTCAGGCGTGTCTGACTCTTTGCAGCCCTTTGTACTGTGGCCCACCAGGATGCTTTGTCCACAGGACTTTTCAGGCAAGAATACTGGAGTGGGTTGCCATTTCCTTCTCCAGGGGTTCTTCCCAACCCAGGGATCGAACCTGCATCTCTTGTAATTCGTGTATTGCCCGTGAATTCTTTACCCACTGAGTCACCTGGGAAAGCCAGTATTCCTTTAACAAAAATTTATTTGGCACCTACTTTGCTGCTGGTCTTTCGATACATGCCAAGGAGTAGGAAGGAAGATAGAAATGTGATTAAGACTGTGTTCCCACAAATAGAAAAAATGGCATGTCAAAGGACTGGAGATGAAGGGAATTATGTGTTCTTAGAACAGAAAGTGGATCAGTGTGTGTATATCAGTGTGTATATGTGTGTGTGTGTGTGCATGAGTGTGTGTGTGCATGAGTGTATGTGTGCACATCCCTGTTTGAGTTTATCGATGATGATGGGAAAAAGCCACAGTCAGTGAACCTAGAGATAAGTGAGGACAAGATAACTTAGGGCTCTGTTAAGGCCAGTTAAGGAGTTTAGCTTTTACTCTAAGGACAATTGGGAACCATTGAAGTGGATCAAATTTTCCATTTAGAAAGATAACTCTCCCTGCAGTGTGGAGAATGGATGCGGTGGAAGGAGACGGGAGAGGATCATCAGTTAGGGGGCTGTTGCAGGTGAGAAATGATGGAGCCTTTGGGTGAGCATAATGGCTGTGGGAGTGAAGGGAACTGAATTGATCTATGAGATACGAGGTGGAAGATTCAGTGTGACTTGTGGATTAATTGTTAATGATGGGTGAACATGTGAAAGGAAGCCATGCGGATGCTCTTGTTCCATTCTGGAATGTTCTAGGCAGATGCAGGTAGCATTTATTGAGATGGTGGAAATAGAAGAGGAATCAATATTAGGTCTAGGGGAGAAGATGGCTAATTAAGTTGTAGGTGTGATGTTTGAAGTCACGTAGGTGAGGATAAATGTGAAGTAGGCATTTGGGTGTATGAACCTGACCCTGGGAAGTGACTCGTCCTGTATTTGGAAGTCTTGGAATCCAAGTGACGTTTAAGCCATGGGAATTGACAGGGTCATCTAGGTAGAGTTTGGAGTGAAAATGAAAGAGGACTCAAGACCTCTTTGGAGTCAAACATTGGGAAGATTCCCAGAGGAGAAAGAATCCATAAAGAAGTCAAAGTGTTACTAAACTCAGGTTCAGTTGTGCATTGCTCAAGAATCCAACACTGAAAGTCTTGAGTAAAAGGAAAGTCAGCTTAATCAAGGAATGCAGCAATCCTCCAGACAAGGTGGTCTCATGCTTTCATTTCTCTGATTAAATGTATTCTTTGGCTAAAGTTTTTCTATAGACAAAAGGCAGATGGAGGACTTGGGAAGGGGTCTGTCTTGGGAAGGCCCAGAGGGCTCTGCTCCATTAAAAAAGCACCCATTGAAGCAACAGGGAATCGGGGTGTCATGAAAGTAAAAAAAAATAAAAGGGCTGTGCATCAAAGAGAATGCGATGCAGCCGGTGTTATGATACCATGGAGTCCCTTGCTGATGGAAGGTGGTGGAGTCTGAAAAACTCATTGTGAAGCAAGGTAAAAACCCAGGACTCATCTCTGGAGTCCTGCATTATTTTCAGGTGACCTTGGATTTCTGAAAGTCATCCTGCCATAGCTTTGTTTGATGTGGAGAGAAATGTGTCTTCAGTGGTACATTGTGAATTGCTAACTGCTTCTCTGGAGTCTCAACTGTAACTTTAATCATCTGAGCTCTGGTTCTCTCCCTGATTCCTGCAGTGCCCCAGGACTCATTAAATCGCTGGGGGTATTCGAAGGGCTACAATTAAGGACCATTTTATGCGCACAGTCCGAGTTCCGGGAAATGATTGTCTCATTTGAGGCCCCGGAGTAGGGGCTGCTCTCTGCTAGGATGAATGATAATGTGGACCCCAGTGATTTGCTGTCCTTCATCGTTTGATCTGCTTTAATGACCAGAGTGTAATTAGCCAATTGTTGTGTGCAGGTAGGTGTTACAAATGGAGTTGTAAATTCAGCTCCTTAAAAAATGTGGGTGTAAGATTCTCCCATGCAATGCAGATTATAGATGACTCTGGAGCAAAGTGAGGGGAAGCCTGGATGCCCTCCCAGGGGTGAAGTGCACGGCCACGTACGTGGGCACGTAGAGACAGAATGGTTTCCTCTAAACTGAAACCAAAAACATCCCTTGGTATAATTCCTTAGAGCTGTGTTTTTTTGTTTGTTTATTTTTCTTTCTTTGTTTTTTTTTTAATAGCCAGACACTATTTATTACAGTGTCTTTATCATTGGTTTGATCTTGGATAATAGATACATGTCCCCATCTTTAAAATGTGGATGGTCATGGTGCTAGTGGAGAAGGCAATGGCAAGCCACTCCAGTACTCTTGCCTAGAAAATCCCATGGATGGGGGAGCCTGGTGGGCTGCAGTCTGTGGGGTCGCTAAGGGTCGGACACGACTGAGCGACTTAACTTTCACTTTTCACTTTCACACATTGGAGAAGGAAATGGCAGCCCACTCCAGTGTTCTTGCCTGGAGAATCCCAGGGATGGGGGAGCCTGGTGGGCTTCCGTCTATGGGGTCACACAGAGTCGGACACGACTGAAGTGACTTAGCAGCAGCAGCAGCAGCATGGTGCTAGACTCACTGACTTGTTAGAAGGATTGAGTGAGAAGATGCACAAAAAGGGCTTGGCATGACACCAGGGACGTACTGAGTGCCGGATACATTAGCCATGATTCTTGCAACCATGGTGAGCTCCACTGGTCAGGAGAATCACGCATGGGCCATTGGTATTTCAGAGTAAGGCGAGAATTGACATCCACCATTGACCCACTGTCAACAGCGAGGGACAGGGAGGCCTGGTGTGTTGCAGTCCATGAGGTTGCAAAGAATCAGATACTGAGCAATAGCAATCAGCTGCTGAGTTGCCAGACTATCATGTCCACATAGCAATGTGCATCAAGGCTCCTCAACCACAGAAAACTCCAAGTGCATGTCTTGGAGCACTCATTTGACCTGGAAGAGAGAAATGAAAGAATTGTAAACACTATTTTACATTAAAACCAGCTCAGGTGTACTGTGGAGTTGAATGTAAAATGAATATGGATTTGTAAGACAAAACACATATTGCCAAATGCCATTTGCCCTTGCAAGACCCGCTTCTGGCTGTGCCCCCCAGAATTCTTGGGGGTTAAAGTCACTCTCCTCTGTGGATAGCTGCATTGCTCCCTGAGAGGTGGTGATTAGAGGACTGTGGCGATCCTCAAAGTCCTCCCCCACCCCCAGTTCCCAAGACCAGAAATGATAAATACTCCTTCTTGTGCCTTCCTGAGATTCCACTAGAAAGTTTGTGTTTTTGAGATTGGAGTTTAGAAATCATCACACTTTTTAAATTCAGGATAAACACTTAATTTACAATGTCATTCTTTCAAAAGAGTTTTAATTTTTTTGTCTTCTCCCTCTAACCCCTAAATTTAATTTACATCAAGGACTTTAGCAAGTTTCAAAATTAACATAAGCTATTTGAAATGGAGGACACCTGAGAAAGAAAATTATTTTGTGGTTGATAAACTACTGACCCACAAGTCTTGTCCAAACGATTTTCATTGGCAGTACATCTTCTTTATCCAATGCTGCTTATATCTTTAAGACTTTGACAGTGTATTTACCTGTCCAAGCAATGTGTTGAGAATATTCTTAGGATCTGTACTTTTCAACTTGCTGCTTCTTGTCAATGGCTGTGGAGTATTCTATAATGTACATTGTGTTAGTTTGCTGGGGCTCCCATAGCAAAGTACCACAGACTGAGCGGCTTAAATAACAGAAGTTTATTTTCCCATAGTTCTGGAGGCTGACAGTCCGAGATCAAGGTGCCGGGAGCATTGGCCTCTCCTTGACTTCTAGATGGCTGTCTTCTCCCTGAGTCGCCACATGGGCATCCCTCTATGGGTGCCTGTGTCCTGGTGTCCCCTTCTCATAAGGACACAGTCATATTGGATTAGGGTCCATCCACAGAACCTCATTTCGATTTGAAGACTTTATCTCCAAATACAGCCACATCCTCAAATAGTGTGGTGTTTGGACCTCAACATATGAACGTGGTGGGCACAATTTTGCCTATAACATCTGTCACTGTAATTTAACTGCCTTCCCATCAATGATCTTTCCAGCTGTTTTTATTTGAGGTTTGGTGTTTTGTCTTGTTTTGTTTTTGGAAAAAATAAACAACACTTGTAAATGGAAATTAAAACAACTGTGAAATACCACTGTATATGTGTTAAAATGGCCAAAATCTGGAACACTGACAACCCCAAATGCTAACAAAGATGTGGAGCAAAAGGAAGCTGTCATAATTTGCTGGTGGGAATGCAAAATGGTTCACCTACTTTGACAGATAGGGCTTCCCAGGCGGCGCTAGTGGTAAAGAACCCGCCTGCCAAGGCAGGAGACATAGAGATGCAGGTTTGATCCCTGAGTTGAGCAGATCCCCTAAAGGAGGGCATGGTGACCCACTCCAGTATTCTTGCTTGGAGAATCCCCATGGATAGAGGAGCCTGGTGGGCTACAGTCAATAGTGTCACAAAGAGTTGGACACAACTTAAGCGACTTATCACGCTTGCACTTTGACAGGTAGTTTGGTGGTTTCTTAGAAACCAAAACATCTAACCATCTGATCTGCCCGTCCTGGTCCTTGGTATTTACTGAAAAGAGCTGAAAGTTTTCTTCCTCTAAACCTTGCACGTGAGTATTTAGAACAGCTTTTATTCATAGTCACCAAACTTGGGAACAGTCAAGATATCCTTCAGTAGGGTGATGGATCAATAAGCAGTGGTACATCCAGATCATGGAATATTATTCAGCATTGAAATAAAATGAGCAGGGCCTTCCCTGGCAGTCCACTGATTAAGACTTCACCTTCCAGTGCAGTGGGGTATGGGTTCACTGCTTGGAGCTCAGACCCACATGCCTCACAGTCAAAACACCAAAACAAAACAAAAATAATATTGTAAGAAGCTCAATAAAGACTTTAAAAATGGTCCACATTAAAAAAAAAAATCTTAAAAAAAGAGAAAATAAGCTATCAAGTCATGAACAGACATGTGAGAAATGAAAATGCGTATTACTAAGTGGAGGAATGTTAGTGTGAAAAGGCTATGCATGATTCCAGTGGCGTCTGGAAAAGGCAACACTTTGAAGACAATAAAAGGCTAGGGACTGCCAGGGATTGTGGGGGTAGGAGGGATAGGTGGGGGAGCAGAGCATCGTTAGCACAGTGTGACTGCTCTCTGTAGTGAAGGATATGTATAATTACATATACATTTGTCCAGACCCATAGAATGTACCCCAAAAGTGAACCTCATGTAAATTACAGACTTTGGGTGATAATTATTTGTCTAGGTTCATCAGTGGTTACAATAACCCACTTTGGAGTGGGTGTTGATGATAGCAAAGGCTAGGCCCGCAGGGGTCACAGAGTAAATGGGAAATCTCTGTGCCTTATTCTCTCTTTGCTTTAAACCGAAAACTGCTCTAAAAAAGTAAGTGAAGTTGCTCAGTCTTGTCTGACTCTTTGGGACCCCATGGACTGTAGCCTACCAGGCTCCTCCGTCCATGGGATTTTCCAGGCAAGAGAACTGGAGTGGGTTGCCATTTCCTTCTCCAGAGGATCTTACCCACCCAGGAAACGAACCTAGGTCTCCTTCATTATAGGCAAACGCTTTACCGTCTGAGCCACCAGGGAACTCCAAAAAAATAAAAGCCACCAGGGAAGTCCAAAAAAGTAAAGTCTACAATAAAATAAAACCAATCTTTTCACATATAATGCACCCATAACATTTGCCTGCTAGATCAAAGAGAAAGATTTTTTTTTTTTTGGTAATTTGAAGTTTTATTTTTTCTTTTCTCAAAGTAAGGAGTGTCTCTACATAGAAATCTAATAACTTGATTCTGTTTTGACAAAGATATTTATTAGAAGATTATTTTTTCCTAGTGGCAATCTGCAGATTAATTGGATAATTTTAGGTAAATCAAAGAGCTAGGAGGACTGTTCTTTGGGAACTATCTTGGTGTTCATGTAGGGACAATACTATTATCTAATAAAAGGCTGTATGCGATTATATCAGCTTTGTGGTAATTATATGGATATTTTAGTTGTTCGGTGCATTTAATTATGGAAGCGCCTATATTAAGTTTCAGTGGGGCAAGCTCCGACTGGATGAATGCCAAGAGACTTGTATATTTAATGTTCCACACGATGCATTTTCCTAGAGGCAGAGAGCAAATGAAAATTGCACAGAAGGGTTCCAAGACTGACTACCTTTTCCTCTCTGTTTCCTTTTTAAAAATGTTTTTAATTAGAAGTTCCAGTGACAATTTTATCCTTTCAAAAAAATCTTTATTTTAGTTCATTTGAAGGAAAAAAGGTTACTACATGGCTTTTAAAACTATGAATGCAACACAGAACTACGTAAAGTAAAATGAATAGGTGGCCTCGCTCTGTCTGCCCCTCAGTCCTCTGCCATCCCCCTTGGAGTGAGGGAATTCCCACTTACATGCTGGTTTGTGCTTTCTGTTTTTCTCTCCGTTGTTAACGCAAATACACTGGTTCATGTGTGTGTGTGTTTTAAGGATGGACTTGTATTCTACATTTTATTGAGTAAGTTGACTTTCTCACATGGCATGATTTCCTGCTTCATAACAGTATTAAAAATTTATCTGATCCTTTGTAACAGCTGCATAATATTTCACAATGCAGTCACATCACGATTTGTTCAGCCTTACCCTCGTTGATAGCATTTAGGTTATTTTTACTTTGGCTTTGTTTGTTTTGTCTCTGGGTGAAGTAAGCATTGCGGTGATGAACATTTTTATCTATTTCTTTACTTCTGGTACTTTTTCTTTCTGTTGGATATGTTCCCAGAAAGGAAATAGTGAAAGTTACACAGATTTTTAAATTCAACCCAAATATTATCAACTTTTTAACCCCTAAGCATTGGAACAATTTTCAGTCTTCCCTACACTGTAAACTACCTGGCTAACATTGGATATCTGTAAGCTTTTAAACCTTATTGAGTGTCAGTATGGCACGTGGTTATATTGTTTTAATTTACATTTTCCTGACTACTAGTAATAGGAGGTACCTTTCCTCCTGTGCAAATCACTTATGCACAGTCTTTCCATTTTCGATCAGTTTATCTTTTCTCTTATTAAATTGTAGGAATTCTTGGTATGTTAAGTCTGTTCGCCTTCGTCAGGTACACCTGTGTTATAAACACAGGCCGTTAATTGCCTTTTTCGACTTTATCTGCAGGATCTTATGCCTCATAAAAAGGTAATCTCTGAGTCATCACTTTTATTCTTGACACTGGAGCTCTTCCTCCCCATCTAGCTTTTATAAGAAGAGCCACTTCTATTTTCTTATAATAATTGATATTTTTATGCTTTATCTTTACATTTTTAAAACTTACCTGGAATTTACTTTTTCCAAATTAAATATGAGATCTAGCATGCATTGTTTTTCTTGTAAAATGATATTCAATTGACTCAACACCATTTATTTACTATTCGACTCTTTCTACTAACGTGTGTGTGTGTGTTTTCCATAAGATGTTATGGAAAAACCCAAACAAACGTTTTGGCCAATCTAATACATGTGTGTATAGATATACACAAGCCTCCCTGGTGGCTCAGTGGTAAAGAATCTGCCTGTAATGTAGGACATGCAGGTTTGATCCCTGGGTGGGGGAAAACCCCACCAGAAGGAAATGGCAACCCACTCCAGTATTCTTACCTAGGAAATCCCATGGACAGAGGAACCTGCCTGGCTACCGTCCATGGAGTCACGAGAGTTGGACACAACAACTAATCCACTGCCACCTTATATGTGTCTCCCATTTCTGAGCTTGTAATTTGTTTCATTCCACTGTTTCCTGTTGTGTGTTAGAGTTTTGTTCATTAAGGCCCTTCAGCCTTGGTGTGATGCTGTGTAGTGACATAGGAATGACGAGAATCCGTACTTTAAGTTCTGGTCAGGTAACACTTGGGGTCAGAACCTTTTTGACTGTTGTACTAGTTAGTTTTCTGTTGGATGTAAGTGGCAGAAACCCTACTCCAAGCGGATCTAAGCAGAAAGGAAGAATATTAGCCTTCAGAACTGAAAACTCTAGGAATTGTTCTAGGTTTACTGGATGCAGAAGGTCAGATGGTGTCACCAGGACCAGGTCTCACTCTGTCACCAACCTCTGTCGCCGCCAAGTTTAGGCTGGCTCCGCCATTACAAAGGGTGAAGATGCTTACTCGCTGCCCCAGCTGTCATCTTTTCTCTGAACAGCCTCAGTGCGAAACAGTGGATTGATGCCCATCACTCAGAGCGTCCTTGTTGTCACGGAATGTGAGTTCCTGTGGAGCCAGCCTCACCGACGTGCCCACGAGTGAGCCGGGGTGGGGATGTCGGCTGTACAGGAACCACCCGGATTGAGGGTTCATCATCCGTGAGAGAAGGACTTTAAGAAAAAATAAATAGATAAAACCTGTTACCAGAAGGAAGGGGGGTGGCCTCTTGATAATTCAGAACTAGTGGTGTTTGCTACACCTGGTTCACCGCGACTCAAACCACCACATTATTTCTGGAGATCATTTAGTCCTTTAAGGGGCATCCTTGCTGCTGCTTTCTTGCCACTGCCACCAGCCTTTGATCAAATTCTAACCTGTGGGGTTACTCTTATCCAAGGGCTGTAACTGCTACCCCTGAATGTTGGTGTCCAGAGAAATGCAGTTGAAATAGCAGTGAGATACTATTTTCACATCTTAAGTTGGCAAAGATTAACAGGATCACTGGTAGCAAAAATTGGCATGACTTTGAGGTAATGAAATCCTCATATACTGATGCTAGGAATGTAATTTGGTATAACCTTTGAATATATATCTATCTATGTGTATGTGTGTGTGTGTATGTTTATCTAACACAGCAGTGTCTCTTATAAATTAATTCTATAGAACACATATTTCAGTTGATTTATTTTTGAAAGTAGCCAGATCAGTGCACAAAGCATTATTTATAATGTCAATTTCATATTCCAAATTTAATATGTATTAGAAGTGGACTGATTATAAAATTGCTGTCTAGCCACGTATTGGCCTGACATTTAAAGGAAGGTCAATTATCCATTCTAACCACCCCCACCCCAATTTTTCTAACGTAAAGAGAACAGGCCCGCCATGTAGAGCTGGCCCTGAAATCCCTGCCATGGTTAGTATTTTATGAAGGTTCACCCCAGAGTGGGTAGGTCACCTCTCTCTCGTGTTTTGATTACACCTTCCATATGGATTACAGATCATATTCAAAACATTAATTACTCCGCATCAGCATTAATCACTTCGCTGAATATATTTCACCTTTTCTCCTTCCCGCAATGTTTGCTTAAGCCACGTCCACTGGAGAGCATTGCATTAAAAAGAGGCAGTTCTGTATGGCAGAAGAACTTAACCTCCAAGACAAAGATTCTGGGGTCAGTTCTGACGGTATCATTCATTAGCTCTGTTACCTCCAGGCAAGTTGTATACCTAGTAAGTCCGTATGTTTTGTAAGATGTGTACAGTAATCATAGTCTGTCATAGATAGCCTGACTGTCATGAACAGTGAACACTAGAGAGTATATGTAAAGTGTTCTATAAACTCTAAAACCCTGGTCACCTGTACAATGCTGCTGCTGCTGCTAAATCGCTTCAGTCATGTCCGATTCTGTGCGACCCCATAGACGGCAGCCCACCATGCTCCTCCATCCCTAGGATTCTCCAGGCAAGAACACTGGAGTGGGTTGTCATTGCCATCTCCCAACGCATGCATGTGTGCTAAGTCGCTGCAGTTGTGTCCGACTCTATGCGACCCTGTGGGCAGCAGCCCACCAGGCTACTCTGTCCAGAGGATTCTCTAGGCAAGAATACTGGAGTGGGTTGCCAGTTCCTGCTCCATGTACAATGCTGCTTCTGTGCAATTACCTTTTATGACTACTCTTAATCCCTTTCCTCTCATTTTTTTACAAGTAAATTTTTACCCAAACAAAGCAGTTGGCTTACACCTTATATGTTTGCAGAATGAGGCTCAGTAGGTTATTTGGGAAAATAAAAAGTGGTGGAGTGAGTTTTGTCGTTGGTTATTTAGTTGTTTTCTTTGACGGTGGGATGTGGTGGTGGTGAAGGTATTTTCCTCCCTGAATCTTCTGTGCATAAATATTCTTTATTTTGACTATAGAGGTGAGCTTATAAGGGTCAAGATGACCCAGTCGATTTAATTCTTGGATCCCTTTCATTTTCGTTTCTGTACTGAATGAGTTTGGTGGTTGGACTCAGTCCTTGAGTTCGTAGGACTCAATTTCTAAAAGTTTCAGTTCAGTTCAGTCGCTCAGTCGTGTCCGACTCTTTGCGACCCCATGAACCACAGCATGCCAGGCCTCCCTGTCCATCACCAACTCCCAGAGTTCACTCAAACTCATGTCCACCGAGTCGGTGATGCCATCCAGCCATCTCATTCTCTGTCGTCCCCTTCTCCTCCCACCCCCAATCCCTCCTAGCATCAGACTCTTTTCCAGTGAGTCAACTCATTGCATAAGGTGGCCAAAGTATTGGAGTTTCAGCTTTAGCATCAGTCCTTCCAATGAACACCAAGGATTGATCTCCTCCAGAATGGACTGGTTGGATCTCCTTGCAGTCCAAGGGACTCTCAAGAGTCTTCTCCAGCACCACAGTTCAAAAGCATCAATTCTTCAGTGATCAGCTTTCTTCACAGTCCAACTCTCACATCCATACATGACCACGGGAAAAACCATAGCTTTGAAGGAAGTAAAAGGGTAGCCACCTCACTTGTGCTTTTAATGTACATTTAGACCAGAGCCTTCTCACTCCTGGAAATAAATATATGTCCTTAAGTGATAGTATTGGCGTGCAGCCATGCTCAGTTGTTTCCATATTGTCTGTGGTTATTTTGTGCTGAGAAGATAGAGCTGAGTAGTTGCAACAGAATCCAGATGGCCCACAAAGCAGAAAATATTTACTATCTAGACTTTTACCGAAAAAAGTTTGCTGATTCCAGATTTAGACTGAAGTTAGAAATAAGTCCTTATTATATAAAGAAATATAGATATATTTCAAATTTTATACATATTTCAAATTATCAGTTCAGTTCAGTTCAGTCGCTCAGTTGTGTCCGACTCTTTGCGACCCCATGAATCACAGCACGCCAGGCCTCCCTGTCCATCACCAACTCCCGGAGTTCACTCAAACTCATGTCCATCGAGTCGGTGATGCCATCCAGCCATCTCATTCTCCGTCGTCCCCGTCTCCTCCCACCCCCCAATCCCTCCTAGCATCAGACTCTTTTCCAGTGAGTCAACTCGTCACATGAGGTGGCCAAAGTATTGCAGTTTCAGCTTTAGCATCAGTCCTTCCAATGAACACCCAGGATTGATCTCCTTTAGAATGGACTGGTTGGATCTCCTTGCAGTCCAAGGGACTCTCAAGAGTCTTCTCCAGCACCACAGTTCAAAAGCATCAATTCTTCAGCGATCAGCTTTCTTCACAGTCCAACTCTCACATCCATACATGACCACAGGAAAAACCATAGCCTTGACTAGACGGACCTTGGTTGGCAAAGTAATGTCTCTGCTTTTTAATATGCTATCTAGGTTGGTCATAACTTTGCTTCCAAGAAGCAAGTGTCTTTTAATTTCCTGGCCGCAATCAGCATCCGCAGTGATTTTGGAGCCCAAAAAAATAAAGTCTGACACTGTTTCGACTGTTTCCCCATCTATTTCCCATGAAGTGATGGGACCAGATGCCTTATATATGTATATATATTTGTGGGTGAATTAGGATATGTGTGTGTGTGTGTGTGTGTGTGTATCCTTTAAACTTTCTAGCAAATCCTTAGCTCAACCAGAAAAGGATCTAAAAAAATTCAATACTGTCAGTGGTTATTATCTTGAGAATATCTTAACGTCATTGGCTTATTTTTCAAACATCTAAAAATGCCTACTCTACCCTAGTTATTCTGCTCAGTACCTTAACATATGTTATTTAACTTTACAATCCTCCCAGCAACCATCTCGATGGATTGGTATTAAACCCGTTTTTTAGGTGAAGAAGCAGGTGTCTGGGAAGATTTTTAAATAAACTTGCCAGATTTCTTAGAACTCCCCAGAGCCAGATTTCAAACTCAGTCGTGTCTGAATTCCAGCCGACTGTTGTGGGGTTGTGAGATGACTGGATATGTCATCTCTCCTCTTCTCCTGTTCCAATTCCACGGGAGGAATCTCTCAGGGGTGGGGGTCACAGGGATACACACTGGGCCTAATGGGCACCCAAGAGGCTCGAGTCTGAGTTCCGTCCTTTTGATTACCCGTCTATGGTATTTTTCTCCGGTTTATTGAGAAGTAACTGGCAGACGTCACTGTGGAAGTTTGAGGAGTATAGATTGGTGATTTGATGCATATATATTGCGAAATGATCCCTACAGTGAATTAGATAGCATCCACCTTCTCTTCTGGATAGAATAAAAAGAAAAGAAAGGAAAAAAAGGAAACAGCGTTCCCCTATGATGAGAGCTCTTAGGATTTACTCTCTTAACAAGCTTCCTATGTATCACACAGTAGTGTTGGCTGTAGCTAACGATATGGTTGGTGTGTGTTATATCCCGAGTACTTATGTACCTCCTAACTGAAAGTTTGTTTCATTTGCCCACGTTCCTCTAACTCCCCCTCCCCTACTCTTCCCCTCTGTAAACCTCAAGACTCATTTCTTTTTCGATGAGAAAATGATTTCTCTCTCTCTCTTTTAAAATTCAACGTGTAAGCAAGATCACGCCGTGTTTGTTTTTCTCTGTCTGATTCTTTCCCTTAGCATAATGCCCTCAAGATTCATCCACGTTGTCACAGGTAGTAGGAATTCCTTATTTTTTATGGCTGAATAATAATCCATTGTGTGTGTCTGTATGCGTGGGTATGTAAAATAACTTCTTTATCCATTCATCCACCAGTGGGCACTTAGGTTGTTCTCATGGCTCGTACAGTAGAGAACCCTCCTGATCCCTGAATCAGAAGATCCCCTGGAGTAGGGAATGGCAACCTGCTCCAGTATTCTTGCCTGGAAAATCCCATTTCATGGGCAGAGGAACCTGGTGGACAGGACGTGACTTAGCGGCAGAGCAGCAACACAGTCGATTTATAACGTTGTGTTCGTTTCAGGCTTACAACAAAGTGGATCAGATTTACACACACATGTGTCACTCTTTTTAAATTCTTTTCTCATATAGGCCATTACAGAGTGCTGTGTAGAGTTCCCTGTGCTATACAGTAGGTCCTTATTAGTTATCTATTTTATATATGGCAGTGTGTATCTTATTACCTCTTAAGGAGACCAACACAGTCAAGATTTTCTCTAGGTCTGAAATGGTTTTCCTTCTTTGATTAAGTGACAGATGAGATGGTTTGCTTTTAGAGGCCATGCTCTGTGGAAAAGACCTAGCTTTAAGAAAGAGACTGGAGCTTTGAGAAAGAGATGGGTGCTGGGTGAGAAGGGCAGCGTGTGCTCTGAGGGGAGAGCCCTGAGGACCAGGGGATGGCCGATTCCCATCTACTGTTTCAGGCTCCCTCACCAGCAGATGAGCGCTGCCTTGGACACCTGTGGAACGTGGGCAGTCTTCACATGCATTTCCCTTTCTTTTGTTTCCTTCAGTTCAGTTCAGTTGCTCAGTTGTGTCTGACTCTGCGACTCCGTGGACTGCAGCATGCCAGGCCTCCCTGTTCATCACCAACTCCCGGAGTTGACTCAAACTTATGTCCAGTGAGTTGGTGATGCCATCCAACTGACTCATCCTCTGTCGTCCCCTTCTCCTCCTGTCTTCAATCTTTCCCAGCATCAGGGTCTTTTCTAATGAGTCAGTTCATCAGGTGGCCACAGTATGGGAGTTTCAGCTTCAGCATCAGTCCTTCCAATGAACATTCAGGACTGATTTTCTTTAGGATGGACTGGTTGGATCTCCTTGCAGTCCAAGGGACTCTCTAGAGTCTTCTCCAACACCACAGTTCAAAAGCATCGATTCTTTGGTGCTCAGCTTCCTTCACAGTCCAACTCTCACATCCATACATGACCATGGGAAAAACCAAGCCTTGACTAGACGGGCCTTGGTTGGCAAAGTAATGTCTCTGCTTTTTAATATGCTGTCTAGGTTGGTCATAGCTTTTCTTCCAAGGAGCAAACATCTTTTTAATTTCATAACTTCTACACAAAGTGAGTTTATTTCCTTCAGTTCAGTTCAGTCGCTCAGTCGTGTCCGACTCTCCGTGACCCCATGAATCACAGCACGCCAGGCCTCCCTGTCCATCACCAACTCCCGGAGTTCACTCAACCTCATGCCCATCGAGTCGGTGATGCCATCCAGTCATCTCATCCTCTGTCGTCCCCTTCTCCTCCTGCCCCCAATCCCTCCCAGCATCAGGGTCTTTTCCAGTGAGTCAACTCTTCGCATGAGGTGGCCAAAGTATTGGAGTTTCAGCTTTAGTATCAGTCCTTCCAATGAACAGCCAGGACTGATCTCCTTTAGAATGGACTGGTTGGATCTCCTTACCTTCCCACATTTCAGCTGAATGGAAAACCTTTGAGTGAGATTCCAGTGTGACTCTTTAGAACTGGAGTTCTGAGCTTCCTGTGGGAAGAATCACGCCCGCATCCGCAAGTGCCCTTTTATCCCAGGCTCCCTGAGTGGGAGTAGGAAACCCTTCACTAGTCCATCAAGATCTAGAGTAGCAGATGAGACCCTCATAATCCTGGACTGTGTCTCAGGAGGACTCAGCGGCGGGCGGGTGAATGACTTCCTTACAAGTGATAAAGGGTTTCTGGTATCTACTGAGAGTCTAGACAGCAGTGGTTTAGTGGTGGTTTAGTCACTAAGTAGTGACAGACTCTTAAAACCCCATGGATTCTAGCCCACCAGGCTCCACTGTCTATGGCATTTCCCAGGCAAGAATACTGGAGTGGGTTGCCATTTCCTTCTCCAGGGGATCTTCCCGACCCAGGGATCGAACCCTTGTCTCCGGCATTGCAGGTGGTCTCCTTCATTGCAAGCAGATTCTTTACCTCTGAGCCACCAGGGAAGCCTAGACAGCCCAGTTAACCATAGAATGCTCCATTTTTTACTCACACTTGGCACACAGTAAGCCCTGTAGTTAGCAAACACTCATTAAGCATTTACTTTGTGCCTGGCAAACAGACATTTGTTTAGTGAATGCTTTATTATTCTATTATCATTCATTTTAGATATCCCTATGTAGAAACCTGATTTAGACACTGTCTATAGCTGAAATTCCTGCATCCAGGTAGGGCTGACTGCTTTAGAGAATGCATCTCATTGTATGTTCAGCGGTTGCAGAAGAGTGAGTTTGTTCGAAAGGTAACATTTGATCCAGATGGTGATAGTAACAGTTTGTCAGTACTTGGATTCAATCACCACAGTTCATCTTACTAGTTGTAAACTAGTCAAAAATATTAAATTCATGACTGTGTTGTTACAGGGCTTCCCAGGTGGCACAGCAGTAAAGAATCTGCCTGCAGTGCAGGGGACCTGGGTTTGATCCCTGGGTCAGGAAGATCTCCTGGAGAAGGGAATGGCAACCCACTCCAGTATTCTTGCCTGGAAAACCCATGGACAGAGGAGCCTGGTGGGCTACAGTCCATGGGGTCAGAAACCTGACTGAGCATGTATGCATGCCCCGTGTTGTTATAGGAAAACAGAGATAAGGCACAATCCCATCTTCTGTATATGTATTCAAACATATTTTAGGGTTTAAAATAAAACATATTTTAGGGTTTAGCAACTGTATCCTAGTGTGTTACCTTGGGTGTTAAAGTACCAAATATCAGAGTCTATCTATTCTTCCAAGATCGTCTATGTCTGTGGCATCATCTCTCTGTGCTCATGGGTTCCAGATGGTCCTCAGACTCTCCAGAGTTTTAGACCTATTCATCCAAAAATGGGCCTCTTATCTTTCCCAAATCTTTTTGTAATCCTTCTGGACTTAGTCATGGGTGGCACTGGTCAGTCAACAGCTTGTAACAGATCCATGGATTGGTCTTGACTTTTTGGCCTCTTTCAGTTCCTTTTTGTAAGTCATCACTGCTCATGCATATGTTTTCCAATCATTCGACAAGTCCTGTCAGTTCTATTTATAAAATATTTACCAAACTTCTTGCTTTCCATCATGCCCTTGTTGCCATGTTTTCTTTTGTACGAACTCTCGTCATCGTTCAATGTGAAATAGAGAAAGAGTCTCTAATGGATCTCCCTGCTTCCTGTGGTCCTTTCTCACATTCCCAATGGAATGGCTTTTCTGTTCCACTTTATTATAGCAAAAATGGAGTCTAAACCACTTAGAATTGCAAACAGACCCTTTGTGTCTGACCTGTGCCTGCTTTTCCAGCCTGGACATTCACCTTGCCAACCGACTCACACTGTCACACCTCTGTTCCTTTGCCTAATTTGTTTCCTCTGGTTAAAATGCCTTCCTTTCATGACTATGTTGAACAAACTCCTGTGCATCCTTCAAAACCCAATCTAAGCATCTCCATCTTAGTGAATTCTCTCAAATCTGCCCTCTGCCTTTAGGCAGAGAAAGAAGCTTCCTCTACCCAGCAGATACACAGCACTCTTTACTCTGCCTCACTTATTCCAGTTATTATATATTGTTTTACACGATAACATTTGTTTGTATCTGTCTTCCTCAATAGACTTATTTAACTTTGTCTCTCCAGGCCTGACAAAGACTTTACAATTCACGTATAGCATTCAGGGGGCAGTCACGTATGTAATGTTAGAAGAATGAGTCAATCAGTTACATATTTGAGTTATTCTTAGATACGAAGACGTCTTCATGCTTGCAATTGGAAAGAAAAAAAATTCAAACTATCCAAACCTCTAGTGTCAGAGAATTCATATTTATTTTAGCACTCAGTGTTTAAATTGCATTTCTGACAGCCTGGCCCACTGGCTATGCTTCATGAAAGATCATGAGGCTCAGGAAAGAGGCGTATTCATCTCAGCATTGGGATATTTTGCTTTCCTGCAAAGCCATGGGACCTGGGGACTCCTTTGCAGGCTGGCCATGTCCTGTGCAATCCCAGCTGTGTCTGGAGATGCTAGCAGGGTTGCAGGGTGTGGTTGGGACTTGGTGGGGAGTCGGGTTGCATCAGAAGCACAGAGGAGAAGCGAAGGAGTAGAGAACTAAGGCAGAAAGCTTTCCGTGACCACGGCAACCACTCCCCCATCTCTGTCTTCCTCTGGGCCAACAGACTCTTGTTTCTGTTTATCTGTCTCCCCCTCCTTCCTCCTAGTTCTTTTTAGAGGTCACCTCTCTTGTATCCCTCCATGAAGGTTCCTCTTTCCTACTTATCAGACTCTTCCCTGGTGGCTCAGTGGGCAAAGAATCTGCCTTCAGTGCTTTAGACACAGGAGATGCAGGTTCAATCCCTGGGTCAGGAAGATCCCCGGGAGGAGGGCATGGCAACCCACTCCAGTATTCTTGCCTGGAGAATCCCATGGACAGAGGAGCCTGATGGGCTATAGTCCATGGAGTCGCAAAGAGTCTGACACAACTGAAGCAACTGAGCACGTGCACACCTTGAAATCTACCTGGCTTTCCGAATCCAGCTGTGGGAGTTCACCACTCCACTCTTTCCCAATTCTGTCAGGCCTTCTAGGAAAGACCCCAATTTGACCAGTCTTTCCATTCCCTAAATCCTACAGTTGAAGGACACCCTTGAGCATGTGAGATTTCTAGCACCATTCTGTCCTGTGATCAGACCAAATCAAGTCAGTGGAATTAGCAGTCCTGCTGTATCTCCTTGTTCCCTTTGTAGGATGAGAGGATTTGAGGCCAAGTGTGATCAGTAATCTCTTTGATGCCCTTTTGTTCTCGACACTGTTTATCCAATTTCCAGTTTAGGCAATTCAAGAGGAAATTATCTTACAGAAGATAGCATGATCATCTAGGGATATCTCCAAGCAAACCTCTTCCATCTTCACAATGTCCATGCTGATGTAACCTGTAGAAATACCCACAATAGCACATGTCCCTCTCCCCCTTGAAGGGGAAGAAAAGTCTTTCCTCCTACCTGTCTTATGGTCTCTGTTGGGCACCCTGTAAAACAGATTGACGAAAGACAGATGAACAAGAGAGCAGTGTACGGATTTATCTAATGTAACTTTTATGTGACTCCGGAGCCTTCTTAAGGAGGTGAGGACGTGAAGAAGCCTGAGCGTTTTATGTTAGGTTTGATTAAGAGTGGACAGTCATGGGGGGAAAATGATCAGACAAAATGATGTGAGCTAAGGGTGACAGGCAGGGGAACCTGGCAAAGCCTATTCATTCGGATTGCTCTTCCATCCCTCCATCTTGCAAGAAAAGGACCTCTCCCCTGAGAGGAGGTAGGGTGAGGAGAAGGTCAGACGGAAAATCCTTCCTACATTGGCCGTTTCTCAAATTCCTTCTGTTTAAAATACTCAAAATGCCAAGATACCATCTTTTGGAGTAGCGTATCCTGAGCCCCATTTCTACCTCCTCCAATCTTCTTCTTTAAAAAAGAAAAAAAAAATGTATTTGGCTGTGCCTGGTCTTCACTGTGGCATGCCAGCTCTTAGTTGCAGCGTGTGGAATCTAGTTCCTTGAACAGGGGGGGACCCAGGCCCCCTGCATTGGGAGCACAGAGTCTTAACCACTGAACCACCAGGGAAGTCCCTCCCTCAGTCTTCTGCTCCAGGAGGCCTTGTAATATCTGACAGGAGAATTTCCCTCCTGTCTCTTAGCTCTCACAGTTCTTAACCTGAATCTCATTCCTGGTTCTACCTACCTGTCTACTTTGTGTTCTGATTGTTGGTGAGCATGCGTCTTCCCTTGCGGTTCTTTGCTGGTGAGTTTTGTGCTTGACAGGGCATATCAGATGGTGTGTCCTCAATGAGTTTTTCGATGAAACAAAAGCAGGAAGCTGAACCGTGTAATAAGAAACCCTAGGAACCCAAGAGTCTTGTCTGTGGCTTCTGCCCACTTGCTTCCTCATTTCATTGCAAGGTTCATTTCCTACATAAAATCAGCTACTGAAATGTCTCATTCCCTTGTTTGTCATCTTTCTTCCCCACGGAACATAAGCTCAGTGAGGGCTAGGGCTCTGTCCATCTCTTTTACCTAACATAGTATTGAAAACAAACAATCACTGTAGAAATAAGCCAAGACCAACCAAATGAGAACAAGCAAAGGCAGTGTACTCACATCTTGCTATCACAAGGGAGTCAGCCATCATCAGGCCATTAGTGTTTTAGCAGAAGCTCAAAGGTGGACAGAGGGCAAGAGAGGTCTTTGGAGGAGAAAAGAGAAGGTTCCAGGGATGTCCTGATTGGCAGGGGAAAGTGGTTGTCCTGGGAAAGCTGGAGGTAGAACATCAAGAAGCAGGACCGTTCCTGGGCCTGGTGTTGTCATTTTTGTTAATTACTGAGTCGCATCCCACTCTTTCGACCCCATGAATTATGGCCCGCCAGGCTCCTCTGTCCATGGAATTCTCAAGGCAAGAATACTGGAGCGGGTTGCCGTTTCCTTCTCCACTGTGCCTGGTGAAAGGTGCATATTTCACTTTCTGTGGTTGTTCCGAAGTTGACAAGGGGGACAAATATTAGAGGTGCCCATTACTTATTGGGGGACAAATATTGGAGGTGCCCATTACTTACCAAGTCGAGGCTGTCTTTGAAACAATTGTTACAGGGGTTCTTGTTGGGCTTTCTGAATTGATTTATTAGAGCTGATGGTCTGACTTCCTACAGGTGTGATCTGTGGTTAGCAGCCTGGCTTCCTGGGTTGTTGGCTGGAGATATGAGTTGGTTTCCTGGACTGGCTGCTGAGAAGATTTAGGGCCCAAGTTCCATTTGTATATATACGGCCTGGTTGTTTTTCACGTGTATATTCAGTCTTCCTTTGTCGATAGGAGGAAGGAAAGCAGGCAGGGAGGGATGAGGGAGGTCAGACTCTTACCCGATTCCATTCTGGACGCTTCATATCAAGGACCGACTCATCGCAGAGCACCTTCGAATCACATCCGCTAATCCCAGGCTGAAGCCCAGTGAAGAAAGGAACTCTTTCCCTGTCAATCGGCCAAACAAGAGCCAAGGCTTTTGAGGAGGCACTTAAAGAATTTTCAGTTCACAGTTGTGCAGAAGCTGTTGTTCAGGTAATTTAACATTGATTTTAGTTTAAAAGGCAATTAAGATAAAATGAGCAGCCACTAGCCACTTAGGTTAAATAAGCTCAGATTTAAATTGCTCCCCATTACCACCTTTGTTTGTGATGTTTGAGCTCTTTTATGCTAATTTCACATGCAATCAGGTGGTGGCCCAATTGGGGCAGGTGAAAGGAAGAGGGAACCAAGCCATTATTATTAAAAGAGGAACGAGTTGGCCCCAAATTGTTCCTAAGATAAGTGCAAAAGTGTTAGTCACTCAATTGTGTCTCTTTGTGACCCGCATGGACTGTAGTCACCAAGCTCCACTGTCCATAGAATTCTCCAGGCAAGAATACTGGAGCGGTTAGCCATTCCCTTCTCCAGGGGATCTTTCCAACCCAAGGATCGAACCCGGGTCTCCTGTGTCTCCTGCATTGCAGGCGGATTTTTTTTTTTTTTTTTACCATCTGAGCCACCAGGGAAGCCCTCCTAAGATGGGATGGGTTCTCTTTTCTATCACTCCTGGGAATGTGGATTTGTATACAAGTCCAGGGTCCTGGTTTCCTATGTCTGAAAAGCTAAAAATGGTGCCCACTTGCTGACTCATCAGTTTCACTTCTAGATATTTACCCTGACTTAGCGAACAAGGGACAGTTCATGAAGCTATGGGCAGAGATGTTCGCGCCAGTGTTATTTAACATAGAGTGAAAAGGAATCGTGCATTGCAGTGGGATACCAACATTGAAGTTATCATTCTTTTTTAGTGGCAGAAAATCTTGGTATATTGCAAAGCGCAAAACTATTATAAGGCAGTTTATATGATACAATGTCTCCTGTGTGCTTATGATTTTTTAGTTACATATGCAGCGAAAAATGGACTGGACAGATTTGTAACAAAATATTACATGTGGCTTTCTTTCAGTGATAAAATATGAGTGACAATTTCCCCTGTGCTTTTCCAGTTTTTTACAGCTTTCTACAATAAACACACATTAGAGTTTTATTTATTTTTTGAGCTCTCTTTAAAGATTTTGTTATTGGCATATAATTGCTTTACAATGTTGGATTATTTCTGCTGTACAGCAAGGTGAATTGGCTATGTGTGTAGACATATCCCTTATCTCTTAGACCTCTGGCTAATTATAAAAAGCATTGAAAACAATATGTGTTTGTTGTAATGCTATTAAAGAATTCAGTGCTATGCTTGATGCATGCCATGTCAAGGATGAAGTTCTGCATACGTGTTAGGAGGGAGAATACACGTACAGTTGCAATAATTCTGTTTCTTGCTCCAAGAAAGGTTGCTGAGCTTCATTAAAAAAGGTCGTTCACCTGGCCCTAGTGAAAAGTTGGAAGCCTTTCTATAGAGCAGGCTTCTGAAATACGCTCGGGTGATTCATGGATTTGTCTATTCGGAAATGTGGTCATTCACCAGCAACCAATGTTGAGCTATTGGGATCCATTTAGGAATATAACCACAACAGGTCCACCATAAATCGCCTGCTCTCCCATCTCAATATGCTTCATTAAGCTCACCTTTCCTGATGCGACTGGATTATTAGATGTCAAGACGAAGAAAATCATTAGGTCCCACTGTTCTAATCCTCCAGAGCACCAATGTGGTTGCTATGTAATTTTATTTTCTTTTTTTTTTCAGATAGAACCTGCCTTGTACCTTCCTATGGGAAAATATTTTCAAACGGGTAAAGAAGCAATATTACTGTATTGTGAGGCGTATCTCAGTAGGTCATTACCATAACTTCTAGCAGAAAGGATAATCTATGTCGCATCTTACTTCAAGGATAAGATTGATTTTTATAAAAATCTTTAGTGCATTGAGGCTTAGCAATTTTTTTTTCTATGAAGAAGCAATTAGATACTGGAGTTTTCCAGAAATGTTAGGTGAGTATAAAAGCCAAACCCTGATTTTTTTAAAGAAAAGATCATCATTCAACATTTGAAGAGAAAAGGCAGTTTCTCGGTGAGAAAATGATATTGGCACAATGGCGGTCGTTACCACTCACACGGCCAGGGGTCCACTGCTTTCTTCCATGTACATCTCCCTGGGAAATTGACAGCAATGTGACACAACAAAGAATATAAAAAGCACCTATATTTCTACCACCCAGAACTGCCGTTTTGAATGTTTTTTTCCTAGGATGCATATCTATACACATGTAGATATACACACATGTGCGTGCTAGGTCACTCAGTCATGTCTGACTCTTTGTGACCCCATGGACTGTAGCCTGTCAGGCTCCTCTGTCCGTGAGGATTCTCCAGGCAGGGATACTGGAGCGGGTTGCCATGCCCTCCTGCAGGGGATCCTCCCAATCCAGGTATCGAACCTGCATCTCTTACGTCTCCTGCATTGGCAGGAAGGTCCTTTACCACGAGGGCCACCTGGGAAGCCCAGACACACACACACTTAAAAAATGGAATAACAAGCCATGAATATGTATATAAATCTAGAAATCTATGTATTTAAAGGTTATATATATATATAAACTTTATTTAAAAAGTATGTATGTGTGTGTATATACACATATGCATAATGGAGCTTCCCTGATGGCTCAGATGGTAAAGAATCTTCCTGCGATGCAGGAGATCTGGGTTCAATACCTGGGTGAGGAAGATCCCCTGGAGAAGGAAATAGCTACCCACTCCAGTATTCTTGCCTGGAAAATCCCATGGACAGAGGAGCCTGGTGGGCAACAGTCCATGGGGTCGCAAAGAGTTGCACACAACTGAATGACTCATATATCTCTAAAAGTTTTCCATATATATATATCACATATTACCTTTAATAAAAGTATGAAACCAAAATATGTAAATATTCTTTTTAAAGGAGAACTATAATTCTCTCAACTTCGGCCACTGACATGAGTCTTTAGTTCCTTTTCCCACAGCTAAAGGTATTATGAATCTGGTGCCACCCTTCTAGGATCAGCACAGCAAGTTTTCTGTAAAAGGTTCCATAGTAAATATTTCAGGCTCTGTGGGCCACTGGGTTTCTGTTACAACCACTTGGCCCTGCAGTTGGAGAACAGAAACAATCATAATCAGGGTGTCAGCAAATGGACGTAGCTGTGTTCCAATAAAGCATCACTCGTGGACACTGAATTTGAATCTCCTATTTTTCCTATTTTTAAAAATATTTGCCTCAATTTTTCTAAACTTTAAAGTATAAAAACCATTTTTAGTTGGTAGGCTGTACGAAAACAGTGATCAGTAACCTGGGTTCTGATTCTTCTTTTATATCTCCACAGACATTTCTGTATCTCCGGATAATAATATCTGTAATATTATTTCATTTGTGCATTTTCTTTCATGAATGGTATTGTAGTGTATGAATCATCTAAAAGGTATATTTTTAACTCAGCAAAGTTTTTACTAAAGAATACATATATATATATATATGTTGTATTATGTATTATGTGTAGATACCTTATATACATGTACATGTCTGCCTTGCTATAGATTATTCCTAAATAACTGTATTTAGTTCTTTTCACTGCTACATAGTGTTCCATCATAGGATATATCATGTATTTGATGCCAATGGCCATTTAGTTGGTCATTTCTTTCCTGTTACAAACAGTAGTGCAGTTATATCCGTAAACACTTACGCATGTGTTTTGTCAGAGCAGGCATTAGGAACAGAATTGCTTGGTTATGGGGAGTGCCCCTTTTCCATTTTAATTGCTGTTGTGCAGTTGCTAAGTTGTGTCCGACTCTTTGCAGCCCAATAGACTGCAGCAGAGTCTTCCCTGTCCTTCACTATCTCCTGGAGTTGCTCAAACTCATGTCCATTGAGTCAGTGATGCCATCCAACCATCTCATCCTCTGTCACCCCCTTCTCCTCTTGCCCTTAATGTTTCCCAGCGTCAGGGTCTTTTCCAATGAGCCATCTCTTTGCATCCAGTGGCTAAAGTATTGAATTTTAGGTTCAGTCCTTCCAATGAATATTCAGGGTTGATTTCCTTTAGGATTGACTGGTTTGATCTCCTTGCCATCCAAGGGCCTCTCAAGAGTCTTCTCCAGCACCACAGTTAGAAAGTATCAATTCTTCAATGCTCAGCCTTCTTTATGGTCCAACTCTCACTTCCATACATGACTGTTGGAAGAACCCTTCACTCCCTGATTACTTTAACAGTTAATTTCCAATGTAGGCACATATTCTCTGGACATGGTTTTCAACAGCATCAGGTAAAATGGCAAAACATTAAGTATTATTTTATTAGACACCAGTAAAAAGTTTCCAGAGGGATGATACCAATTTACCCTTCCCCCAGGGAGACGTCCCTTCATTCTTGATCTGGGGGGGCTTTTTTTATCACTGTTTTTTTAATTAAGTAATTTTTTATTGGAGGATGATTGCTTTACAGAATTTTGCTGTTTTCTGTCAAACCTCAACATGAATCAGCCATAGGTATACATATATCACCTCTTTTTTGAGCCTCCCTCCCACTTCCCTTCCCATCCCACCCCTCTAGGTTGATGCAGAGCCCCTGTTTGAGTTTCCTGAGCCGTACAGCAAATTCCCATTGGCTATCTATTTTACATACGGTGATGTAAGTTTCCATGTTACTCTTTCCATACATCTCACCCTCTCCTCCCCTCTCCCCGTGTCCATTCGTCTATGTCTCCGTTTCTCCACTGCTGCCCTGTAAGTAAATTCTTCAGGACCATTTTTCTAGATTCCATTGCTTGTGGAGTCAGAGCGAGGAAACAGCGTCCACTCTGGACCATCTTGTCATGTTGCTCCAGATGCTCGTGTGGACCTTGAAGTCCCTTTGGGTGCGTACAAATATTGTTCTGACTCTTCACCGGGGCACTTACACATGAGAATAGCAATTTATATCAATAACCGGGTTGGGCAACATCTGCCAAGGTTGTCACACTCTGTGATTAAATGACCATATGTGCCAGGGAACACAGGGACGATGGGACTGTAATTAGGGTGTGCTGTCTTTCCACCTCCCCCACCCCCACCATCCATAACTTCAAATAACCTTGCTTTTGTGAACTGATTTGTGAATCAGATTATTCCACGGAGACTGGTTGTTTTTTTTTCCGTGATAATCATACTTGATATTTGTGTATCTCTACAACTACACAGGGTTCTGATTAAACAAAAGTCTAGAAACCTTTTGCCATTTTACCTGATTCTACTGAAAACCATGTCCGGAGGACAGTATGTGCTTGTATTAGGAATCAACTGTTCAAATAATCAGGGTGTGTATGTATTTTGCACTGCATTGTCACGGTAAAAGAGAGTTTTACTTAATGTTATCTTAGCATCTTTCAATGCAACTGCCTCCAAGAAAAGTAGGCAGAGAAAACACACATAAACTTTTCTTAAGTTCACAAGGAGCAAGTTAAACACTACATGAATGCAATATTAAAAACACCCTTAATGCATAAGAAAGAAAAAAACCCTCCTCATTTCTTTACTGGTATGACAGAGATGGATGATGATTATGTAAGGACTTGGCATGTTAAAAAAAAAAACCTGGAAATATTGCTGTTAGTTGTGGAGCTGTAATAAATGTGAAAATAAATATTTGAAGGATTTATTAACATTTTAAAATTTGCTTACCGATATGTAAAATCCGACTCAGTTGTGCACAAGGCCTTTAATGAAAATAAACTCTCCAAGAAGTGGACAGAGGAAACCGATGATTATCTTGTTACTCGAATGCAGTATATCTGTGTGATATTCTAGAACACATTTAGATTCCACCCCTTCAAGAAACAGTTGCTTTGAAGAGAAACAAGGCCATCTTAGTGCCTGTAGCTGGCCATTCTGATTGTGAAGGAAATGAAGAAACAAAACTCACTTCCCCAATCAATAGATGGTTTAGTCTCTACCCAAAGCTATGGCTTAGACTGGGAATAGCTAAGCTGGGAGTAGTTAGAAGCTTGTGCAACTCATTTCATTTAATAAGAAAAAAAAATCATATACCTATGAAGAGTCCCTTGGACTGCAAGGAGATCCAACCAGTCCATTCTAAAGGAGATCAATCCTGGGTGTTCATTGGAAGGACTGATGCTAAAGCTGAAACTCCAATAATACTTTGGCCACCTCATGCGAAGAGTTGACTCACTGGAAAAGACTCTGATGCTGGGAAGGACTGGGGGCAGGAGGAGAAGGGGACGACAGAGAATGAGATGTCTGGATGGCATCACTGACTCGATGGACATGAGTTTGAGTGAACTCTGGGAGCTGGTGATGGACAGGGAGGCCTGGCGTGCTGTGATTCATGGGGTTGCAAAGAGTCAGACACGACTGAGCGACTGAACTGAACTGATGAAGACTTTTGGAAACAAAAAAGAGGAATCTTTGATTCCACTATTATCCAAGGTAAATATATTTTAGAAGGTGGTCGCTGAAGTTCAACAGGATGTAATATGTATTTTCCATTTCAAAGCAGGCTCGAACTTCAGAGCATCTTCTTTTACTACATAATGTGTAAGATTGGAGATTGCAAAGTTGTAACTACTACCACTACAAAAAAAAAAAGAAAAAAAGGTACAACCTCTTCTGGGAGGAAACACCGAGGAAAAGTTCAGCAGCAGCGCTGGAGGTAGGGAGCGGTGAGATTTCCATCCTTTATTAGTGTTTATACGTGAAGTAGCACATTGGAAGTCATAAATACTGTCCCGTGGACGTTCTGAATAATGCAGGAGTTAGTGTAAGTAATTGGAAGTGCTTATATCCTGCCTTTAGACATTTCTCGGCTCGTGAGTTAAAATTGGTTGTCAAGGGTGGACTCGGAGGACCCTGCAAGGTGCCCTAGTCTGTCATGTGGTACATATTTAATGCTTGAAAGAACAAGGGAAGGGACACGTGCAGGGGAGCGGGAGGGAGGGAGAGAGGCGAGGGACCGCCGCCAGCTCGGGGAGGTGCGGAGGCGGGACCCACGCAGCCTCCATCCCCGGGGCTGCGAGACTTTGCAGAACCATTGAGACTTTGCAATCGGGGCGTCCAATTTGGCGAGGGTATTTCTTTTGGCGCCGAGGCCGAGGACGCGCGGGCGGCTGGGCTGGGGCGCTGGCAGCGTCCCTGGCACCTCAGTGGCCTCCCTTTTGTGTGCGTCCCCCGCGTTGATTGCCTCCTCGCTCGGGCTGCTCGCTCCCGGCGCGCTCTGCACCTGCTGGTGGTGGTGTCAGGCTGCCAGGCGGCCTGGGCGAGCGAGCGCGGAGGCTCGGGCGCGCACGACAGATGACTGGAGTCATTTACATTGCTAGCACGTGGGTGCCGCTTGCTGTCGCCTCGGACTTCTCCCGTGCGTTCTCCCGGGGAGGAAGCAGGAGACACTTTGCAGCCGACAATGAAATCCTGGCAGCTAATTGCAGTCGTGGGAGATGCCCTTCAGGTAAGGCGAGCGAAGAAGGCTCTGAACGCTGGCGGGGATGCGAGGATAGCGGGAGACTAGGGCGAGCTGCATGGAGAGGAGGCGGTGTCTACCGAGGCTTCCCGAAGCCCACTGACTCGCGGGCGGGGGTGGGAGAGGGACGGGGACGGGGGCGGGCGACAGGGGGGAGGAGTGTGCAAATTGACATTTTGGGCTGCCTGTGGCAGGGGAGCCGCCGTCAGCCGCTGTCCAACGTTCGCGCAGAGAGGGTGGCGGCGTGTGCGCCCCCGGGGCTGCCGATTTAGAATAGGGACCTGGCGGCGGAGGGAAGCCGGGCACACCGAAGCCGAGATGGAAGGCTGTGGATGCCTTCGCCGTGCGTGAATGAGACCCGGTAGGTAAGGCCAGCCGGAGGACCCGGGAGCCTGGGCTCGGGCGCGTCCCGGGGCGCACCCAGGGACGCCGATCGCCTGGAGAGGGCGAGGGGCGTTCGGAGCGACCCGGGGAGCCCCGAGATGAATGGATTTTCTGGACGGAGTAGAAGTTAGCGGGGAAACTTCATTGCCCATGCTCATTGGCTCCGTTTAACTTTATTTCCAGAGATGAATAAGCGTTTATAAGAGAAGGTGTGTAAGTCCCAATAGGCTAGCAGGGGTTTTGCAGGAGCTGCGCGCTTCTTCAAATGTGAGGTTTCTGAAATGACTGGCCAGATGGGCCGTGCCTTGGGAAAGTTGGCACGCTCACGATCCGAGGGGGCATGTGTGTGTGTGTGTGGGTGGGGGTGTGTGATGAATTTCACGTTTGTGCAGACATGTCTACACTGGGTACTCTCTCTGCCTTTCCCTATTCCCAGGGAAGAGGGAGTAAACTGACAATACCAAAAAGGCTTGGACTGAAGAAGTAGGCTCTGGATCGTTTTATTAAATGAAACAAGAGTCATCCTTCTAGAGAGATCAAATGCGGGAAATGTACCTTGCCTTCCAAAGTGATGGAATTTACTGTCAAGCATTAAAAAAAAAAAACACACAAAGTGTTGAATCTGATATTTATCATCCTGGGAGGATCACCTGGAGTCCTAGGGCTCAGCCTATTTCTCTGGCCATTTATTTTCAGATTAGGATGAAACTGGTGTTATTTATTTCTGTTAACAAAAGAGCTAAGACCCTCCCCACCCCCCACTCAAGAGGGGCCCAAGGGGAATTCTGAATCCACAAGTTATGCTGGCAGCCTCATCTTAGTGAAATGTTCATTAAATTACCTGTGAAACCAGCCACTTTGTGGGTATCTTTCCATCGCTCATAATTTACTCATTGTTTATGCGGTTTTAATTTTGGTCACAGGGAAATGAATGTGGCTCATAATGAAAGCAGTCAAAAATGATTGTGTAATCCTTTTGGGGGGATAGCTGGGCAGTAAATGTTTGGCTTAAGGCCCTAAAATCTTTCTCAACCGAGTTTCGTATTTTTGATCTGACCGTATCTTCAGAAATCCGAAGGGCGTGAGTGTAGATGTGTTTGCGATATGGAGTAACTTGCCTTTGTGGTTGGCTGTGATTAAGTTTCCAGAGGGTTGTTCTTGAAGTAAGAAAACTCACATCAGCCGCTGACAGCTGTTTACCACTGATGTTCCCAGGCAGTGCGGGCAGCAGTCATGATTTTCTTAAAAGAAGCAGGATATTTCAACTTCTGTCTGCCCACTCACACTCTACACACGCTGGTGCTCCCTTCTGTATTAGAATATTCGCAGATTATTAGGAAGAGAAAATTGCTTCTCTGAAGAGTTGGAGGAAGTTTCACCAACGGGGGAAGGTTTCCTCTCGCCCTGTCTGATTCATCCTTCTTTTTTCTCCTTCCCTCCCTCCCATCCACCTTTCTTTCTCTCCAACTCTGTTTTTCCCTCCCCATCCACCTGTATTTCTTTTCATCTTTCTTTTTTTAAGTTTCATACCTGGAACACAGAACAGATTTTCCTTTATCTTCTCCCACTACATTTTTATCTTAACCAATGTTTTGCACCCTGAAGGATCATCCCTAGCCCCTGATTTTTCTTTATCGGTATTCTCTGCTCCTGTGTAAGGATTAATTAATATCAGACAATCCACTATACAGTAATCTTACTTAGAAAGCGAATATTCAAACTTTTCTTGTCCTTTCATTTTAACCAGTTAAACACTTGGAGAAGGCCTTCACTTTACACGAACAGAGCTTAATCTTGTCTCTGTGATCACCCAGGGATAGATTTTTACAACCCTGCACTTTGCCTCCTAACTTTATTGGGGTAAACATATTTTTCCATTTGTCTCTTTTAAACTTGCCCCTCAAACTTCTGTTTTTTTCTATTACCTGACCTAAGTTTCGAATCTGGATTCATTTTAATCTGTATTTACTTGGACTTAGTAGAATTAGTCATGAGCCTTGACTTACATGCCAGCTTTTTAAAGTATCACCAAAATAGTGTAATTCTTTTCTCCAATTTTTTTTTTTCTTTTTCCTATGATCTCTCCCATAAGTACGACACAAAAGTTGAAGTAGATTTTAGGTCAAAGGGCATTTGGCGACAATTGCCTTCCTGTAAATTATAGTTGTGAGATGTTGAGAATATATAGCTGTATTTTGAGAGCATGACATGAGAATCAGAGTATGTAATCCTTACCATTTTCTCTAATTACAGAGAATCTGGTTGGGTGGGTCAGTCCGGAGCCAAATAACTATTTCAATGTTTGGTGTGAGATAATTTGGTCTTTTTTTTTTTTTTTTTTCTGGCTAGATTTACAATTTTTCTGTTAGATTTTGGGCAGAGTTGCAGAACCAGAGAAATGGTGCATGGTCCAAATGAGGCAGGACATTTATGAAATAATGATGAAAGCTTGTTGGTGTTAATTAAACCTTTGTTTACACTTCATTTCTAGCTCTGTTTTTAAAATGTCACATGAGTTAGTCTCTAAGTGATCACAGTAAGTTCTCAGAGAGTAATTCTAATGGAATTAAAATGAAAGGCCTTTTATGAGACTTTAATCCCCATCCTGTGTTGATTTTTCTGACAAACACAAAAACAAATAAGGAAGAAAAACACGGACCCTTCAAGAATTTTGCACTTTCAGGCTTCGGTTGTGGGTCTGAAACCTTCAGGAGGTTGTAACACATTTTATCTTCGTTTTTATTTGTGGGTGGATGCCTCTGTCCTTCTGTTTATTTTCCTTCATTTTTCTCCCAGAATTGAGTGTTTACATATATTATGAGCAAGAGTAAACAGGAGCAGATAAAAGCATGAAGAGCTTTTAAATTATGCATTTTAATTTATTTGAATTAAATCATATGTAACAAAGTCACAGTCCTGATGGTTTGGCATTCCTGTTCTCCCCCTCCCCTGTTTGCATGATACAGAAAGAAAGAAATCTTTAAAAGTCAGCTTTTAACACACAGCGCTCTACTTAGAAATCTTTTATTTAATTATTCAGTTACTATAATATTCCAAACAATTTCCAGTAGTTTTTTTTTATTAATAGATACAAAGTTTATATGAAAACTTGTGGGGCGTGTGTGTGTGTGGACATGCGCGTGTGCCCAAAAAGCTGAAACAGCTTGTGTCAGCTACAGCAACTCGTTTTTGATTCAGCAAAACTAGGTTATGAATTCAAGCAATTAAAAATGACAAAAAGCCCAATTTCACTGCCTAGATTAATACATTTCCAATTTTTCCTGCTCCATAAAAATTTCAAAGTGTTCTTTCCGGTGAGGTGTTTGCATAACCTGTGGGGTATTGAAAGGTCCCCGTTTCACATTGGCTTGTGATGTCTTGATGCTTTGATGTAGCGAATGTAAATACGATCAATGGCATGTTCTTAACACAATTTTGTATTTGCAACTTCTCAGGAAATTTCAGTTGGGTTTAAAGGAAAGCAAGAACAGTTGTTATTTCCCTCACAGTGATCAGTGGGGTATCAGCTGGTTCAAACATGGGCAGGCCAGAGAAGGCTTTTTGAGAAGTGATACAATTGTAGCAAAAATAGTGTATCCATGTGCTAAGGTTGACAGTGAGAGCCTTTTCCTCTGCAATGGTGGGCGCATTTATTCCTTTTTCTCTAGTTCTGTAGGCGTGAATCTAGAATTCTGGATTCTTGTTTATCTGATTAACCAAAGCTCACTGTTCTTTAAAATGGACTTTTTTTTTTTTTTTTACTGATGGATTAGTGGTCACAATTAGCCACCTTGAATTCCCTGCAGTTTGGATTCTCCAGGCAAGAATACCGGAGTGGGTTGCCATGCCTTTTTTCCAGGAGATCTTTCCAGTCCAAGGATCGAACCAATGTCTCCTGCATCCCCTGCACTGCAGGCGGATTCTTGACCACTGAGGCATTCGGGAAGACGGGGTGCAGAATGGGGTTCAGTTCAGTCACTCAGTCGTGTCCAACTCTTTGCAACCCCATGGACTGCAGCACACCAGGCTTCCCTGTCCATCAGCAACTCCTGGAGCTTGCTCCAACTCTTGTCCATCAAGTCGGTGATGCCATCCAACCATCTCATCCGCATCCCCTTTTCATCCTGCCTGCCGTCAATCTTGCCCAGCATCAGGGTTTTTCCCAATGAGTCAGTTCTTCGCCTCAGGTGGACAAAGAATTGGAGTTTCAGCTTCAGCATCAGTCCTTCCAATGAATATTCAGGACTGATTTCCTATAGGATTGACTGGTTGGATCTCCTTGCAGTCCAAGGGACTCTCAAGAACCTTCTCCAACACCAATGTTCAAAAGCATTATTTCTTTGGTGCTCAGCTTTTTTTTATAGTCCAACTCTCACATCCATACATAACTACTGGAAAAACCATAGCTTTGACTAGATGGACCTTTGTTGACAAAGTAATGTCTTTGCTTTTTAATATGCTATCTAGGTTGGTCATAGCTTTTCTTCCAAGGAGCAAGTGTCTTTTAATTTCATGGCTGCAGTCACCATCTGCTGTGATTTTGAGCCCCCCAAAATAAAGCCTTTTGCTGTTTCCATTGTTTCCCCATCTATTTGCAATGAAGTGATGGGACCAGATACCATGATCTTAGTTTTCTGAATGTTGAGTTTTAAGCCAACTTTTTCACTCTCCTCCTACACTTTCATCAAGAGGCTCTTCAATTCCTCTTTGCTTTCCCCCATGAGAGTGGTGTCATCTGCGTATCTGATGTTACTGATATTTCTCCCAGCAATCTTGATTCCAGCTTGTCCTTCATCCAGCCCAGCATTTTGCATGATGTACTCTGCATATAAGTGACAATATACAGCCTCGACATAACTCCTTTCCCAATTTGGAACCAGTTTGTTGTTCCACGTCCGGTTCTAACTGTTGCTTCTTGACCTGCCTACAGATTTCTCAGGAGGCAGGTCAGGTGGTCTGGTATTCCCATCTCTTGAAGAATTTTCCTGAGTTTGTTGTGATCCACACAGTCAAAGGCTTTGGCATAGTCAATAAAGCAGAAGTAGATGTTTTTCTGGAACTCTTTTGCTTTTTTGATGGTACAGCGGATGTTGGCAATTTGCTCTCTGGTTCCTCTGCCTTTTCTAAATCCAGCTTGAACATCTGGAACTTCATGGTTCACGTATTGCTGAAGCCTGGCTTGGAGAATTTTGAGCATGACTTTACTAGCGTGTGAAATGAGTGCAATTGTGTGGTCCTTTGAACATTCTGTGTCGTTACCTTTCTTTGGGATTGGAATGAAAACTGATCTTTTCCAGTCCTGTGGCCACTGCTGAGTTTTCCAAATTTGCTGGCATATTGAGCGCAGCACTTTCACAGTATCATATTTTAGGATTTTAAATAACTCAGCTGGAACTCCATCACCTCCACTAGCTTTGTTCGCAGTGATGCTTCATGATAATTTGTCTGCAATTGCTACATGACATATTTCTCTGTTGTTTTATTGAAATCTCTGCTTGTGAGGAAATCCAGTTTCTCGTTTGCTAATGTGATGGAAGGACCAGTTGTATTTATTGTACTTGTTCTTTTTAGACTGATGAGGAGGGTGAGGGGTGGACCATGTATCAACACATCCATCCTTACAGGAATTTAGCAATGCGCCCTCACTGCTTCTTTGTGTCAAGTATGGGGCTGGGAGTTCTAGCATAGCTTTTCTGGCCCTTATTACCATTCTTCAAGGTAGTTATCACTATACCTAAGGAAGACATGGAGAAGCCATGTTCAAGACTTTTCATGATTAGAATATGCAATTCACATCCAGATTTTTCTGGCTTCAGTATCCCAAGACACACCTGAAATGAACTCTCTGAATTCAGGAAGAAATACAAAACGGGTACTCAGCTGACGCCCTTGGCCAGTGGTTCTCAACCAGGAGCATTTTTTTCCTCTTCCATCCCCTCAAAGGACAAAATAAAAACACAGACCTCAGAATGGGAGAAAATGTTTGCAAATGAAGCAAGCAACAAGGGATTAATAAAAATATATAAACAGCTCATGCAGGTCAATAAAAAAAATGAAAAAAAAACTGGGTGGAAAACTTAAATAGATATTTCTCCAAAGAAGGCATACAGATGGCCAACGAATACATGAAAAGATGCTCAACATCACTGATTATTAGAGAAATTCAGATCAAGACTCCAGTGAGGTATCTATCACCTCTCATGGGTCAGAATGGCCATCATCAAAAAATCTACAAAACAAATCTACAAATGCTGGAGAGGGTATGGAGAAAAGGAAACCCTCCTGCACCGTTGGGGGGAATGTAAATTGGTGCAACCACTATGGGAAACAGTGGGGAGGTTCCTCAAACAACTAAAAATAGAGCTACCATATGACCCAACATTTGGCCACATATTGGAGAGAGTTTTGGTAGTTATGTTTGGGTGAGGGCTGCTACTGGTATCTGTTTTGTAGAGAATAGATGCTGCTAAACATCCCGGGGATGATGCTAAACATTCTAGAATACACAGATAGTGCCGTCCCCCTCCCCGAAACAACAAAAAATGATCTGGACCACAATGCCAGCAGGGCTGAGGCTGAGAGATCCTGCCCTAGGCAATATCAGTGAAGCTATGACTAATATACACATGGCCTGATTTTTCAAGAAAGTGGATAAGTGAATTTCAGTTATTAAACTTTTTAAATCTCCGGTTGGACACTGTGAATAAGATCACGATGCAGAGTCAGAAGGTCTGTATTTTCTTACAATTTGACTTTAAAATTTTATAGCTGCCTATTCCGAGCATCTTTCCTTTATAAAGATGACACAGGTCATTGTGATTGAAGTACCTGATTTTCCCCGATGTGCTCAGCATTACCTCCGACAACGGCTCTGAAATGAGATTTCTTTCTCCGGTGCTGATGTCAAGAGAAGAGAAAGGCGGCATCACTAAATGAGTCATGCGACTGTAATTCTAAGAACCTTCCTGCTTCCCCTTGGCATTCAAGCACGGTTATTTTCTCCTTATCTTTAAGTTTGGCATGCAGGTTTATTTGCTTATTTATTTAATAAATGCGAATCAGTGTTTTGCATGTGCCTAGTACTGTTATAAATGCTTTAATGTATTGATTTACTTAATTCTGAAGACAAGCCCGCATGTTTCATATTATTATTATCTACTTTTTATAGATGAGTCTCCCTGGTGGCTCAGTGGTAAAGAATTTGTCTTCTAAGAAGATGTGGATTTGATCCCTGGGTCGGGAAGATCCTCTGGAGAAGGAAATGGCAACCCACTCCAGTATTCTTGCCTGGGAAATCCCATGGACAGAGGAGCCTGATGAGCTGCAGTCCATGGGGTCACAGAAGAGTCAGACGAGACTTAGCGAATAAACAACAACAACTTATTATAGAGGAGAAAACCAAGATCCAGAGAAGCTGAGTAATTTGCTCAAGGTCACACAGCTTATAAGTTACAGAGCTAGGAATTCTATTGCACCGTCTCTGCTCTTAACCACTTTGCCATGTTCTTTAAGAATTTGCCATGCTTTTAAATGGGCGGAAGTACAGCTGTTTTGGCAGCATCTTCATGTGAGTTTTATTTTTTTTTTATTCTAGGAATTAATTTTTATTTATTTTCTTTATTACTTTTTTTAAATTTTACAATATTATATTGGTTGGTTTTGCCATACATTGACATGAATCTGCCCCGGGTGTACATGAGTTCCCCTTCCTGTACCCCCCTCCCACCTCCCTCCTTCCCTTATCCTCCCTCTGGGTCATCCCCGTGCACCAGCCCCGAGCATCCTGTATCATGCGTCGAACCTGGACTGGTGATTCGTTTCACATATGATAATATACATGTTTCAATGCCATTCTCCCAAATCATCCCACCCTCGCCCTCTCCCACAGAGTCCCAGAGAGTGTTCTATACACCTGTGTCTCTTTTGCTGTCTCACATACAGGGTTATCATTTCCATCTTTCTAAATTCCATATATATGCATTAGTATACTGTATTGGTGTTTTTCTTTCTGGCTTCAAAAGATATTTTTTAAATTTCATTTCAGATTGCTTAGGCAAACAGATAACCATTTTTGAATGAGAGTGAGTGGTAATGTGTATAGTTTTATTTTTCACTATTTAGATACTTCTGAATGTGCAGTTTTCCAGCGTCACAAGGACTTGTGGGTTCTCTTCATTATTTATTTATATTACTGAAAACAATCGTATTCATAGGCTGTAACTTACAAGATGAATGGTCCCTTCAAGAAACTTTACATTTTGGTTTCCTGGCCCTTTAAACGTTTTCTGTGGCGTCCCGTGTGACCCATACCAAGTGGGATGTGGTGGATGTGGGTACATCGATTCCCAACTTGATCTTGCTAAAGCCAATCACCTTTGCCATTTAGACTGTGGAAATGACCCTGCCCATCTCTTGCTCTGTTGCATTTCCAGTATGCAGTACAACCTATGCAGAGAAAAACAATTTGAGTAGATGCTTAAATAGAAGTACCAATTTAGCATACTTTGTTCTGCGTTAGAAGACATGATCTTGCAAGTCTATGGTTAAACATACAATAACCAGAGGGTTCAGAAAAACCAAGATGGGAGTAGACAATCTCCATCAATTTCAGTTGAATGAATGAATGGATACATGGATGGAAGAATTTATGTTTTAAAACGTCTCATGTCAAGGTTCTGTGTGGGTGTATACTTTAAAAGGAAGCATCTTTCATATTGAACGGGAAAATTCTGGGGGAAGAGGAGGTTGTGTCTGTGGGAACCACTGATAACAGATGACAGTTCTATGCCAGCTGCCTTCTCAGGCTTCTGACCCAAGCTTCCCAGTATTCGGGTGATGGAACATAACTCACTCTGCACTGCCCCACGGAAAACCTGAAGATCCTGAGCCACGACAGTGGGCTGCCGTTTACATGAGGCAAGGCAGAGATTTCTGAATATGAGGGAGAAAGGCTCAGCGCTCTTGAACAGCTTTAGTCTGGCCAGCCAGAAATACCAAAACTGTGCTCAGGGGCTCTGGAGCCACCCTCCACCACCCCTGAAACATTCCAGGAATTGCAGTAGATGTGGAAACCGTTTTAGTCCTTCCTGTATATTTCAGGCCCAATGAACTCGAATTTACATGTAGAGGCAAGAAGTGAATCCATTTCAGAAGTATCAAAAGACTCACGTTGCATCCGTTATTGTCACATTTCCTTTTTTTGTTTTTTAATACAGTTCATTGATTTGGCTTTTATGGAATACGTTTTCCATCTAAAAAAAAGTGTTGATTCAGGAAATAGTTTGACATTAAGCCAGAATTTGTTGTCCAACAGCGAATAAACAGGGATAAACTCCCATAGCTGAGACTCTGATAAAGTTCTGTAAGTGTTGTCTCTTTGTCTATGGTGCTAAAATACATATATCTTGGTTAATTGACTAAAAGAAGCCAACAATAGGAAATTGGATTTAAAAGAGTCATTTTCATTCCATATCCAGTGGAACTGGTTTCTAACATATTTCCACATTTAATTGAAATCTGCTTTTAAGAATAATGACAGCCGGTGATAAACTTTGTATGCCGTTAAGAGAGTATCTAACAAGGGGTAATGTGTTTCTGTCGAGCCCATTACAAAGTTTGCCCAGAGAGGTTAAAAATATAAATATAGAGGATCATCAATGTTATAAGTGGTTCAGGCTTCAACTTCTGCTGCTAATAGAAAAAGAAGCCAGGTTGTGTTGTAATGTACTAACTGCTCAATATAAAGAAAATTCTTTATTATTATCATGGGTACTGATCCTGTGTATTGAGTGTTTGCGTGAGCAACATGTGTGCGTACATGCTAAGTCGCTTCAGTTGTGTCCGACTCTTTGTGACCCTAAGATTGTAGCCCACCAGGCTCCTATGTCCATGGGGATTCTCCACTCAAGAATACTGGAGTGGGTTGCCATGCCTTCCTCCAGAGGATCTTCCCGACCCAGGGATCGAACCCATGTCTCTTATGTCTCCTGCATTGGTACATGTGTTCCACTAGCTCCACCTGGGGAGCCTTTGTGTAAGCCTTGCATTGTGTTGTCTCCTGGTTGCACATTATTGAACTGAATACTCCTAGCAACTTTAGAAGCCAGATGCTCTTATTAAACCCATTTTTCAGAAGGAAAGACTGAGGCTTGATGTGATTTTTCTAAGGTTACCAACCATGAGTTGGATTTATAGTCATATTTGAAATCTTATGACTTCAAAGACTATTTCCACCCTCTGTTTGACTCAAAGCCTTAGGGACCTTTGTTCTTACATTAGTGAAAACTGATCTGACATAGATCAGACTTGGTTAACCCTAGGGAGTCCTTGCAGTTCTTTTATTAGGACTAACCTGCTTATAATCTTAGTGGAATATGTGGATGGATGAATGGCTGGGTGGATGGATGGATGGATAGATGGATAACTGGATGAATGGGTGGATGGATAGATAGATAGGTGGGTGGGTGGATGGGTGGATAGGTGGATGGATGGGTACATAGAATGACCAACTAATGACTCAGAAGGAAGATTGGAAAAAAGTATGCATATAGTTTTCATAACAATAAATATAAATACCAACAAATAAATGAAAATACATTCACATATACATATATGTGTGTTTTGTGTACATATGTGGAAAGTTTCATCTGTATATATCAATGATTCACATATCATATTGGAAATCATCATATTTGATGGCATAGGCATTTTGTAGAATGTTGGAGAGAGTGTGGAATGGTACATTTTTCTATGGAAGACAATTTAGAAATTCTTATTTAAAAACGAAGTGCACATTCATTTGCCCAGCATGTCCGTGTCTTGGGTTTATGGATTTTCACTTTCACTTTTCAAGTTTGCAAAGGTGCAAATTGCTCGACTGGAGCAGAGAAGGAAGAAAAATTGGAGCAAACAAAATGCCTAATGATGGAGTGTAAGAAGCCAGGAAGCATTCACGGAGTGAAGAAGATCTTCATGGGCCTGAGATGGTGTCCAGGACTAGGGGAAGAGTCCAGGAGCCAGACCTGTGCTAGGAAAACTCTGAGAAAACGCACTTGGGACTTCCCTGGTGGTCCAATAGCTAAGAATCCTGCTGCCAGTGCAGGGGACACAGATTCAATCCCTGATCCGGGAAGATTCCATGTGCTGCAGAGTAACTAAGCCCGTGCCCCACAGCTACTGAGCCCCTCTGCTGCAGCAAGAGAAGCCACCGCAATGAGAAGCCTGTGCACCGCATCTGGAGGGTAGTCCCCATGCGCTGCAACTTGAGAAAGTCTGTGCATACTAGTGACGACCCAGCAAGCACACCAATAAATAAATAAATGCATTTTTGAAAACACACACATATACACACACTATGTTTGTCTATACAGGTTGAAATTTCATCAGATAGCTAAGGGGTTGAGAAGGAGGGTGACCTCTGTGGTTTCTGTGGAGCTTTACTTAGAAGGGAGCAGGAGAGGAACCCAAGTTTTGCTTTCAAAGTTATGCAAGATGGATCCGTTCTAGAGACCTGCTGTGCACCCTCATGCGTGTGGTTAGCAACGTGGCGTGGTGTTCTTAACAGTTGGTTAAGAGGGTAGATGGAGCCCATGGTTAAGTGTTCTTATCACACACACACGGGACACAAGGAGACATTTGGAGGGCGTGAGTGTGTCTGTTACCTTGGCTGTGGTGGTGGTATCACACAGGTGGATGTGTGATGCACCATACTTCCACGTGTGTGACATAGACATGTGTGAGTCTGTATCCAAACTCAATGCATTGTCCCCATGAGATGTGCAGAGGTTTCTGTCTATCAGATGTGCTTCAGGGCTTTCCTGGTGGCTCAGTGGTAAAGAATCTACCTACCAACCCAGGAGACACAGGTTCCATCCCTGGTCTGGGAAGATCCCACATGCTGGAGAATTAAGCGCATGTGCCACAACTACTGAGCCTACCTGTGTCCTACGGCCCGGAGCCACAACTCTCCAGCCCGTGAGCCTCAAGCAGTGAAGCCCATGACCCTGGAGCCCAGGCTCTGCAACAAGAGAAACCCCCACGTCAAGAAGCCCCCCCACCCCAACTAAGAGTAGCCCATGCAGCAGCGAAGACCCAGCACGACCAAAACTAAATTATAATAAGTGCAATTATTTAAAAACTGTACCTCAGTGAAACTGTTAAAAAGATTATACTTTGATTCCTTTTGATCTTCAACAAACATCCTCTACTTTGATAATTAAATACACTTCAGTTAGAAAAAAAAAAAAAAGAAGAGCTTCTATTTTTGCAAACAAGCTCTGATGGACCCCTCACACCCAAGCTGCTGTCCATCCACTTAGATGTCAACCTAGATATTCTGTGTTGGACACAGGCAACCCAAATTGCTTTGAAAATGTGTGTAAGAGAGACTTAAAAGGAGGTAAGCCTAAAAGTCTCTCGAGTAAAATATTATGTCCTGGCTAAGATTTGGGGTCGTTCTGTGCTCTGAAATAGGGTGGTTGGCTGCTGGCAAATTTCTGAAAATGACAAAGCTACTTTTTAAGCCTAATGGTTTGGCCACAGAGGAAAACGAAATTCCCCGGGTGCTGCAGACCCTTGTCATTCATTGGAGGCACGGCAAAATCATGATCTTTATCCTCCCAGCTGTGTGTGTCTGCCTGGGACTCTCGGCTGCTCAAAGTTGTATACTATTATTTTTTTATTCATCTCTGGGTCATTTCATCTTCCTGTGCCAGCCGCATGAATGGCTGTGTATGAAAATTGTATTTTGTGCTGAGTTTCCCACTGTGAAAGATGTTTACTATATATTTATGAAAACACTGCAATAACAAAACCCTTTCTATAGCCTTTCAATTTGCTGTAAGGGCAGATAAAATATTTTTATCTCGAACTGAACTTCATACCTTGGGAGATGCAGTAGGCCCGACTTGGAATAATAAAACACTTCAGAGAAAGGCTGGCGCTGTTCAGATTGGTTCAGAAACCCGGGCATTCCACTTGGCGGACCTCTATGGTTTTTAAAGGTGCCGACTGAATACACAAAACCTAGAGCTAAGCACTGCAACGTTGGCATCATTAAATAGAAAAAAGAAATCTTTGTATTTATTAAGTACTTTTGCATTGCGTCCGCAGAGATGCAGGGCAGCTCACTGAGCAGTGTTTCCTTCATTCTGGGAACTAGAGAGAGGAAGGTGGCCATCACCCCCGTGTATTGAAAATCTTGAGTCTTCACCTTCGTTTAGGCTTTAGCTTTGAAACTTTTGTTTAGTAGATTCTAGTTTACTAGATTCGCATGCAGTTGTAAGAAATAATACACAGAGATCTCTTGTAGGCTTTACCCTGTTTCCCCCCGCCATGGGAATATTTTGCAAAACCCTGTATCACGTCATGTCTGAGATACTGATGCGCCGCAGTGGAACCCACTGATGCTGCTCGGATTTTCCCAGATTGCCTTGTGCTCATTTGTGTGTGCGCTTCATTCTACACACATTTATTATGGGCATAGGTTTGGGGACCCACCGCCACAGATGGGATACTGGGTGTGTCCATCCTAAGATTCCTGTTAATCACATCCACCTCCGCTCACAGGCACCCACTCCCATCCCTAGTCTGTCCACACTGCTCTGTTCTCTGATTCTAAAACCCTGTCATTTCAAACACATTAGAGAAGTGAAATCACACAGATTTATTTTTTTAACTTTTTAGTTTACATTGGAATATAGCCGATTAACAATGTTGTGATGGTTTCAGGTGAATAGCAAAGTGACTCACCCGTACATTTACATGTATCCATCCTCCCCCAAACTCCCCTCCCATTCAGACTGTCACATAACATTGAGCAGAGTCCCCTGTGCTATACAGTAGGTCCGTGCTGGTTGTCCATTTAAATATAGCAGTGTGTACCTGTCCATCCCAAACTCCCTGACTATCCTTTCCCCATCCTTTTCTCCCAGCAACCATAAGTTTGTTCTCTAAGTCTATGAGTCTGTTTTGTAAATAAGTTCATTTGTCTCATTTCTTTTTAAATTCCACATATAAGTAGGATCATACAATATTTCTTTTTCTCTGTATGGCTTAATGCACTCAGTATGACAATCTCTAGGTTTATCCCTGTTGCTACAAATCAGATTATTCCATTCTTTTTAATGGCTGTGTAATATTCCATCGCATGTATGTATCATGTTTAACCTTTTGGGATTGGCTAGCTCCAGCACCATCATTCCCTGGAGTTTTATCTGAATGACTGAGTCCATCAATCATTTGTTCTTTTTCACTGCCCAGTAATACTCCACTGTGCCTGCTACATGCCATGGTCTGTTTAACCACTCACCTGTTGAAGGACATCTGGGCCATGTGTGGCTCTCACAAATACAGCTGCTGTGAACATTGCTGGGCAGGTTTTAGTGTGAGCATGAGTTTCACTGCTCTGGGACAAATACCAGGAAGAAGGCTTTGGCAATTTTTGATTCATACACATTATTTGTTCAAATGCTCAGTGCTGTATGACTCTTTGTGACCCCATGGATTGCAGCACTCCAGGCTTCCCTGTCCTTCACCAACTCCCAGAGTTTGTTCAAACTCATGTCCATTGACTTGGTGATGTCATCCAACCATCTCATCCTCTGTCGTCCCCTTCTCCTTCTGCCCTTAATCTTTCCCAGCATCAGGGTCTTTTCCGATGAGTCAGCTCTTCACATCAGGTGGCCAAAGCATTGCAACTTCAGCCTCAGTCCTTCCAATGAATATTCAGGGTTGATTTCCTTTAGGATTGACTGGTTTGATCTCCTTGCTGTCCAGGAGACTCTCAAGAGTCTTCTCCAGCACCACAGTTCAAAAGCATCAATTCTTTGGATCTCAGCCTTCTTCATGGTCCAACTCTCACATCCATACAGATTACAGAAAACATTAACATGCTATCCCTATTGGAAGTGAATGCCAGTCACACACACCAATCAAAGGAAAGATGTAAAATCTTACCCACATCTGAATGTTTATTTCTCCATAAGCAGAGGACTACATATAGAGACTATCCAGCATTTATGCAGCATCCACCTTATGCCAGTCTATATACCAAGCCTGCTGTGTGTACTAACTCACTCGTTCTCACAGCATCCTTAGGAGGTATGTACCATCGTCACCCCCACTTATAGATGAAGAGTCAGACAGAAAGCACTCCAGTCCCTTGCCACGTCGCTGCAATCCGTGGCACTGAGAGTTAGGCAGGCTGGCTTGAGAATCCCTCATCTGAAGCGCCAGCAGCGATGTGAACCTCACTCCCAGATCTGTGGGTCAACTCTCCTGGGTTGGATGAGGTGGCATCGGGTTGGGTCAGCATCTATCAAACTGTCCCTGCAAAGAAAGGACACGTGGATTTGTGGGTATAGGACAGTGGCTAGCTGACTTGACCGCCTCTCAACTCACTGCTATGAGCTAAGTTCGCTTTATTCGACCATCTCAGACAGATGGAGGTTTCTTCTGGCTTTTAGATCTCTAAGAAGTCGATTTCACAATCCTCCCTTGGTTACACACTGCGATATTTCACAGCTCTCACTGGCGGTATGTTCTGCCTCTCCGTGTGGCCCAGATCTGTCTCACCGAAAGCTGAGCCCCCGGTCATTTGTCTCCCTTCAGTGAAGATGTGGAATTGATGGCCCCACATTTCCTCGACAACACAGGTACTTGTTTAAAGGTACTTGTTTCTAACAGAATCTCGCGTGGCCGCTTTACATGAATCATGCGGCTTTCCATCCTCCAAAGGTATTCCATATTTCCACCAGGCTTATGAAGTATTTAATATTTTCATATGCTCCAGTGTAAAGCCATCTGTTGCAGTGACAGAACAAAATGTGGAAGGCAAGAACAAGCGTGTGTTTAGGGAAAGAGTCCATGGAACGTTAACAAGAAAGCTCTGTGCTGCTCTGGGGTGTCTTGTTGAAAATGGCCAGGGGATTTGGGGAGGCATGGCCCCTGGCACTGATATGTATAAATAGGCAGTTATAGATGACACTTGCCCTTTTACTCCTGTCCTGTAAATTTAGACTGGTTCTGCAGTGTACGTGGTGGCAGGGACCTCTCTGAAAGGAAGTAGTAGTATCGTCTGATTTTTGAATCTTTATTTCATCTTGGTTTTCCACATGTGTTTTAACTTTTCTAAAAATTGGAGGATAGTGGTGTTATAATGTTGTGTTAGTTTCTGCTATACAACTACGTGCATCAGCTACACGTATACATTCATCTCTTCCCTCTTGTGTTTGAACTTTTTGCTATTCTTTGGGCCACTGCATTGGGAACCTGCTGCGTGCTAGACTTGTGTGTTGCTGAAATTGTGTTTCAGAAGAGGTATAGCTGTTTTTCCAGGCCTAAGTTGTTCTTCTTTTGTTAAAAAAAATTATTTTTAACTGAAGGATAATTGCTTTACAATATTGTGTTGATTTCTGCTGTACATAAACTTGAATCAGCCATAGGTATACATTTGTTCCCTCCCTCTGGAAGCTCCCTCCCACCTCCCACCCCATTCCACCCCTCTAGGTTGTCACAGAGCACCAGATTTGAGCTCCCTGCATCATACAGCGAATTCCCACTGGCTGTCTATTTTGCACATGGTAGTGTGTATCAGTTCAGTTCAGTCGCTTAGTTGTGTCCGACCCTTTGTGACCCCATGGACTGCAGCATGCCAGGCTTCCCTGTCCATCACCAACTCCCAGAGTTTACTCAAACTCATGTCCACTGAGTTGGTGATGCCATCCAACCATCTCATCTTTTGTCATCCCCTTCTCTTCCTGCCTTCAATCTTTCCCAGCATTAGGGTCTTTTCCAATGAGTTGGTTCTTTGCATCAGGTGGCCAAAGTATTGGAGCTTCAGCTTCAGCAGCAGTCCTTCTTCTTGCAGTCCAAGGGACTCTCAGGAGTTTTCTCCAACACCACAGTTCAAAAGCATCAATTCTTCGGCACTCAGTTTTCTTTACAGTCCAATTCTCGCATCCATACATGACTATGGTATGTTTCAGTTCTATTCTATTCTCTCAATTGGTCTCACTCTCCTTCCTACCCACCCCTGTGTGTCCCTCAGTCTTTTCTCTATGTCTGCATTTCCATTGCTGCCCTGCAAATGGGTTCATCAGTACTATTTTTCTAGATTCCATATATATGTGTTAATATACAATATTTGTTTTTCTGACTTACCTCACTCTCTGTAATAGGCTCTGAGTTCATCCACCTCATTAGAACTGACTCAGATGCGTTCCTTTTTAAGACCGAGTAATATTCCATTGAATATATGTACCACCACTTCTTTATCTATTCATCTATCAATGGACATCTAGGTTGCTTGCAAGTCTTGACCGTTGTAAACAGTGCTGCAGTGGACATTGGGGGTACGTGTGTCTTTTTCAATTATGGTTTCTTCAGGGTATATGCCCACATGTACTAAAATTAATGATACAGAGAAGATTAGCATGGCCCCTGCACAACGGTCTAACTTCTCATAGCCATGGTGTGGTCTTGCTAATGCAGAAACAATCAGATACAAATCCATTTTGGCTGCCCACTTGAACATGAGGATGTTGGCACAGTCCTCTAAAACTGTTGCGATACTCCAATGCCGCTTGCCGAACTGAGCTCAGAAAACTCAAAGAGAATGTCTCTGAGGTGGGGCCCGTTGCTCTTGGGGAACACCATGGCTAACATGCAGTGAGGATCAGACCTGACACACGTATAAGGGGCACTGTGCCTCGACTGGCTTATTTCAGCCTCCTAAGCCTCTTCCCTGGCGGGGCCCCTCACTGTCTTCATTTTATAGACGAGGGAGCCATTTTCGAGAGGGTGATTCTCCCAAGGTCACACAGCTCTTGGTGGGCAAACCCTGGATCTGACCACGGGTAGGCTTGGTCCATAAACGGGTCGCTTCACCACTATGTCTTATAACTGACATTAGTAAAATAGGAGAAGCTTTGTTATAGCCACACGTTCCGGGAAACAAACTCACTCAGAAGGACAATGCAGATAGTGGAGTGCAGTTTATTACACCGGCGGGTCCAAGGCAGAGTCTCCTCTTAGCCAAGGTCCCCGACCAACATTTGTGAAAATCTTTTATACCTCATGTGTACGTGTCCGAACCCACCACCCCAATTTCCTTGAGACTTACATAAACAAAGGAAGGGTAAATACAATCACAATAACCCCATTATTCATGTGCTAGGTGTTCAAACAGTTAATAATCAATAAGTCTACGGTTACATTCCGATAGATACAGAAGGAATTTATGACCTGTCCGGAGGCAACGGTGATTAGAGTATGTTTTCTCTTAGGCGATGAGTAACCTGGATGTGATCTTCAAGATTCCCCTGTCCAGAGGGGGTCTTATCCTTCTATTGTAGTTTCCATAGGCACTAAGCACAGAGTTCAGAGTCCACTGGAGAGGTGGCTGAGCATGATAAGCATGAACAGGCCTAAGATGGAGTCCAGGCCCTATGAATTCCTTCTCCAGCTTGTTCACTGCCTTGCAGACCAGTTCTTCCAATGGTGATATCAGCTGGAACATGTCAGTCAAAATAGGGCAGACTGTCACAGCATGGCCTCTGCAAGCTTCAGTTCTGAGATACTTCTTCCTTTTTTTGCCACGCCAGGCAGCCTGTGGGATCTTAGTTCCCCAACCAGCGATGGAACCCACACTGCCTGCATTGAAAGCGTGGAGTCTTAACCACTGGACGGCCAGGGAAGTCACTCTCAGCTACTTAAAAAAAAAAAAAAAATTGATTATTTTTGGCTGTTTTGGATCTTCCTAGCTGTGTGGGCTTTTCTCTAGTTGTGGCAAGCGGGGGTACTCTCTACTTGGGGCACGTGGTCTTCTCATTGCAGTAGCTTCTCTTGTTGCAGAGCATAGGCTCGACAGTGGTGGCCTGTGGGCTGATTTGCTCTGAGGCACATGGAATCGTCCCAGATCAGGAATTGAACCTGTCTCTCCTTCAATGACAGGCAGATTTTTTTTTTTTTGCCACTGAGCCATCAGGGAAGCCCCCTCTCCACGACTTTCTTAATTTTTTATAATTTATTTTTTTTTATTTTTGATTGTGTTGGGTCTTCCTTCTGCTGGCTCTTCACTAGTTGTGATGAGCAGGGGCTACTCTCGAGTTGCGGGGCGTGGGCTTCTCATCTCGGTGGCCTGTCTCATTGCAGAGCAGGGGCTTTAGGGCGTGAGGGCTTCAGTATTTGCAGCTCGTGGGCTCGGTGCTTGGGGCTCCCGGGCTCTAGAGCGCAGGTTCAGTAGTTTGGTACATGGGCTTAGCTTCTCCGTGGCAGGTGGGATCCTCCTAGATCAGGGATTGAACCTGTGTCTCCTGCATTGCCTCCAAGCCACCAGGGAAGCCCCCTTTCAGCTACTTTTTAACTTCGTGAGTAAAGTTCAGTGAACCCCAGGGGGAAACTTGCAGAAGGAACTTGATGTGAAGACAGATGAACAGCTCTTGAGAGTGCTACATCAGAAAATTATACTGGTTAACACTCCCCCCTCCCGCTGCCCCAACCCCTCCTTTGTATCAATTTTGAACTATTTTCTACCAACTCGTGTGAAAAAGTGTCTTAGATCCTTCACCTGCTTTCAGTCCTATTAATAAATGGATTAGCAGCGTATGTAAGACCCTAGGTCCCAACGGTAGCCATGTCAAAAGAAGACAGTTTCTGGTTAGTTACTCCCAGGCTGATAAAATTCATGATATAGTAGGATTTAGGGGGATTTTTAAAAATCGGAGTATAATTGCTTGCCGTGTTGTGTTAGTTTCTGCTGTACAAGGAAGTGAATCGGCTTTATGTATGCATATATCCCCTCCCTCTAGAACCTTCCCACCCCACCCCTGTCGGTCATCACAGAGCACTGAGCCGAGCTCCCTGTGCTATACAGCAGCTTCCCACTGTGTGTGTGTGTGTGTGTGTGTGTGTGTGTGTGTGTGTGTGTCACAGAGCACTGAGCCGAGCTCCCTGTGCTATACAGCAGCTTCCCACTCTGTGTGTGTGTGTGTGTGTGTGTGTGTGTGTGTGAGAGTTGCTCAGTCATGTTTGACTCTTTGGGACCCCGTGGATTGTAGCGCACCAGGCTCCTCTGTCCATGGAATTCTCCAGGGAAGAATCCTGGAGTGGGGTGCCGTTCCCTTCTCCAGGGGATCTTCCCCACCCTGGGATCAGACCCAGGTCTCCTGCATCACAGGCAGATTCATTACCGTCTGAGCCCCCAGGGCAGCCCACTAACTCTCTGTTTTATGCCTGGTAGCACACACATGTCAATCCTGTTCCCCCAATGTGTCAACCGCCCACTTCCTCCCCTGTGTCCACAGCTCTGGTCTATATGCCTGCATTTCTCTTCCTGCCCTTCACATGGATTCATCGGTAAGCAGGGATATATATTTTCCAAAAGAGCAAGATTTCTCATCAGATCAAGTGAAGAAAAACAATCAGGGGAGCTGAAAGAAAAGACCAGTTAGCTTCTAAACACCATTCATTTATTTCAGTCAACTCTCTCAGTGGGACATGAGGGTTTCTTCTATGAGAATCCCTTTTAGACCCATGGGCTTTGCCTGTGGGTTTCCATCTCGACAATCAGATGATAATGATGGGCTATAAACTTCATGGAGACAGAGAACAGGTGAACAATGCGTAATTAATCACTAACACAATGCCTGGGCCATATTAGGGCCTCGATAAATGTTTTCAGAGAATGTATGATCCTATTGGATTGTGCCAGGATATTTATTATCTGTTGCATCCTGGTAAACCCAAGTCGTAATTTTATCTAATAACTGGATGACGCTTTCAGAACCCTATTAGAGGAAAGCGCATTATCCCTACTCACTAGTTTCTTCTCCCCTAAAGCACAGAAATGCGGGTAATTATTTTCTGAGTTATGGCCAGGACACTATGCCTAGGAAGAACAGTGACACCATTGTACCTAGCCTCCCCTCTAATATTGTCACAATCTTGTATAGGGTGTGCGGCAGCAGCAACGTTCCAGAGTCCTTTTCCCCAGGGCTCTCCATTGGCAAAACGTAGCTTACGGTTAATGCAACAGTGAAAATAAATTATTACCATTCTCCGATTGTGTGACAGGTCAGTAATTAACTTATGTCACCAGTTGGCCTCCCACAACTGTGTTTATTCAGCTCCGTGGAGCACTTTTCAGGGAAAAAGGAAAGATCAGCAAGGCAGTCTTTGTTTACTGTGGATGCTAAATGCGGTGGAATACATCTTTTCCTATTGACGAGGAAAGAAGTTGGTTGTTAGGACATGATTTTCCATTCTCCCAAATGATATGGTGATTCAGGGAATTTGAAAGCTACCCTGGAATTAGAAAAGCATAAAGAAATTGCCCTTTATGTGCTAATTGAGCTATTGTGCCTGTTTTCTTCAGTTCCTTTTTCCTGTATAGTCGTAGCAAAGAGTTGTGTGTAAAAAAAAAAAAAAAAAAAAGAATGAAAAATTTTAATTAAAAGAAAAAAATGTTTTTTTTTCTTTTTTTTTCCATTGTAGGTTAAGTGCCTATCATGCAGCCAAGGGACAATGGTATTAGATTTGTAATAAGTACAAGTAAAGCTTTTCATTTTGATTGGATTGGGTGTATTTTTCATCAGCATCTCCTGCGTGAGCCATGATTCTGAAGACAGCGACTTGTAATCTTCTGCAGTGGGAACGATGCAGCTTAAAAATCAATAGGGCAGGAGGTGTTTCAAGTTCTCATTATTGTAATGTGTCAACATCACTTCAGTGACCCCAGAGTCCTATGGTGGCTGGTTTTTCCCCTGATTTATTGTGCAATCTCGCAGGGCAAACTATAATTTCACTTGGAATCAGAAAGTCCCCATTTATGGTTTGTGTCCCAGTCTCCAGTCATTAGGGCATTCTCGGGGAATCGATCCCTCCTGTTGTTGCTAAGAGCTGAATGAAGTTGTCACCCGCTTCGATTACAAAGGCGCTGGGGGAAAAGGAGGCGGTGAGGGCAAGGACCTCGCAGGAGCGAGGTAGGCTTGACGAAGGGCTTCCTGGATGTGCGTCTGCCGCCACTGGAAGGACTTCCACTTTCCTCAGGACGCCTCTTACAGAAAAACCCCACCACCGACTTAGAGCGGAGCTCCATCACTTCTTGTGCATCTTTTGGATGATGGCATCCTCCTTTTAAAACAAGGGGAGAGAGCCTTCCTTGGAAGTCTGTTCTGGCACATTTTCTAGAACTCGTTGAGTCACGTAAGTCTTCTTAAATCATCTGATTGAAGAGCAGAACTTCTCTGATTGGCACTCCGAGCCTATAAAGCCAGCGTCTTGCATCCTTTTCCTGGTTGGCAAAATAGCTAGGAACTTAGTGAAACTTCCTGTAAGAAGATGACCCTCTGATTTCAGAGTGCATGCGTGCACGCTCGTGCACACACACAGGTGCTCAAAGCTCCTTTCACTGGAGGGTAATTGATGAATGCTTATATGATAGTTTTAATAGTTTTCATCCTACAGCATCCATAGCAAGTCTGCATGCTGAGTCCTTTCAGTCGTGTGCAGCTCTGTGTGACTTTATGGACTGTAGCCCGCCAGGCTCCTGTGTCCATGGGATTCTCCAGGCAAGAATACTGGAGTTGGTTGCCATGCCCTCCTCTAGGGGATCCTCCCCACCCAGGGACTGAACCCATGTCTCTTATATTTCCTGCTTTGGCAGGTGGGTTCTTTACCACTAGAGTCATCTTGGAAGGCCCAAAGACTTTTAAAACAGGTCCAAATTAAAAAAAAAAAAAATTGAAAAGTTCTTAAGAGCCCCACTTATCAGTCCCTGAATCTCATTCTAGGACATACGTTCATTGCATAGACGTTTACTGGGTTCTGTTCTGGGTGCCAGGTACCCCTTTTCATATTCTTTTTAAAAGTATATTTATTTATTTATGTGGCTGTGCCGGTTCTTAGTTATGGCACACAGGTTCCTTAATCTTCCTTGCGGCATTTGGGATCTTGGTTGCAGTGTGAAAGGTCTTTAGCTGTGGTATGTAAAAACTCTTAATTGCAGCATGTGGGATCTAGTTCCCTGGCCAGGGTTGGAAGCCGGGCCCCCTGCATTGGGGGCACAGGATCTTACACCAGGGAAAGAGCCGTATACCTTTCTAAACTGCGAAATTGAGTGGTTCTTCCTCTGAGGCTCTTTATTGATACAGTGAGTTCTTTTTGAGTCTCCCAGCCCTCTTTGGACTTGCTGTTTCCTCTGAATTCAATCCCCTGGTGGCTCAGTTGTAAAGAACCTCTCTGCCAATGTGGGAGACCCAGGTTTGATCCCTGGGTCAGAAAGATCCCCTGGAGAAATGAATGGCTCCCATTGCAGTATTCTTGCCTGGAGAATCCCATGGACAGGGGGCTACAGTCCATGGGGTTGCAAAGAGTCGGAGACGACTGAGCGCTAGATTCACTCACTCGGTGATTCAATAAATGATTGATAGAAATCCTGTAGATCCCTGTAGATGCTGCAGAGATAATGGTGATCAGGACAGAGAAATTTCCCTTCTAGCTGAGGGAAGGTGTGTCCTTGACCTTGAGGGCTCAGAGGGATGGAGCCCTGGTTCCCTTGATTCCTGAAAGTGGGCGGGGTTATTCCCTCCCTAACAGGATGTTACCTATTAGAGCTTAAACAGGACCTTGCTTGTTGTTTCGGCACTGACCTCGGGTGGTAAGAGCACATGGGGAGATCAAATGCTTCTGTTGGATGTTTCTAACCCACGGGACGCTGTGCATATGTACCTATCAGGATCCAGATCAACTGTGACCCCGAGAAAGTTGACATCAGAATCCCTGTCCTGCCCACCATTCCTCTTCACGGTCTATAATCCCAGCCCTGTGAAGTTCTGTGCATGTGCTCAGTCGCGTCTGAGTCTTTGCAACCCCGTGGACTGTAGTCCACCAGGCTCCTCTGTCCATGGGATTCTCCAGGCAAGAACACTGGGATGGGTTGCCATGCCCTCCTCCAGGGGAACCTTCCCAACTCAGGGATCAAACCCGGTCCCCCACATTGCAGGTAGAGTCTCTATCATCTGAGCCACCGGGGAAGTTCTAGCAGAAGCCTAAGAGGCTTCTGAAACAGAGGCATAATTAGAAGCTCAGATCTTAACTCCGCCCCTGAGAACATTGAGCAGGTTTCTTTGCAATTGGAGTGTAATTGCCTGACATCGTTGTATTAGTTTCTGCTGATCAACAGAGCGAATCAGTCATAGGTATACACACACCCCCTCCTTCCCAGCCCGCCCCACCCAGCTGAGCTCCTTGTGCTATTCAGCAACTTCCCACTAACCATCTATTTCACACATAGTAGTGTGTATATTCAGAGAAGGAAGTGGCAACCCACTCCAGCATTCTTGCCTGGAGAATCCCAGGGACGGGGGAGCCTGGTGGGCTGCCGTTTCTGGGGTCGCACAGAGTCGGACATGACTGAAGCGACTTAGCAGCAGCAGCAGCAGTGTGTGTATGTCAGCGCTACCCCCTCAGTTTGTCTTACCTCTCGTCCCCCGTCGTGTCCACACTCCAGTCTCTCATGTCCGTGTCTCCATCCCTGCCCAGTCTAAACAGGTCCATTGGCACCGTCTTTCTAGATTCCATATGTATGCATTAATGTATGATATTTGTTTGTCACTTCCTGACTTACTTCACTTTGTATGATAGACTCTGGATTCATCCACCTCAGCTCCAAGTGCAGTGAGAAGGCAAAGCTTAACTCACAAGCAGTTCGCAGCCTCTGCTTTCGTTATATTCGCTAACAATGAGTCAAGCCAACCTCAGAATCAAGGAGTGGAGAGACAGATAGTAAGGGAAGAAACCAAGAGCTCTCCTTGGAAAGGTGTGTGCAAACAGGGCTGAGGTGAGTCTGTGGCCATATTTGCAATCCACGTCATCTCTCTTGGAAGCAAATCATTCACTGAAGGGAATGATATCCTATGAGGAGGTCTTTCCGTAAGCTGGGTCTTCCAGCTAAAATTGTTGTTGTTTAGTCTTTCAGTCGTGTCAGACTCTTTGCAACCCTGTGGACTGTAGCCCACCAGGCTCCTTTGTCCATGGAGTTCTCCAGGCAAGAGTACAGGAGTGGGTTGCTCTTGCCTTCTCCAGAGGATCTTCCTGAGCCAGGGATCGAACCCGGGTCTCCTAAGTTGGCAGGAGAATTCTTTACCACTGAGCCACCTGGGAAGTCCTCCTGAAATTATCCTTTAAGTGCAATGATAAGGGACTTCCCTGATAACAAGGGCTTCACTAATAACTCAGCTGGTAAAGAACTGCTTGCAATGCAGGACCTGGTCCAATTCCTGAGTGGGAAAAATCCGCTGGAGAAGGGGTAGGCTACCCCCTCTAGTATTCTTGGACCTCCCTTGTGGCTCAGCTGGTAAAGAACCTGCCTAAAGTGTGGGAGACCTGGGTTCGATCCCTGGGTTGGGAAGATCCCCTGGAGAAGGGAAAGGTTCCCCACTCCAGTATTCTGGCCTGGAGAATTCCATGGACTCTCGTCCATGAGGTCACAAAGAATCAGACAGGACTCAGCGACTTTCACTTTCACTTCACTTCATTAAGTCCAAGCCTGTAGTTTCTCCTTTCATAAGTGTAGCCTTCTACTTTATACCTGATCATCCTCCTTATCTTTCAAAGTTTAAGCAGTGACACTAAAAGAGGTTTTCTTTTTCTTTCAAGTGTAATGTCAGCCCAGAGGGAGGATAGTCACGTGCCTCTGGTGACACTGAGCATCCTCAAGATAAGAGCCCACATATCTCGGGGGAGCTGTGCACACCTGCCCGATGGAGCCTACACCAACGGTGTTCTGACAAGTGTGTCTAATTCTGAGCTTCCTCATAGCCCTCCTGTTGGGAATCTATTTGCTTTGGATCAAGGATGCTGGTGCCTCCAGCTTCGACTTCACGCTCCTCTATCCTTACACATCAGCTGGTTTATTTTAGAGATCACTTGAGAACCTCATACATTAGTTTTCTTGATCCTGTGGACACCAGTTTATGCTTCCACTGGCTGGTGGAGACACAGATTATGAGAGCTGCGGTAGAATAAGGGATGTTCTCTGGTTTCTTCTTTAATGATAAACTAAATGGTGCTCAGTTAAAACTGCAGAGGGCTCGTGATGACAGGCAGGCAGAAAAAAGCCTGAGGCCTGCCTTACCTACTTTTTAGATACACTGAGCTTTGAAACTTCCCATTAGTAGATAGATGGATGACTGTGAGAGATCCTAAGGCTGCGTTCTCCCCCTGCCATATTAGTTTTCTGAAAACTCCATTTACGTGTATTTGATTGCAGACTCACAGACTTTATTGTTCAAAAGCAGAAGAAAGTGCATCACTTCGGTATTTCTATTTGAAAAGCAAAGTCCACTCAAATTGTTTTTCTCTTCACCGGACTTGGGGCTCCTGCCCTGGTTTTGAGGCTTCTTGCTCGGTGGATGGGTTTGAAGTATTCTTTCAAGCTGTTGACTGTCAATCACTTTTATATAGTTGTCACTTGCAGTATGTCACCGTCAATAGCAGACTCGTGAAGCTTGCAGATACCCATTCTCACTCTGACATATGTAACTCAATTGAGCCCGGTTTATAAAAAGAATCTAAAAATACCCAAATTGATGATTAGGAAAAAATGGCTTTCTGAAAGGATCCTTTATTTAATGCACAGGAAAATAATTCCTGGAGATGAATAGTCCTGCTAACTCACTTTTTCATTTGTTTCAAATATATCAAGACCCTACTAAGTATTGGTGTCGGTGTTAAAAATGTTGAGTGAAAACCAGCAAGGAACCCTGAAATGTACAGTGTGGTGGGGTTAAGAAAGGAAGTTAGATGGGGGGATATCAAATAACCACAATACAAAAACTGTAATTATCGTCTGAGATAAACGTTCTAAAGAAAGGGTACCAGAAGAATCGATGCTTTTGAACTGTGGTGCTAGAGAAGACTCTTGAGATTTCCTTGGACTGCAAAGAGATCAAACCAGTCAATCCTAAAGAAAATCCACCCTGAATACTTTTTGGAAGCACTGATGCTGAAGCTGAAGCTCCAATACTTTGACCACCTGATGCAAAGAGCCGACTCATTGGGAAAGACCCTGATGCTGGGAAAGATTGAGGGCAAAAGTATAAGGAGGTGGCAGAGAAAGAGATAGGTGGATAGCATCACTGACTCAATGGACATGAGTTTGAGAAAACTCCGTGAAATAGTGGAGGACAGGGAAGTCTGGCGTGTTGCAATCCATAAGGTTGCAAAGAGTTGGACAGGACTGAGGGACTGAACAATAACGGAAGGTAATACGTAGCTGGTCTCTGCTGAAGGGCTGCTCTGGGAAGGGGAGTCAAGTTCTGGGAAGGGGAGTCAAGCACCAGGCTCATTGTTTCACAGGCATCATACTTGAACCTTTTCGTTCTTTCATCTGTTCTGTTCAACTGTCCACATGTCATTTAGTCCCGACCTCCAAGGTACACGGCTGTCCCTTGCCTGCTCTGTTTCCACTGCTGCACCCTAGTCCTAACCACCATTGTTGCCAGCTTTGTGACTGTAACAGCCTCCCTCCTGGACTCTCAGGATCTGTGTTTGCCCTCCTCCAAGCCATTGTCCATGTAATAGCCAGCATTATTCAAAACATAAATGCATTACACACCTGTGTTCATGATAGCACTAGCCACAGCAGCCAAGTGTCCATCAGTGGATGAATGGACAAACAAAATGTGGTCTCCTCGTGCAGCAGGGTACTTCTCAGCCTCAAAAAGGAAGGAACTCCTTTCATAGGCCACAACAGAAATAAACCTTGAGAATGTTATATTAAGTGAAATAAGCCGGTCACAAAAAGACAAATACTGCAGTAATCCACTTAGACAAATTATTAGGAGTTATCAAGTTTATAAAAATAGGAAGGAGAATTGTGGTTAGCAGAGGCTGGGGAAAGAGAGAAAGGGATATTTTTATTTACTTGGTGTGGTACTTAAGTTTTGCAAGATGGACAAGTTCTGGAGATCTGTTTTACAACCATGTAGATACACTTAAGAGAACTGAACCATACACTCAAAAGTGGTTAAGAAGGTTTGAGATATATATCAGAAATCAACCCTGAATATTCATAGGAAGGACTGATGCTGAAGCTGAAGCTCCAGTACTTTGGCCACCTGATGCAAAGAGATGACTCATTGGAAAAGACTTTGATGCTGGGAAAGGTTTATGGCAAGAGGAGAAGGGGACAACAGAGGATGAGTTGGTTACTTAGCATCACTGACTCAATGGCGTGAATTTGCGCAAACTCTGGGACATAGTGAAGGACAGGGAAGCCTGGCATGCTGCAGTCCATGGGGTTGCAAAGAGTTGGTTGCAACTTAGTGACTGAACGACAACAGCATGTGTATGTGTATGTATTAAAAACATGTATTTAAACCACAATAAGAAAAAAATCTTCCCAAAATTCCGTAGATCAATTCAGTTATTCTCCTTCTTGAATGTTGTCCTGTTATGCTTAGAAAAATAACAAAAACAATCCAGACCAAACCAAACCAAGAATGACTGTGGTCCATAGGCTTTCAGAACATCTGGTCCCTGCCTGGTTACCTCAAAGACCTCTTTCTTTGCGGTCCGTTTCTCCTTCACTCTTCTCTAGCCCTTGTCTCTTTCTTATTCATCTTAAAATGTGTCAAGGTCACTAGCACCCTTGGCATTCATTCATTCTTCAAACCACGCACTCTTTCACTAGATTCACAGAATGAATGTTTGCTACACTTTAAGGTGCAAATTCAACTTAAAGAAACATTTGTCAATAAGGAGGAGGAGGGGGAAAGAGGAGGAGAAAAATAAAGATGCTGATCATGGTTGTTATCATCAATATTATTAATTTTAGATGCCTCGCTTCTTAGTTTCTCATTACTAAGGAGGGTAGAGTTTCCCTTTTGCAAGATTTTACTTGAATGGCATTCCAAATGGCACCATCCTTTTGGATGAGATTTTTAACGTCTATCACTGACCTTGAGAAACAACTGATTTTCTTCCAAAAATGTGACAGAGATGTTGTTTGTGTTTGAAGGTTTCCAAGATATTTATATAGAGAGAGTCTTCCAGTGAAATCACATGGTCTGGTAAAAGGTTTCATTGGGGCTGGCCAGGGGACTTAAGATTTAGTCAAAGCTGAATTCAAGGAAATGGGAAGTAAACTATGGCTCTGACGGTGAGGGAGAAATGGCATGAATGATGGCTAGCCAGCTTCAGACAATTGGCTACGTGAGCTGGGGGCAACCTTGCTCCTATGCTGGAAGCAGACGTGTGACTGTAATTTTTCCTGGGATGCTCCCAGTTACAGAAAGCTTCTGACTCTGACTCCCTATTTCTCTGTGCACTCTTAGCAAGACACCATAATGAAAGGCTTCCCAGGAGGTGCTAGTGGTAAGGAACCTGCCTGCCAGTATAGGAGACCTAATGAGATGTAGATTCGATCTCTGGGTTGGGAAGATCCTCTGGAGGGGAAGGCATGGCAACCCACTTTCCATCTGCCTGGAAAATCCCCTGCACAGAGGAGCCTGGCGGGCTACAGTCCATAAGGTTGCAAAGAGTTGGACACGACTGAAGCAACTTAGCATAATGAAAGGACTTAGAGATTGTCATCCTTCAGAGAAGACGAAAGTGGAAAGGCATGCCTTCTCATTCTTATTATAAAGGTTTGTTTTTTATTAGCCCCTTGGTCTCATGTGGCTGGCATTGAACAACTGTAATGGAACCGTCATTGGATTCTGCAGGCAGATCTGAAAGCGGCTTTTCAGGAACTTCAAGTTGAAGTGTTTTTGAGATTTGAACGGCTTTTGTTCATGGAAGGTCACATGCTATGCCACAGAAGCCGACTCCCGCTTTCCTCATGCAAGTCAGCTCTTGTTCTGGACAACACGCAGAGTCCCTGACCTGCCTGAACCCCTTTCCTAAGAAGCTCGTGCTTTTGGTCACAGAGGGGACCGGGTGAGGGACAGCATGCGCGGATGACAGCACGCTATTATCATTCATTGGTTCACTGACTCCCTACGAAATCAGTCTATTGCATTTCATGTGATACAGAAGTCAGTAAGGATGAAAGCTCGTGGGTTCCTCCGGAGACGCCGTACCAGATGAATTTTAATGGTCTCGATCCCTCCCACAAACCCAGTTGGATACTCTGTTGGGCAATAAAGTTTAAAGGTTGGAGAAACTCCAAATCTGAGCCCAGAGAAATCTCTGCTTCTTTGTGCCAGCCTGTGAAAAAAAAAAAAGAAAAGAAAAAACCAATTCATTGCCGGTACCTGGCAGGGATGCTCAAGGTTTCTGTCATTTGTTAAGTAGCATGGCACCCTTGAAAAGCTTTGCATGTGCAAAAAAAAAGAAACAAAAATCAAGACATGTCCTTTTTACTGCTCACTGGTTGCTGACTGATGATGATTTGGGGTGTAAAAGTCGGGGAGTCCTCTGAGCCCTTCCATGTGCTGCTTTTCTCTTGCCCTGTCACAAGCTGCAAGATGAAGTTGAAGCGTAGATTTTTGTAAAGCACTGTCTAAGTTAAAGGCAGCTGGGGTCCCAGAGGTTAGAGGGTGTGAGTTTTTGTTCAGTTGCTAAGTCCTTTCTGACTCTTTGTGATTCCTTGGTCTGCAGGCCGCCAGGCTTCCTTGTCCTTCACTATCTCTCAGAGTTTGCTCATGTCTGTTGAGTTGGTGATGCCATCCAACCATCTCATCTTCTTTCACCCACTTCTCCCCCTGCCCTAGCCATGAGTAGATACTGGAGGCAAAGTTCAGAACTCCTGCTGGTATTAGAGTGGATTGAATGTTACAGCAGGTTGAATCATACAGTGGTCCATGTTCCTGGGACTACGCATGAGACCGACAAAGGGAAAGCTGAAGGAAGGAGAGCAGACTGTGATTTTGAAGTTTTCAGTACCTCAAGGGCTTTTCAAGAAGAGAGAGGCCAGTGTAACCTGATTCCATGTGGCTTCCCTTATGCAACTTTTTTTTTTTTTTTAAGTTCACCCTGTGCTTTTCTAAATGCCTATCATGAGGATGAAATACGTCCCTCTTGGTAGATGGAGAACATCTTATGCAAAAAAAAAAAAAAAAGACCTGGAAATTTTCCTTCTGTCTTCCTGGGCACTGAGCTGACGTGGGGGAATTTAGAGACATACAGTCATGGAATCAAAATGAGTGTTCACGCCTGCAGAGGCAAGGAGTCCATGGAAACGACCAACTAGCATTGCTGAGAATAATTATTGTCAAAGTGAGTCCATTGTGACTGGTCCTCGGAGATATTTGCCCTGGCGAGAACCAGTGCCAAAGACAGAACTTTAATATTGACTGACTCCCTGGTGAAGAAAGAAACCTTTAGCTTTATTAAAGGTGGAAGCGTTGGTAATTTGCAGGTAGAAGGCATCAGTAACATACACCATAGGACATCATGACAGAAAACTTTTTTGAGAGGCCATTGTCCAGAGGTGATGATTCAAATTCTGCCTGTGGCTTTTCTCTGTGCAGAAGTGTCTGGACTTGAAGTCAGAATGTTTTTATTGAAAATATCTTGATTCTGCAGGAAACCAGAAAGTCTACTGAGCTCTTCCTAGAAGAGTCCATCCTGTGAAGTCCATGGGCTTATGATCCCATTTCACAATGACCAAGTCTTCTCCAAAGACTTTTCTTCACCAGCCAAAGAGAACAGAGGTTCTCACCTGTGCATTTCTTCAACAAAAGCATCCATTACAGTTTTTTTGGGAGGGTAATTGCTTTACAATGTTGTGTTACCTTCTGCTGTACAACAATATCTATGACTCCCCATGCCTACAGAATTGAGACCACATCATCTTAATCTACCTGTCTTCTCATCACATTTCTGAAAACCTCCCCTGCTCCATGTGTGTGTGGGTTGGGGAGGGGAGGAGGGCATCCCACATACCACCAAGCAACTCTCAGATACCAGGAGAGTGTCCAAAATTCAACTCAATTCTGACTCTGCCTACTTGGATATAGCATCAGATTCCACAGGTGAAGGGCTCAGTCCCACAGACCATACCCCCACTACACAAACTTCAGATGCCCATCTCAAGTCCAAGTTTGTCACATGTGCTTCTGACGGACTGGCTGTAAATCAGAAGTACCTCTGACCTTGATTAACTTGCTAGAGCAGCTCACAGGACTCAGAGAAACATTTTACTTCCTAGATCTCTGCTTTGTTAAAGGATGTAACTCAGGAAGAGCCAGATGGGAGAGGGGCACGGGGCAAGGTGGGGGGAAGGATCTGGGGCTTACCTGCCCCCTCCAGGTGCCACACTCCCCACTTTCCACAGGTTCAGCAGTGAGGAATTCTCTGAACCTTGTCCTTTGGCATTTTATGGAGGCTTATTGTAGAGTATGTGTGCTCAGTTGCTCAGTCATGTCTGACTCTTTGCAACCCCGTGGACTGTACCCTCCAGGCTCCTCTGTCCGTGGAAATTTCAAGGCAAGAATACTGGAGTTGGTTGCCATTTCCTATTCTACATTACGTGAGAGTTGGGTCATACAGGAGGCTGAGTGCCGAAGAATTGATGCTTTCGAATTCTGGTAGCGGAGAAGACTTTTGAGAGTCCCTTGGACTGCAAGGAGATCAAACCAGTCAATCCTAAAGAAAATCAACCCTGAATACTCATTGGAAGGAGTGTTCCTGAAGCTGAAGCTTCAGTACTTTGGCTACCTGATACAAAGAGCCAACTCATTGGAAAATACCCTGATGCTGGATAGGATTAAAGGTCAGAGAAGAGGGTGGCAGAAGATGAGATGGTTAGATAGCATCCGACTAAATGGACAAGAATTTGAGCAAAGATAGTAGAAGAAAGAGGAGCCTGGCAGGCTATAGTCTATGGGATTGCAAAGAGTCAGACACAGCTTAGAGACTGAACAACAACACTCCATGACATAGTCATGATTGATTAAATCATTGATCATTGGCAGTTGATTCAATCTCCAGCCCTCTTCCCTCCCTGGAGGTTGGGAGTTGAGGTACCCCAAGTTCCAACCCTTTCATCAGGCGTAGGGTTTCCCTGACAGCCTGTTCCCATTCTTAGATTGCCTAAAGGCTTTCCAAAAGTCACCTCACTAACATCATAAAAGATACCTTTATTGCTACTATGACGGGAAATTCCAAGTGTTTTAGGAATTTAGGCACCTCTGTGCCAGGAACAGGGTAGAAGATCAAATGCATGGGTGTGTGCTAAGTTGCTTCATTCATGTCTGAATCTTTGAGCCCCTATGGACTGTAGCCTGCCAGACTCCTCTGTCCTTGGGATTCTCCAGGCAAGAATACTAGAGTGGGTTGCCATTTCCTGCTCCAGGGTATCTTCCCAACCCAAGGATCGAACCTGAATCTCTTATTTCTCCTGCATTGGCAGGCGAGTTCTTTACCACTAGTGTCATTCCTTTCTAGGTCACACAGTCATAATACTCAACTAGTATTGTCTCCAGTGTGCTTGTATGTCCTGTTTTCATTGTGTGGATGCCTTCTTCAGCAACTCAAAGCCGCTCGCCTCTGTCCCAGTCTTTACTTGGATAAATTCCACTCTCTTAGGTCAAATGTTCACTCTGCAAAATGTTTCTTCATTCTCACAAATAAAATGAGCTTATGCAGTCATTTCATAAACCTCTATAGGAACAACTGTGTTGTTTATTTAAACTTCCAGGCTTCAAATTTCAGCTCTGCCTGGTACCAAGTGAGTGACTTTAAGTAAGTCACCTGGTTTCCTCATCTTTGAAATAGACATAGGCTTCAGAATGACCTCATATAGTTACGAAGATAATAAAACAGTGATTGTTAAACACTTAACAGCACTCACCAAACAATACCTGCTGCTGTGTTGTTACGATTATTTTGGGGGTATGTGTTTAAAAGAGCCTATAGTTTCAGAGTAAGAGATTCTCAAGTATGAAGCTTATTCATTTTTAGCACCCAAACACTGCACAGTGCCCAGTTCCTAAATAAAATCCAACGCTTTCATGGAATTGAAAAATACACCTTTTCACTAAAAAAGGCTCTGGAAGACAGCATGTTTATTGTAATGATGTTGATCACTCACCACCAGTCATTTGGGAGCAAAAAGAAAATTCTTTTCTCCATTCTCATCCCCTGGAATTTGATCATTTTGATTAGAAATGCATTTTTTAGTATTATATATATAATAACCCCCCACCCCCCGCGTTTAAGAGAAAAATTTCCTCCGCAGAATCGTGTGGTCATAGGAAGGCAGGCAGATGGTGGCTAACATGGGGATGCTGTATCTGAGAAAGAACCCTGATTTTTGCATATCGAGATCTAGTGAAAACTACCCTCTTCCACCACAGAACATCCTCTGGGGTCAGAGAGAGAGGACCAGGCTGCATCTGGTCTGGTCAGAGCTCTAAGAGTCTTTACCTGCTCCTGAGATGCTGGCATTAGAAATACTGCTCTTAGTCCATTTATGCAGATAGTGACACAGAAACGTGCAGACGTGTGTCCACTCCAAACCCATGTGACGAGATCACCGGCTCTTTGTGGATCAGTTCTTAGCAAGAAACTTGCCCGCACGAGCCAGCTCCTAATTGAAGTCCTTGGCTAGTTTCTGACAAGCCACTTCCCGGAAGGGCGTGATGATGTATGGCCTTCCCCAGCTCCACTGCGTGCGTCTTGACACTGCCCGCATTTCTGCATATTCAGTTTGCTCTCATCCAGAAATAACTATTCTCCCTTCACCTTTAGCATTCAAGGTTGCGTCCTGATCCCCATACATCTGTGTTTAGGGCAAAACTGGAGGGTCGTCAATTAATCTTGTGCATGACAGTTAATTACTCCCTCAAGCCTCTTTTTCTCCTTTCCCAGCTGGACAGAGAAGCGAAGAGCTCTTACTTCTGACAGCATCATCACCCTGATCCTGACTGGCTTCTTTTTGGCAGCCTTTGCTCTCATGCCTTCACTGCTGAAGTAGGAGGGGATTTGAGGATTTATGGTCAAGGAGAATTTAGAAATGCTCTATGTTTCAGAGTGTGCTTGCCCTGGGCCTTTCAGACTTGTGACTCAAAAATAAACAAAACAAAACCCAAACGGGGCTCTGTTGCTGAAATACAGCAACCACTTTTTTTTTTTTTTAATCCCCTACAAACTCCAAAACACGTCTTCGGCCACAATGGACTTGACTTTCAAATTATCCTCCTCATCTTCTGCCACATCCCTTTAAGCCCACAATGTTTTCTTGTCAAGGACTAAAATTTTAGCTTGTTTTCATCGGTGATTGCTTTAGTTTCCAATTTTTGTTAAAGTACATGACCATGAATTGCACAGGAAATACTTTTCCCGTAGGATCTCAGGCCCTAACGTTGACGATGATGTTGATGATAATGGTGATGAGGACCGTTTTACATTTAGAAGAAATGAGACCCACCAGGTTGAAATGCAATGTCCTTGACGCCTCACTGGTCTCAGTGAGTTCATTTTTGTGTCTGTTGGACCAATTCAAATCGTAGATATTCCTAAGGTCTCTTTTCTTCCCTGGAATGTTGCTGTTCCTGCGGTGGATGGAAAGATGGATTTGTCTGTTAGGATGTCTGTGAGAATGAGATTGATAGTTAGCCATATGGTTGGTATTTGATGTGTCTTGAGTAAATTGAGGGTTGTGTGGTCCAAATGCCAAGCACAGTTTTAGAAGGAAATGGTGGTTAAGATCTTCATTGGGCTTCAGGAGAACAAAACAAAATCATTGCAGATAACATAGCTGGGGAACAAGAAGCTGATGGGTTCACTGTTTAGTCTCAACCCTTCAGTGGGGCATCAGCTGAGGGAGTCATTCAGAAAGGAGCAGAGGACCAGCAATGGGCCAGGTGATTATCTGTGTTATTTAAACTAATTTGTTTCCATTTTATAGGTGGGAGCACGGAGGCTCAGTGATTTTAGGCAGTGTCCTCAGGGCCCCAGAGAATTCAGTCATGCTCCATTTGCTACTTTGCTCCTTCTCAAAAATGTTCAGACATCCTGGACCATCCATCAGGGAGATGGGATTCAGCCCAGCCCCATTGCCGCTCGCTCTTGGGTCTCACTGATGCTGCTCTAGTCTTGCTTCAGGTTGTCTAGAGCCCCTGCCTTTTGGAATGTATATCCTACTGGTGTGTGTGTGTGTGTGTGTGTGTGTGTGTGTGTGTGTACACACATTAGTTGATCAGTTGTGTCTGATTCTGTGGAACCCCATGACTCCTCTGTCCATGGAATTCTCCAGGCAAGAATACTGAAGTGGGAGCCTTTCCCTTCTCCAGGGGGTCTTCCTGACCCAGGGGTTGAATCCTCGTCTCCCACATTACAGGCAAATTCTTTACTGTCTGAGCCACTAGGGAAGCCCAGGTATATGTGTACATGTGTATGGCTGTGTATCACCTGATGTGAAAAGCCAGCTCATTGGAAAAGACCCTGATGCTGAGAACGATTGAGGGCAGGAGGAGAAGGGGGTGGCAGAGGATATGATGGTTGGATGGTATCATAAACTCAATGGATGTGAGTTTAAGCAAATTCTGGGAGATAGTGACGGACAGGGAAGCCTGGTGTGCTGCCGTCCATGGGTTCGCAAAGAGTCAGACACGACTGAGTGAAGGAAAAACAGCAATAGCACACACACACACACACACATGCACATATGCACTTTTGTGTGTATGTGTAGAGTTTGCATTTATACAATTTTCAGAAGTAGCAGAAAATTGTGCCTCTTTCTTCCCTGAAGCCAGCAGAAGCAACGATGCCATTTGGCCAGCGTTGAAGCTCACACAAACTCAGATTTCTGTCCCTGGCTTACCTCCTAGAAGGGCAGGAAAATTAAGGGGAAACTCTTTTCTCAGAGGGCTCTCAAGGACTGTGAGAAGACAGATGCTTTACTCCAGTGGTCCCCAATGTTTTTGGCACCAGAGACTGATTTCATGATAGACAAGTTTTCCTCAAACTGAGAAGAGGGGAATGATTTGGGGGTGATGTAAACTCATTTCATTTATTGTGCACTTTTTTCTGATATTGAATCAAATCATCAGGCATTCAATCCTGGAGGTTGGGGACCCCAGCTTTATTCTAACTACTTTCTTCCTTCTGGGTGAGATGCTACTGCATACTGTATGCAGGTATAAAGTAGAAAACTTGATTTGCCAAACCAGCTAAGCGCCTCTGCTGCCAAGAAGGGAGGGAGCTGTCTCTGTCACTGATCCCTTGAGTGGGATGAATAATCCCTGCCCTGGGAAGAATCTGTGTCCAATGCAGGAGACATGAGAGCTGCAGGTTTGATCCCTGGAGGAGGAAATGGAAACCCACTCCAGTATTCTTGCCTGGAGAATCCCATGGACAAAGGATCCTGGTGGGCTACAGTGCATGGAGTTGCAAACAGTGGGACGTGACTGAGAGACTGAACACACACAACACAGTTAATACACAATCTGAGACTGCACGGAGATCCAACCAGTCCTCCTAAAGGAGATCAGTCCTGGGTGTTCACTGGAAGGACTGATGCTAACGCTGAAACTCCACTTCTTTGGCCACCTCATGAGAAGAGTTGACTCACTGGAAAAGACTCTGATGTTGGGAGGGACTGGGGGCAGGAGGAGAAGGGGACGACAGAGAATGAGATGGCTGGATGGCATCACCGACTCTATGGACGTGAGTTTGAGTGAACTCCGGGAGTTGGTGATGGACAGGGAGGCCTGGCGTGCTGTGATTCATGGGGTCGCAGAGAGTCGGACACGACTGAGTGACTGAACTGAGCTGAACTGAACTGGTGGACACTTGGTGAAAATTCGACAGTGGAATTGCTCAACCAGTCTGCTATATCTGTAGACCTATTTGGTTATAAGCAAGAAAGAGTGGCTTGGTAGGTAAAAAGGATATATAGACCCCTGTGGATTGAAGGGGAAGGTGGAGACGGGGCTTGAAGAGAGCAGGGACCAGGCCAGTTCCAGGGGCCTTGGTGGCAGAGCCCTGCTGAGTTCTGTCTTGACACCATCAGAGCGAAGAGTGAACTCCATTAATTTTCAGACTCTGAGTAACCTACATTGGGTCACATGCCTGCCCTTTGATTTGGGGAGACTGAGACATCTGATTAACGCTCCCGCCGACCTCTGTCCAGTAGGGCAGTGGGGGTTCCCCCAAAGGAAATTGGAATCCTATTATCAACAGAAAGCAGACAGATACTGCTCAGAAAAATAATTTTTAAATCTCAATAAAATAGCCATGGATACCCAGGGTTAATAAGAGTGTAGGGGAAAAGTAATTCTACAGCCACTAGAGAGGTGTCAGCTGGCATACACTTTTGGAAGGGTGATTTGTCAATTTGTATCCAAACCTTTTCACCATGTTTAGATCTTTTAACCTAGTAATTCCACTTTGGGGAATAGAGACTTTGTAAGGCAACAATCTGGCAGGTGGGAAACATGGGTATCCTAGCTGTTCAGTGTGGTGTTTTTCAGTAATTGTGAATAAATCTAACAATAGAATATTGGTAACATTAAAGCAAGTAGAAATCACGACAGGGAAACTTACAGGCTGTGTCAGTGTCACTTACTGGTCAAGGAAGAGGTGTGTGTGCATTTTAAAGAATGGATTGAGGGCAGGAGGGGAAGGGGGCGACAGAGGACGCGATGGCTGGACTGCATCATAGACTCAGTGACTTGAGTTTGAGCAAGCTTCGGGAGATAGTGAAGGACAGGGGTGCTGCTGTTCATGCAGAGTCCCACACAACTGAGTGACTGAACAGCAACAATGTGGAAATTTCTCAAGCCTGAGACATCTCTCTCAGACTTTCCACTGTTAATTGCATTTCTCCTCCTAGTTTAATTTTAATTAAACCCTCCCTTCCTCCTCTTTCTTCCTCCCTCCCCCTTCCCTCCTTCCCTCTCCTCTGTTCCTTCTGTTCTTTCTTTATCTGTAACACCAGCCGCCATGCATGTTAAGTCCGTGTTGTGTTTCCAAGGGGAACTTATGAGCTAAGGAAACTTTCTGGCTGATTATAGCCTTCTTTGGATAAACCTCATGTGCACGCGTGCAGGTGAGCACACACACGTGTACACACACAGATGTATCCTAATTTTTGAAACTTGAATTTAGATATTCTCCCTTAAAAGTCAATCATCTTTATCTCCTTGAAAATTACTGTCCTTAAAACTAAATAACGAGGAGTCTTCCTGTTGTCTGAAAGTGGAGGGGTTAAGATTGGAATTTGGAAAATCAATCCTTATATGTCTTGGCCCATTTTCATCCTGTGTCTTGGTCTTAAATTAGTTACCGGAAGGAGAACAGTCCTTCTGTTGGACTCTTGGACATCTAAGCCCAGGAATTAAGAGTTCAGCTCCTACGTTCTCACCAAGGTTATCGACCAGCTTCAACAAAGCCAAATATTTGTTTTCTAATGAAAGTGGAAGAAAATTTCAACGGAATAAAAATGCCCTTGCATCTAGAAAAAAATGGCATCTGTCTTCTTTGAATCAATTCCCAAAGATTATGCAGTACATTTTAATGGTGCTCAGGGGACCTATAGTGTGTGTGTCTGAAAAATGAGGATGAACATTCTCTATGTCCCCAAAGAAGATAAACCTCTGCCCCGCCCCCAAAGAAGAGATCGTGAAGCAAAGTGTTATTAATCCAGACGTGATAGGGAATGCCGTATTTCCAGAGATGATACTTGTTAAAATATTGATGGTAGACTACCTTCCCGTCTTGGATTAATTTTGACCCAGCCTGGCCATTCATTAGAAAATGCATAATTCCATCGTATTTGGAGGATTTTTGAAAAAGAATATTTATGAAGCCATCAACTTTAGTCAATGAAATAGGACAGTTAAAAGACTACAAAATATGTCTCAGCTTGGCACAAGGAGAGTGATTCTGGATAAAGCTGGTTTTATTAATTTAGCTGATGGGAAGATATGAGGGTGGCTTATAGAGTTAAATGTTACCTATTCAGGAATCACAAATTGCCTGGGGGAATACATAAGTCAGTTAATATTAATAACCAGGTTAATATTTAACTAAGGTTAAATAACCAGACTGCCAGTAAAGAACCTAAGAAAAGGTATCTTGAAAGTTACCCATAATGGTATCTTGAAAGTCAGGTAAGGATGTTTGTACTTAAGTGAGAAAGGGAGGGTGGCTCTTGAGGAAATTCATGTTTAATATGAAACACCTGTGCCAGCTGATGAGGGAAAAGGAAGGGAGGCATAGAAGGGGGAGGGAGGAAGGGAAGAAAGAATCAGAGGGGTTAGTGATGCGCTGAGTACAGAGCTTGAAAGTCAGGTGCAGATGATACCAAGACCTCCATCTTCGAAGCTGGACAGAAAATGGAATTAAACAGTCAGAGGTGCCATTTTCATCACTAAAATAACCAAATGTTCATCCCTTGGACGTGTGGCATTGACGTGAAATCAGCATCAGTGAGTGCCCACCTCACCCATCCTTCACGGCGGATCCCAGAGCGCGCCCTTCTCTCTTTTTCTCATTCTTTACCCTTTCTTCTGGGTGAAGCCTGCGTGACGCATCATGCTGGAGACAGCCCAGAGTTTCCTTTGGACATACTCTATCCCAGCAGCTCAGTATGTCCTACAGAGGATCACTGAGCAGCCCCCTCACAGAAATGGAACTTCTGGCAGAAAGCTTAAGTAAAGCATCTAGTTTCACACTGATCAGTGAATTAATTCCCATGTTAAAAAGGAGGGGCTGTTGCCCTGATGTTTCTGCCACTGGTCATTGAGTAATTGAACATTGGACCAACCATTATGGTTAGGACCGGTGGGATCCTTGCTTTTCTCTGTATTAATACCAAGCACATCCACTACTGTTGTGAAAGTCTCTGACATAATTTATCTTAGTTGAATCACCAGCCAGGAGGTTCTGCTGGTGTATTCACCAGTCATACTGCATCGCTTTAGAATGTGCTTGCGGGTTGTACGGTAGCACTTGTGTTTGAGCCATGGGCTAGATGCTTCACACACGCAATCTCATTTTTGCTCTTGTTCAGTCTCTGAGTTGTGTCTGACTCTTTTGCAGCCTCATGGATTGCAGCATGCCAGGCTTCCCTGTCCTTCACTTTCTCTTGAATTGGCTCACTCATGTCCGTTGAGTCAATGATGCATCTCATCCTCAGTGGCCCACTTCTCCTTCTTCTCTCAATCTGTCCCAGCATAAGGCTGTTTCCCAGTGAGTCAGTTCTGCGCATCAGGTGGCCAAAGGATTGCAGCTTCCGCTTCAGCATCAGACCTTCCAATGACTGTTCAGGGTTGACTTCCTTTAAGATTGACTGATTTTATCTCCTTGCTGTCCAAGAGACTCTCAAGAGTTTCCTCCAACACCACAGTTCAAAAGCATCAATTCTTCAGCGCTCAGCCTTCTTTATGGTTCAACTCTCACATCCATACATGACTACTGGAAAAACCATAGCTTTGACTAGATGGACCTTTGCCAGTAAAGTGATGTCTCTGCTTTTGAATACGCCCGTACAGGTGCTCCCTTAGAAGGTCTGGGACACATGCAGTGCAGGTTCGCACCTGTGCCTCTTGTGCAAACATTGACGTTGCAGAGTGTCTGCACCTGTCATTCAGGACTCTTATCTGGCTTCATCTTCCCTGGTCACCTCCTTTCTCAACCCGTAACTGAGCTCTGTTTCCTTTTCATGCACCCTGTGTGACCTGCCATGTGCTTTCCTCTTTCTTAAGCGTCTTCCCACTGGACCTTACATCCTTTCCATTCTCAAAGATGGCGAGAGTGCTGCCACCCTCAGAAAGCCTTTCCTGCTTTACCCAGATGAATCCCTCCTTCCCCTCCTTCTACCTATACCCTGATTCCCATTATGGCATCACTTTCTTCCCTTATCGTTTTGAGTTTCGTTTAGATTTTTGGCTGCAGTCAGTCTTCATTGTGGCTCTCAGGCTTTCTCTAGTTGCAGCGAGCAGGGGCTACTCTCTAGTTGCAGTGTGTGGGCTTCTCATTAAAATAGCCTCTCTTATGGAGCGCAGGCCCAGCGGTTGTGGTGCATGGGCTTAGTTGCCCTGTGGCACATGGGATCTTCCCAGACCAGGGATGCAACCTTGTCCCCTGCACTGGCTGGTGGATTCTTAACCACTGGACCACCAGGGAAGTCCCACTCCCCTTATCTTTTAAGTGTCTTTATCCCCCCGCCCCAAATTGCCTTGCACCATTATAGTTGCTTAGTAAACATTCTGTCGCTAATCTCCTTAAAATATCCAGGAGGGGTGTTGCATGCAGTTCTCTGAGACACCTAGACTTCTACTTTCCAAATTCATGATGCTTCACTCATTAGAAAATTGACAAGCTGCCTAACTGTTTGAACAGTCTCCAGCACGTTATAAATGTTTGGATTAAACCACCATCAAAGCACAGTCACTGCAGAGCCAATAAAAAAGTGACCTTGTCTTCCCCCTCCTTATTTGCATGTTTTCTACAGTCTCATCTCCAAAGACAACAGGAGAAATTGGTGAACAGCTGGGGACAGGAGATGTCCTTCACACATCCTATATTTGGAACTGGTAGAAATAGCCACTGTGATTCTGTGTGTGTTCCACAGGATAGCTGTGATTTGAAAATTTTATCTTGGTTGGGAGCCCCTTGATGGCAGGGCTTTATTCATCTCGGCATCACATGGCAGGGGTGAGTTGCTCAACCACAGTATGGAAAGCTCTTTGTCCCGGGGCTGTCCTTTGTCCTGTAGGCTGTACAGCAGCAGCATCCTCGCCCTCGACTCTTACAAGTTGCCTGGAGCACCCCTTCCCCAGGTTGTGCCTATGGAAAATGTCTTCAGGCCTCACCAGTATCTTCTGCTGAGAGAAATTACTCCTGGTAACCGTGTGCGGATAGAAGGGTTGGACAGTAAAGAAGGCTGAGTGCTGAAGCATTGATGCTTTTGAACTGTGGTGTTGGAGAAGACTCTTGAGAGTCCCTTGGACAGCAAGGAGATCAAACTAGTCAATCCTAAAGGAAATCAACCCTGCATATTCATTGGAAGGACTGATGCTGAAGCTGAAGCTCCAATACTTTGGCCACCTAATGCGAAGAACTGACTCATTAGAAAAGACCCTGATGTGGGGAAAGATGGAAGGTAAAAGGAGAAGAGATGGCAGAGAATGAGATGGTTGGTGGCATCACTGACTCAGGACATGAGCTTGAGCAAACTCTGGGAGAAGGTGAAGGACAGGGAAGCTGGCCGGCTGCAGTCCCTGGGGTCGCAAAGAGTCAGACAGGACTTAGCGATTGAATAACAACAACAAAAAATATACTCGTGGAGGGGCTTACCAGATGTTTATCAATGGACATGTAAAACCAAAGTTTCAGCATTATCAGTTAGCTTGTTTTCTGCCCATGAAGAACAATAAATCCACTTAAGCAGGAACTTAGAAGAAACACATATTGCTCGATACATAATTAGTGGGTAAAAACTTTCTGTAAACCACTCCCGAATTCCTGTTTTCACCTTTTTATCGACTTAAAAGAAGGTGGGACTTCCCTGGCGGTCCAGTGGCTAAGAACCCACCTTCCAATTCAGTCTGTGCAGGTTTGATCCCTGGTTGGAGAACTAAGATCTCACCTGCCTCGCAGCCAAAAACAAAAACAAAATATAAAACAGAAGCAATATTGTAACAAATTCAATAAAGACTTTAAAATGGGCAACATCAAAAAATATTTTAAAAAAATATAGTGAAGCTGTGTCTCTGGCTGGAACCCAAGCCACATAACTTGGCATTTTCAAAAAAGATGCCATCCAAGTGAGGTTATCTGCCTGGTCAACAATTTTCTAGGTAAACACGTATTCCAACGGTTGCAAGCTCTTCCACCACATTAAAAATACTTTATTCAAAACAAAACTTGAGTCCTCAACTTTCACTTGGAGTATAATCATCACGGGGAGTGAGATAAATGTGTATTGAAGTACTAGTCCTTAATGAATTATTGCTGAGTGATGCATAGACTCCCCAGCACAAGTGGAAGTGTGTGTTTAAAGTCCTAAAAAATACCCGGTTGTATTAATGCTTGGGAATCCAAATTGCGTGTCTTAGTGAGGTCTTTTTATTTAACAGTTTTACTGAATACCATCACCAGCTTATGGAACAGTCTCAGCTCAGTGGGGTATAAACATAAACTAGTTTTCTTTTTCTCTGCTCTCTGCTCCCAGCTGTGCTGGGTTGCATATTTCCCCCCATCCCTTAATAACATCTTAAGGAGATTTTTCAGCTTTCTGGTTACTTTCAGTTATTAGCACAGTCTCAATTGGAATTCATGCCTGTCATTTTCTCTTTATAAAAGCAACATGTTGCTTTTGAAAATTCCTTCTCTTTTTTTACTAGTCAAACTTGCAGCTCTAGAGCCTGAAGAGGTGAGAGGCATGTTTTCCCTCTTCCTCTGCAGCCTTCTTTTGTCTTGGATTGGAGAGAGACGGTGAGGACTTTGGGGCCAGAAGGAAGCGACTGGGTTCTGGCTCTCAAACTCTAAAACGGAGTTGTTAAGCAGAGTTCCTGAGCCATGCAGTATAATCTCCTTTGCTATCTTTTGTAATATTGGGCTTCCCGGGTGGTTCAGTGGGAAAAGAATCTTCCTGCCAATTCAGGAGCCTCAAGGGTTGTGGGTTAGATCCCTGGTCTGGGAAGATCCTCTGGGGGAGGACATGCAACTCACTCCAGTATTCTTGTCTGAAAATCCCCTGGACAGAGGAGCCTGGCTGGCTGTAGTCCATGGCACCGCAAAGAGTCAGACACGACTGAGTGACTGCGCGTGTACGCACCCCTCAATAGTGTATATGTGTCAATCCCCATCTCCCATTCCTACCACCTCCCTTTCCCTCTTAGCACCCATATGTTTGGTCTCTACACCTGTGTCTCTATTTCTGTTTTGTAAAAGCAATTATCTATACCATTTTTCTAAATCCAGCATATATGCATTAATATATAATATTTGTTTTTGTCTTTCTGAATTTACTCTGTATAATACTCTCTAGGTCCACCCAAGTCTGTGAAATGACATATTTTAGCTTTCCTGATGGAGGAGGCAATGGCATCCCACTCCATTACTCTTGCCTGGAAAATCCCATGAACAGAGGATCCTGGTAGGCTACAGTCTGTGGGGTCGCGAAGAGTTGGACGTGATTGAGTGGCTTCACTTTCACTTTTCACTTTCATGCATTGGAGAAGGAAATGGCAACCCACTCCAGTATTCTTGCCTGGAGAATCCCAGGGACGGAGGAGCCTGGTGGGCTGCTGTCTATGGGGTCTCACAAGAGTCGGACATGACTGAAGTGACTTAGCAGCAGCAGCGGCTTCCCTGATACAAAGAATCCACCGGAAGTGCAGAAGACCCCTGTTTGAATCCTGGGTCGGGAGGATCCACTGGAGAAGGGATAGGCTACCCACTCCAGTATTCTTGGGCTTTCCCTTGTGGCTCAGCTGGTAAAGAATCCGCCTGCAATGTGGGAGACCTGGGTTCAATCCCTGGGTTGGGAAGATTCCCTGGGGAAGGGAAAAGGCTACTCACTCCAGTATTCTGGCCTGGAGAATTCCATGGAATGTATTATCTATGTCACAAAGAGTCAGACACGACTGAGCGACTTTCACTTCACTCACTCACTTGTAGTACAGAGAACTCTGCTTAATGCACTGTGGTGCTCTGAATGGGAAGGAAGTTCAAAAGGGAGGGGGTGTAAATACATATATATATTTATATATATATACATATATGCACATATGGCTGATACATTTTACTGTACAGTAGAAACTAGTACAGCATTATAAAACAACTTATACTCCATCAAAAATTAATTTAAAGAATTTATAATTCATAATGCCATCTTTCCTACAGATAAAATTATTTATCTTTATTAGTTCATAATTTTAGAAATACCTTATTATCTCATACTTTTAATCATACATTATTTTTATCACTATATGATTAAAAATTTTAAAGTGTAAATAAAACAATAGTGCCCTTGTATTCCTCTTGCTTCTGATTATTGCAGTTTACCTGGTTTCTCTGGCGTATACTCTAGTCCTCTTCTTTCATGATGTGCAAGTATCGAGAAACCTCAAACAGACTTGTAGGGACCTCCTAGGCCCTCAGTTTCTCCCTGTGGAAATTCCATTTTCAGCCAAACCTCATTCAGCTTCCTCCCTGGTATCTATTCCAACAACAGATCCCACAGGCCATGCAGGTGACCCTCTAGGGATGCGCTGGCAACCTGGCCTAAGCCCAGCCCTTTCTGCTGGAACTGCATCAGTGACAGCCAACTCACTCAGGCTTCCTGTGCCAAATGGTAGAATGGAAAGTTGCTCCACTGTTCCCCTGCTCCCAGCCTGCCTAATAGTGCTCCCTCATTCTATTTTGCCCTTGTGCTTGGCTATGTCCCTCAGACACCCATCAAGTTTGCTGCATCAGCAGGCATCCTACTGGGAGAGAATTCAGTTCCCATTCTTCCAGGCACTCCTGGTATTTGCATGGGATTCTTACTGCTTAAGAGGCTTCCCAGGTGGCTTAGTGGTAAAGAATCCACCTGCCAATGCAGGAGACACAGGAGACTGGAGGTTTGATCCCTGGGTCGGGAAGGTTCCCCTCGAGAAGGAAATGGCAACCTACTCCAGTATCCTTGCCTGGAGAATCAGTCCAGGGGATCTCAAAGAGTCAAACACACTGAAGCGAATGAACACACAGTCTCACCGCACGGACACTTGGCTTCTTGAATGAGGTGGGGAGCAGGTGCCAGCACTCTTTGATATATGATCAATTTTTTTAATATATGTATTTTTTTTGGCTTCTCGAGTCTCAGTTGTGGCAGGCAGGATCTTTAGTTTCCACATGCAAACTCCTAGTTGCAGCTTGTGAAATCAGGTGCTTTGACCAGGGATGAAACCCAGGCCCCCTGCATTGACAGCTCGGAGTCCTTGCCACTGAACCACCAGGGAAGTCCCATATGATCCATTTTTCTTAAACCCTTGTGCTTATTGCCAGATTCCTCCTGAAACCTGTACCTGTCTTAAGACGGTTACATTAGGGACAGACACTTATGAATGTGGGAACATGGTGAAAACTTTTCCTTTTCATACTTTTTACTACTCATACCATTGGCCGTTGGAAATTATCTGTATTTGGTGTATATATGCCATCCCCTTCTCCAGGGGATCTTCCCAACCCAGGGATCGAACTCTCCTGTGTCGTAGGCAGATTCATTACCATCTGAGCCACCAGGGAAGCCCATATACTACTCAGTTATGGGCTGAGTAGTATATAGCTAAGTAGTTTTTCAGTGAAAGTGTCCTTAATTGTCTGTATTTCTGTATAATGAATGGCTCCTTTTCAGGGCATATGTGGTGTGATAGCCCTTGTCTTGCCTTTCTGGGAAGTAGAAAAAGTTTCTTGTGACCCACACATGGCTGCTTAATGGAGATTCATAACATCAAAAGGGAGTACAGGAGAACAAACTAATTGTCCTTCATGTATGCCTATCAACACAGTATTCAAAGGAGTGAAATTAAACATTGCAGTTAATTACAGGGACAGTCTCAAATTTGTAGACCAGTTAGGGATCAGTGGTTGCAAGCAACAGAAACCCATGTTCCGCCTGTATTAAGCAAAGAGGTGTGTGTATATGCACCTGCTCAGTCCTGTCTAACTCTCTGGTGACTCCATGGACTACAGCCATGGAGTTACTGGGAACCTTATTATTAGCAGTTACTGGGAAGCTTATAAAGTGGAGAGGAGGCTACACATGCAGTGGGGGTGGCAGGACCATCACGGAACAATAGTCAGGTGTCTTGTATGGAAAAAATGAATTCCAACGATGTCTTCTGTTCAACTGCCATTCTGCTCACCCAGTAGGGCACTTTCCATTGGCCAAGATCAGGCCACAGATACCCCCTTACTGAATCCACTTCTGGCAGGGAGAACCAAAATCTGACAGAAGGTGCCTCCAGGAAGCTCTTTATCTTTCAAAGTGGGAAGACAGGGCACCCATCTGTGGTCTCACCAAGCCTGCACAAGGGGAGGGAGATATCACTCCCCTAAAACGCCAACAAAGGTCCGTCTAGTCAAGGCTATGGTTTTTCCCGTGGTCATGTATGGATGTGAGAGTTGGACTGTGAAGAAAGCTGATCGCCGAAGAATTGATGCTTTTGAACTGTGGTGCTGGAGAACTCTTGAGAGTCCCTCGTACTGCAAGGAGATCCAACCAGTCCATTCTAAGGGAGATTGATCCTGGGTGTTCATTGGAAGGACTGATGCTGAAGCTGAAACTGCAATACTTTGGCCACCTCATGCGACGAGTTGACTCACTGGAAAAGACTCTGATGCTGGGAAGGATTGGGGGCGGGAGGAGAAGGGGACGACCGAGAATGAGATGGCTGGATGGCATCACCGACTCTGTGGACATGGGTTTGAGTGAACTCCGGGAGTTGGTGATGGACAGGGAGGCCTGGCGGGCTGTGATCCATGGGGTCGCGGAGAGTCAGACACGACTGAGCGACTGAACTGAACTGAACTGAACTGAACACAAATCTGGAGTTTGTTAGGAAAGCGAATCAGTTGCTGGACCCCCAAACAGTGATGATCCATCCTTCTTAACCCATTAGAATTTTGTCCTCTTGACCGGAGGGCTCAGAGCTGCCCCAGTCTGTGCTTTAGGGCAACTCTTTCCCAGCATGTCTGCAGAACCCTGCAGTGCCCTTCGGCCTCAGGCTGTATTTGTTAGTTGCTGTTTCTGTAAGGGCTGCGCTGGCCTCTCTTTGCTTCCTGAACGCTTCTCTTCCTCTCACTCCGTCCTCTAGGAAGGTTATTCCTCCAGGGACATTTGCTGTTGTTTTAGTCAGTGTCTCTCCCCTTCCCCAAGTTCCCTCTGGTACCTGCACACCCTGGGCACTACGCTTTTCTGCTATGGGTTCCTCTTCTGGCCTGCCTGCCCTGCTCTGAGCTCAGTACAGTGAGTCCCCTGCCTATGAACCTTCACGTTGCAGACTTTCAAAGATGCGAACGTGTGTTCACATGTTCAGTCACGTAAGTTAGTTCGTATATCTGGCATACGCTGTCACCTGTGTGTGTCTTGTACAACTGGTTGTGCTTTTGTGGACTTTACAATACTGAGTAGAGTACAGTGGGGCTTCCCAGGTGGCTCAGTGGTGAAGAATCCTCCTGCAATGCGAGATGGAAGGAGATGCAGGTTCGATCCCTGGGTCGGGAAGATCCCCTGGAGGAGGGCATGGAAACCCACTCCAGTATTCTTGCCTGGAGAATCCCGTGGACAGAGGAGCCTGGAGGTCCACAGTCCATAGGGTCAGTTGAACATGACTGAAGCGACTTAGCAGGCATGCGTGAATTGAGTACAGTAGTACAGAATCTTTGTTTCAAGCCCAGGATATCTGGAAACAAGTGTCTTAACAGTGGTGATGTAGCTTGTACTATGCTTTCCAAGGTACTGTACTGTAAGATTAAAAAGGTTTTATTTTTTGTTCAGCCAGTTCAGTTGCTCAGTTGTGTCCGACTCTTCGTGACCCCATGGACTACAGCACGCCTGGCTTCCCTGTCCATCACCAACTCCTGGAGCTTGCTCAAACTCATGTCCATCAAGTGAGTGATGCCATCCAACCATCTCATCCTCTGTCGTCCCCTTCTCCTCCCGCCTTCAGTCTTTCCCAGCATCAGGGTCTTTTCTAGTGAGTTAATTCTTCGCATCAGGTGGCCAAAGTATTGGAGCTTCAACTTCAGCACCAGTCCCTCCAATCAGGGTTGATTTCCTTTAGGATTGACTGTTTTGGTCTCCTTGCAGTCTAAGAGACTCTCAAAAGTCTTCTCCGGTACCACAGTTGGAAATCATCAGTATTTTGGGGCTTAGACTTCTTTATGGTCCAGCTCTCACATCTGTACATGATGACTGGAATAACCATAGCTTTGACTATATGGACCTTTGTTGGCAAAGTGATGTCTCTGGCTTTTTAATATGCTGTCTAAGTTTGTCATAGCTTTCTTTCCAAGGAGTGTAGTGACTTTTAATTTCATGGCTGTAGTTAGCTTGCTACTTAGGCTAACTTTGTTGGACTTAATGCACAAATTTGACTTAATACCGAACATGCTCTCAGAATGAAACCTATTTATATATAGGGGAATTACTGTACCCACTTGTCTAAACTGAGGTTCTGTTTTCTTTTTTACTGCATTTACCCTCCCTACTCCCATCTGCCTGGCTCTGCTGCTAGAATGTGTATGTTGTTGAATGTGGAGAAGCAGAGGTCTCAGACTGCCCATGTGGATAATAAGAGACCACAGTCTGACTCCCTGCCCCTAGCATCACCAGCGTGATCACCGGTCACATCTTTCTTACTCCCTATCCATACATGGGGGAGTCTCTTGATGTCCCTGAGGAATACATGTTATTATACAAAGTCATTCTGACTTCTTGGGAATAGACTCCTAATTAAGAAGACTGATCTTACTACTGGAAAATTATGTGTTCTGTTCTGTCCAACAGACATAAGAGCCTCCCATATTGCCTAGGTACCAGATTGCAGACATTAAAGCTGTCAACACAAGAACAGAAGTATTAGAGCCAAAACCCAGAGCTTAGTGGAATGGATGCCGAGGGTGTGTTTAGATGAACTATACCCATTCGGGGTTCAAAGTTGCCAAGAACAATGTCTTAAAAACATTGGCTTGGCTTTTTAAAAAAAATTTCCCATTGCTTAAGAGATCTCTGAGAATTGTTGCCACGCCTAATTTATTCACCAGTGTGTCTTCCACCTAGGCAAAGGGCCTGGCGCAAATGCTAAACACATTTTGCTTAAATGAGTGAATGAATGACCCAATCAATGAATTGCTTTGAACTTCTTCTAAAGGAATCCTGACTTGTATGCATCTCTCAGGCTTCAAGTCACAGCTCCTTGAGTGGGCTCTGAAGACACGGTCCTTCGAGAGAGACCCTGCCTTCTTCCTCTGGGGCTGTAGCTTCCGATGTGCATGTGTTTTATTATTTACTGACTGTTTTGACTATGCCACGCCCACTTGCCATCTCCTTCGGTATTCTCTTTTCCCGGGATGGTGGCATATGACTTTTTAGAATCCGTTATTAATATTTCTATTTCTTCTTTGTTCCTGTAGTCTCTCTCTCGAGTTGAAACTTACCTTGAACTGTCACCTTCTAATATGTCTCTTCTTTTGGCTACTCAAGACTTGTATCCATTTCCCTCTGGGTTTTCTGCAAAATTTAGAGGCATGACCCTTACCTTTCTGATATGGAGATGGACACCCAATAAATAGCAAAGATAATCCAGGGATATTTATCACCAAATGCTTCGTCAGTGTTGCCACACAGCTGATTTATAACACAGGACCACAGTCTACCTTTAGCAACACTGCGAACAGAAAATCTTGGACTTTAAAGGCAGCATTGACATATATGAACTACTCTGTGTAAAACAGAGAGCTCGCGGGAAGCTGCTGTAGAGCACTGGGAGCTCAGCTCGGGGCTCTGTGATGGCCTAGAGGGTGGGGTGGCGTGTGGGAGCGGAGGTTCAAAAGTGAGGAGATGTGTGTCTATGGAAAGCTGATTCACTTTGCTGTATGGTGGAAACTAACATGCACTGGAAAGCAATTATTATTAAGTAGTGAAAGTGGAAGTTGCTCAGTCGTGTCCAACTCTTTGCAACCTCATGGGCTATACCGACCACGGAGACAGTGAAAGTTTTGAAAGACTTGACTATACTGGATATTTACCTTAAATCTGTAGAAGGAAGCACTTTAAAAAAAAATATTTTCTCTAGTTTTATATTTTTTAAAAAACTGGAGTATAATAATAATCAAAGAGCAGTTATACTTCAGTTTAAAAATAATAAAACTAAAGAAAATAAATTTGTTAAAAGTACTTCCTTCTTCAGATTTAAGATAAATATCCAGTACAGTCAAGTCTTTCAAGACTTCCACTGTCTCCAGCTATGCTTGTAGGAAGGGGGAAAAAAGAATAGATATCACTTTGCAATTTATGTTGTTACCAGCGTGCAGCTGAGCACATGCAATTGACTCCAAATGTTCTGTACATTCTAATTTTTGTCCCCTAGTGTCCTCCCCTGTTGACTTCAAGTTAACGTGTAATATGAAATAGGACATCCCTCATAAATTCTGCATCATCAGAGTAATGTGGCTTTGATGATGTGCTGCATTTTAAATGAGCACTGTCACAGAAGGACAGTGGGGGGCCCGGGAGGTTTTTGTTTTCTGTTTTTCAATCTTCCTTCTGTTTTTGCCATGTGATGAGTCTAATTATAGTCAGGGGCCTACAGCAGTGTTTCTTCAGCTAGTATGGCTTGTGGGGCTCCTTGGATCTGTATGATGCCCCCAGATTTTTATAGTACGTGTCTCTGTTGTTGTTTTTTAGTCACAAAGTCATACTTGACTCTTTGCAAGCCCATGAATTGGAGCCTGTGAGACTCCTCTGTCTGTGGGATTTCCCAGGCAAGGATACTGGAGACGGTTGCCATTTGCTTCTCCAGGGGATCTTCCTGGCCCAGAGATCGAACCCACATTTACTACATTGGCAGGTGAATTCTTTACCACTGAGCCACCTGGGAAGCTCCCCAGCATGTGTCTTAGGCCCAATTTAAATATAAGGGTAATTCAGAAAGATGAAAGTGACATTGATGGTGCAGGAGATAGCAGTGTTGGTCAGGTTCAGTAATGCATCCCCATGGCTTATTTGACTCATTGGACTTAAATGACATTTCCAGAATTAATACACACGTGTGTATTAATAAACAATACACATGTGTGTAATAATGCACACATGTGGAGGAGAGGAGCATGGCATATCTCAACTATTCATAGGGAGTGGTTGTGATTTCTTCTGATACTCTGCTCATCGGAGGGGATTTCTCTCTATGCACTGCCTGTCCCTGGGGAAGAAGCCAACGTGCACTCATGTTTACTACTGGGAAGTACAGCTGCAGCTCCAGAGAACATGCTGGAATGCAGTCACTTGGGAACTTTCTTCAGATGCATATGCCATTGGATAGGTAGGTCTGGGACAAAGCCAGAGATTCTGCCAAGCTTCAGAGAGACATTTACGTGGCTGGTGTGTCGCACTATGAGTAGCAGATTTTATAGGGTCTGCGTGCATGCTAAGTGGCTTCATTCATGCTAAGTACCCAACTCTTTGTGACCCTATGGACTGTAGCCCACGAGGCTCCATTGTCCACGGGGTTCTCCAGGAAAGAATACTGGAGTGGGTTGCGGTGCCCTCCTCCAGGGGATCTTCCCAACCCAGGGATCGAACCCACATCCCATATGTCCCCTGCATTGGCAGGCTGGTTGTTTACCAATAGCATCACCTGGAAAGCCTTTTATAGAGTCTAAACCAGGAATGATCATACTTGTACTTAGATGCCTCTGTAGTAGAGGTTCATATAGAGGAGAAAAACAGCAGATTTCAGTATAGAATAGGAAGCCTGAATTGAGTTGTGACTGTATTGTTTCATAGCACAATCTAGGGCCACTGTTCTTATCCCAATTATAAGCTGAAGGGCTGTACAGATTTGGTGACATAATCAAGTTACATGGTTAGTAACAGAGTATGTGGTATAGATGGAATTTGAACTCAGGCAGTCTGATTTCAGAGGCCACACCTAAAGGCCTATACTGACAGAGACCATAAATGCCTTTAGATGAAACTGATTTGTCTAGAGTGTAGTGTCTAGAGTTTTACCATCTTCATCACTGTAAACCCTAAGTAAATATTACTCGATTATCTGCGGCCACGCAGCTGATGAGAAAAGGCAACGCGGTCCAACTGGAGGCTAGCAAATAGCACTAGTTGTATGCCAAGATTCAGAAAACTGTGTGTGTGTGTGTGTGTGTGTATGTATGTATATACATATATATGATGTTATAGAAAGACATATAAACGTGTAAGATGGTACAAAAAACCTGAATGAACTTTTGGACAGCCTTTATCTATCACATTAAATCATCATCAATAATAATTGGCTGCATGGAGAATATGACCTATGGGACAAGATAAAGAAAGGTATATTAAGTTTTAACTGATCATTACCAAAGGGAAAAGGTGGTTGGAGTGATAAATTAGGTGTTTGGGATTAACATATACATGCAACTATATATAAAATAGACCTGCTGTTTAGCACAAAGTGCTATCCTTAATACTCTGTAATAACCTGTATGGAAAAACACCTGAAAAATATTAGATATATAAATAAGTGTAATTAAATCACTATGCTGTTCACCTGAAACTAACACAGCATTGTAAATGAACTATATTCCAATGTGAAAGAAATTTTTTAAAAAGGTAAAGAAATACGTATTCTTTGGAACTTTGAGGTGACTTGTAGATTAATTCTTTTTTAGATTTATGCTTTTTCACTTGTTTTTATTCAAATAAAAGTCATATCACAGAAAACTAGCCATTTTTTAAGTGTGTAATCAGTTTTATTTAGTACACATACAATGCATATCACCTGTAAACAAGTGGAAATATGCTCAACATCATTAGTCATTCTAGAAATGAAGATCAAAAACCACGAGGAGATACCACTTCACACCCACAAGGATGACTATTTAAAGGGAAAAAAAAGAACGAAAGAAAGAAGTATTGTCAAGGGTGTGGAAAACAGTTTCCAGGGAGGGTTCTTAATACGTTGGGCTTCCGTGGTGACTCAGATGGTAAAGAATTTACCTGCAATGCAGGAGACTGGGGTTCAATCCCTGGGTGGGGAGGATCCCCTGGAGAAGAGAATGGCAACCCACTCCAGTACTCTTTGCTGGAGAATCCCATGGACAGAGGAGCCTGGCAGGCTGCAGTCCGTGGGAATACAAAGAGTTGAATATGACTGCGTGACTCACACACTGTCAATACGTGAGAATTCTCAGTCCCTTTGATGAGTGAGTTATTATTGCCTTTTTCCGAGTACATCTTGATTTTCCTCAGTTTCCTCCAGAGTTTCTGTCTTAGTTGCTAAATTCCAATTCTTTTGTGCCTGTTGATGGCGTCGCCATTATAAGAAATGGTGTCAAACTTAGTGCTTTAGAATCGAGGGGTTATTTCCTTATCACCATGATCCATTGCCTATTCTCAGCTAGGACAAGGTTGAGATGTTGAGGAACCCAGGTACTTCACTTCCCCCAGGCATTCTGTTCACTCTCTCACATAGCAGGTCCTGTATGATTCAAATAAGAGTCCTCCCCCATTGCTCCCTCCACAAGGCTGACTCCGCCAATCCCAGCAGAAGGAACAGATGACAGCTTTTGATGCAGAAAGCATCTGTTCCATGGTCTCTCTTCCCTGGTAGAAAACCTCCTTTGGAATTTTTGGACATTCTTGCTCCTAGGAGGGTAAGGTATGACAAACCTAGACAGCATATTAAAAAGCAGAGACATCGCTTTGCCAACAAGGTCTGTATAGCCAAAGCTTTGTTTTTTCCAGTAGTCACGTATCGATGTGACAGTTGGACTCTGAAGAAGGCTGAACGCCGGAGAATTGATGCTTTCAAACTGTAGTGCTGAAGAAGACTCTTGAGAGTCCCCTGGACTGCAAGGAGATCCAGCCACTCAATCCTGAAGGAAGTCAGCCCTGAATATTTAACACTTCTGTTTCATTGGAAGAACTGCTGCTGAAGCTGAAGCTCCAATACTTTGGCCACCTGATGCGAAGACCTGACTCATTGGAAAAGACCTTGATGCTAGGAAAGATTGAAGGCAAAAGAAGGGAGTGGCAGAGGGCAAGATGGTTAGATACCATCACTGACTCAATGGACATGAGTTTGAGCAAACTCCAGGGGATAGTGGACAGGGAAGCCTGTTGTGCTGCAGTCCAGAGGGTCGCAAATGGTCAGACGCGACTTAGCCAGTTAACAACACCAAAGACATAAGTCCCCTCCCTCCTGAGCCTCCTTTGCACGCCCCCATCCCATCCCCTGGGTCATCCCAGAGCACTGAGCTGAGCTCCCTGTGTTGCACAGCTGGTTCCCGCCAGCTAGCTATTTTCCACACAGCAGTGTATATATGTCAGTGCTGCTCTCCCAATTGTCCACCCTCCCCTTACCCATGTCTACATGCTCATTCTCTGCATCTGTGTCTCTGTTCCAGCCCTGTGAAAGGTTCTTCTGAATCGTCTTTCTAGATTCCATATATATGTATTAGTATGCAATATTTGCTTGCTCTTTCTGACTGACTTCACGCTGTGTGACAGACTCTAGGTTCATCCACGTCACTCCAAATGACATAATTGTGTTCCTTTTTATGGCTGAGTAATGTTCCGCTGTGTATCTGTACCACATCTTCTTCATCCATTCATCTGCCAATGGACATTTAGGTTGTGTCCATGCCTGGCTATTGTAAACAGTGCTTCAGTGAACTTTGGGGTACATGTGTCTTTCTGAATTGTGGTTTTCTCAGGGTTTATGCCCAGTATGACCCAGATACAGCTTTCAGCCCGAATTCTGCCACTTGCTGTGTGTATAAGCTTGGACAAGTCAGTCAATTCCCCTGTGCCTTCACTTTCCAAACAAATCTTAAGAGCAGTGCTTATAGAAGTGTCTGCCATTTAAATTAGATTGTGTCGGAGGTATTCAGCACACTGCCTGGCACAGAGCACTCAACATTAGTTATTATTGTTCCTATCTCTGCCCTGTTTCTTTCCCCTATTGTATGGTTTTGATCTGCTTGCACAATAATAACTGCTTTTAATTTTTTAAACTTCTGTAATTCTTACATTTTTCTTCTAGCTGTTACTTCTTCTAGATGTTACTTCATCTTGAACATTTGGAGCCTTCTTGAATAGACAGAGAACCTTTAAGTATAATATTTGAAGGTTTTCTCCACAGGCAGCCAACCTAAGAGTGAAATTTTTCTCTTGTTTAGGAGAAAGGCGAGTTTACTGCTTTTTGTATGTAGCACTAACCCATACCCCAGCAGTGTGAGTCCTGTGCAGAGCCCGAAGTGTCTCTGTTGTTCATGAAACAGAGCAGGTGGCCCTTACTAGGCAAAGTGGAAGGGCTGAGTGATGCTCATGTTCAGTCACTAAGTCGTGTTTGACTCTCGTGACCCTATGGAGTGCAGCCCACCAGGATCCTCTGTCCATGGGATTTCCCGGGCAAGACTACCTGAGTGGGTTGCCATTTCCTTCTCCAGGGGAATCTTCCCAACCCAGGAACTGAACCCAGGTCTCCTGTGTTGCAGGCAGATTCTTTACTGTCCAAGCCACTAGGGAAACCCAAGAGGTGAGCCAAAAGACTTAAAAATAAACTTATTTTTTCATATTAATAGTGAATATCGAAATGCATTGACCCAAGGAAAGTTTGTATCAGGCTGTGCAACTAGCATTTCACACCATTGACTGACATCTGGTTTTTGGTATAAACCTGGAGACTTACAAGCTATGGCTGACTAGAGGGCAGATGCTTATCTGTTTCTTTCTTCCTTCTCGAGCAACATCTCACATGGGGCCGGGTTGTGGAGTGGATTAAATTCAGGGATGGGCACAGATTCCCATCACCCTGCTGCTTGCTTTCCTTTGAGCCCGGTGATCAAGGAGCTGAAAGAAGATGTCTCAGTGGGTAACAGCATGATCCGCTTCCCTGCGTGGGACCACGGTCTTAGACACTGGCTCTGTCTTCTTGGGCGCCACAATCATCTTCTTTGTAAGACTGTCTGTGAACTTCATTAACCTGCCATTGACTTCCTCCGAGTACATTAATGGGGACCACACAGTGTTGAGTCACAGTTTGAAAGGGTGTTTGTCATCACAGTGTGACAGCTCCCTGCTCCCTGACACTCTAGTGTTTATCACTCCTCTTCCTCTGCCTCCTTCCCTGGGCTAGTCCATCCTGTAGCAGTGATTACATCCAAGGCAATTTTGATCAATAGTTTTGTTCACTTCAAAATGAAACGAGTTCACTGTTTTAGCAGCTGATGAGAGGTGTTCTCAAAATGTGGTACGTTTTGTACCCCACGCCTTTGATTGAAGAATTTTTTAGGTGGGGAAAAACATTTTCTTGGCTTAATGTTTAAAATTCATAGTATGCTGTCTCTTTCCTACAGACTCTAGCTTATGAATTCAGGAATCCTGGGCATTGTAGCAGCTGCCCATCATTAAGATGCTTGACTGCCTGTGACATCAAAAGATGGAAGAGCAGAAACCCCATGGACGATATTCATCCTTATGTATGGACATGAAAAAGGTCTACTTGAAGAAATATTTTCTTTCTTAACATTGACATCCAGCTCAGCTTGGGACACTATTTCTTTCTCTTTCAGACCTTTCTTTCCTGAATCCTGGGCTTTACACATTTTTATATCTTGCTGTGACTCAAGAAGACCTTTGCTGCTCTGTTTTTCTTTTTCTTTTTTTCCCCCACTTACATACCCTTCTGACCTGGATGACTTTTGACTGGTTAGAGGAAGGCACTTTGGGGGAAAAATCTATAGGGTTATGTGAAACATTTTCCCTGAAGTTCACGCTGAGGCTACCTCAGAAGAAGTTAGGGTCTCTGTTTAAACACTCTCTGTAAGATGAGTTTTTGAAATGTTACAGCAGGGCCTTTCCTGGGAGGAGGAGTATCTGTGCAAGACACTCTGCTTGGGAAAAATGAAATCAATGGGAGGTAAGAGATAAAGGTCATTGGGGGCATTTGGGACCCAAAGAAACACAGAACACTTTCCTCTTAAGCATAAAAGGTACCGATGAGAGGGATCATAAAAAGTACCATGACTGTCATCTCTTACCTTGCTAGGTGTAAACCTGTATAGGAGATGCTTTGCTGAGTGTTGTTTGTCTCTGCATTTCAAGCATTAATAGAGTATTTAAAGCATAGTTGCCCAGTGACTGCCAGGCTGCTCACTCAGACAGCAGTGAGTCCTACTTAAGGTTGGCATCCACTTTGAGGGAAGAGAGATACTTCTGGGCCATTACATAAATGGGGACAAGAAATTTACCCACAAGCGTTGAACAGATTCAAATCAAGAATGTCTAGACAGCAGTGGAAGAGTCTTTCCCCATGACCAATCTTGGAAACACTTGGAAAATATTTGTATCCAAATTATTTCTCAGTTTCAATATGCAGTTTAGGTAAATTGCTGTTCTAGGAAGTTCTGTAATTTAACATTCCATAGAAATTTTTACGTGTAAATTTAACTCTGCTCAATATCACCAATTATAATGACTATTCATATTGTGTGTATTTTTTTTTTTGTTTCAAATCATGTTGTTTCAAATGTCCTTGTCATTAGCTTCATGATTTCCCATAAGAGATTTGATGCATTTGAGGGCCATAAAACCTACAATTTCACTCACTTCATATTCGTCCTGTACTAACTGTGTGCCTTTGAAAGCATTCAGAACCTCAGTTTCCTCGTTTGTAAAATAGAGATTGTGATACTAATCTCTCAAAAGTTACAGTGAGAAAATATAATAAACTAAAGTAGTAATATGCCGAATGATACCAGGCACATAGAATTAGTAGAGGAAGGTACCCAATGTTGATTTTATTATTATTAAGCTTGATCTAATTTAAAATCAGCTATTTTTGCCCCATAGCATTATTTGCACATATCTACTTTTAAGATTATTAGTTAAGGTTTATTTTTTACAGGAGATGTGGAAAGGGGTGATTAAACATAGGTTATTCATTTTAAACTAAATGAATTTTTTTTTTACAGGCTGACCATCTGTCAGGGAAGTGGCAGAAGGCATTCCAATAGGACTGAGTTGAATTAAATTAGGAGATAAAAGTAGTCATAATGGCTTCCTTCCAAATGATGTCTCAAAATCTGTCCACTTTTTCCTAGCCCCACTGTCACCACTTTGATCCAAGCTACCCACATCTGGACCACTAACCTCCGAACCAGTCTGCCTGTTCCATGGTCTCCCAATCCAATTTTTGTATAATCATCAGAGCAGTCATTTGAATATTCAAATCAGGTCACTTCACCACATCCCTTCCACCCTCCCGGCCATGAATAAAAACCCAGATAAAATAAAAATGGATCAACTTGGCCTGCTGTCCCAACATAATGTGGCCTCTTGTTTTTCTCTCCAGGTCTTCTCTCTCCAGCTCTCGCTTTCTAGGCTCTAGCCATAGTCACCCCCATGCTGTGACCAGTCTTAGAAACATGTGCCCTTTCTTCTGCTCCAGGGTGCTTCCCGCCACAACCCCCTGCATGGTCCACTCCTGCATTAAGTTTTAGCTTACACTTGGCATTGAGGCATTCTCTACCCTCAATAGCTCTCTACCACCCCAAAGATCTCATTGCCTTCTTTTCTTTCCTGCATTATCCCCATTCCGGTTTAAAACTGCAGATTTGTTATTGGGGTTTCTCATTAAATTGCTTACCACTCTATCCTGGGGACCCATCAGAGTGGCTTGAACACAAAGGGCTTTTGCTGTGTGTTATGCCAGTTGAAACTCACAGCATCTTTGCATGGAAGGCGTGGGCCAGACTATCTCAAATGTATAGGTGAGATACATAGTCTAAAGCTCAACATGATAAAGGCTTAGAAGTGGAAAAATCTGGTCTGAATCTCAAACTTCTGACGCCCAAACAAGGGCTCTTTCAGCTTGAATACTGTGCATTCCTGACACTATTATGGTCTGTGTCGTAATTGACTCCTGTTGGTCATGGTTGGGCCGTCTTTCATAAAGCACTTGAACAGGCATTCTCACTGCATGCATATCACCTGCCAAACATTGTCCAAGTTGTAGCCCAATCCATTTCTCATCTCATCTGTTCAAGGATCCTGTAAAGTATTCACTTTCTTGGGCTGCCTTAACAGAGTACCAAAAACCAGCTACCTTAGCACTATACAGATTCATTAGATCACCGTTCTAGAGGCATGATGCCTGCAGTTAGGGTTTTGCAGGGCCATGCTCCCTCTGAAACTTGTAGGGGTTTTTTCCTTGCTTCTAAGTAGCTTCTGACGGTGTGTCAGCAGTCATTGGCATTTCTTGGCTTACAACTGCGTCACTCCTATCTCTGCCTCTGTCATCACTCGTTATTCCTATATGCCTTCATATCACCTTCCCTCTGTCTGTGTTTTTTGTCTGTATGTCCAAATTTCCCCCTGTCTACAAGGAGTGCTGCCATTAGATCAGGGTCCACCCTAATTAGTGATCTTGTTTCCTTTAAATACATCTGCAAAGACTATTTACAAATAAGGTCACGTTCACAGATACAGAGGGTTAGAAGTTTAACGTCTTGTTTGTCAGGGAACACAATTCAACTCATTCCCTTTTCATAAACAGAGCCATAAGCTCTCTAAGGCACCCAAGGTTCCAGAGCTTGCAACTGTGGTATTGCCAAGGTCAAATATAGATCAGCACTCACAAGTCCATGCTTGGTTTTTGGACCAGATGGGTAGATTTCAAGCCCTAAAATCAAAGCTTGGTCAAATGGACTCAATGCCTTTGAGCTTGTTGAAGAGTGGCAGAACTTTGAAGTGCCAGCGTCTGTGTTTTATAGCTAGGATATCTGCCTGCTAAGTTGCTTCAGTCATCTCCAACTCTTTGTGACCCCATGGACTGTAGCCCGCCAGGCTCCTCTGTCCATGGGATTCTTTAGGCAGGAATACTGAAGTGGGTTGCCATGCCCTCCTCCAGGGGATCTTCCCGACCCAGGGATGGAACCCAGGTCTCTTATGTCTCCTGCCTTGGCAGGAGGATTCTTTACCACTAGCGCCCCCTGGGAAGCCCAGCTCTGCATGCAAAAGCAGAAATTATTCCTCCTGTGCCCTACTCTACCACATTTAGAATAAAGCATCTGATACTCTTTTAAAGGGAGACAAGCCATCCTTCATTTTAATTGGTGGGGGAAAATTCGTTATGAAGGATTCTTTCCTGAGAAGAGTTCCCTAAAGTTGGATGAAGTATCTGCATTGCTTTCATTCTCTTCTCTTCCCAGGAATCATTACCAGCCCTGGCTGGTGATTTATAATCGCATCCCTAACAAATTCCACTGTTGGTAATGACTACTTATTTTTCTATACAAATGGTTTTTACTCTCCTTCCTGAGGACAGTTAACTAGAGGAACTGGTCATAAATTACTGATGATGATCAGTTTGTCAGAGATGATTGTCTAATGGAGCCATCTTCCATAGTAATTAGATAAAGTATCTTTAATTGCTGATAACAACAGGCCGATTGTGGTAATTTTTTCTCTTTTTTTTTGTGGAGATATTTATATCTGCACATAAGAAATCTTCCTGGAAGTCGGGCACAATAACACTTTTCTTTCCTCCTCTCATGCCTGTGTTAGTCGCTCAGCCGTGTCCGATCCTTCAGCACCATAGACTGTAGCCCTCCAGGCTCCTCTGTCCATGGGATTCTCTAGGTAAGAATACTGGAGTAGGTTTCCATTCCCTTCTCCAGGGGATTTTCCCCACCCATGGATCGAGCCCAGATCTCCTGCATTGCAGGGAGATTCTTTACCATTTGAGTCACCAGGGAAGCCCCCTTTCTTCTCTTGAAGGAAGAGGAAAGGGAAGAAACACTCATCATTTACGGGTTTCCAGAAATATAATAAATGTGACCGCTTTTTGAGGTTTCCAGTAAGAAGACTGAGCTTTCTAAAGCAGAGATCAGAGAAGAACTACTCTTGGACACATTTCTTTTAGGCAGGAAGCAGGAGTCTCTCCTGGTCATGTTTGATTCCCCCCCACCCCCCTGAGGATCACATCTCTCATATTTGCATCTAAACCTTGGCCTTGAAATGTGAGTCCTTTGATCTCTGGAAAGAGATGGCGTCTAAATCACAGGGTTTCTCACAGCTGGGATGCTTATTAAACCCCAGACTATTTCTGTGTGTCAGCCCTTAGCTGGGATGAGAAGAGGAGATCTACCTTAACACACATGGATGGGAAGGTCTCTTTCTCTCCAGGTTTTATTATCTTATGGTGCCATCACGTCATGGCAAACAGATGGGGGAAGAAAGGGAAATAGTGACAGATTTATTTTCTTGGGCTCCAAAATCACTGTGGATGGTGACTGCAGCCATGAAATTAAAAGACGATTGCTTCTTGGCAGAAAAGCTGTGGCAAACCTAGACGGTATATTAAAAAGCAGAGACATCACTTTGAAAAAGGTCTGTATAGTCAAAGCTATGGTTTTACCAGTAATCATGCATGGATGTGAGAGTTGAACTGTTAAGATGGCTGAGTGCCAAAGAATTGATGCTTTCGAACTGTAGTGCTGGAGAAGACTCTTGAGTGTCTCTTGGACAGTAAGGAGATCAAACCAGTCAATGCTGAAGGAAATCAACCCAGAATATTCATTTGAAGGACTGTTGCTGAAGCTGAAGCTCCAAATCCTTTGCCCAACTCATTGGAAAAGACATAGATGCTGGGAAATATTGAGAGCAAGAGGAGAAAGGGGTGACAAAAGATGTGATGGTTGGATGGCATGACTGACTCAATGGACATGAGTTTCAGCAAACTCCAGGAGATGGTGAAGGACAGGGAAGCCTGGCGTGCTGCAGTCCCTGGGATGGCAAAGAGTTGTACACGACATGGTGACTGAACAACAAGAAATCTTATGGATAACTTCAATCGAGCTATTCATTGGTATGGAAATTGCACGGACCTTTGTTAACATCCTATAAAGAATATATATGTTTTACATACTGAAGGGCGGCTTATGTTTAATCCAGTGTAATGTGTCACTTTGCCGACATGCTTCTAACATTGTTAGTCTGTGGATATTGCATTACTTTATTTATAATCTTTCCATTTCATAGCTATTTTTTGTTCTTTGAGACTTTTTTTTGTAACTAGATGGCAGCAACTGTCAAACAGACTATGGGGTCTGAATCATTTTGGCAGTTTAGAAAACAGTGCAGTGCTTCAGAGAACAGAGCTGAGGATTCCAAATTGAAGTGAATTGAAAGTTGCTCAACTGTGTCTGACTCTTTGCGACCCCGTGTACTGTAGCCCACCAGGCTCCACTGTCCATGGGATTCTCCAGCCAAGAATCCTGGAGTGGTTTGCCATGACCCTTCAGTGTGTCTTTCCAACTCAGGAATGGAACCTGGGTCTCCTGCATTGTAGGCAGATTCTTTACTGTCTGAGCCACTGCTGCTGCTGCTAAGTCGCTTCAGTCATGTCCGACTCTGTGCGACCCCATAGATGGCAGCCCACCAGGCTCCACCATCCTTGGGATTCTCCAGGCAAGAACACTGGATTGCATTGCCATTTCCTTCTCCAATGCATGAAAGTGAAAAGTGAAAGTGAAGTCACTCAGTCGTGTCTGACTTGCAGACACCCCATGGACTACAGCCCACCAGGCTCCTCTGTCCATGGGATTTTGCAGGCAACAGTACTGGAGTGGGGTGCCGTTGCCTTCTCCGTCTGAGCCACTGGGGAAGCCCAAAGGTGATCTTAATTACTGAACAAGTGAAGTGCGCGTGCAGCGTCTCTTGACGCTTGGTAGTTTTTGTTATGAGAAGGAAACGTGTAACCATTGCAGAATGAGGATGTGTTATGTCACAGGATATTTAGGCACTAACTTCATCAGGATTCTTTCAGTGAAAAAAAATTACCAAAAAAAAAAAAAATCAAGCTTAAGAAAAGAGAAAACTTGGTCGTGGAACTGGGCAGCACAAAGAGGTGGGCTTCGGGCGTTTGTTGATATCGTTGTTGTTCAGTCACCCAGTCATGTCCTGCTCTTTGTGATCCCATGAACTGCAGCGCAACAGGCTTCCCTGTCCTTCACCATCTCCCGGAGTTTGCTCAAACTTATGTACTTTGAATTGGTGATGCTGTCTAACTATCGCATCCTCTTTCTCCTCCTTCTCCTCTTGCCTCCAGTCTTCCAGCATCAGGGTCTTTTCCAGTGAGTCAGGTCTTTGCATCAGGTGGCCAAAGTATTCGTGGTTGAGGTTTAAGTTTTAGTGATGTCACATGGACTCTGCTTCTCTCTTGGATCTGCTTGCTCTTTGGTGTCAGGTTTCCCTAGGCTTCAGCCATCTGTGTTCTCTGAAAAGCTAGCATCCTTTTGAGGATACCTCCAAAAATCCCAGGGAAGGCTCTGATTGGCTAGTTTGAATCATGTGCCTGCTCATGAACAAATCCCTCTGCTGTAGGACTGGCTTTTCTGATTGGCTGGTCTTGAGTCTCATCCTTATTGAGTAGAGTAGAAGGGGAGAGGTGTACAGCTCCACCTAAACTATGTAGATAAATGTACAATAGAATAAAGGTATTGTCCCAGGTAAGGGATATTGTGTAGATCCGTAAACAAAAACAAAAACTTTGAAGAAAAAGAAAGGTGACAGTTGCAGGAGCTCCCTGGTGGGCAGTGGTTAGGACTCAGTGCTTTCACTGCCATGGGCACAGGTTCACTCCCTGGTTGGGGAACTAAGATCCTGCAAGCTGTGTGGCATGGCCAAGGAAATAAAAAGGAAGAAGTAACTGTTTCAAGTCCACCTGAGAAGTCTCAGTGTCTGAATCTAAAACATTGCTCTCAAGTGCCCCTAAACTAAGCACTTTTCTCTTCTTCCTGCCTGAAATCCCTGTTCTGTCACCCACCGCACTTGCATTTCTGACTGTTCTTCAAAGTGTCAGCTTTGGACGCTCAGTTGTGTCCCACTGTTTGCAACCCCAAGGACTGTCGCCTGCCAGACTCCTCTGTACATAGGAATTCCCAGGCAAGAATACTGGAGTGAGTTCCCATTTCCTCCTTCAGGGAATCTTCCCATCCCAGGGATTGAACTTGCATCTCTTGTGTCTCTTGCATGGTCAGGCAAATTCTTTACCACTCACGCCACCTGCAGAGTCCAATACAATAGAGCATGTCCAGGAAAATCATCTGTTTTATACTAAACATAGCAAAACATATGATATGCTGTTAGGTAACATATATTGAGCTCTTTTTTCAATTAAAAATAAAAATTTGTTTATCTAGAGAAAAAGCATCAACTGCCCCCCTGTTTCCTGAGGGTTGGCTTTTATTGCTGTTTATTTTGACAGTTCGGTGGCAGTGACTTACAGTCTCGGTTAGAGACTTGCTCTGTAATCCTGTGGAATGTCCCTAGGTAACAAGATGTGCCCACTGGTCATGGAAGTCAGTTCTGTTAAATAGGGAGGATTTTATCTGTCTGAATAAATATTTCCAGGGCTCCTCTCACTCTGCAGATTCGAGATGTGCACAGGCAAGACGGGTCATCGCCATAAATCAATAGTTGCCGTGAAGCCACCGATTTAGAGGTGACAGCGACTTCTGGGTTGAAACAAAGATCGTAAAGTGCAGGCAGAGGTGGCAAATACCAAGAATAATATGTGGAGTGGATAGGAGCATTTTGTGAACATGTATCAAGTGAGGATAGGAAAAAGAATCTTTGCTCTTTGGAGACATGTTAACTAATTGATATCGGCAAGATGGGAAAGGCAGAGCTACTTGGTAGGATCTGATGCCACATACATCAATTCATGTAGGCAAATGTACCTCGAACCCAGCGGCCAAATCCAGCATGTCCTTCAAGTCTTAGCTCAAATGCTGTGCATGCTTAGTCACTCCATCATGCCCAAATCTTTGTGACCCCGTGGACTGTAGCCCACCAGGCTCCTTTTGCATGGGGATTCTCCAGGCAAGAATACTGGAGTGGGTTGCCATGCCCTCTTCCAGGGCTCTTCTCAACCCAGGGATTGAACCCAGGTCTCCTGCATTGCAGGCAGATTCTTTACCATCTGTGCCACCAGGGAAGCCCACGAATACTGGGTTAGGTAGCCTATTCCTACTCCAGGGAATCTTCCAGACCCAGGATTCAAACTGGGGCCTCCTGCCTTGCGGGATGCTAAGTCCTTCTTATTTTGTGTTACTCATCTTTATGCTACTCACAGGTTGCCAAGGAAGTGGTAGTTGTGAGAATGGATGACATCCCCAAAGAAAGAATGATAGGAAAAAAAAAGAAAAGCTTGCCTTAAGGAAGGACCACTTGAATGAGTGGTTGGAAGATGAGAGGATCGAAGGGCTTCACGAAAGTGGTCAGGGCAGTGTCAAGTGAAGCTGGCCAGGACAGTGTCACGAAAGGCTGAGAGAATTTCACAGAGATAGCAGCCGTAGGGGGTATCAAATTCCGTAATGAATTGGTGGATTAGTAAGAGTCCTTGGACTTACATTCCAGGAAATCTATTTTATACATTTTATACAGTTCTGCACCTAAATCATTCCTAATAATTAAGTGTGAGTTCCCTGAGAGCTGGTTCCAGGTTTTATTCATTTCTGGATCTTTAGGGTCTGGCAGACATATTAGGGACCCAAAAAATGTGTTTGGAAAATCGGAGTGGATGAATGAGTTGATTAATGAATGCTGACCTGAATACAGCAGTTTAACATCTGTGTGAAATGAAACTTGGAAAGTGTTAAAGACGAGGTTTGTTAGCTGGACGATGGGCCCCAAGAAACCATTCTAGTTCCGTGGAAACAGTACTGCAATAGCCTGCCCTCAGTTCCCTTCTGAGGAAGGCCGGAGTGAGAGGGAAGCAGAGCAGGAAGGCAAAAGGGCAGTGATCAGATTTCCGTTCACTTAGCCTGATGTTTTCAAGGTTCTGATCCCATTCGTATGAAGTGTCCAGACGAGGCAAATTTATGGAGACAGAAAGTAGATTCGTGGTTGCCTCGAGCTGGGCAGAGGACAGTGATGAGGAGTGACTGCAGGTCTACAGGGATTTCTTTCTAGGGTGATAGACATGTTTTCAGATGACATCATGGTGGGAATCACAGGGCTGAGTACGCTTAAAATGACTGAATTGTTCACTTCGAACAGGTGAATTTTAGGGTGTAAGAATCATATCTCAAGGAAGCTGCTGCCTTTAAACATGCAATCAAAAGCTGTTATCTTCTTAATGAGAGAAATCCAAATTAAAAGCCGTGACCTAATAGACTTGCTGACAATCTCCTGATGTGTTCGGACTTACCTGTCGGTCACTGCTGGAGGGAACACCTGCAGCTTCCTTCCTCCTCCACCCCTTCTTTCTCTCCCGCATCGTCTGCACACTCCTGAGCCTCATTACTAGAAAGAGGACCAGAAGGCACCCTTTTGATCAGCTGGGGAATGTGAAAGATGGCTCAGGAGACTGAACTGAGCATGTGTGGTCCTTTCCCCAAAGTGACCAATCAGATAAACCTTTCCTTCCTAGGACCGGAGGAGTGAGAAGATGGGGACCCCTGGAACCGTGCCTTAGAGGATTCTTCCACGTGGAAAGATAGGGCATGGGAGGAAGTGTGTCCCACCCCCCACCTCACACCTTTATGTCTATTAATGACCTCCAGAGTAACAAACGATTTGTCTGTTAGCAATTTTTAAAATGATGAGTTTTTGTAAGATTTGAGCCCAAAGAAGGCACCCTAGGGAGCAAACTCTTCCTGAAGAAGAAAGAGTCGATCAAGGCCCATGTCACTAAACTTCACCACTGCTCTGTTGATTCCTGACCCTTTGCTGTGCAGAGGACACTCGCCCTGGCTCTAAACTATAAGAATCTTCTCTTGATTTGCATGGCTCAGTGCAGCTTCTGAGAGCTTTCCTAGATCTATCCTCTCATGATAATATGAAGAGGGCCACGCTGTAATTTTTACCTTCTCCAGAAGTCCATTTATTATGATTATTCCTGTCTCATCATAAATACTCTTTTAAAATCTGGAGTTCCTGAGGATGAGAGAATGTTCTCATCACTGCATATTGACTGAGATCCAATTATACAAAGGGTTTCTCTCGAATTAATTTGCTTTTACCCAAAACCTGATTGGTTGCACAAGATCAATAGTTACAAAAGCCATTAATAACAAAGGTGGCGCGGTAAAGGCAAGATGTATGCTATGAAGTATGGCCTCTGACTGCGGGAAGGGAAGAAGTCCAGTTCTTCATGGATTGAAGGCTATCACCCACTCTGGGTGTCTGTACATCTGTGTGTGTGTGTGTGTTGCATAGAGGCTTCTGTGAATTTACATTGACATTTAACAAATTTCACTACTCTAGACATTTCATCACTTCTAGGGGCAAATGTCTAGCCCACTGCCTGGTTCTTAGTTGATCCAGCCTATACTTTAAATATAGCATAACTACAGGCTTGGAGTCATAGAGATTCAGAACATAGGAGAGTCGACTTTATTAATTCAGGTATTACCAGATGAAAGGCCTCGTCTTTGAAACCAGCTACAATTTTGTCCCGGTAATATCATTCTTTCTTTGAGGCATTAGAGAATTTGGAGAACAGCACAGCTTCCCACGGCCTTCAGAATTATAATTTAAATCTTTTATCCCTCCAGAACGCAGGACATTTAATTTATCGTGATTCATGAAAGACCAGTAATAAACCCTGTCTTTATTTAAACACGGGCGGCAGTGAGTTTTCTTTGTAAGAATCCGGTGCTCTTTATCAACGCTTCACTATCTACTTATGGATCCTGCGTGTGTACAAAAAGCCATCTTTGTCAGTCAGGGGGAGATTTTATTAACTAAAGGTTCATTTGTTCTTCAAGTGACACTATCTCTTTGGAATTACCAGATGTTGTTCAAACTGTGCCGCCTCGTCTTTTATTCTGATGATGGCAAATGTTGAATGTGGTGAATAAATATTGAGCCCTGTCCTCGGTCATCTTAAATAAATGTGATAAAATGAAAACATACGGCCGCCGAGGTCTCATTTGTTCCCAGGAAGTCCGCAGTGTGTTAAGGCACGTGGACAGTGAAAGGCAAATCAGCCATGCGCTGGTGTTCTGTTATGAGATGTTCTTGTCATTTTCCAGATCCAATTTTAGATTACTATTCAGGGAGTGAGAAGGTGGCATGGACTTAAAGGTTGATATGGTTCTATCGCCGAATTGTGTTTTGTTAAAATTGCACCGTGTAGACAGCTCCGTATGTTGTGGTGGTCTTTCCGAGGAATTTGCATGCAAAAGAAAAAAAAGATAAGTGGCCGAAAATAAGTTAGTGGGAAATTTCTTGTGACTTGGGTCCAGAGGAGATGAATGCAGGTCTGTATCTGGACCCTTCTTGGCTCCTGTGGTTGGACTGATGAGTGTCTTTTGAGGAGGAGTGGACTCCCCAGGTGGCGCAGTAGAAAAGAAGACACTTGCAATGCAGGAGACACTAGAGACGTGGGTTCGATCCCTGGGTCAGGAAGATCACCTGGAGGAGGAAAGGGCAACCCACTCCAGTATTCTTGCCTGGAAAATGCCATGGACAGAGGAGCCTGGCAGGCGACAGTCCATGCGGTCACAAAGAGTCAGACACACCTGAGTGAATGGGCACACAGAGTGTGCAGGGGAGGTTTCACTTAACTGGATGATCACAGAGCTGGGTTTTGTCATCCATTGTTGAACCACGGATTCAATATTTATAATATAAAAGAAGTGGGAAAGAGCAGTCTGTCAAAACAGACATTTCGGAATCACTCTGTCCTTCCTTTGTTGCTTGATGTGTGATACCCATGAACAAAGATTAAAAATAGGATGTAAGGCAGGATCTCTGCTTTCACAGTAGGAGAAAAGCCTATGAATGCTTTGATAATAATTGCTAATAATTATACTCAAATCATATTACATCAAGAAACTGAGATGTGAATGAGACGAGGGCACTAAGCCTTCACAATAGCAGGCACAGTTTCTCTAATTTATTACACTGTCATCAGTCTTGTGATTTAAAATCCTTCTTCCCAGTCTCCGACAATATAGGGGATTATTGAAAGTTGTCGACCATCTATTGTTCAGAAATGTTGAAAGAAATGAAGTGTTTCGGGGATGTTGCTAGAGTCCTGTTGAAACGGTGGTTAAGCATCACTGATTAATTCCCGTTCTATCTCTGATGAAATGAAGAAGGGTTACATTTTCCTTCTCCTGAATATCTCATTGCAAACTGCAGCCCAGGAGTTGCATAAGCATCTTCCTTATCCAGTGTAAATTGATTTGGTGTGAAAAATCTCCAACGGTTCCATTTCAAGGCACTGTTTTATGTGGTGATACAGGACAAATGTAGAGCTAAGTAGATTTGTAGACTAATTTATTGGGCATTTTAATATTGTGATTTCTCCATGTTGGTGTGGCAAGTACCTCGCTAATGGTTCCTCGGCCATGCACTGCTTACGGCATGCCCAACTCATCTTAATTAAATTCCTTCCTGCAACTACCTTATTTTTGCTCATGGGAGACACTGCAGTCACTATGAAGCATTTTCTAGGAAAATTGAGATATATTTTTCACCCACAGAGCGTTTTTTTCTCTCTCTCTTGTTTCATAGACTCTAAATATTAGTCGCTTAAATTAATATGAAGCTATTATGTACTGCAAATGAGTACTTTACAAGTCTTTCCAGACATGTCTTCTTCCCGGAGGCCTGGGAAGCGGGTGATAGAAGTGGAGGCTATGCAGGTATGTTGGGTTCGTGGTGGGTGAAATGAGTTGATGTGACTCATCCCCACCTGTCATTGTCAGGATACAACCAGAGAAAGCCTTGTGTGACTTGAGAACAAGAAGAGGGCCTTACAAAGCTTGCTGTTGCTGGCTCCACCACTAGGACTCAGGGCCATCTTCACTTTCAGTAAAAGGAGGAGAATTTTCCCTGAACTATGTGTTTTCTAGCAACGCAGGAGACACAGGCTCTATCCCTGGGTCAGGAAGAAACCCTGGAGGAGGAAATGACAATCCACTCCGCATCCTTGCCTGAAAAATTCCATGGATATGTACATTACCGTATGTAAAATAGATGAGCAGTGCAAGTTTGAATGCATGAAGCAGGGCAACCAAAGCTAGTGCCCTGGGACAACCCAGAGGGAGAGGGTGGGGAGGGAGGTGGGAGGGGTGTTCAGGATGGGGGGACACATGTATATTGTGATGGCAAAAACCATCCCAATATTGTAATTATCCTCATTATAACAAATTAATTTTTAAAAATCCCATGGATAGAGGAGCCTGGCGGCCTACAGTCCATGGGGTTGCAGAGAGTTGGACACGACTGAGACGCACATGAGTTTCACGTGGATTTCCTGTTCGGGAAGTGGAAGACTTCCTGAATTCCATAACCTGAGTCACCGGCCATGAAGGAAGGACGCCTGGGAATCAGCTGCCTCATTTAGATCTCTGTTGTGACCTTCAAAAGCATGGCCTCCAAATGGACATGTGGCTTTTGGCTTTTGTCCTGGGAACGTGCACCTGTCATGTCAGTGTCTAGGTTCGGTGTGCTTTGCGACCCCAAATGGCTAATTCAACCAAACAAGACGCTGAACCCGAGGTGCCTCCATTCATCCTTCTCTTTCTTGCCTCCCTCACTCTCTCCCTTTCCCCACCTCTCTCTCTCTCTGTTCTTGTAGAAAACAGGCGGCAGTTAAAAAAGCATGATTTCCATCTATGTGTGGTATCTTCATGACCACTAGCTCTTGCTTTAGAGCCACACTCCACAGACTGTCTTTTATTTCCCCAGACACGTCAGGCTTTTCCTGAGCAGGGCGTTTTGCATGGTCTGTTGCCTCTGACCCACCACTACTCTTTGCCAATTTACCTTTTACTTCTTATTTCAATGTCAGTTCAGAAAGGCCACTCCTCTTGGAAAGGCCTCCCTGGACTCCCCACCCCACGCCCAGCTCCAGCTCGCTGGGGTTGATGACAGTCTACTTGCATGTTACTTCTTAGCAACTTACACTTTTTCATCTAGATGAAAGATGGTGGACGTGGAGATAGAAAGAAGAACACAGAGAAGAAGATGGACAAATAAAGATCTGAGGGATATTTTGAAGACCTAATTGGAGAAGTGTGATGTAATCCAACCAGTCCATCCTAAAGGAAATCAGTCCTGAATATTCACTGGAAGGACTGATGCTGAAGCTGAAACTCCAATACTTTGGCCACCTGATGCGAAGAAATGACTCATTTGAAAAGACCCTGATTCTGGGAAAGATTGAAGGCAGAAAGAGGTGACGTCAGAGGATGAGATGGTTGGATGGCATCACTGACTCAATGGACATGACTTTAAGTAAGCTCTGGGAGTTGGCGATGGACAGGGAAGCCTAGCGTGCTGCAGTCCATGGGGTTGCAAAGAGTTGGACACAGTTGAGCAACTGAACTGAACTGATCAAGAATATATTTTAAGGCCACTTCCTACTGTTGATAGGCGTAGACTATAGACTCCAAGAGGGGCAGAGTAGTATCTGTTTTGCTTACCATTGAATCCCCAGAATCAAGCCCTGTGCTTGGTGCATTATTGCCCAATATATATGTAATGTGAAAGAGTAAAAAAGAGTACTGGGCACATCAAAATGATGCTGACTGGTGTGCATCCCCTTAAAGCAGGTAACATCAACAGCCAACATGCATATTTCAAGCTCAAGATCTATTTTGATTCATGCATTTAAAGACTATCTCTTAGCCTCAACCAAAGCCTTGAGTTTAATTAGCCACCTAATTGATGCTATATGCAACTGTTCCTCACCAGTCCTGTTTTAATTTGCATGATATGAACTCTGTTATTTCCAAAAAAAGAGATCAGAATCTGGTTTGGAAGGCTTTCCTCCTTAAAATAAACAAGCTTCATGTCCAAACGAAGGGCTGGAAAGTCTCTCTGTGGTCCATCAGGGTAATGATTCATGGGGCAGGGTCTGTCTCTGGTAGACCAGACTGCTATCCTCTGCTGGGTAAAAATGATCCATGTTGTCAGAATTACTATGCATGCATTCCAAAATACATATTTACCTGATAGTCTATAGCCATTCAACAGAACCGTTACAGTCTGGTAAGTAAATAACACGTTTTTCAAAATTAGAATGTGTTCAAAATATGTATTTACCCAATAGGCTGTAACAGTTTTGGAGAAATCTGCCTAGCCTTTAGTCTATCAGGCTGACTTATGAATGTGAACATTTAATAATGAACATTTACAAAAATTTACTAATGTTTTGAATGAGAAGATAGTATAAAAGAAGATGTGCAATGTTTATAGAGGGGTGAGGGGTTGACATGTTGCACTGATCTGTTTTAGAGGGAAATTTAGTTGTAGAATCTCTTGTATTCTTTTCCTGTTTCTCTTTTTTTATTTTATTTTATTTTCAGTTAGAGGATAATTACTTTACAATATTGTGATGGTTTTTGCCATACATCATCATGCATCACCCATAGGTATACATGTGTCCCCGCTCCCTGGAAACCCCTCCCACCTCTGTAACCACGCCCCACCCTGGTTGTCACAGAGCACCTGCTTTGGGTTCCCTGCATCACACAGCAGACTCCCACCTGCTGTCTGTCGGTAATCTGTATGGTCATGTACATGTTTCAATGCTATTCTCTGAAATTCTTTCTTACTTTGCAAGTTCCTGGAACCCTCAACGCTAATGATACCAAAGTGAATGTTTAAATAATTCAGTTTGGTAACGTGATATGGCTTCATAAGTGATTAATGGATAGACCTGAACACATATAGGAGTCAATGTTCTGGTTGCTAATCTCAAGGCCACCGTTGAGTCCCAAAGCTGGATTCTGGTGAATCATTCCGTGAAAGTATCAGTTAATGGGTATACATCATTCCAGTCTAGATAAGTTAGACAAATGTGTATCCTATTTATATCAGCTGTTTAAATATCCTGGGCAGGAAAGATTTTTATAGAAAGGGCTGTGAAGCACTGTTTTCACTGAAGTGAAGTGAAAGTCACTTAGTCGTGTCTGACTCTTTGCGACCCCATGGACTATACAGTCCATGGAATTCTCCAGGCCAGAATACTGAAGTAGGTAGCCTTTCCCTTCTTTAGGGAATCTTCCCAACCCAGGGATCGAACCCCAGTCTCCCACATTGCAGGCGGATTCTTTATCAGCTGAGCCACAAGGGAAGCCCAAGAATACAGGAATGAGTAGCCTATCCCTTCTCCAGTGGATCTTCCCAACCCAGGAACTGAATAAAGGTGTCTGCATTGCAGATGGATTCTTTACCAACTGAGCTATGAGGGAAGCCCTGAGTTTTTGCTGGAATGCTATTAATTTCCATCATAACCGATATTCGTTCTGCTGCTGGCCACAGGAATGAAGAATTGGACGCATACTGCAAGGTATTTCGTGGATGTGTAAAATCATAGTAAAAAGCTGATGGCTTTGGCTCCAGATGACCTTGGGCACTAGTTCTCTGAAACTGGGCAAGTCAGTTCACTTCTCTAAGACTTGATTGCCTTACCTGGGGACTTTCCCTGTGGTCCAGGGGCTAAGACTCTGTGCTCCCAATGCCAGGGTCCCAGTTTCGATCCCAGGTGAGGGAACCAGATCCCACATGGCTCAACTAAGAGTTCACGTGGCTCATCTAAGACCTGGTGCAACCAAATAAAGAAGTCAAAATAAGTGTTAAGAAAGGCTTGATTGCCTCACCTATAAAATGAGCGTGACTTTAGTACCTACTCCTTGAGGTGACTGTGAATGGGACAGTACCTATCCGTCTTTCTTCCCTGTTCAGAGCATCTACTGAATGTTTCATGAACGTCCTCAGCTGTTGTCTGTAATCATCACAAGAATTCAGCTGTACCTTCTAACTCAGGTGCAGGAGTTAGCAGGAGCAGCAAGGTTAACACAGCCCAGATCTCCACATATTTGGTTTGGAAGGAAATGAAGAGGTCAGGCATGTAATTGGATGTTTCACTAATAGGTTATAAGTGGTTGTGTAAGTTTCTAAACAGCCTGCACGCTCTAATAAATACTTTCAGTTGACAAGTGAGAAAGCAGCCGTGGGTCTGGAACTCCTTACTTGGAAAACCATGTGAAACAGACACTTATGAAATGCCCTTTAAAACTCCTTGGAGCTTCATATTCTGCACAAGCAGAGCTTTTTCTTTTACCCCGCCTTTCTAATTGAGAAAATCACTGCATGTTGAAGCTGCATAAACTCCTGCAGGGCTTGAATCTTTTTTTCCATGGCTGTGACTGCTTTGTTGAATAAAAACATCATGAGGGACTTCCCTGGTGGTCCAGTGGTTAAGAATCCACCTTGCAATGCAGGGGACGCAGGTTCCGTCCCTGCTCAGAGAACTGAGATCCCACAGGCAACTAAGTCTGTGAGCTCCAGCTCTGTGCCCCCGGGGCCGCAACTCAGACCCAATGCAGCCAGAAATAAATAGATAGATATATTTTTTAAAAGGCATCGTGAGCAGAGCCCCCAAAACCTGCCCCTGGGTATGTTCTTCCCTGTAATGTACCTTCCATGAGTTTTACCACCGTTTTCATCCTGGGTTTGATGTCATTTACACAATTAGAACAGAGGCTCCAGGAGGACCTGGTCTTTACCTACTGATTCATTTCCCTAAACCCCAGCGTAACACCTCTCACAAAACTGACATTCAAGAGCTTTTTGCATTCTCCTCTTTCTCGACTGACTCTCCAAGTTAGTTCTGTGCAGCCTGTGATTCTATGTGACTTTCCACAGTCTCTATGACATGCATAGGATTTAGAGTCATTGTCTGTTGATATTATTAGTTAGGTTATTAGTTAGGAACAGTTTTATTTTTTTGAGAGCTTGCTATCGTCCAGACATGATTTTTAGCACCTCACGCCGTTATCTCCTGGAGTGTTTGTAGCAAGACATTTAAGTCAATCTTATTATCACCCTCTTTTGTTACGTAAGAACCTGGGGCTTGGAAAGAATTTCCCCTAGACCAGGTAGCTAGTAAGTCATGGAGCTGGACAATATATATATATATATATATATATATGTAAGGGGTGGATACGTAAATATGTAAAAAGATGTCCTCAATAAACACATGATGAGTAGAGATTAGATAGATTCAAATACCAATACATTTCTAGGAACTAGTCTAGTAGTTCTACCTACTAACTAGATGTTGGGCTTCCCCAGTGACTCAGTGGTAGAGTTTGCCTGCCAATGCAGGAGACGTGGGTTCTATCCCTGGATCAGGAAGATCCCCCAGAGGAGGAAATTGCAGTCCACTCCAGTATTCTTGCCTGGGAAATCCCACAGACAGGGGAGTCTGATGGGCTATAGTCCATGGGGTCACAAAAGAGTTAGACATGATTTATTGAGGAGCGAACAGCAAACTTTCCATAGATAACTCTACTTATTGGAGGAATTAAGATCAGATGCAAGATATGCAAATCATGTGGTCTTTTGGGAAATCAACACCATCCTAAATGGAATCAGTGCTGTCATAAAGAACCTGATCAAATGCTTCAAAGTGGCTATAGAGTCCTATATTTGTCTGAAGAGACGCCAATGGAATGCTTAATGGAGTTTTCACACCACGTGAAGAATCTATAATGATTTCCATCTTCCCAAGTGTAACCTTGCTGAAGGCAGAAGTGAGATTACATCAGTTCACTTCAGTTCAGTTCAGTCGCTCAGCCATGTCTGACTCTTTGTGACCCCATGGACAGCAGCACGCCAGGCTTCCCTGTCCATTACCAACGCCCGATGCTTACTCAAACTCATGTCCGTCAAGTCGATGAAGCCATCCAACTGTTTCATCCTCTGTCTTCCCCTTCTCCTCCTGCCCTGTCTTTTCCAGCACCAGGGTCTTTTCCAGTGGGTTGGTTATTCGCATCAGGTGGCCAAAGTACTGGAATTTCACCTTCATCTTCAGTCCTTCCAGTGAATATTCAGGACTGATTTCCTTTAGGATGGACTGGTTGGATTACATCACACTTCTCCAATTCGGTCTTCAAGATATCCCTCAGATCTTTATTTGTCCATCTTCTTGTCTATGTTCTTCTTTCTATCTCCACGTCCACCATCTTTCATCCAGGCCACTCTGATCTTTCTCTGTGATATCCTGGGACTGGTGTCTCTTGTCTTTTTTATATTTATCCCCTCCAAGCCCTTCTCACAGTGGAACTAAAATGCTCTTTAATAAACAGATCTCACTGTTACCCTGCCTTTAGTCACTCTGTATGACCCATAAGAAAAGAATCCAACATTCAACCTGATTTCAAGTCTTTTGGGAGCTGTCTTCTGGTTTCTTCCAAGCTAATCGCCTTCCACTTCACCCACAAGAGAGCCACACTCAGTAAGGTTTGTTTGTTTCTTTGTTTGGGGTTTAAAAAAATTTTTTTAATTGAAGTTTAGTTGCATTACGTTATTGTGTTAGTTTCTGCCGTACAATGAAATGAAACAACGATATGCATGCATAAATCCCCTCCCTCTTGGGTCTCCATGCCACCCCTCCCCATTCCACCGCTCCTGGTCATCACAGAACACCAAACTGAGCTCCCGGTGCTATCCTGGAACAGTCTCCCTGCTCCTTTTCTTTGTCCACTTTCTCTTGACTTCTCCCCAACCTTTAGCTCTGTGTCCCTTCTGTGTGTTCCCGTACCATCCTTCCTTATCAGTCTCGCGTCTTCCAGTTTCTATCAGAAGACTAAGCTTGATGCGGGTAGGAACCCTCCCATCCTTGTGAACGAGTGAATGAAATGGTCCCAAACCTCCAGACTTCTCTGTCCAAGCACCACGTAGCTGTAGATACATTCTGTTCCCTCGAATGAGAACAGGTGAGGCACTTATCAGCCCACAGTGCTGAGAGAATTGCGTAAGAAGCATCATCTGCTTTTGAAATTCAAAAGCATTTGCAACAGGGAAGAACTGTGGTGATAGCAGAAGACTTCTCCTCCTGGAAAAAGCACGATACAAACAGTGTCCCCGAGACACCAAATAACTCCCTCCTTAACTTTTGCTGGAAGCCCCACGTTATGAAAAAGGGGGCTCGAAAGATTAAGCCGTGAGGCATCAGTCAGGATAAGAGCAGCTCTGAGGCAGCAACAAACAACCCCTGATCTCCATGACTCCAAAGAACAAATGTTTCTTATAAAGCTTCCATGCCCATTGTGGGCTGGCCGGGGAGTCCTGCTGTGTTTCTGCCTGCCTCGGTCACATGGTCTCCTTCTGCTCTTCTGCAATGACTGGGACAGGGGAGAAGCAAGGTTAATTGCATACTAGTTCTTAAAGCTTTCATCCCAAAGTGACACATGTCACCTCCATTCACACTTCATTAGCCAAAGCAAGACATTTGGCTGCGCCGAGATTCATGGACTCAATGGACATGAATCTGAGCAAACTCCGGGAGATCGTGGAGGACAGAGGAGCCTGGCGTGCTGTAATCCACAGGGTCACAAAGGACCAGAACACGATTAACGACAGAACCATAAGAACAAAAGATTCAAGCCGCCGAGGAAACTCAATCCCCCTTTTCACCCCAAAAGAGAAACACGACTTTTTCATGAACAACAGTGTGATCATCCCAGAAGCAGTGCCTTTAGCGTGCGCACTCATAGTATTTTCATTCTCATCTGTGTGACGTTTGCGTCTGCCCGTACGGACATCCATCTCGCTTGGCTATTTTCCTTCATTTTCCTTCCCATGCACTCTTATGTGGAAACGTTGGATCGTGATCAACAGAGGCTTTCTCAATTAATGTGCAATTAATTTTTAGTTTCAAACCACAGACTGCTTAATTTTTGAGTATTCGTGGAAACATTTGTTTTGCCAAAGTGCTGTTTCATTTCGTTTCTTGTCATTATCTTCAGAGGATATCACAGATAGAGTCTGTTGAGCCTCTTTTCTCATTCTCCCCATCACCCCTTCACTTCAGGCTAAATCTGTATTCCACCCATTTGGCTTCTTTTACTGTTCTCTGCACTCTCATCTATATGGGAAGCAGGATTCATGTTTGACAAGCATGCTTACCCTTTGCTTACTGTTTTAATAAAAATTTCTATCACCATTTTTATCTACAGTAACAGTTGAGGCCCTATTTGATATCGAGATGCTAGATTTCATGGACTTTGAAATATTCTCCCCATATCTTTTTTGGCAAGTTCTTTGAACATAGACTACAAAAAATTGACATGTCGGAGATGAATTTGCAGACTCCGAGTTAAGTAATGACTACCTGTCCCAGTTTAAATTGTGTTCCAGGATTGAAACATTATATTACACAGTCAAATCATTGAAATTAATGGTCAGACTGTTCCATAACTGAGTTAGCTTCCCTCGAGATGAATATCCTATTAAATCAGCAGGCTCTCCAAATTTCCCCACCTCTCCCTTGGTTTGGGGATAACGTTGCCCCGGTCTTGGGGATTTCAAAGTTGGATCCAAGCAGTCATGCTTGTTTTTAAAGGAGGGACAAGAAGAAGAGGCATCTCGAGTTACACGTTTCTTTGGTATGTTAGACTCTTACTTCAGCCTCTTTGTGTTTTGAGGCAGATTTTTATGTCACTGAACATACAGAAAAGTGAGGCTCAGGTGTTAAGGGAGGCACCATGAATTCCAGACACTTACTGAATAGCTCAAGTTTACTTCGTGTTTTTCCTCCTAGGATCTTCTCACATGCCCTTCCTCAGAGGGGCTTTTCCTCGCTACTGCATCCCCTCTAAAACAACTTTACCGTATGTAAAATAGATAACCAACGGGAATTTGCTCTATGGCTCCAGAAACTCAAACAGGGACTCTGTATCAACCTAGAGGGGTGGGATGGGGAGGGAGGTTCAAAAGGGAGGGGATATATGTATACCCATGGCTGAGTCATGCTGAGGTTTGCCAGAAAACAGCAAAATTCTATAAAGCAATTATCCTTCAATTAAAAGATAAATAAAAAGCCTGGCCATCCCCTATTTTATTGCTCTATATTATTTCATCATGTTTATTGCTGTCTGCTTGTTTTCATTATTTATTTTTTTAAATATTTATTTGTTTGGCTGTGTCAGGTCTTACTTGCAGCATGCGGATTCTTGGCTGTGGTGCGTGGGCTTCTGACTGTGGCAGGCGGACTCCAGGGTGCACGGACTCCACAAGTCACAGCTTGCCTGAGGCACATGGGCTCTTAGTTCCCTGAGTAGACCTTGAAACCTCATCCGTTGTACTGGAAGGCGGATTCTTAACCCCTGGGCTGTCAGGGAAGTCCCCTGTTTTTCTTATTTGCCTACTTGTTTGGGCTTCCCTGGTGGCTCAGTGGTAAAGAATCTGCATGCATTGCAAGATATGCAGGAGACGTGGGTTTGGTCTCCAGCCACTACCATTATCAGTAAGGGGACCTGGTTTCTTTTGTTGAGTGCCACAGCCTCATCCCACAAGACATCTGAGTTCCAACTGATGCTCAGAAATATTTAACAGACGGATACATACTCAGATGCTACCCTAGACCTCTCTGTCTCACTTAGGAATGGAGTTTTGATTAAAACACCATCCTGGTGTGCTCTGTGTAAAGGAATGGATCAAGCATTGAGAGCTTTATGAACAAACCCCACTCTTTCAAGGCTTCAGAAGCTCTTGGAAACAACATAGCATGTGCATGTATGCTTAGTTTTGCCTGACTCTTTGGGACCCCATGGACTGTAGCCCACCAGGCTCCTCTGTCCAGAGGGATTCTCCAGGCAAGAATACCAGAGTGGGTTGCCATGACCTCCTCCAGGAAACTTTCCCAATCCGTGGATCGAACCTGCGTCTCTTATGTCTCCTGCATTGGCAGGTGGGTTCTTTACCACTAGTGCCACCTGGGAAGCCCAACATCTGTGAGCTTGCTTATAACTCTGAGAGAGTAGAGTCGTTAAGAACACAGATTCTAGTGCCAGCAGCCCAACTGTGAACTCTGTCTCTTGATATCCTTGTGAACTGGGAATATTTTGTTTTTGCTCCTCTGACTTCAGAGTCCTCTGCTATAAAATGAGGATACCTATAGTACTTGCCTCATGGAATTGTTGTGAAGGTTCAGTCACTTAGTTTGGGGTCGGGGGGAACATAGAAGTGTGTTCGTCATGTAGAAAGCGATTGTACAGAGTCATCATTTATTATCTGGATTGCTGTTGTTCAGTTGGTCGTGTCCAACTCTTTGCAACCCCATGGACTGCATACAGTGCTAGCAGTGCATACGGCATAGCAGGCTTCCCTGTCCTTCACCATCTCCTGGAGTTTGCTCAAACTCATGTCCATTGAGCTGGTGATGCCATCCAACCATCTCATCCTCAGTTGCCCCCTTCTCCTCCTGCCCTCAATCATTTCCAGTCCAGTGTCAGAGTCTTTTCCAATGAGTGGGCTCTTTGCATCAGGTGGCCACAGTTGGAGCTTCAGCTTCAGCATCAGCCCTTCCAGTGAATATTCAGGGTTGATTTCCTTTAGGATTGACTGGTTTGATCAATTATCTGGATTGCCTCCTGGCTAATCCAAGAGTGAATGGATTGAAGAATCCTAGACATGAGTCAGAGGTGAAGTTAAGCTAAACTTCTTCTGAGAAGTGGCAGTCACCACACACACACACAGAAGTCTGAATTCGGGACTTCCCTGGGGGTCCAGGGGTTAAGAATCCACCTTCCAGTGTCGGGAAATGGGTTGATCCCTGGTCGGGGAGCTAAGATCCCACATGCTGTGGGACAGCTAAGCCCGAGAACCACAGCTGGAGAGCCTGTACAGCACTAAAAGGAGAGGACCCTCGTGGTGCAGCTGAGCCTGGATGCAGCCAATAAGTAGATGAATATGTAAGGAAAAAAGAAACATCTGGACTTGTCGCCGGGACTGTCAATCCTCCGTGTCCGCCTTCTTTGTTTTCCAGAGGGGGTCATCCCAGCTCATCTGCACAAAACCAGCTTGACCTCTGTCCACAACCCAGTTTCTTGCTTCCATTTCTGCAGTGGAAACTGAAGCAAACCCTTCCACACGTGACGGGCCCATGGCTGAATTCCACAGCAGCTTTGATAAGTTCATTTTGAGCAGGTTTTTCATGTCTTCCCTATTTATATCTTTTCAAATCCAATCTCCTTCAATCAATTTTAATCCTCTAATGTGTTTGCTATAAGTACTGTACAATTCACTTGTCCTCAATAATAAAATTCATTTCGGTTCGGCCGGCCGGTAATTTGTTTGAGAAGAAGTCGTTAGGAAACCTTCGCATTCTCTTCTGATTTAGAGGACGACCTTCACTATTGATGGCATTCTGTTGTCATGCGCTTGAAGTATTCCTTCATGACTGACGGAGCTGTTTAAATAATGGCCCGCAGAGCCACAGGGTTTCAATGAAATCTGACTACACTAATTCCGTTATATATTAGGCAGCTTCAAGTGGGCTACAAGGACACGGTTTCATTGACCGTGGATTTATTTTTTCAGTTTGTACAAATTATCCCCTCTGTGTTTTGCACCCCCTTCATTGTAAAATACACTTTCCTTCTGGAAATGAGTGTTTTTATTGCTTTGTAAGCAAAGCCGTGTGTACCCCAGGCGTCTCCTGAAACACATCAAAACAGATAGAAGGGAGTATTTTCTGTACAAAAGGTGGACATGCATAGAATGACTGACTCAATCTGCACTCTAATAAAACTCAGAAAATATAGAGTTCACTGTGGAATAGATATAAATACTTTTTTTAAGATTTTTTTTTTTGATGTGGACCATTTGTAAAAGTCTTCATTGGATTTGTTGCAGTTTTGATTCTGTTTTATGTCTTGGTTTTTCGGCCACGAGGCACGTGGGATCCCAGCACCCCGACCAAGGATAGAACTTGCACCTCCTGCATTGGAAGGTGAAGTCTGAACTGCGGGAGCACCAGGGAAGTCCCTATAAACCCTCTCTCTGTCTATATATTTATATAGACAGTGTAAATGTCTTTATAAGTACACATATAAAGTGACAGAATGTAATTTATGTACATTTAATGGGGAAAATAGACACCAAGAGCATGTTTTAGTGCTGATTTATATATCTCGGGCTTTTTTAAACAACCCACGAAGACAAAGCGCCTTCTTATTTAGACTTGGCTGAAAATTATCGGTCCTATGTAGATGACTCTGCAGTTTCTGCCAACTTCCTACTCAGGAAAAGTTAGAGCAGATGGCGAAATTTGTGTGTCATGTGGCATTTGTTTAAGTGTGGCGATACTAATATTGTTTCCTGGATCTTTGTAACTGTTTTACTTTTAAAGACCCCGTGAGCTTTGAACTGCCATCCTTGATGGTTGCCTTGGTTCAGGGCGGGATGGGAGAGGAAGAGGTTTTGAATGGTGAGACACCCGCCTTCCTGGGCCTGTGATCCGATAACTGTCGTAGCTCATGAATCAGGGGCACTGCGAACCCCGTTTTCAGAACAGCGTCATTGTTCCCTAAATATTTCCTCCCCAGGGAATCATTAAGGAGCGGGCTCTATTCAGATCTGTGTGCACTTTTCATTGGCCTTTCCACTACAAAAGACTGGAATTCACATTTATGAGTTTCCAGGGCCCCGGGGAGGGCATGGGGAGTCAACATTATCTCAGCCGTGTAGCATATAATTTGTTTTGATAACTACAAACAAAAAGGGTCTATTCCCCCAAGGCCTCTTCAGAAATTGTCAGAGGCTCTTCTTCTGAATAATGAGAGCTGCTGCTCTGAGGCTGAAGATCCTCGGCGGGACTGGAGGACAGGAGGGGTGATGAGGGAGGAGGTACTCTGCAGGGAATGCTGGGGGGAGCATTCTGGAAAAAGAGTATCGGGGTCCAGCCCCGATATGACCCAGGGTACCCTCGGGATGAACGGCGTCGGCGTCAGAGAGAGAGAGAGAAAGAGAGAGAGAGACAGGGGCTGATGATTCCTTGGTTTACGCTGGAAACCAATAAAACCCCAGCACGGGGCTTGCTCTGTTTACGTAGGCCGCAGGCGCCCTCTCGAATCACTTGAGGCACCCCACCAGGGCACCCCCTCGAGTGGGTCTTAGAAGCCCAGGCAGATAAGTAAACTCAGAGGGCCCAGTGCTCCAAGGATCTCAACCAGAAAAAGGAGAATAGAGAAAAGGATGGAAAAAGAGAAAGAACGACACGGGGAGACCAAGCTTCAGTGAGCAAGGCCCAAAACTTTATTTTCCAGTGCTGCTTTTATACCCTAAGTTATGCGCATAAGAAACAGAGAAAGGGAGGTATAGATTCACACCAAAATCACGTGGGGTCAGCAGTCTTGACCCTTATCAGGATCAGGGCTTATTTTTGTGTGATAAAAGTTTTAGGTGATTTACATCATCTTCTGGCCAGGGGGCCTGCTAACAGTTTTATGGCCCTCTCTCCTGACAATAGGTTAGTTAGCAAGTAAAAGACTTTTAAGGTGACTTTCCTAAAGTTAGGTGGTAGACACATAACAAAGTTACATTCCTATAAGGCACCGGTGTAGTGAGCTGCAAGAAAGGAATTTATTAACTTAAGATCTGATGTGGTTAAATCAAAGGATTAATATATTTCCAAGGATACAATAGAGGAAACTGCAGCAAGCATTGACTCAACAATGAAATCTTTTCTAGTACTATTCTAATGATTTTAACTTCTTCAACAGATTCCTGTATTTTAGAATATTAGGCTTTCTGTCCTTGCATGGCTGGGAGGCTATAAACAGTCACACTCATAGTTGTAAGAGCCCGGACAAACTTGTCATGCAAGTTAGAAAGCTATCAGAGGGGCTTGGATTGGAACACTCCTATTAAGCCGAGGAGAACTTTTAAACTACAGCTCTGAATTAATGTTTTCAGAGAAAGGTGGTTGGGGGGAAGCCCCTGTAAGTATTAGAGGACTTGGTAAGAGGCGTAAGATAGTAAAGCAGTCAGACTCCAGTTTTCTTTGGGGTAGATGCTCAGGTAAGTCCAGGGGGTTCCTCGAGCCCTGATTAGCCTTTGCCCGTCAGGCCTCTTCCCCAGTTGACCTTTGCCACAGGTAGGATTTCCCTCGCTGGCTCCCGGCAAAAGAGAAACATCTAACCCTGGGAGGCTCCCCTGTCTGGGATCAATATCAAGGGACTGTGATCCGTGGCCAAGACCCAGTTCTCTGAGTGGTTTTTATATTCTGTGTGTTTCCAATGCCTTTTCTTTCCTGGGTTAAGTCTTTCTGCTTTGATGAGCTGCAAGTCGGGGGTATGTGTGTTGGGTGGTGGAGAAGACCGGGGAGGCTCGGATCTAGAGAATCCAGGATCTGTTGCTTTCTAGTTCCCTCGGAATCGTTACCAATACTCCGAGCATTATAGAGAATCTTGGGGTTCTCCTGAACTTCCTGGAGGCAGGCCTCGTTAAATTCATAGACTAGAGGGAAGCATTTTTCTGGAAATGTTTATCACAAGATGAAAGAGGAGCACGCCCGTGGCCTGTTGGGGTCATTGCAGACTTTAGGTAAATGCTCCATGAATGGATTTATTAGCAAGGGTATGTGACAAACCTGAATCAGCCGTGTGGATTCTCTGATTGAGGACAGTTCTTCTCTTCTCAGTTTTCACAACTCTCAGCGATGTTTGATTAATCACTTTTATTATGAGGGATTGTGATGATCATCATTGTGTATACCAGTAACACAGTACTACTCCTCGCCCCTGTTAACAGTTTGGCAGTCGCCTTGCTGGATATTTTTGGCTTTGCATTTGCACATACGTGTATGCAGTTTCACTCAAATATAAATGAAATGACACAAAATGTATTTTTCTTCAAATGCACACTGAGCAAACGTCCTCTCTATTTGTTCGTCCATAAAGGTCGATGGCTGTCTTCCAAAATGTTGCATCACCTACATAGTGGGGACTCAGCATCACTTACTGAGCCACTTTGTAGCAATAGTTGATTTCATAATGAATATTTAAAACAGCTGATGTGTATCAAGTTCTATATGGAATACAACATAAGCCCCACCTTGTCAAATATCTAATTATGTATTTTGCACATATTCTTTAATGAGTATGTGCTACTTTTTAAATGTTAAAAAATTAATCTACTTATAGGATCAGAACTGTACACATGAAAATAATAAGAATGTCTAAATTTTTAAATTTTTTTTTATTGAAGGATAATTGCTTTACAGAATTTTTGTTTTCTGTCAAACCTCAACATGACTCAGGGATAGATATACATATATCCCCTCCCTTTTGAACCTTCCTCCCATCTCCCTCCCTACCCCACCCCTCTAGGTTGATGCAGAGCCCCTGTTTGAGTTACCGGAGCCAGACAGCAAATTCCTGTTGGCTATCTACTTTACATATGGTGATGTAAGTTTCCATGTTACTCTTTCCATACATCTCACCCTCTCCTGAATGTCTAGCTTTGATTGGACTCTTATCTGACAGACCAGACTCTAAGTATTGTTCTTGTTGTTTTAGTCAGTAAGTTGTGTCTGAGACTTTTGAGACTCCATGGATAGTAGCCTGGCAGGCTCCTTCTGTCTGTGGGATTTCCCCGGCAAGAATACTAGAGTGGGTTTCCATTTCCTTCTCCAGGGGATCTTCCTGACCCAGGGATCAAACTCGTGTCTCCTGCATTGGCAGGTGGATCTTTTCCACTAAATCACCAGGGAAGCCCAACCCTAAGTATACGTGTGTGTGTGTGTGTGTGTGTGTGTGTGTGTGAGAATCGTTCAGTTGTGTCCAACTCTTTGCCACCCCGTGGACTGTAGCCTGCCAGGCTCCTCTGTCCATGGAATTCTCCAGGCAAGAATACTGGAGTGGGTAGCCATTCCCTTCTTCAGGGGATCTCCCCAACCCCGGGATCAAACCCAGGTCTCCTACATTGTAGGCAGACTGTCTAAGCCACCAGGGAAATGTTTGTAAATATATATGTGTTTGTGTGTATATTACCTTTTTATACATATACTATACCTGTCACGGGGCTTCCTTGGTGGCTCAGTGGTTTAGAATCTGCCTGCAGTGCAGGAGACACCAGAGCCATGGGTTTAGTCCCTGGATTAGAAAGAGCCCCTGGAGGAGGAAATGCTAACCCTCTCCAGGATTCTTGCTTGGGAAATCCCATGGACGGTAGGAAACTGCCAGGCTACAGTCCATGAGGTCTCAAAAGAGTCGGGCCCAACTTTGCGACTAAACCACCACAACAGCATATAGCTATATCTGTATTTAACTCTAGATGTAAATAAACACACACTCTCATATAGTCCATTACAACCTTATTTAGTATGGACCACTGCCAGACATCATTGCTAGCTCTTTCCCAGACAGGCAACTACATTTTCACATCTCCCTGCTTTTGCTTCCATGGATGTTAATTCCATAAATATTTATTAAGTACCTACTGTGTTGCCAACACTTGTCTGTGTGCTGGGGACTTAGCAGTGAATGAAATAAACACCTTTCCTTGGAGACCGTGTACTCTAATCTAGATGGGGTCACTCTCCTAAGAGAGCAGGTCAACACTCCCTCCTCCTGTAGACACAGAACAACCTTTCAGTTTCCCCTCCATCCCCCTGGAGGTCTGATATTGTAGAGAGTCCATTGCCCTAGACTTTATAATCACTGTCACATGGATGGAGACAGTGCCCTTCAGGCAGGTAACGTTAAAGTGGCCAGTGACATGGAGTGTGGGGGTGGGGCTGTAGCAGTCACAGACATCAGAGACACCAGACTCTCCCCCTGAAATGTAAGCAATGGGGGAACCATCTCTCCCGCCCCAGACTGGGGCTCTTTCTGCCCTGAGCAT